>NC_059137.1:77901982-78517565 GCF_020740605.2 Lemur catta
AATAATAATTGTGAAAGTTATCTGTGAAGTGCAACCACACAAATGTATGGTATTGCTATTTTTCAGCATGGATTATAATATTTAAAAATGTAGAAATTAACATAGAGGGTGAATGGGCCATTCAGGCTCAGGAAGATGGATGAAAATCGTACTAATAAACATCATCAGCTTTCAGTAGGTAAAAAGGCCCCACAAGTGTTCAGGTTATTAACTGACACTCACCAACCACTTGGTCATGTAGCATCTAATGAGAGTGAGCACTAATGGCTCAAGGAACTGTGAGTCGAATTATGGGAAGTTTTATTAAACTATTTTCTCTACTTGTCTTCAATTATTTAAGTCCAATCAAATTTTCCTTTAAAATTAAATTCTGGGGCTCAAGCTAATTTATGTGACGAAACATTTAAAAATAAATGTCCTTTCTACCTATATGGAACATCTGTGAGAAAGAGCATGGTATGTTTCCACAGCACTGTTGTTAAAACACAATCCTTTTCCTGAACTTATTAAAACAATGTGCAATGGAAAGAGCATAACTGGAGCTTTGTCCCTGAACACTGAAACCTAGAAACCTCCAGATTAGCTTCTTCTCTACTGTCCTACCCCTCCACCTCTCTAACTGCATCTTCAGTAGCTGCTGCCAACCTCCCTTTCCCTGTCATCTACCCACTGGCAGGTAAACACAGATAATAAAGATCCAAGGTCAAAGTCTGAGCCAATGAAGTGCTGAGGGCCTGGAGTGACAATACATAATCAGCTTCTTGGATAATTATCAGAGAACTGTCCTTAAACCTGGAATGTCAGAGGTCATTCAAGAAATAACCCTTCTGGGATCTGGACCTCTGAGACTTATTTTACTTTAATGTGCAGCCTCTGGATATTACACAGCATTGTTCAGGAGCCAGGTACAGCTAGTGTTGAAAGGATGCATGGTGAATAGCTCACTGCTCCTCCCAGCTGGGGTACCTTGGACTTATAGCCACCATCTGGCCTAGGCACAATCTAGCCACCTTCTCCTTCTCCTTCATCTTCTGTTGTTCCTTCTCTGTGCTTTTGATCTTCTGTTCCTCTCTGGCTTTATTTTCCTAAAAAAAAATTTCCTAGCTGCATATCATCTTAAACTGGGAAAACCTCCTACATTTGAATAGAATAAGTGCTTAACAGATTCAATAACTTATCAGTGGGAATGACCCAGTTTAAAGTAGCTATGAGTATTTGAGGTGGCATGACTTTTTCTTCAAGCGGTAGGTATTGTCTCATTTGAATGGACAATATACACATTTTAATTCCTGAACGTCTGCACTGCTATAGCATGCAGTTATTTCTCAATTATCTGCACAAGAGGAATAGGCCAAATGAATAATTTGAAAATGTTTTGCATTGGAATGTACAATATGATATTTTTCTCCAGAAGCTTATTTTATTAATTATATTTGGTTTGGGCTTGTATCAAAATAAATATTTCTCTAGAGTACACAACAATCTGCTTCTAAGGAGAGGCAATCTAGAAATAGTTGGGACATGGGCAGAAGCCAAAGGGAAATGAAAAATTTTCAGAAACAGGACACTCAACATTCAGTCAATTATTTATTTGTACCTTGCCATATTCTGAAAAGATTTTGAGGAGGAATAATAGCTATGGTACCAAACTGGGAGCATTATGCCTTTTGAGGCCCAAATGTAAGATTCCAGCTCTTTGTCCAATGTAGCATTTTGCTGTCTGATAACAACAATAGTGATAATTCACAGATAGTCCACCAAGTATCAAGAACTGCACTAAATACCCGACATGGTTTAGCTCATTCAGTCTCGAGTTACTTGCTGTCCCTATTTTACAGATGAGGCTTAGAGAGGTTACTTACTTTGTCCAAAGCCACAGAGCTAGCACGTGGCAGAAGCATCCCCGGAACCCAGCTTGTGTGGCTCTGATGCCTGTGTTCCTAACACCTCCCTCACTAGTACCTCTGATTTTGTTGGTGAAGGTAAGCTATGCAGCTAGGACTGAACTAGAAAAAAATCTGGAAAAAAATATCTGGGCATTTTTAAAGTGGAACTCAGAGCCTGAAGCACTAAGTTGAATGTGAAGGAACAAGGCCTTGTTAATATCAGATTATTCCATTTGTTAAAGTGGTTGTATTCATCTTAGCAGGACAGTTTTGAGAAAACAAGTGGAACCCCAAACCTTTGATAATTGCCTGGACACACCAGTTCCAGACAAGTGTAAAGTCTTGAGATACCTTTATATTTCCATATGAACTTGGCTTGACCGAAGGACCTGTCTGTAGAACTTCTCACCAGGGTTGTGTCTTCCCATTTGCCAATGAATGCTTTCCTTGCCTTGTATAATGATTTACTCGCTAAATCATGCCTCAAATACGGGTCTTCAGTCAGCCATGGTCTGCGCCACAGCCCTGGGATGGGAGGCGGCATTTGATGGGCTCTACAACCCACCTTCCTGCATTGCTCAGCTGTCCAGGTGGTAGCCATCTTGTCACTGTCCTCCCAGGTCAGCATCCTGGACTTAGCTGCTACTCATCTTCCCCAGTTACCTTTACTGAGGACTTAGTGTTATTTGACTGCGACTTTGGGCACAATCTCAGTTTGAGTGTATAAGCTTAAAGGAAAATTCCTCAGTTCAAGTTTTTTACCTACACCTGTTTTTCCATTCTGTTGCCCTCTTCCACTGTCCTGTACCTTAATACTGTCTGTCAGAAGCAAAGACCAATAAATATTAAATTTTAGTTCAGAGCAACTAATCTCAATGCTTCCTATAGTAGTGAAGTTTTTGGTAGTTACTTAAAACTGTTAGAGTCAATCACAGGCAGTTTTGTTTTTCAATGGAGCAGAAAAAAATGAGCCTAAAGTATTAATAACATGATCCTGAACACCCACCCCCCTGCCTTGTGGAAATTACTTTGTAGAAACAATGCACTGTATCTAAATCATGTCAGTTCACGTTGCTACTTTGTCAAGAAGGGGCTTAATGCTTGTGTTGATTTACATTATTTTAAAATTATTTTCAGCCTGAGACTGGTCTACCTAATTGCTTTTTCAATGCATTTGTTAAAGCATCAAGAATATTGTCGACTGTATTTATGTGGGTGGACTGCTGTCATTAAGAAGCAAGGCTGACATTTTTCTCTCTAACCTCTAACTTGATGGTTTTAATATCCAGGCTATTAAATTTACACCAGGAAGTTCTCTAGCAGATAAATCTTTTATCAAAGCAATTTAAGCAAACAAAAATAAGGAAAAAGGTAAAACATTTAGTTTTCAGATAACATATTCTCCAAGGACTGTCCTCTATTTCTGTGATGCTGCGCAAGGTTGTTTGAAACTGAAGAAGCTATATTTGAGGCTGAATTTTTGTGAAATCAGCTTCCGAATTCAACCCTGAAGTGAATGCTTTGGTTTCAAGTGTGATGTTGATTAACTACTGAAGAAATTTCAATCAGAGGTAAAGAAATTCTAAATTCTCTTTTGTAATTTTATTTTAGAGGTCAAGAGTAAGTAACTTTTTTGAGGGGGAAAAAACAAAATAAAACTGACTTTTCTTCATTTAAAAATATTGTTTTGGTCTTCTCCCCACCCCCAAAGTCCCTGGGCCCTATAAACATTCTTCCTTCATTCAACAGACTTTTATGGGCCATCTACTCCATCCCAAGTACTGTTCTCTGCACTAGTGAGGATGGTGACCATGCCACAGAAAGACACATCCCTGGAGGATTCTCTATATCAGTCTGATGATAATTTACCTGGGAAAACTCTGGCTAAAAACTCAAATGTCTTAGGATACTTGTAAAAAATAAAGGTACAGAGGTTTTTTTCTTCTTTGATATGCATTTCAATGTGGATTCTATTTGAAGATGCTTTCCCTTTTCTTTTTGGTAAGATTTACAACATGCCCATGCCATTTTCAGAGAGCTTACCTGCTTCTTGTTGGAAGAAAGTCTGACACAAAAGTAAAATTACTGTGCAAGGCTGGGACTTCTGGTGACAGTGTGTTATTTGTGATAGAGAAAATATGCTATTTTTTCCTCTGGTAAGATGTGCATTTACTAGAGCATTTATCAAATAATTTGGTTTTCCAATACATTATCAGGAATTAGTGAGATTGGTTATGGACTTAATTATGCTTTTCTAAAAAAATGTTTTTAGTGTGCTCTCAAACATTTTGAAGTGGACCTTTATTATAGTTACCAAATTGTATGAAAGCATATTGCCCTCGTCACATAAGGGTCACAGGTGGAATGTAGCAGGGCTGAAATGAAGGGTAATGGAAAAATCCACTACTTGTGTTTGCTGCTTAAATGTCATGGCTGGGTAAATGGATTTTTCTACTTCCTAGGACTCAGCTTCTACTACATTAGTCTGGCAGCAATTAGAGAGGAGAGGTTGCTCTGCAAATTGGCTTGGCGAACCGTAGTTCATCCTTTTATTGTGCAAAACAGAAAAAATTGCTTCTAATCAATCCACTTCAACTTTCAGTCTAAAAATTATTTACCATCCTATCAGCGGAAAGTACTGATGAAATGCTCTATTTGAATTAACTGAAGGGAAGAAGTATTTGTATCAATAAGCTGATTACAATTACGGGGGTACAATCTTGCTACGGAAGCAATAGAGAGACTGCATTATTATTGAGGTGTCCTTGCCAAACTGATTAATGCTTTTAGGATAATTATTCTATATTTCAAATATAATTGGACTCTTATTAACTAAATCAGAAATGTACCACTTTACGACTGTAATGCTCAAAAAAGATAGGTTTTCTTTTCAAAAAAATTATTAATTTTGAAATTTTTGTAGTCTTTGCATTTGATTCATGTGGTTGATCAATTCCTCTGCTTCGTAATTGCCCTAGGCTATAACTAACATTTGGGGTGCTTAGATACAAGTTTATTATTCTTAATTTTCTCAAAGTGTAGATTGACAGAGAACTGACGTGGGGTACAGGGAAATTTTACTGATTTCCACTTTGCCCATCAGTACATTTTTAAATGACTTTAAAAAGTGAATGCATGAATTACTCTTTTAAATGAAGCACAATAATGAATTTGAGATAGTGTAAATTATAAAAGTAGACTCCTTTAAGCTGTGTCCTAACACAAGTGGCTTCATTAGGAAAAAACCTGGTACCAGAAGCCAGGGCTACACGGAAGAGAGAAGAAAGGATGAAAGAAAGAGAGAGAGAGTCTGATGGCAAGTGGTTTAGGAGATTCAGGCAGTCTGTTCTGGGAATTAGGATGTTGTAGGCTGAGAAAACCTGGCTTCATTTGAGGAAAAGAAACTTCATTCACAGCTCCAAATCAGGTAAATACTGTTTGGCTTCTCAAAAAACAAAGATTTCCTATGCAACAGGAGGCCAAATTTCTGAATAAAACAACCTTAGCAGAAAGGAACACAAAGTCTGTTGAAACCAAACTTTTTCAACGAGTTCTAATTCTTCTTATTGGCTAAACCAAAATCATCTAAATTAAAACCAAAAAGAGTCAGTTCTTTTAAAGAGAAAACCCGCTCACCCTTTAAATGAATGTTGATTACACGATGGGGTATTAGGCAATATCTGCAGATAATGTCACGTCTCATTTGGTGTAGGGGTTTAAATTCTAGGCCCTGTTTCAAAAGAAGCCCTTTAACCTTTGTAAAAAATAAATAGAACCCCATTGGAAAAGCCTCTCCTTTTGTGCTCTCTCTCCATTCTCCTTTTGTCCCAAACAGGGGCTACTTATGAGCTGGCTTATGCCTATAGACAAAGAAGAAGAGGCAGCTGGCTTGGCTTTGCTTTGAGTTTGCTCTCCATTACCTGTTCTCAGTTCGCCTCTCATTACCAGGGCCACATAGGTTATTAACACTCAAATAAAGCTCACTACCTCTTGCAAGTTAAGAGGGTTGACCTGAAGTGGATATTGTGTATATGGTGCAAATGAGACTGCCTGAACCACAGCATCCTATTGCTTTAGTCCTCCACTCCCACCTGGGAGGGCCTCGTTAGAAAATGGAAGGGCTAGTATTCAGGAAGAAGAGAGGAATGATCAGGGGCAGACTCCCAAGTGCGATGCTTTACGTAGATTTAGGGTTCTCGGGTAACCTCATGCTTGTTTATGGGGAAGGAGGCCCGCCTAAAGGATTTTTATGTGGCAGTCCTGCTACTTGCTGGTTGGACCTAAATGTTGGCTTCCAGTCTTTCTTTGTTTTCAAGGATCATTTATATTTTTTGAATTTAGTTCCAAGTGACAACCTGTAAGGGTCTCAGTTTTCGGATCACAAGGATGAGAATGTTGGCCTAATGGATGTCTTTTTTCGGTTCCTTCCAGTGTTAACATTTGAAATAATCTGGCAGACATCCTCCACCCATATATCAAGCATATTCCAGGAAACACAAAGTTTGGATAATCAGGAATGAAAAGAAGATTCCCAATCCATGGGGAACACAATAGTACATTTTTTTCTTTAATATTCTCTTTTTAAGCCTGTGTACAGATGGAGTTCAAATTTTATTTGTATCTAAGTCAGGCCTGCCCAAAGACCTGGTTAGCTCTCCTTAGACATTTCAGACACAAGCATCCCCTAGGGCAAGGATGTACTACACATATTCATAAACAAAACTGGCTTCCCACATTAAAAAGTGACTGTTCACTCTCATATCCTTGCTCAAATGTTTAGTTTGCTGAGAGCTTTGGGGATGTGGGAGGTTTTGTGGGAAAAATGTGCAAAATGTAAAACAAAGATTTTGTGCTGTTCATCTTCTAAGAGAGACTACAACTAACTTCTATTTGTTTTGTAGGTTCTTTCCTTCCTTCTTTTTTTTTCTTCCTTCCTTCCACCTCCTACCCGCCGCTCCCAACCCCAAAGCATTTCTGGCAGCAAATGCTTAGGAACCTGTAGAGGTCAGAATCTTGGCACAGATCACTGAAAAAAGAGCATAATATTTGACCTAGGAATTAACTCCCTCTCTCTCCTCCCATTAAAGGCTTACTTTATTTTGTATTTCTCTTGGGTTAGTAAAAACACTAAAATAGTTACTGAAATTACTGCCTAGCTCCCTGGCATACTCACCAGATGAAGCTGGGTGGGGAGAGGTGAGCAATTGACATTATGGTTGACCACAGAGCACAGAAACTGCCCAATAAAGAGAAAGTCTATTGGCTAGTACGATCTGTGAACCTGGAAAACTGATACCTTGGTTTCCCCCGCGGTGTCCGGCACCAGGCAGGGGGCTCTGTCAATCACACGGCACCAGAAGGAGGGCCTGGAAACCCGCGGTTCCTGGAAATCCCTGAGATTATGCCGTGCAGTGTTGGGTCTTTGAAGACAAGACGAAGTTTTGAGTGGCCTAATCAGACCTTCTATCTTCTTGCCATTTCCAAGAGCAGATTAACGAGCCTGTTCTGCCTGGGCGTAAGTGCAGGCTCCTCTGGGCAGACCTGGGGGCTGGCACTTTTCTGCAGGGATATTTAGCTACCCCGGCCCAGAAAGAGAAGTGTTCCAGGAATGCCATTCACATGGGGACTCTTGTGCCTTTCCGGCCTCCGACCCTTCTTCTAATGTTAGGGACCCTGAGGAGGGGAAGAAGGAAGGAGAGGCGTCCGTTTCCCATCAGGTGCGCGTCCTGGCCAAGGGGTGCATCATCGGCACGAACCCCACACGCAGGTGTGCAAGAGCTGCTAGAAGAGTCGGGCACCTTGACACTTAGCCAGATCCCTTTCTTTCTTTCTTTCTTTCTTTTTTTTTTTTTTTTGTTAATATGCTATTATATATCCAATGATGACGGAGGGTGGGGTTTGGTTTGGGAGACTGGGAGTAAGATGAGCGGGCTTGTTTAGGAAGCTATGACAACCTGAGGCTTATGGATAAATAGTCTTTGCACTCCTTTTTGAAAAGCAGATTCAGAACCTTCATTCCCTTTTTGTTCCGTTGACACTTTCAATTTTAAACTTCTCATGTGTGGTTTTAGATGACGGACATCTTAAATTAAAAAAAAGCACAAAATTCCACACACAAAGAGCACTAGCTCCTCATATATGCGGTTCCCAAATTAACGAACAGCATATGGAAAATATTGGGGGGAACCAATAAAAAATAACAATACAAGGATAAGACTAATATAAATAAAAAACAATATAGTATAACAACTACATAGCATTTATGTTGTATTAGGTATTGTAGTTTAGAGATGATTTAAAGTATACAGAGGATGTGCATAGGTTATACACAAATAGGCCACCATTTCATATAAGGACTTGAGCATCCTTGGATTTTTGTATGGGGGAACCCTGGAGCCAATCCCCCATGGATACCGAGGGCCTACGGTGAAAAGATTACATGACATAGTAAATTTAATTTTAAAAACCTGGTAACATTTTTCAAGTTTCCTGATAGTAGCATTTGCAGGATTTTAACCTAATGTCTAACCTAACAAAATATCATGATACTTCTTGGAGGTAGTTTTACTTTTGAAAAAATTCCCTTTTCCATTTGGTAGGAAATTTCCCAGTGTTTAATAATAAACTTAATGTTAAGGATAGAAAATTCTGGTGTGTTTAAAATAGTATTGCACCATTCTATCACATGCTTGGAACCAAATTTATATTATATATGCATATGTGTATATATATGTGTGCATATAAGTACACACATGTATAGATATGTATGGATAAATAATCTTAGACTTCTGGAATATTAGAGCTAACTAAATCCTTCGTACCCAACGAGAAATCCAACTCATTCACTCGACAGATGGGCTGATCTCACAACGCAGTTCTTTGTCTTCTTTTCAAGTAGTGGTCCATTTCTGTTCTTTCTGCATTGGAGTGTTTTCTAAGAATTATTTCATGCCAGATCACTTGCATGACATGCTAGCAGCATATAATGTTTAGGCAACCTCAACTCATGCTTTTTATGCATTTAGAATTAAGTTTAACTGCCACATTTCTGTTTTCCAAAGAAACGCATACACAAATCCTGGGTTTAGAATTTGCTTACAGTTTTAACCAAACAGGTGCAAGTGAGTTCTCTTGTTTAAGAGTTGTTTTATTCCTGTTCTTTCCCTGTGTCCGTGGAAAGGGGACACTGGAGCCAGGCTGTTTCCAGTGATTTATGAGGCATTTCAGAACGTATGGGTTTGTGATGGTGGTCATGGGAAGGGCCTGTTTAATAAGAAATCCCCAGTGAGTGGAAAGACTTTCTGAGAAGGTTTCTCATTTCTCTACAATTGCTGAGCAAGCCCCCAGGTGTATTTCTGCCTCAGACTGCAGGGACCAGGCAAGAGCTCTTTTGGGAAGGGACTCTTTAGTGCACACACTCATCACATTTCTCAGGTATTACAAAGATGTGATGCTGCTGAGATTTACACACATGTGAAGGGTAATGGTGGGCATTCAAATTCCTAAATGTGATTGAATTTTAACAGTAACCGCCACATGGGTTCTATTTAACTCATGCTAGTTTTGAGCCCTGGGCCTCGTGAAGCAAAAACCCTGCAGTTTGTTCATGAAAATCTTGTTGATGTTCTTATTGTTACAATTAATATTTATGATTTAATTCTAAAAATGTAGATTGCATTGCATATAACTCATGCAGAGAAAACAATAAAAAATAACAAATTTTTCATTAAATTAGAAAGGACCGTTTTGTTTTCCAAGTTTTTATTCTATTTTCTTAATAAAACACTGTGGCCCCAAGGAAAAAGTTTTTTTTCTAATGTGGCAGTCAGTGTGTTAAAATAATGTTCAGCTTCTTTTCTTTACCATTTTATGCCAGTGGATAAAGCTGTTCTGTTGTCAAATACTCCCTCCTTTCCTGTGCAGCTCCTTAACTGACTATTGATATTTGTAGGAGAAACAATGATCAAACTTACAGAGGATGTCTTCTGTTCTAGACCCAGGGCTAAGTACTTTACATGCATTATTTAGTTAGTATGAACAACAGTCCTCTGAGCTAGGTATGTTCATTTAGAAATGAGCAAATTGAGGCTCAGAGAGGTAAAATATAGGAAATAAAGTTGAGAATCACACATAAATCTCACTCCAGAAACTGAGTTCTTAATCTTTCGTTATTAAATCACTTGATTCCAGAGAATTTTAAATGTTCACTTACCTGGTCAAATTAGAGCAATAGCTTTTAGTTATCAATTGTGTTCTAACATGATTTCTTTTTTATTTTGTTATAGCTCTAACATTTGAGGAAAAACAATTTATTTCTGCCATAACAGCAGACATTTGTTTAGTACTTAGTTCATAAACCCTGTTATACACTTGTTCTCACTAATTCTAACATCCATCCTGCAGGGCAGTGTGTAGAAAAGACCCCTAGCCCACCAGCATCAGATTTTGAATTTCCTGGTGTGCTTGTTTAAAATGCTAACCTCTGGATCCCCCATGGACTAGGATAAGAATCTAGACAGTCAGATGGGACCCGGGAAACTGCCTTTTAATAAGCTTTCAAGTATGTGAATGAATTAGAAAAAGAAACATTTATTTTGGACTCAAACCTTGATTTCTACACCAGTTTTAGCTCTTTTTAATTGTCTGACTGTAAGCAAGCTGTTTCTGGGGCTGTAGTGAAGATTAAATTAGACGGTGTGTATAAAGACAGTAATGTTTAAGAGTATGGGTGATGCTGAAACCTAATGCTTCTTGAGTGCTTACTATGTAACAGACATTGTAAAAACTTTGCACGTATACAGTCATTGACACGTGACAGCAAACTTGTAAGGGAAGCCTGTCATTATTCCCAGTTACAGAAGAGAAGGCTGGAGCACAGAGATTAAGCCGAACCAGGATTTGGTGTCAGGGAGTCTGGCCCCAGCGTTGTGCTATTCCACTCTGTGCCCAGCTGTCTTTCATAGTAGGTATCAACTGACTGACTGTTAATTCCCTTTGGACATGTGATAAAAACAACAGCAACAAAAACTGACAAAAATACTGGGTGGAAAACAATGAGATCGTTTTCCTATTGACCCAGAATATGTAAGCACTATATGGTAAATTTCTCTTTGAGATTATTCATTTAGTCCTGTATCAGGTGCATGTGTTTAGAAAGACCTGGCAGAGATCTGTTTGTATTATCTGATGGCTTGCTTTGTGCAGCGTTACTCAAAATGTGATTCTTGGACTTGTAGCATCAAGATCATCTGGAAGCTTGTTAGGCCAATTCTTGGGCCCCACCCCAGACTAATGCGACAGAATCTCTGGGCATGGGGCTTAGCAATCTGTTTAAACAAGCTCTGCAGGTGATACTGATGCATGCTTGTCTCAAAACACAAAACAAAACAAGAAAACCCAAACCATTATCGGTTGACATTAGTTAATTACTATTAACTAAACTCCAGACTTTATATTTGGATTTCATCAGCTTTCCCATTAATATTCTTCTTCTGTTCCAGGATACAGTCTAGGATACCACACTGTGTTTAGCCACCTCTTCATTTTAACCGTTAAAAAATGCTCAAAAACTGAGAAGACACATCATGATGAAACTGTTCCTGGTTGTTCTTGGGGAGTCCTCCACTCAAAGCGATTCATTTTCTTAGTTCTTAGCTGACTCTGGCCATGTCTTACATTTATTCTCCTATTCCAGCTTGGTTTATTGGCCTTCTAATATGTCCTGGAGCTGAGGAGTTTACTCCTGCCTTTCCAAGCTGCAGGAAGCCCCCTTTCTCTGGCACGTCTTTCAGATTCTGAGCTTCAACCATAGCCCTCTCTGAGGGACCCCCCAGGAGGTTGTCTCTCATCCCGAGAGTTCCTTTTCTCAGCCCATATAACCCCTTCCCCAAGCCTCTCGTAACTGCATAAAGTTAAATGTATATGGCTATTAGAGTCCGACTCTGTTAGCTGGACATGTTCCTATGAGAAGTCCAGAGCTGCTTGGTTTACAGCTGGGAGTCCCAGTGGTGGTGAGAGGGGTGGGAGGGCAAGACTCTCATGCTCTGCTTGTTTCTCTTTTCTGCGTATTTTAAAACTACTGGTGTTGATGTGAATACGGTATATCCTTTGTTAGGTCCAAAAAAGCAAAAACCACACCAAAACCAACTAATAACAATAACAACAAAGAAAACACTGATTGTAAGGGGGTTGATTAAATCATTATTCTTTTTGTCTTTTTACAAATATATAAACTTGTTCTTCTATAGAGGAGATGTCAGACTCCTATTGTACCCTTTGTTCCATTATTTCTGCAGGTCAATCTGAGTCCTTCCCTGATATTTCAGCTGCAGGGTCTGCTCCAGAGCTATAACTTGGTTTCAGGCCGTGTGGTGCATGCCAGACATGAGCTTTGGGAAACACAAACAATGGAGTGCTGGTCCCAGAGGCCCTGAAACTTGTTTTCTTGACCAGTCCCTGATGTCAAGCAGTCTTGTGGTCATTTGCTGCCTGTTCCGAAGGTAGAGTGAGGCACGCACAGCTGCTGGACTCCTGAGCCGGATAATGTGCCCGTCTTCCCAGCAAACTAATTAGCCAGGCTAAGGCAGAAGCAGTGTTTCCTCCCAAGTGCTTTCTTGCCTTCAGAAACTTATTATCTTCTCTGGTGTACTCAGCAACTCATGACTTGTCAGCATTGTACAAAATATTATTTCTTCTGTCTACACCAACTCAACGCTTGTGCTTCCACTTAGTTTATAGTTTCATTGCACCCACACCTAATGCCACCCAGTCACTTGCCAACCCTTACACACATACTCAGACTAGGAGTGTGGAAGATGATAAGACCCACCTGGATTTACATATTTTCTTAACAAGCAACACAGTGTTCTTTGGGGTCACAAGGAGATCTTAAATGAAGCAAATTATTGCTTTGCTCAGAACATGATACAGACGGTCCCCGAATTACTATGGCTCAATTTATGATTTTTTGTAATATCGGCTTTATGATGGTGTGAAAATGATGCTCATTCAGTAGAAACTGTATTTTGGATTTTGATCTTTTCCCAGGCTAGCAATGTGCGGTAGGATACTCTGTGGATGCTGGGCAGCGCCCGCAAACCACAGCTCCCAGTCAGCTCCACAATCGCCGGTGTAAACAACTGCTGCTCTACAGTGCACAGTGTTGCCAGATGACACTGCAGGCTGATGTTAATGTTCTGAGCATGTTTAAGGTGGGCCAGGCTAAGCTATGACATTCAGTAGGTTAGGTGTGTTAAATGCATTTTCTATTCATGGTATTTTCAATGTATGATGGGGTTTATCTGGACGTTAATACCATCTTAACTCCAGGAGCATCTGTAGAGATTTACAAAGCAGCTGAAAGAAACCCACAGAACTCATCACAAAGACCGCTAGGTAATTAACTGAGCTGTGAACAACAAAGCAAATATGCCAGTCCTTTTTTGCCCACAATTTGGTTAAGTTTTCAAGCCTGGAGGGTTAGATGTGTCCCAGCCCATTTTTCTCTTTCTGTCTGGACTGATTTACTTCCTGAGTATTTCATGTTGTCCTCTCTGTTCTGCAAGCCCAGCTGTCTGCTCTCTCTTTTAATTTCTCTGCGCTGCTAAACAGTTTGCAAGGACATCATTCTCAAGTATGTCATGTCAAGCTACTTCTATTACTCCTGGGACTTGCTGCTCTTGCTCTCATATGGTAGGAACTCCCTTTCTTTCTTTTCTGTTTGGGTTTTCTCTATTTCCCATGGCGTATTCAATGCAGGCTGGCTGTACCCAGCACGAGGCACACAGCAGGCTGTTAATAAGCTCATTGAATAAATTCACTGAATGAACGATCTTTTACTTAAGCCTGCAATCTTTCTCCATGGTCTGCACTGAGTCTTTCTCTGGTTTATTTATTCTTTCAGTGAGAGTCAAGTTACTATACTGTCTAAACAAAAATATCAGATACCTTTGATCAAAAACCGCCAAAGGACAAAGATATTAGAAGTTTATAAATGACAACATATACCTTATTTTTACCTTATAGTAGCTTATGCAACTTTTCATTACTTTTTTGTTTTTCAAACATTTGTCATTTGCTTCCTAACAATTATGAGGCCTGTTGTTTGAAATACACGCAAACACGCACAGTTCAATTCTACAGGGTGTCAGATAGGTTCATATTGGTCAGAAGACACTACACACCTACAAGCATTTTAAATTTTAAAGTAAATGTCCAACTTAACCAGCGAAGTATTATAAGTCTTATTAGAAGTGAGGTCATCACATTGGGTGAGTCCTAGCAGCATGTCCTAGGAGTAAGAGAAATGGCTTGACATGACATACTTGAGAACGATGTCCCTGCAAACTGCTTAACAGCACAGAGAAATTAAAAGGGAGAGCGGACAGCTGGGCTTGCAGAACACAGGGGTGCAGTTCATCTCCACACAGCTTCCTGTGAACCCAACACTCCTCTGGAGTTGGTGAGGGAAGCACAAGGAGGTTCGGGCTGTGGGTCCTGGCAGGTAGGGTTTTACAAGCCTGAAAAGCTCAATTCTTGTTTTGCCACTGCTCCCTGTTGTCTTATATACAGCACACTGGTTCCCACTCATTCATGGGACTTGCCTGGCTCCTAAATGCGTTTAGCTTGTAACCGTTGTTAAATTGTTCCCTGGCCAGAGACTTTGCTTCAACACAGAAAAAGTTTTTTTTTTAAGCTGTTGATGCTCACCATATATGGATCATAGAACACTTTCATTTTCATTTAATGCATCCCATACATTTGAGGGATTTGGAATTGCTACCCACACAAATTTTACTGTAGTCAGCAAGACTTAGACTTGTAAATCTCCAGTTTCATATTTTACCTGGGAGATGGGTTTGAGTATTATAGTTCACACATGGGTTATATTTAACTTTGAGTCAAGAATGGCACTATCCAAAATGGTAGCCATTAGCCACAGGTGGCCACTGGGCCCTTGAAATGTATTATAGCTAGTCTGAATTGAGATGTGCTGTGTATAAAATACACACTGGATTTCCAACACTTAGTGCAAAAATAATATAAGACATCTCACTAATACTTTCTTATATTGAAATAATATTTTTGAGATATTGGGTTAAATACAATATATTATTAAAGTTAATTTCACCTGTTTGGTTTTATTTTTCAATGTGGCTACTAGAAAATTAAAAATTGCATAGGTGGCTTGCATTGTATTTCTGTTGGGCAGGGCTGGACTAGAAATTAACCAAAATGAATTCCATATGTTGAGTTTGTTTATAACCCTTCTAAAAAACTAATAATGAATGACTGCCTCAGTTTCCTGAAAGATGCCCTTTTCTGGGGTGTGGAGTTAAGGATGACTGGGAATAAATATGCTAGGAAGATTTTATGTTCAGGCAACAGGTGAGCACCATAGTGCAGAGAGTTGTTGCTTTGATGTGTGGCATGATTTATCACCTCTGTCACTCACACATATTTCTCTACCAGGAAGCTGCTGTGCTTCTTTTAAGGTACTTGCTAACACACACACACACACACACACACACACACACACACACACACAACTATGGTTGGAATCCTCTTTTAGGAGTTCTTTTAGCATCTAATGTGAAAATTTCTTTCCAGTGGGAAGTGACCTTGGTGTTCTTTAAAACCCTAGTGGGCTGTTAGAGATCATTCTTGGTCTCTTTTTTTTCTTGGTACAGAAATTAAAAAGACAGGAAAGTTATGAAGTGAATATTGAAGAGCGTATGAGAAGATAGGAGGCAGATGGTCTATTGGGAAGAGAATAGAAATCGGAGGGAGACAGGGGTTTGCATGTTAGTTCTGCCACTCACCAGCTGTGACTTAGGCAAGCCCATACCCTCTGTGGGTCAGCTTTTTCTGCAAAAGGTGGTGCCAATGGTAAGTACTTCACAGAGTTGTGTATCATTCAGAGGAGTGCTTTTTAAACTCTATTCTCAAACTAACATTTTTATTAGGGAAAATAAGCTTTTATTTAATTATCATTATTATCAGCAAGCATTTAAATAATGACTATATGCAAGTTACTGCCCCAAGAGCCATGGTCTGGTTTGGAACAGACTAAATCTAACGCCATATTCATTGCTGAATTTGGCCTTCTGTCTTCTGTGACCTTCACTGTCACACAGAAGAAATTTCTGTTACTCTGTTTCATTTTACTATACGGTTAACTCATACTTTACAGATTAGAAATTTAATTCTGAGATGGGTAAATTTAACCTCAATGCTCTTTGTTGTGCCCAATAGATAGATTGTTTTAAAAATGCTTTGCTGTCCTTTTAACTCAAGATAAGAACAATTTAATTATTGATGGCTCTAGACTGGACATTTCTTAAGTATTTAGCACATTTCATTGAAACTTATTAATTTGTTTGCTTCCCTCTATTCTTTCTTGTAAGTAAATTCTTCTTTATACTCTTTAAATGAACAAGTTTTAGTTCTTATACTCTCTGCCATCAAAGTAACTTTTCATTATCTTAAAAATCACATTTTAAAAATAATTTGAAGAAAAAACAGGGAGGGCAGACATGCAGCACAGACTATAAACCATCTTCTGTGCCTACAGCTGTGGTTTTTGTTTTTCTATCTTCTTTCTTTAATTTCTGTTGCAATGGCCAGCTCTTTATTTCAGTTTCATTTTTTTTTTTTCTGAGCCAAAACATAAATCTTGGTGAGTGGGAAGAAGATGGGTAAAAGGGATAAGGTAGAAAGTAAGCCCCCGTTAAAGAAGAGAAAGGAGATACAATCACAGATAAGGAGATTAAATGGCAGATTGAAAGTTAATGTGGTAAACTGATACTCTCTCCTCAGCCAAACTCCAGCCAGGCTCCCCTGAGCCCTCATCTTTAACCTTGGCCTATAAAAACTACAGACTCTCAGCACAAATGATTTCACCCACCACATTAAAACACTTAAACACCAATCTGGTTTCTAACCATTCAAGGGCACGTCTCTAGGTGACCTTAGCTCCCCTTCAAGTGCCTGCCTGAGAAAGCCGAAGGCTGCTAGAAGAATTCAATGCTTGTTCCAGCCCACACTTGATCATAGGCCCCTGACCACCCCTTCTTAGAGCATTTACTAAAAAGGGCTTACAAGTGTGCATCCTTCCTCTATCCCTTTGGGATGTATATGTATCTCCTCCAGCTCAGGAGTGTCTTTCTCCAGGACCTGAAAGCCATTCCTTTAGAACATTATCGTCAGGAGAGGGTCTCTGATTCCCAGTCTCTATGGCAGGATAGAATCCTAATTTTGATAATTGCCAGCTAATAGATGCAGCGGGCTTAATCAGCATTTACACTGACCAACCCTGTGTGATTTTTCATTTCCCTGACTTCTGAGCCCTTGTTTCATGCCCCCTCCCCAATCCTTCTTTCTCCCTTTAAAGTACCCAGTCACCTCTGTCCAAACTGAAGTTGAGTTTGTTCGTGCTGGACCCTTTCCCCTAGCACAATAGTATGTTGCTGATTAAAATCCGTCCTCACCGCTTTTACTAGGGTCCAGCTTGACAGAACACACTCTAAGGGGAATGAGTCACATCCTTGTATAACCCTCTCCCCTTGAGTGTGGGGCATCTATGACTTGTTTCTGGATGACAGAATATGGCAAAGGTGATCAATTGTCACTCCCCTGATTAGGTTTCATAATATAAGACTCCCATCTTAGCAGATGAGAGCAATAGACATAGACATAGACATAGACATAGAGATGAGAGAGAGAGACACACACACACACTTCTGCTGGTCTTGAAGACACAAACGGTCATGTTGTAAACTGCCTTTGGAGAGGACCACATGGCAGGCAACTGTGGGCGGCCTCTAGGAGCTGAGGACGGCAACAGCCAGTAAGAGGCCAGAGTGCTCACTCAGTCATACAATTGCAAGAAAATAAAATAAATCTTGTCAACAGCCTGAATGAGCTTGGAAGCAGACTCTTCCTAAGTTGAGCCTGCAGATGAGAAAGTAGCCCAAGAAACACTGGACTGCAGCCCTGCGTGATCCTGAGTGGAGACCCCAGCCTGTCTGTGCCTGGACTCCTGATCACGGAAGCTGTGAGATAAAAAATGCATGTTGTTTTAAGGTGCTAAATTTGTGGTCATTTGTTACACAGCAATAGAAAACTAATACAATGACTACATACATTTCTTTTTTTTTCCCCAGCTAGTCAAGTACTACATACATTTCTATGCTAAGATTATTATTTTTTACTTTTTTCTATAAAATTTCTCAAACATGCAGCAAAGTTGAAAGATATTTATGATGAGCACCTATGTATCTACCACTTAGATCCTACCATTAAGATTTTACTGTTCTTGCTTTATCACTTTATCTACCCACTCATCCATTCCTCTATCCATCTATCAGTCTACCTTATTTCTTGGTGCATTTCAAAGTAAATTGTGACATCTGTATACTTCCCTCTAAATATTTCAGCACTTGTATCATTAACTAGAGTTCAATATTTCTTAATAGTTTTTTCTTTTGATGTAAACTTTCCATATAATGATGTGTACAAATCTTAGTGTGCATTCATTGAGTTTTGAAAAATACATACAACTGTGTAATCCAAACCCTATCAAAATAATTATCGAGCATTACCATCACCCCACTAAATTCCCTCGAGCCCCTTCTGTTCCTACTCCTACCCCCCCAGGAAACCACCGTTCTATTTTTTCCCCTATGTTAGTTTTGCCTGTCATAGAACTTCATATAAATGAAATCATGTAATATATACTCTCTTGTGTAAAGCTTTTTTCATTCAGCATAATATTTTTGATATTTATCTGAAAATTTGAATGAACAGTTTCTTGGGGAAAATGTTATATAATAAAATTTAAGAAATTTGTTAAAGATTTACCTTAAAAAGGCATGGGGGTCTACAGGTCTTGGTGGCAAGGGTTTTCAAACTGTCAATGAACAGATAATTTCTATGCAGTTTAAATTATTTCATAGCATAGATGTAGATTAAAAACTACATCTTTAAAACTACATGTTCAAATTATTTCACTAAGCTACCAAAATTCCAATACCAAAATCAATGTAACACTCAAAAAAGAAAATAAATGAATTTCACTTATAGATGCCAAAAACCTGAATACAATATTAAACCGAATCTATATGCCTAAGAAAAAATAGTACATCATAACCAAATAGAGGTTATTTCAGGATCACAAGGATAGCTGAATATTAAGAAAAGACTATCAATATAGTTCATTATCTCAATAAGTAAAAAAAATTACTTGATTATCTTGATAGATGTGGTAGGATAGGCATTTGAGGACTTCTAGTTAAATATGAAATTGGAGCATGTGCATTAGCTAAAAAACTCTCAAAACTCCACTAAAATAATGGTAAGGAAATGCAAAAGCATAGAAAAGTTGAAGTAGAAAGAAAACTAGAGAGGAGACCATAGTAGACTAGAGAAGTCAGTGCAATTCTGGAAGAAAGAAGGTAGATGGAAGAGCAGAAGAGATGCCAACCAGAAACAAATCAATGTGCCAAACCTAATCCCAGACCAGCTCACGAATGATGATGGCAGGTACCCCTAAAGGTCAGGATACGGGTGGGCTGCAAACAAGGCATTCTGCTCAAAGTTTGTATCAAGAGCAGTTAGACCCTCAGATTCCCTTGTCACCTCCCATAGCCAAATAACTCTTCCTCTCTGACCCTGGTAGAAGATTGGAGTTTTATTCTCTGGAGACATTAAGCCAGAGAGATATAGACTGAGCACAGGGGTCATTGAGGATGGGGTGCCATATAGAAAACAGAGTCATTAACTTGAGAATGATGAGACCCAGATCCCCTCTTCTGGTTAGTGCCCAGGAGGTAGGCAGTGAGGTGTAAGCCCCCAGGGAAGAATAGAGCATTTCTCTCTGGGAATAGTGACCAGGGTAAGAGAAAAGACCTATATAAGCAGACATTTGTGTTCCCCAGTGGCATGGCTGGGTCCATGCCAATTACTCTATGGTGAGGGCCACCATTCTATAAGTCTCATTCACAAACACAAGGCTTCCAATCAGTTTTTTAAGAGTAAAAAGTTAATGAGTAATTAAAAATTATTACATATCTAAGGAAATATCTTAATGTGAAAATATTTAATATGAAAGATAGATGTTAAAACAGATCAAAAAAGAAACTCAGGAAACAGAGACAAGGCGGAAAGCAGAAGAAAACTTTAAGAAGGCTATAATTAGTATCCTCACAGAGAGAGAAAAAAAGATATTGCATTAGTGAAATAAAGGCAGGATGCTATAAGAAAGAAAAATTTGGAGACCAAGAAAGGGCTTTTAGAATTAAAAAATGTTAACATGAATTTAAAAAAATCAATTGAAGGGTTGGAAGAGACAGCTGATGAATTGTCTAGGAAGAAGAGGGTCTTTGAAGAAGGTCAAAGCGGAGGAGGAAGAGGAGGAGCTCTCCTAGTTCTAGGCTCCCCTATAAAACAAGGCCCAGGGAGGAAATGTTGGTTGTTTATCTGAGAGCCATAAACTCTGGGAAGCAAGGTGAGGAAAAAAGGTATGTGAAGCAAAGAAGAGATCAAGAGAAGTAAAGTGATGTATCACCAGCCTGGTTACCACTTCATGACACTGTAAAGAGAAAAAGCAGGTTGATGGTGGGTAGGTCCATTCAGCGTGCAAGACTTTTTCCAGATGGGCTTAAGGGGCAATCATATTTTCCAGCTATCTGTGAGAAAGAGGAAGGACAGAGAGTTTATCTGCCCAGATCCATCCTATCTCCAGCTTCCCATTGGTCAAAGTTCACCCTGTGGGAGTTCACTCTTCTGCACACCCAGGCAGAATCATTTGGCATCTTTGGACGGTGCCAGGGATGGCAGGACACATGCTCTACGGTGTGATGCTTCATCTGAGTCCTGAAGTAGAGGGAGGAGCCAGAAACTCTGGCCTAGCTGTGTAGCCGTGGCCACAGGGGAGGGTCCAACATTCCCAGGGCAAGTGACCATTTAGCCCCAAGTAGCAGAAGTGGCCAGCGATGGGGGCTATTGCAAAGCAGTGGCCAAGGGACTGAGGAAGTGCATAAAATTTGTGCCTGATATATCTAAAGAAGAATCAAGGATAGGTGTGTTATCTTTATTTAGAAATAATGATTTACAAGTTCACAAATTAAACATTAAAAGTCATAGTCTTAAGTGAACTCATATAACTTCAGGATGTAAATGCCTTCCTAAATATGACATCAATGGCAGAAAGCCATAAAAGAAACAATGGGTAGATTTAAAACCTCTTTTCATTAATAACAGCAACCAACCCCAAACACTATAAGATTTTGAAAAAAAAAAAAAAAAAAAAAAAAAAAGCACAAGAACTGTGTAATAACATATGACAAATAATCAATATCCTTAAAATACAAAGAACACTTACAAATAAATAAGAGTAAGATGAATATCTCAATGGAAAAATGGGAAAAGTTATAAACATTCAATTCACAAAATAAAAAATACAAACGGCTAGTTAAGAAATGAAGAAATAGTTAATGTTTCTAATAAATAAATACATATTTAAATAAAATACCATTTTAGCTTGTCATATTGATCAGTACTGAAACAAGTACTAATACCTAGTGTTGGGAAGAGCACTGAGTAAATGTTTACTCAGTGCTGGTAGAATTTTCAGTGTACAAACTTTCTGGAGAACAATTTTGTAATATATATTGAAAACCTTAAAATACATATATCCCTATAGTTAGAAATCTGATTCAAGGAATTTAGCCTAGACAAGGGCACAAAAATGTATGGACAAGTCTGTTTATTTTGGCTTTTGTTATAATGCCAACACAAAACAACATAAAAATTTATAATAACAGTGGGGTCCTGGTTATATCTAGTGTCCAATACTCAAATATCAAAATACTATGCAGTCATTGAAAAGGCACTTTTATATTTATAGGCATAAAAGATAGTCATGGTATATTGATTGAAAAAAGGTCACAATATATCCCTTTTTCTAAAGAATTACATTTATTAGGTGTACATGAAAGGAAAACTAGAAAAAAAAACAAAGGTAAATTTTATTTGCAAAAATTTTACAAAGGAGCTTAAACTTTAGAATTGGCCTGCCAAATATAAAATAGAACAGGTATTTCAAGAAAATCCCTCATAAGGTTCCAAGGTTGCAAATAGTCTAATTATGGTGGGAAAATAGTTTTCTAATAAAATGATCATATCTGCAAGGAGCATCATATATTTGTAGATGTTACCTTCACAAAAGGCAGGGATAAAGTTATTACTATTAGAAGCCAACACACAGGAAAGGGGTAAAGGTTTTTATCTGTATGGAGGACTATTGCTAGATAGAGCAATTCTGTATTTTTATTTGTTTATCTCAGGGAGCAAAGTGCTTTTTCTTCCCACACTAACTCATAATTGCAAAGTGCCACTTTGCTTTCTTGAACACATAGAAACAAGTCTGAAAGAATATACATCACAAGGTTAAATACAATTACCTCTCAGAGGCAGAATTACAGATGATTTGTATTTACATTTTTTCTTTTGTGCTTGCTTGCATTTTCTGTATTCTTTGTCATAATATTATTGCTTATGCAAAAAGTTCTGGTTATAAAATATATGCTCTGTTAAAATATATGTAAAACATTGAAAAGTGTAAGAAAGAACATTGAAACTGTCAATAAACTACCCAGAAGTATCATTTTGCTGTGCTGTATTTGGTAAGGCTAGTATATTTTCTTCTAGCAATTTTTTTCTTTATGTAAGTCTATAATCTGCTTTTTATTCTTAGCAAACGTAGTATAGGCATATTCCATTGTTATTCTATTTTTCCATAAACTTTTAATGACTTCACAAATTTCTACCATATGGATGTGCCACAATTTATTTACTTATTATTGGACATTTGGGTCATTTTTAATTTGGGGCTATTAAATAATTTTACTCCATAATAAACATCTTTTTTACATAAATTTTTGTACATGTTTCATATTATTTCCTTAGATTCTTGGAAATAGAATTACAATGTAAAAAGTTTTTAAGACTATCCATATTGCCAGATTGGTCTCTAGAAAGATTGAGAACCAAAACAATCTGCCCCCACACCCGCACACACACGGTTTGGACATTGAGGAGGATTGAAACTGTTCCCCCATACAACTTACTCTCTACCTTAACATGACTTTGCTATTCCACTATCTTCATTAGCATGATTTTGCAATTCCCAGCATGAGTTGAATTGTTCAGTACAGGAACTTCACCAAAGACTCTTCAACTCTTTAATGGAAAGCATCCTAAGATTCTTTGAATCTCTTGTTTCAAAAGTCTTCACGTTGCTCTTTCCACCCATCCTGGACTGTCCTAATCATGTCCTCTTCACCCCCCCAATTGAAAGATCCACCTTAATCCAAGCTTTAAACTTCCAATTTTTAGTAAATTTGAAATTTGCTGTCCCCTGTCCTAGACATGAAGTAATGTAGAGCTGGTGTTCTCCCTTACCTCAGTCAGCAAAAAACTCAGCCTTGTCTGAACACTGTATGTTGGTGACAGTCTATACATTTTGCAGACTATAAAAACTTGTGTCAAGAAATCAGGTTTGCATCAACATATCCAAAGGGATGATAAGATCAGGCGTTAATCTAGTCAGGCAACCAGCCCTATCAGTAGAAACCTAACCAGGTGTGTTTGACTAAGTGTAAAGAAGGATTAGTGGCAGGAACACCATGCATCTCTTTTTCCTGGGAACTTCTGGTTTATGCCTGTTGTCCTGGTGTAATTATGAACAGCGCTGCCTTTCACTCTCAGAAGTGTCTTGGTTTGGGGCATGCATTCCGAAGAGTTCTTGACTGTCAATCAGGGACCATTCATCAGACTTCATTATGACCCTATCCACCTAATCCTCCATAACACTGCCATTAATGTTTTATTATCAATAAATGTAGCTGTCAGTTTTTAATTGCCTGTAATGCCAGGTCCTGGGCTGCAGGCTTTATGTGCATTTTTGATCTCATGTAATTTCACAGCGTTTCTCTGAGTTAAGACTATGTTTTTGGCCATTTTATAGACCTACTCAAAATCACAATCCTCAGGCACAGCACCTGGGAATCTGTATTTTTGAAAGCTCCAGATGATTCCAATGCATTTGTCCACAGTTGGGCGTTTGGGAACCATTGAGCTGCTTGACATGGGAGAGGTGGAGACGAGATACAGATCTGTGCCTCAGCACATCTCAGGATATGGTAGACACCCTGTCCCCTAGGGGCTGAGAGCTAGTAAGGCTATTAGATAAATACAGAAATGCCAAACAAAGGCATGAACTGCTGTAGCATGAACTCTCAAAGTCCAGCGTCAGCGTTTGGGAGTTGTATCATTTATATGGAGATGGAAAGCAAGACTTTCTGCTTTTTGGGATGGAGAAGACTTTGATATTAACTTCTTCGTTTGATTTTTAAAACTTCTGTTTCGACAACAGCTCTCCAGAAAAATCATGGAAAAAGAAGCATATTTTAAAATATTCCAACCCAAATCCTCTTCGATTTGGCCCTTTTCTGGTGGAACAAAGCTTTCACGTGTCCTTGGGAGGAAAGAATTCAAAAACTGGATTTTAATGAGCTGGGTTTATCGAGATTGGAGAGAGTGGGAGCCATGAATGAAATGTTTGTGTAGATAGTAATGAAGTATTTACCTATAGGAGCATGCTGTTTGTATGTGCTCTTCCACAATTTACTTGGTACTTGAAGGGAAAAATGTTGTCATGGCAACAGTGTAACAAACAAGGCGGAATTGGGTACACATGAATCACGACTTTATATGCAAGACAAAGAAGCAAATGTTCTATTATGGCTGGCTTTATTAAGCTTAAAAATTACAGCAAACATTTTAATGAGGTTTTCTTATTGTTTTGCATGAAAAACATGAGGGAAGTGCAGAGGAGGGTGGAAGGAGTGGATTATATTATATTTACAGTATTTCCATAATGTTACCACAGCAGGGACAGGTCTGTGGCCTCAGCCTCATCTGCTGGTGTCCCAGCCTATCAGACAGGATGGGACTTGAAATGGTCTCTGTTTCAGAACATGCCGTCAAGGAGTTCACACACACACATACACACACACACACACACACACACACACACACGGATGAACATGGCAAGAAGCTGTCTTCTTACCTGGTTGAAAGAGCCAGGTATAGAAGTCATTCCACTCGGGTGTGAGACAGAGTGCGCCAGGACTGCACACATGGTTCCAAGGACACTGTGGCAATCCTTCCCGCAGGACGGGAAAGCCGAGGGGTATCCTGCGTGAGAGAGCAAATGTGAGTGTCATTGTGATTCTTTGGGAATCTTCTCTTTGAGTGCCATGAAGAGACACCACGTGTGGGCCCCAAAATCATGTAGAGTCATTGGTTTGGGTTATAATTATACATGATCTCTTGCTCCAACAAGTGGGCCATGTGCTGGGGCTGGGAAATGATTGTTTTGTGGGCACTTTTTGGATAAAATGGTACAGAACGCAAGTACTGATAGGCTGTTCTTGGCTATGAGTCTTATGTCAGTGATTGTGAAACTTGAGCCTGCGTCAGAATCATCTGGAGGGCTTGTTAAAACGCTCATGGCTGGGTCCCTCTCCTAGAGTTCTAAAATTTGTATTTCTGACGAGGTCTCAAGTCATGCTGATGCCGTTGGTCTGGAGACCACACTTTGAGAACTGCTGCTTTAGCCAAAGCTCACCTGACAGAAAGGATGGGAACATCAGTCTCATGGTTTCTTTTTTCCCTCCCAGTAAGTGGCTGAGCAATAATTCAGGGAGGTCTCCAGTGTAGAAGGCTGAAGCTGGGATTTAACTGTTTCAGGTACATTTGATGAAGAAGAGGTTAAGAAAAGGACTGTCTATCATCAGATGCCAGGCTGTGCAGGAGGAGCTATTTTCTGGATTTTTCTGTAATTGAGGAATGTTGAGAATGGAAATGTAATAAAGTGCTTCTCAGAGTCCTCACTAGCAACATGGGCGTCACAGGGAAGCTTATTAGAAATGCAAATTTTCATACCCTAACCCAGATCTGAATGAAAATTGCATTCTACTAGCTCCCGGAGTGATTTGTACACATGTTAAAGTTTGAAAAGCACTGCTGTAAGAGACAGTAAGAGATCTGGCAGTCAAGATATCTGAGTTTTAGCCCGAATTGTGCCTTTACCCAGCTGTTTAGCCTGACTGGGGCTTCAGGGGATGGGCTGGGGGGGGGCGGTTAGTGACCTACAAGTTTGTTGCCAGCTCTGGGGTGTGATAATCTCAATCATTGCCGGGCAGGTCCCTACTTGCTCTGCCATTTCAGTGGGTTTCTGAGAAGAAGGGGCTCCAGGTCCTTGTGCTCCTTCCTTCTGTTGTCCCCACATCCCTTGTGAGCTGGTATGAACTCCTGCAGGGGGACAGTGCTACCGTGTGACAAGGACATTCCATGTACCTGAACTCCTGGGAGCCCAGGGTGTAATCTCTTATTATGAATTAAACCACGAGCAATCTGGGGAAAGCGCATCCAGTCTGATAGCACTGCCTAATATTAATAATAAAACCCTTGTCCGGAGTAGCCTTTAGGAAAGCAACTGGCTCAGCCTGTGTCTTGGCAACTGTTTTTTTTTTTTTGGTAATCTAAGTGATCGTAATAACAACAATATAACATTTCAGTCACATATACAGACAGTGGTCCCACAAGATTACAATACTGTATTTTTACTGTATCTTTTCTATGTTTAAATGTGTTTAGATACACAAATACTTACCATTGTGTTACAGCTGTCTACAGTATTCAGTACAGTCACGTTGCACAGAGCAATAGGCTATGCCGTCTAGGTTTGTGTAAGCCTACTCTATGATGTTACAGTAACACTGCAATTGCCTGAGGACCCATTTCTCAGAACACATCCCCGTTGCTAAACAATGCATGACTGTACTTACTCTTCACACAGAAACATCCCCCAAATTAGTAAAATGCCATCTTTAGGAAATTTCTGCTGCGTCAAAGCATTAAAATAAAACCGCATGCATTTTTCAGATTTGAAACATGAGTTAGTTAATGTAAAATGGACAGGAAAGATGTCTGGTGGCCCAAATTAATAAAAAGGATCTCGTATGGGAATGTTTAATTTGCTTGAGAAGATAAAGTATTTTTAAAGACTTCAGACATGACAGTTTTCATAAAAGCCTATTTTCTTAAGGCCAGCTCTGCCATGGTGCGCTTGCCCCAGTTCAGCGCTCACAGGACTGCATTTTATATTCCTTAAGTAGTTCATCACCCTGGCTTGTGATTAATTTAAGTCTGCTTTCTCCCAAACCTGCCCATATGAATTAAACATTTTTTGACCACGAGTTGTTCCTGCTTGCTGCTGGAGGAGTTTCATTGTTAGATGAGTCTCTTTGGGCTGTTGTTGAGAGAAACTTTTGGCCCCTTTCCACTTGGTCAAATATTGGCAAAGGTAATTTGGACAAAGGACATAACCATGCACGGCTCGAAGCTGTCACTTCCCTTGTGAGTGGTTTCTTTCTTGTTCTTTGTCCCCTGGTGGTTTGGTTTCTACTGTCAAAAGGTCTTTGCTTGCAATTTCTTGATTTGCATCCTTTGCTGGGCGGGCGTGAGGTACGATGGAGCAGTTTGCTGGGAGAAATGCTGGCCTGGAACAGAGGCAGGGCCTTGGTGTTTGTTGAGGGATGAAATGCTGCGAAGCAATGCAGCTGGGTTTTCTATGAACTGGCTCGGGCTCAGAGGTGAAGGGAAAAGATATCCTTGATAGAAATCCTTATACTCCGGAGCCTCCGTGGTTTGTCTACACAGCCATCTGTTGGGATGGGAGTAGGAATGATGAGAAGGGAGCCGGCTCTGCAGCCAGAATCCTTACTACATTGTTCTGATTCTCTCAGTGGAGCAGCTACTTCTGATAAAACGATGTTAGATTCTAACTGTGATTTTGTGTGTTGGAAGTGGGTTTTTTGTTGCTGCCTTTTCTTTTATGTCAGCATGGTGTATATGTCTTTCTCTTAAAGGAAAATAGAGTAGTCTTGCCTAAAGGCTTGGAGAGTGTGCAAAATTTATTGCAGCTTTGTTTGGAATAGCACAACCATGGAAACAACCCAGATATGCACAATATGGAATTGCTTAGATAAATTATGGCACATCCATACCGGGGAAATATATAGCCTTAATAAAACATTGAATAAACAAAACAAAAGACGACACAAGGCATATCTCTCTATATTGATATACTCTCCAAAATACAAAGTGAAGGGTAAAAAAGCAAGGTAAGAACCACGAGGTGGTAAGAACAGCGTGTGTGGTAAGCATGTTGGAGGAGGAGGCAGAATGTGTGC
This sequence comes from Lemur catta, assembly GCF_020740605.2. Taxonomy (NCBI): domain Eukaryota; kingdom Metazoa; phylum Chordata; class Mammalia; order Primates; family Lemuridae; genus Lemur; species Lemur catta. Next base: position 77,930,190 of record NC_059137.1, read on the forward strand.
CATTGCTTGAATACACACGAATGCACGCGTGTAGGCACAAATCTCTGGAAAGATGCAAAAGAACCTGGCAGCACTGGTATCCTCCACGGAAGAGCAAGGCTTGGGGCCTTGAGAGACCATATATCCATCCACGGGTACCTTATGAAATTCTCTTTGAAATTTTTTACCTTGTATTATTACAGATTTAAATAAACAAGCAACCAAACAGCCGATCAACCAAACCCAGAGATGAGCAAAAACTCAAGCCCCCAGGGAAGAGTGATGGGGGCATGGGGACGGACCCCCGAGGGTCTGGGGAGGAGCCCCTTGGCTTTACAGCCACAGAGGAGCCGTCTCACGCAGGGACCAGCGCGTTTCCTCTCAAGTTCCCTTTGGTGGCCCTGTCTGGCGGGAGGCTAATTGACTGGGGTTGGGGGGACAAAAGCCCCGAGGAGGCCTGCTCTGCCAAAAGTCTTCTTCCGTCCTGTCCCACTCCATGGCTGCCCTCAAGTCTTTCATTTTGTTTATGAAAACACTGGGGTGGATTTAGCTTTTCCTCTGGGAAACAAAGAACGCCACAAAGAGCATGTGTGTGGATCTTCTTTCAAAATAGTGGGGCATTTGAAACCCGTGCTGCAGCTGCAGGGACTGTTTCAATCTCGAGCGTTTCATTTTCTGAAAGCCTCTGCAAGATGCTGAGGAGAGAGAGAACCCTGCGCATTTTTGGAAATGGAGGATTTTGAAAGCCTGTATTTATCGGCTCTTCACAAAGAATCAATTCCTCTAGGGCAAGGCTTCCCAACCTTTTCATGTAATGGCACACAGAAAATGACATTATTTGAAGAGCATTTGGGGTAAAACCGGCGGGAATTTGAGAGCATCTCTATGAGGCTTATTAAAAATTTTAATCTAGTTTTTTTATGTAACAGAATTATAAGAAAATGTGTATAAAGTATTAGAGAAGATATTGTATTTGTTTAAAACTTCCAAATAAAATCTCTTCAAAATTTTAAATAAGAAAATTGAGCCTGTTTCTATAAATATAACTTTTATTATGGAAAAATGTCAAACATATGCAAATAAAGAGAATGGTATAATGACCAAGTCCCCTTTCTCACATACGCAGGACCTGGATTAAACAGTTAGAAACATCTGCCTTTTGGATTTTGGATTTCATCTATTCCATCCTCCCATTTTTGCTGGAATCTTTATTTTTTTAATTAATTAATTAATATTATTATTATTATTTTTTAAGAGACAGGGTCTTGCTCTGTCACCCAGGCTGGAGTGCAGTGGCACAACTATAGCTCACTGCAACCTTGAACTCCTGGGCTTGAGCAATCCTCCTGCTCCAGCCTCCCCAGTATCTGGGACTACAGGCAGGTACCACCACACCCTGTTAATATATATATATATATATATATATATTTTTTTTTTTTTTTTTGTAGAGCTAGGGGTCTCTCTATGTTGCCCAGGCTGGTCTGGAACCCCCAGCCCATCAATTTTCCTGCCTCAGCCTCCCAAAGTGCTAGGATTACAGGCATAAGCCACTGCTTCTGGCCTTACTAGAATCTTTAAACACACATTTCAGGCTTTCTATTATTTCACCTGAAAACACTTCAGTGTAAATCTCTAACAGATAAGACTTAAAAAGAATAATCATAGTGCCATCATCACCTCCAGTAAATTAATAATTTCTCAGTTTTATCTAATAATATCTAGCCCATGTTCAATTTTCTTTATTTGTCTCAAAAATGGCTTTTTGCTGTTGATCTGTTTGAATCAAGATCAAAACAAAGTTTGCAAGTGATTGATATGTCTTTTAAGTCTTCTTGAATCTATAACATGAGTATAATTTTTTTATGTATACTAAATTTTATTTATCATAAGTTACACCCTGCCTATTAAAAAATAGTCTTATTGACATATAATGCACATTTTGTGGTAGGCTGAAAAATACCTCCTCTCCCCAACCCAAGATATCAGATCCTAACCCGGGGAACCTGTAATGTTACCTTATCTGGAAACAGGATCTTACAGTTGTAACAAGGTTCAGGATCTTGAGATGAAAAGATTTTCTTAGATTATCAGAGTGGGCCCTAAATGTAGTCACCTGCATCCTTAAGAGAGGGAGATTTGAGACACCCTGAAGGGTGTGTAAAGATGGAGAGAGAGAGATTTGAAGGTGGTGGCTGGGTGGAGTGACACAGCTATAAGCCAAAGGTTGCCAGCAGCCACCAGAAGATGGAAGAGGCAAGGGATGGATTCTCACTAGATCCCTTAGAGTGAGCGCAGCCCTGCCAACACCTTGATTTTAGCCCAGTGATGCTGTCTTTGGACTTCTGGCCTTCAGGACTGTGAGACAATACATTTTTATTACTTTAAGCCATCAAGTTGTGGTACAGAAAATTAATACACATACCATACAATTCGCCCATGTAAAGTGTACAGTTTCATGGTTTTTAATATATTCACAGAGTTGTGCATCTATCACCAGTCAATTTTAGAACATTTCATCACCCCATAAAGAAACATTGTATTGGTTAACAATCACCCCCATTCCCTCCACCCCCGAACCCTAGGCAACAACTAATCTACTTTCTGTCTCCTACATGACATTTTATGTAAATGGAATCAGATAACATATGGCCCTTTGTATCTGGCTTCTTTCACTTAGCATAGTATTTTCAAGGTTCATCTATCTTGTAGCGTGTATCAGTATTTCATTCCTTTTTATTGCTAAATAAGAACATAGCTTTGTAATATTAACTTTAAGTTATTTATTATTAACTTTATTAAGTTAAATTAACTTTAAGTTATTGAGTAATCCAAGCTTAAAACATCTGTGAGCAAATCCTGATCAAGATTTTTTTAATGGAAATCTTTTAAAAATATCGGTAGTTACCTTGATACTTTAATTGATACTTTGTTGTACAAGCCAGCGATTAAAAATATTTAGTTTATTTTAATCTAAGGGTTTGATGTTTAAATCATTCTAAAATTTACAATGGTTGAAATCCTATTTGAAGAATATAACAGCTCATTCTTTGCTTTCATTGACGAATGTGATATTGGAATTTCTTAAGATAATGTGCATGGATTTCAAGTCCAATAGATGTTTTTCATAGCCAGTGTTGCAAGATAATGATGAAGCTCTGTTAGTGCTCGCACACCACAAAGAGGACACAGTAGCCACAAATGGGCAGAAGTACAGGGCAGATTGAAGATAAAGACTGGGACCACGCCCGAGGCTGGTGTTCCAGCAGCCTCATCTCAGCCTTCCCAGGCCTGCGGCCCCTTCCCCAGTGGCTGCAGTAGCCCCTGCTCATGGGACAGAGCTGTGAGGAAGTGGGCTGCTGGACTAGACAGCCAAGTGGCAGGGCACCTCCTTGCTCTCTCGCATCCTATCATGATGGAACAAGGAGTCTGGGTGTCTCTGTGTTTCTCATTTTGCTTATGCTCATCAGAGCCCACTACCCTGGGGATGCCCTTTGAGAAGCTCTAGCCCAGGTTGCTCCAAGTCAGAGGTGGCCAGCCACACACTGCGACCTGTTTATGGTTCACACATTGGCACACCCATTGTAGAGCTCTGCTCTAGGTTGGCCAGGAGCATTTGGGGCAGCACGTGATGGGAAATGGCAGGAGGGCACAGAGAATGAATTCCATATGGCTCATTTCTACAGACCAGTGACTGCTATGGGCCTCTCACTTTGCTTCTTTCTGAACAGTAGTGTCTTATGTGGTTATCTAATCCTTTCATTGACATTGTATGTTGGGAATCTGTGAAGCAGATAACTTGTCACATAGATCATAGTTTCTACTGAGAGAAACTGTATCCGAGGAGTCCTATCTTCATCTGGGTTCAGGTGATGAGGTCATGGGCTTTGAGTTCATGCTATAATGATCTGAGATTTTGGAGATCTTAGAAGGGGGTGAGTATATTTTGCATTTGGCAGAAATACAAATTATTGTGGCTAGATGGTAGAATGTCTCAAAAATAGTTGCCATCAACTCCTTCCCTCTCTGTGTGTTCATGCCATCCCTCCACTAAGAGGTGGATTTGTTTCCCCTGCCCTTGAATCTGGGCTGGCTTTCTGACTGTTTTGATCAATACAGTACTGCAGAAGTGATGTTCTAAAATTTATGCGAAAATTCAAAGATGTAGAGTGTCCAAAACAATTTTGAAAAAGAAAAAAATTTGGAGGACTCACACTACATGATTTTAAAGTGTTCTCTAACTTCACAATTAATTAAGTGTGGTATTGATGTAAGACTAGACATATGGCTCAAAGTAACAGAATAGAGTTCAGAAATAGACCCATGCATATGTGGCTAATTGAGTTTTACAAAGGTGCCCAGGTAACTCAGTAGAGAAAGAATAATCTCAACAAATGATGTGGGAACAATAGGATTAGAGTACTAACACATGAATCTCAATACCTATATCATACCACACATAAGAATTAATTCAAGATGGATCAGAGATTGAATGTAAAAGCTAAAGTCATAAAGTTTTTATAAGAAAAAATAGGAGAAAATCTTCTCAAACTTGAGTAGGTAAACATTTATTAGAGAAGACACAAAAAACACCAAACATAAAAGAAAAAACCTGCTGTGTTGGACATTATCGAAGTTTTACAAATCCTGCTTATCAAAAGTAAAATTAGGAAAGTGAAAGGCAAGCCTCAGATGGGTGTGTGGGTGGAGATATATCTGAGAAAAGGCATATATCCAGATCTATACAAAATTCCTACAAAAATCCATAACAAAATAAAAACTATGCAATAAAATGGGCAAAAGACTTGAACAGACACTTCACAAACAAATTTATAAGAATGGCCACTAAGTACATGAAAAGGTGTTCAATATCATCCATCATTAGGAAATGGAAACTAAAATCACAATGAGATACCACATGATTACAATGCCTAAATTAAAGTCAGACAACACAAATGCTGGCAAGTCTGGGGAGCAACTGGAATTCCCATAATTTGCAAGTGGGAATACTGTGTGGTATTAACAACTTTGGAAAACTTTTTGTCTGTATCTGAAATAGTTAAACATACCTACCCTATGAGCCAGAATTCCACTCTTAGATATTTACCCAAGAGAAGTAAAATCATATGTCTATGATAAGATGATATAGGGATATTTATATACGGATATTTATATAAGAGTATTTATGACAGCTTTATTAATAATAGCCCAAACCTGAAGACAACCTAGATGTCTGTCAACAGGAGAATGGATTAATAAACTGTGGTGCAGTTATGCAACGACATGCTGCTCAGAATGAAGAAAGCAAACTGTTGATATGTACAACAATGTAGATAGATAGGTCTGAAACACATCATACTGATGAAAGAAGCTAGACAGAAAGAGCACATACTGCACGATTCTACTTACATCAAGTTGAAGCACAGGCAAAACTAACCAACGATGACAGAAATCACAACAGTGGGGTGTGCACGGCAGAGGTTGTACCCTCTGGGGGTAGGGTGGGGAATGACTGGGAAGCAGATACAGGAACTTTCAGGGGTGATCAAAACATCATGTGTACACCTTAAATATATACAATTTTTAATTGTCAAGTAAACCTCAATAAAACTGGAAAAAATGAACTTTCTGGGGTAATGGAAATGTTCTGTATCTTGACGGTGGTGATGACACAGATGTATACATTTAGCAAAACTCATTAAATTATAAACATAAGATATGTGCATTTTACTCTATAAACATTTTGCCTCATTAAGAGTTTCAACTAAGAGAAGCGATGTGGATTAATATTTCCTAGGCCTCATCATTTAGGCCTTAGTTCAAATGTCTCCTTCTCGGAGAGACCTGCCCTGACCAGCTCTGACTGCTCTTGCTGCTCGGGCCATATCACATAACCTGCTTTTATTTTCTCCATAGTGCTTATCTGTAGCCAAAAGCATATTTTAAAATGTAATTAATAAGTTAGTTGGTTGATTGGTTGGTCCATCACCTCCCACTACAGTGTAAACACCGTGACAACAGGAACATGTCTTATCTTGTTCACTGCTTTATCCCCAGCGCCTGGCAACAAAGGTTTGCCCAGTAAATATTTGTTGTTATTGAATGAATAATGGATACAAAGGCAGAAAAATTAAACTGACTGGTAGAGACTAAGTTCCTTCTATTTACAAAACCTGGGATGGGTAGTTTACAAGGGGGCTTACCATCAGCAAAGGAGCCGATGGTCAGTTCTTCCATTCCTTGGATGAACATTTGCAAGGCGCACCCTGTGTGCTGAGCACTAAACTGAAGTCTGACATACCCAGATAAATAAAACCAGATTATTAGTGGTACTGAGTTAGGTGTTGAAGGGGAAGTGACAGGCTGAATGGGAAGTCACAGTTCAATGGAAGTGGCACAGTCTCATTGAAACCCCACATGCTTTGGAACATCTATTTTTAGGTCCATTTTACAGATGAGGAAATTGAGTTTTATTTTTTTCCCCAAGTGTAGTAACTTCCTGTGAAAGCTTTAGAGCAGAAGAGTGGAGACAATCAAAATCAGGGCCCCAGGATTGGCAACAAGGACCTACTCTGACGGGTGAGGGGGGCCCGAGCAATGGGAAGGAAGGAGAAATGATGGGTGAAAGAGATACTTCACCCACAATACTAGCTTTCACTGTATATTCCCTATAAGAGAAGTCAGGCCTTGGCCATTAAATTCTTTTTTCTTAAGAGGCATTCTTTTATAATTGTTTTGTAAGATTTAGAGGATTGCTATGGAATTTGTGCTAGGCAAATGTTTTCAAATGTTACTCATTGATTAATTAATTGCTTCCAAAGTCTATTGCATAGAATTTTATCTAGAAAATGCCTTTCTTAGCTCTCACAGTCACTCTCTCCCAGAAACCAGAACTCATCTCTTTTGGTTGATCATAATCACTAGCCCTTTCCTGAAACATTTCCTTGTCAATGACAGTTCACACATTTCCTTTCCAGGAGACAGTGGGGAGATAAATAGACACTAACTCTTTCTGGGAGTAAGCAAACAGTTGGTCTCTGGGTCCATGAAGGAAGCAGATTTAAATTTCAACAGGGACAACATAGGCTTGACATAAATGACAACTGTCTAATTATAGAAGATTTCCTTAATTGGGCCTATAAAGAGCAGTAGATGAGGAAGATATGCCTGGAATGATATGGGTATATTTCTGCCTAGAAGCAGAGAAGAGATTTATGACTTTTTTTTTAAAGTTTATTTACTTTTGGATCATGAAAGTAATACTTGCTCATTATTTTGAACTCAGAAAATAAACAGCAACACACAGAAGATAAATATTTCTCATAATCCTACTACTTAGTCATAGCCACTATTAGCAGTTTGATGTATTTCCTTGCGGTTGTTTTCATATATTATATATATGGTGTACGCACAATTTTGCGTCTTGATTTCTTTCATTTAGCATCTTCCCACATTATTAAATATCCCCCCAAGCGCGTTTTTAATGGCTGTGTAATAAGTTCTTACAAGAATATATCATAATTACTATTACCATGTCCTTGTTTATGTCAATTTAGGTTGTTTACAGTTCCTCAACAGTATGAGTAAGAGCTGAGATAAAGAACTTTACATATAAATTTTTCTCTACATTTCTGGTTGCTTCGTTGAAAGAGAGTCCTTTAGAGCCGCTCTTGTTACGGTGTGGCACCTTAGCCACTTCCCCCACAACCAGGTATTAATGCAAATCACCACCCCAGACCTGTGGCATCTGAATCTCTGCAATCAAGGCCCAAGAACATGCCTTTTAAAAAAGAGCTCCTGAGATTTTTAAGCACACTAAAGATTGAGTTTAATAGTTCTAGGAGGAATTACTGGGTAGAAGGGTATGCATTTTTAAAAGTAAGGTTTTGATACATGGTGTCAAATTGCTTTCCTAAAGCCTTGTATACTTTATACTCCTACCAGCAGTGTATGAGGGTGCTCAGCTTATAAAACTTTTGAAAAACAACTTTACTAATTTGATGGGTGAAAAGTGATGGCTTCATGAAATTTTAACAATTGATATCTAATAACTGTACATGTTTATGGGGTACATGTGATATTTTGATATATGCATACAATGTGTAAAGATCAAATCAGAGCAATTGGGATATCTATCACCTCAAACATTTATCATTTCTTTGTGTTCAGAATATTCCAAATCTTCTCTTCTAGCTCTTTTGAAATATATGATAAATTATTGTTAACTGTCATCATTCTACTGTGCTTTCGAACACTATAACTTATTCCTTCTCTCTAACTATATTTTGGTACCCATTAACTAACCTCTTTTCATCCCCTCTCCCCACTCCCCTTCCAAGTCTCTGGTAACCACCATTCTATTCTCAACCTTTATCAACTTTTTTTAGATCCCACATGAGTAAGAATTTGTGATATTTGCCTTTCTATGCCTGGTTTATTTTCACTTAACATGATGTCTTCCAGGCTTATCCCTGTTACTGCAGATGACAGGATTTCATTCTTTTTAACGGCCAAATAATATTCCTGTGTGTGTGTGTGTGTGTGTGTGTGTGTGTGTGTGTGTGTGTGCCACATTTTCTCTATCCATTTATCCCTTCATGGGTACTTAGATTGATTCCATATTTTTGCTATTGTCAATAGTGCCGCAATAAACATGGGAGTGTAGTATATTTCCTTGACATACTGGTTTCCTTTCTTTTGGGTATAGATCCAGCAGAGGGATTGCTGGACCATATGGTGGTTCTATTTTTAGTTTTTTTGCGGAACCTCCATACCGTTCTCCATAACAGCTGTACAAATTTGCATTCCCACCAACAGTGTACTATCATTCCCCTTTGTCTGCATCCTTCCTAACGTCTGTTATTTTTTGTCTTTTTGGTAATAGCCATTTTAACTGGGGTGAGATGATATTTCATTGTGGTTTTGAGTTGCATTTCCCTCATGCTTAGTGGTATTGAGCATTTCATCGTGTACCTATAGGCCATTTTTCTGTCTTCTTTTAAGAAATGTCTATTCAGGTCAGTTGCCCATTTTAATTGGATTATTTGTTTTTTTGCTGTTGAGTTGAGTTCCTTATATATTTCGGTTATGGATCCCTCATCCGATGGATACTTTGCAGATATTTCCTCCTGTTCTGTAGGTCGTCTCTTCACTCTGTTGGTTGTTTCCTTTGCTGTGCAGAAGCTTTTTAGCTTAATGTTCATGAAATTTTTTATAGATGTAATATTTGTTAAATTATTTTTGTTCAGTTACTTTCAGAGTTTTCTAGTTACATATTCTTATAATTTTAGAACCATTTCTATGAAAATACTTGATTTTTTAAATTACACTGATAGATTTGTATTCCTCTTATTTGCATTTCTCACATTTATTTTTATACAAACATAAGCTCTGTGAATACAGGATTTTTTTGCCTGATTTATTAGCAGCAATTATAGTGCCAAAGACACAGTAGACACTCTATAACTATTTTTCAAATGAATAAATAAGTAGGTGAAATCAATATATGTCTTCCCTGTTTATCATGAACACACACACACACACACACACACACACACACACACACACACACACACACTTCCAGCTGTGCACACATGCACATGGCAGCAGCAGGTTCAGGTTCTACTCAATAGTCTTGCTTCATGATTTCTTAGGGTTTCTTTCTGACCTGAAGTTTTATGATTTGCTTCTCTCTTATTGGTGACCAAGAAAAATCAACAGCCATGAAAGAGAAGAGAAGAGAAGAGGTCCTTGGTCAGTGCATTAAAAAAACAAATTTGGGCTGGGTGAGGTGGCTCAAGCCTGTAATCCTAGCACTTGGGAGGCCGAGGAGGGTGGATCGTTTGAGCTCAGGAGTTCAAGACCAGCCTGAACAAGAGCAAGACCCCGTCTCTACTAAAAAAATAGAAAGAAATTAGCTGGACAACTAAAAATATATAGAAAAAATTAGCCGGGCATGGTGGTGCATGCCTGTAGTCCCAGCTACTTGGGAGGCTGAGGCAGAAGGATTGCTTGAGCCCAGGAGTTTGAGGTTGCTGTGAGCTAGGCTGATGCCATGGCATTCTAGCCCGGACAACAGAGTGAGACTCTGTCTCAAAAAAAAAAATTAAACAAACAAACAAACAAAAACCAGATTTGAGGGAAGCAAATCTGATGACTGACATTGCCTTTCTTACCTCATCTGCTACAGAGGGCCCCTTTCTGAAGGACCCATGCCTGAGTCCAGCCTGAGAACAAAGATGTGTGAGATTTAATTCTCAATGCTTTGACTTTGGGCAATTTGATTTCAGCTTATAAGGTATCTTTTTTTGCCAAGCATTTTGGTGAGAATTGCAAGCCCCCCACATAGAATAAAATCAACCTTTGTGACGTTGACAAAGTGCTCATTCAATACCAATGTATGTTTGAAAATGGTACATTATCATTTGCCTGAGCAAAATGCAGTCATTTTATCTTAGGAAGGTTACGTTCTTCTTGATTCATATTTTCATGGTGCTCTAGGATGTGTTGCTGATGTTGGGACCAAAGAATGGTTTTGAGAAAGGCCTGGCTCCATGATGGCATCATGATTTAACCTTTGGAAGTCCCCCTGGGCACACTGTCATTATGTGCTTCCTCCTACCTCTAGGACTTTTGAAAAATAATGACAGGATAACAATTTAGTGGTGTAGAACCCATAGCCTTTGATCTTGCCTGACTAAACCACCCACATTTGTATAAACCTGGGGAGATATCCAGATGCCACCTTGAGCTTTAGTGAGAATTTGTCGTCTTTCATCTTCATGATTGTAAAATTAAAGAGCCTTGCACACTTCTTGGATGAAAATTATCCATTTTTGTTTTTATTTTGTATTGTGTATGTTTTTATTAGGTGCTGGAAAGAGACATGAGGTAGAGAAAAATGTGAGCAAGATTTTGAGCGCTTGCCCATGAAAGACCTGTGGGTATCTGGGCCGTCATTTTCAAGCCAGCCACTGGGTGCAAAGGCTGGTGAACCCTGGGTGTAAGACATGGGGACACTTCTAGTTGAGAACCTGTGTACTCAATGTCCCATCTTCAAATGTTAATCCAAATTGCCTTTCATGATTCCAGTTTGTTCTTTGGTGAGTCTGGGCGGAAAGCCAGTTTTTCCAGAGACTTCTGAGAACCCCAGTTTAAGCTGACTTTAAGGCTTCAAACTGGCAAAATTGTATGTTAAAACCATGCATTAAGGCCACACATCCCACTACTTTGTGATTTCCCTCTCTCTCTCTCTTATTCTCCTAGCTTCCTCCCCAACATCTGAAGTTGTTAGGATAAAGAAAACACTCCTAGTGACATCCAGAAAATAGAAGTTGTCTGTCCTGGGGGCTCAAAACTTACCTATTGACCATTGCTGGCCAAAAAAAAAAATCAAAATCTTTACTGATTTCTTTTTTCCCTTTAAAAGAATGATCATAAATTAATGGATTAATGCAAAGATAAAAATATCTGAAACATATTTTCCACCAAAGACAGCCTAGCCTTTTCCTTAAAGCGAGTTGAATGCTGGAAATAAAGATCTGTAAAGGCAGAAGAGAACTGACAATCCATGGGTAGCCAGGACTTAGAAAAATGCAAAGGGTTTCCCTTTTCTGCAGATTCTAAAATGGCAATGCTGCATTTCTTTGTTGTTAATCTGGAAACAAACCAGGCTTCAGGAGCTGGAGGGGAGCTCCTTGGTCTGTAAGTCCTTCTGAACATAAAAAGACAATATTTAAAAGGCCATGTCTCTCAAAGCCATCTCTAACATTTGTAGGATTGCTGCCAATATCTATCTGCTCCTTGCAAACAGTGAGAAGCCTTAAAAACAGCAATAGCACCTCCCTGTATCTCCCTCAGCCCTTTCTTTATAATTTCTTTCCTTTAATGAAGGGAAATTGGTGTGTTATATTGTGTCAGAGTTGGGGGCTCACATAGATACAAATGGGAAGTAAAGAGGTTCTGGCTGCCACTGTGCCAGGTGTTCACTAATTGTAAAACTGAATAATGGATAATAAGCCATCTTAGTGTGTTTATCAATGCAGTTCGCTCTCTACGAGGCAGAAGAGGTCATTGGAGACAATGTGTGGGCCTCTCATCTCTCCTATTCATTAACAAGGCACTGCTGGCTGAAATGCAGGCTCCATTACCTAGCTGCGACAATGACGGACCCTGCATCAAATTGTAATTAGGTTTGATCAGGGCTAAGGTACAGTTGCTGTAATCAGAATCACTCAGAATTAATTTTATACTTGTGAAAGGATATGAAGTGAGATTGATTTAATGGTAACCAAAGCAACCCCCTTTTCTATAACTCTCTAAGCTTAAAAAAAAAAGCAAAAAGAGAAAGGGAAAAATGGAGGGCAAAGGAAAACGGAGATGAGCATTTTAGTTCTATTAATTTTATTGTAACTAGTTAGGAGAAAATGTGCTACAGTAAGAGCAAATATGATAACAAGGTGATCGCTGTCTGGGTCCTAGAAATTGCTGTGGGTCTTATTCCGTGCCTGCAGCAGATCCTGGGATGCCTAATTTCCTCTGCCTTTTGGATCATTTCATATGTGTTTGGAAACAGCCTAATTAGGGCAAAAATTTCAATTTGCAGGAAAAAGAGGAGGAAATTCAAGCTGAGCAATATTTCCTTTCTTTAGTAAGCATCAGCTATTTGGCCTTTTACTTTTGACGCTTTATATATCTCAGACCCAGTGACCACTGGCTTATATGTGAGAACAAATAGAAGATTTTGGAGACCTGTTTGCAACACAGTTTGAGAAGTTACAGAGATGTGGGATGTGTGGTAAGGAGACCAGACCTAATTTCTCACTACTGAGTGTTCATTAAATGTTCTCCAGGTTAGCAAGTTGCTGCTCTGGGAGTAGCATCTCACCTTAAAGTTTGGGAGAATTGGTGACATGTGTGCCGATGCATTCAGTCTCACTTATGTATATACATGCAGGTATTGGCACACCTGATTTGCTCCGTTCAGGTGTGTTTGATCTCTGACATTTCGATGTTGTAAATTAAGTGTTTGCTCTTTCTCCTCCCCACTCCTGCAGATGTATGACTCTTTTCCTGTATCACATTAGCTTCAAGTAGACATATCACAGTCATTTTGAGGTGCAGATACTGTTAAAATACGTAGTCAATGACTTAAAGGGAAAGGCTTATTTTTTTCTTAAATACATCTCAGATTATTTTGTGGATAAGAAAATGGCATGTAAAAATTTTGAGTCATTCGCATGAGTAGGAGGTGTTGAAACAAAGTAGATCTCTTCCAGATTTTAAAAAAAGATATACTCTAGCTCTTTTTTGCTCATGGACACGACATCTTAGCTATTCAAATAATAGAACTATGATAAACTTATGAAAAAAAATCATTGAAGTGATATTGGTGCATGTTATCGCATATCTGACTACCTAAAAATTTCATATGTAAATTTTGATTTTAATGTCACATATTTGAGGTTTGAATAAAGCATCACATTTAACTAAAATTGATTTCTCTTGGAGCTGGAGATTTTACAAAACCTTAAAAATACACTTCAAATATATTGCCTTTATTATTTTTCTTCTTTTTTCTTCTTTTTCTTTTTGTTTGTTTATTTTGGCCCAAGACAATGTGAGCTAATGAACTGGAAAAGTGTGGAGCTGGAATTAAGACAGTTGTGCAGTGGAAGGGTGACTCTAGTGACAATCTTCATGCTGTAGCTTTGTAGGTTTTCTTGATTTTTCTCCCATTATTCTCTTACACGAAAAGTATAATGGAAGAAATAGCAGGGACATTAAAGTTTAAGTGGATAGATGTATGTCTTATGTTAACTTCTGAAGAGCAGTGACCAAGGTATATGTGCAGAAAGGTATAGCAGGCCTGAGACTGCTGGCCTGTTTGCAAGGTTGGCCCTTGGCTGGTATCTGGGAACTGGGTTAGTTAACACTTCCCTACATTGATATAAATGTTTCCCTAAATGATAAGATTAATTTACTCTACAAACAATGTGGTTTATGCTAGACACCTGCTATCCTTCTGGGAGCATGGAATTTTAGGGACTGCAGTTAGTCATATGCACACTATGTGCCCATGTGACCAACTTTTGATAAAAACCCTGGTCTCCTGGGCTCAGGCACACTTTCCTGGTAGATAACATACGTCACAACACATTGCTGGAAGAAATAAGCGTGTCTTGTGCAATTCTACCAGGAAAGGATTCTTGGAAGCTTGTTCCTGTTTCCTCTGGACTTCGTCCCATGCATCTTTTCCCTTTGTTGATTTTGCTGTTATAAATTTTAGCCATGAGTACAAATATGTGCTGAGTCCTGTAGTCCTCCTAGCAAATAGTATAACTTGGGGGTGGCCTTGGGAACCCTGACACAGTAAGAAAGTAGGTTCTGAGTAGCTCAGTTATTAACTCTGTCCACGTTCCCAAAAGCAGTGCTGAAAAAAGATGACTCAGTAAGACACTGAGAATTCTTTTGCAAAGTGTTACTACCCAATTTGGAGAGGAAGAAACAGACTGAGGCTCTGAGCGGGCAAGCCACGGAGAAGGTGTGAAAATACAGGAGGGAAGGTGCTAGGAAAGCCCTACGTGAAGTTTTACCCTCCATCCTCTTCCAGTGCCACCCCACCAAAACTATTAACTTCCAGGCCTCCAAATCACAAGTTATCATATTATGTCCTTCTTGGGATTGGAAGAGTAGGAATGGCTGCTGAGGAGACATGGGTTAGTGAAACAGGAAAAGTCAAGAACAGAGGCTGATTCTGTGATAGAGCCTAGGTTCCAATGCTCCATGCCCTCCTGGCAATCCATCTGAAACAGAATAAGAGTCCCCTGTAGAAATGGGACATATCCCTCCCCAGGTGGAGTATACTCTGGAAGAGTTACATCAAACCAAATCTTGGAAGAGAGAATAGTTCAATTCTTCCAATAAAAGCTGCACATAGATCCAGCTGACCATTCACCTCCACTCTCAGGACGGCAGGCTAACAGAAATGGACACAATACAATATCCTCAAACTCTAGCTCAGAGGTGAAGACAATTTTATCTCCAATACAGTGGAAAAAGAGTCTATGAGAACTCACCCACACCACATCAGAACAAGGACTAGCTAAATATACCATAGTCCTCACAAAAAAAGAAAGAAAAGAAGAAGTAAAGAAAGAACGAAGAAAAGAAAGAATGAAAGCCTTAAAAATACAAAGCATTCAGTCCAGAAGAAACCATAATTCAAAAAATAGAGAGCTTTGTTCAATAAAATAACAAGAACACAAATTCAACAAAATAAGAACTCAGAAACAAGGTGGTAAAACACCAGAGCAGGAAGAAAAGGGATGGAAAAGCTAAGGAAACAAACTGAAGGACAAAACAACACAGTTAGAAACCTAACACTTACATCTCGTATATCAGGGAAAAGAACAGACATAGAAGAAAACTGATTACTGACAGAAGAGGCTTGAAATAATCACAGTCCTTGCAGAGGAAAACAAGATTAAAGCATTTAAGAGAAATTAAATAAATATTAAAGGCCAACGAAGATAATCAAACATGTAAGAATCATTGGCGAACTTGAGGGACACAGCCCAACAAATGAAGTGTGCAAACTCTTCAAAGACATAAGAAGAAAGTTTCCTGAAAAGAGTTCAAAGAAAAATTGTTACAGAGTGGTCAACACTGAAATATATCTTGGTTAAGTTGTAGACTTCAAGGATAAAGGATGACTTGCTCATGCATCGAGGTAGAAAATGCAAGTCATTTACAAGGAAGAAAGATCCGGCCAGAGACTTCTCCACGGCAACCTTGCATTCCAGAAAACAAACAAACAAACAAATCTGTTGTAACGTCTATGAAAGAATGCGAAACCCCCAAATGTTATATTAAGGCAAGTTATCATTCAAGTGTAATGGTCAAAGCCATACCTTTTTTGAAATGAAAGGACCAATTCCGACTTGAAAAAGTTAGTGATGACGAAGTCAAGCCATGCAAGTTATAAATAAAATAAGGGAACTCGGAAAAAGAAATGCCACAGTGAAGGCCCTGGTGAATGCAGAATCCATTTAAATATAGAACTGAAATTAAACAAATAGGAGAATTATGGTTATAGAGCAGAATGTAAATGTTATAATCTTGATAGGAGAGAAATAGTCTAAAACAAAGATTGGGAGACGGGGAGCAAGTATAAGTAACCATTTTTTCAACGCTCTTTGCTGAGAGTCAATTGATATTTTCTATGGAATTCATTTTTATTAATATTTAAAAAAGGAAGCCTCCAATATTTTAGGGTCTTTTTGTATTTTTCTCTTTCAGGTTTTAGTAAATAATACTCCTTGTGGTTAAAAAAAATTCCTTTAGTTTTAACTTAATTTCTTTTTCTTCTGTTTAAAGAAAAGTTTAAGTTAATGTTTTTAATAAATAATGTCTGTTATTATTCCATTTATGTGAAATTATGTCCATTTAGGCATTCATCTATTCTTCTACTAATACACACACACACACATACACAGATATCTTGAATAATATTCATGAGATTAGTTTTTTCTGAATGGTATGATTTTTGGTAACTTTAAAAAAACTCATCTTGCTTAAATTTATTACAATGAGCAGACATCTTTTTATTATCAAACTCTTAAGACATTAAAAACATTATAGAGAATAATTTAATGAACCCTGTGCAATCCACTACTCAACTTAAGGAAATAAATGCATTGCAAAAGAACCTCGGAGTTCATTGTCTTTGCGTGTGTGTATGTCCTTTTGGTGTGCAGTAATTTTTCTTCTGAAATAAGTTTCTTCTCTATTTCCTTCCTTTTGTAAAGGGTCTTAGAGTTAGATCAACAGAAAGAAGGTAAGAAATGGAAAAGCTTTATTGTTGGCTAGTGGGAGGGCTAGTCTAAAAAGCAGAAAACTCCTGTTTCTACTTCCTTTTCTGATAGCAGCTGAGGAAAACCATTGGCATGGGTCCTTTTGCCTGATCCTGAGTCCAGATGCTTGCCCTTGCTGGTTATAAATGATCCAAGGTTAGAGTTTATGGTCAAGTGAAAGAACACAGAACATCACCTGAAACATAAGTCTTTGCAGCCAACATGGTATTTACGTTGGGTCTGCTGAGGCTTGCAAAGTGGAAAGTTCCATTATTTCTCTTTGCTTGTTTCTTGGCCCTCTTCCTCACATAAGCAGAGAGGGCTGCAGGACGAGCTAGAGTGCTGTTTGTCATTCTCTGGCATCTACTGCAAAGTTAGCCATCCCAGCCTTCGAGCTGCTTCTCTGCACTCTGAATTCCTGGTCTGTACTTGGAATTTGTTGATACTGAGCCTTAGTTACCTGGTCAGTTGACCTGTTTGTTTGCGGAGCACCTTCTGGGTAGAGAGTCCCATTACCATTTCTTTTTGTAAATTGAGAGATGTGGGTTCAAAAAAATATATACATAGCAGCACCCCTCTCCTGGACACACCCAGACACACGTTTCGTTTGTTCACTCAACAAATATTTACAATCCAGAATGAAAAGTGAAGACCTGGAAAAGTAATGTTTTAATTACTCAAGATTGAGAGCTAGAATCTTATTTTTAAACATTACCATCCCCCAAAAGTGCTGGACTTGTTTGTACATCATTTTTAAAAATTCATTCAGCAAATAACTTTATCAGTTCTTACTGATATCCTAGAGGTGAGATGTCCTACTGATTTCTATGTCTGGATTCAACCAGAAGTGAAACCCTTGCATCTGGGCAGCTTCTTGTATGCCCTCAGCTTATGGTTGTGCCCTTGCCTGGTGGTGGTACCATACCAAGGGCAGAGCAGCTGGAACATTCTGCCTTGGGTACAGAGAGTAAGGGGGCATGTGGATCATAGGGAATTGAAAAATCAACTAAAATTTGGTGTGCCTTTTATTATTACCATGTGCTGGCAATTCTAAACAGTATCAAAGATAAAATATTCCTGCACACACACACGCAATTTGTCGTACTAAGTTCTAAACGATTGCAGCAGTCAATGTTGAGTGACGTAGCCATGTGCATATCTGGTGCTCGGCAGACATATTTGCAGCCTTAACTACTTTTGAGGAAAAAAACATTTGTATAGAAAAATGCCCACTTTTGGTGGGAAAGCTTGTTACCCACTTACGCACAGCCAACAGATTTATATTCCCTCCAATTAAAATGTAGGCTGTGGCATCCTTTACAGAAATTCATTTCACACATCACAGAACTTTTATTTGCATTTATACTTTACACAGTGAAATGGAGTGGTGAACTGTGAGGTGTAATGTTTTTGTTTGGCAAATGCAAATTTTATTTCATCCATGAAATATTTCATAGAATTTGAATAATACCTTTAAAATTAAAATGTATTTGAAAAATGAAAACTAAACAGCCGCATCCAGAAATAGTAATTATTACAGAAAATAATTTTATACAGAGGCAGGGACTGTTAGAAATGATAGGATTTGTGTCCAGTTCACAAGATGAGCCACTGCTTGGTAGTTTTATAGAACACGTTGGCGGTCAGACTGGTAATGAATGGACGATATGGCTCTCACATAATTGGGTACAGGTTTCTTTCTATTTTTTGCCCTTCCTGTCTGAGATATTTTTGTACTGAGATAAACAGAAATGCATTATATTTTTGAGGCCTTTTATTTAATCCCACTTCTGAGTGAATGAAAATTGCTGCAGAACACCCACCACAGCAATTTACATTCTTTTCTAAGTTTATTATTCACTCATTTATGGGCAGGGGCAAAAAAGAACATGACAGGAAAAGAATCATTTCAAATCTTTTCAAGCCTGATTTGGATGAAGCTAGGAATGGAATTGAGCTGGGAATGTTTGTGCTGAACTTGTAAGTTTAGTTTAGAAACCAAACCAAGCAAAGGATGTCCTTTCCCAAGGCAAAGTGATGGTGAGGGGTGCTTCCGGGAGAGAATATTCTGGGAATGGGGGCACACACACCTCCCTTCCTCTAACTCACACATCTCCCGAGAAAGCCCAAGAACTTAAAGAAAATCACCACCTTCACCCCAAGACAGTCTCAAGATAAGCAGGCTTTGGTGACAGAGGGCACATAGCCATTGCTAAAGTGGGACATCCTCCCAGCCCCTGCCGTGCAAGAAACAGGAGCAGCTACACTTTCAGGAAAAGGACAAAAAGATTCCCCAGCACACGGCCAGACAAGTAAAATTCCATTCTATGTATGAAAGATGCTGAAGTTTATCAGCATCATTGCCCACTTTGAAGATTAAAAGTTGGTGGTGGAGGGGGAACTTATCTATTCCCAGAGTTTTAAAATTAAGTGTCATAGAAGCTCTTTTCTCCAAGCCAGTGGGACCAATAATTGAAAAAAGCTGGCTCAATTTGGCTGCCATAGAATGATATATACATGCCTTAAACACTTTAACATAAAATACATACATGGATGGCAATTTACCAGTCATTTGATGTAAGACCAAGGCTTCTGCTTTGAATTTGGATCTGTGAATTGAAAATTTCTCTGCATTTTCTTTTTTTTTTTTTTTTTCATGTTTAAGTAACTACCTTTTACTTCAAATTCAAAGGACATAATTAAATCCATAAAGAAAAGAAAAAACAAAATTGAATCAGTAAATATGTCTTTTGGTTGCTTAAAAATTACACTACCATTTTTTTTCAGCATAAATGGATTAAGGCTTTTTGAATAGCTTTTTATTTTTATCAGTGATTTAGATTACTTTCCACCCTATGTATAGAAAAGAGTTTTTACTCTTTATAAAATTATAAATTTCCTTGAATTGTAATACAACACACTTTTGGTGATCTTTTTTTATAGGCACTTCTTATTTCCTGCTACCTCTTTAACATTCCACATTTTATTTTATTTTATTTTTTTTATTTTTTTTATTTATTTATTTTTTTATATATATATTTTTTTTATTTCAGCTCATCATGGGGGTACATAAGTTTAGGTTATATACATTTTCCATGTCCCACCCATCCCCCCGAGTCAGAGTCCCAAGCGCGTCCGTTCTCATTCTCCCGACAGTGCACCTGGCACTCATCATGTAGTCATACCTCCATCCCCTCCCCCCCCACCTCCCCGGGTCTGCACCTTCAAGCATGACCATTCCCCAGAGGGTGTGCAACGCACTCATCATGTAGGCATACACCCATCCCCTCCCCCCACCCCCCATCCCAGTCTGATATCCAATTGGTATCCTTCCCTGATGTACATTTAGGTGATGATCAGGGAAACCAGTTTTCTGGTGAGTACATGTGATGCTTGTTTTTCCATTCTTTGGATACTTCACTTAGTATAATGGGTTCCAGCTCTCTCCAGGAGAACCAAAGAGATGTCGTATCATTGTTATTTCTTATAGCTGAGTAGTACTCCATGGTATACATATACCACAGTTTACTAATCCATTCGTGGATTGATGGGCACTTGGGTTGTTTCCACATCCTTGCGATTGTAAATTGTGCTGCTATAAACATTCGGGTACAGGTGTTTTTGTTAAAGAATGACTTTTGTTCTTCTGGGTATATGCCCAATAATGGGATTGCTGGATCAAATGGTAGGTCTACTTGAATCTGTTTAAGGTATCTCCATATTGCTTTCCATAGGGGTTGCACTAGTTTGCATTCCCACCAGCAGTGTATGAGTGTTCCTGTCTCTCCGCATCCACGCCAACATGCGTTGTTTTGGGATTTTTTGACAAAGGCCATTCTCACCGGAGTTAAGTGGTATCTCATTGTGGTTTTGATTTGCATTTCCCTGATGATTAGGGATGTTGAGCATTTTTTGATATGTTTTTTGGCCATTCTTATGTCTTCTTTTGAAAAATTTCTATTCATGTCCTTTGCCCATTTTTTGATAGGATTGTTTGATTTTTTCTTGCTGATTTTCCTGAGTTCTAAATAGATTCTTGTTATCAGTCTTTTATCTGATGTGTAGTATGCGAAAATTTTTTCCCATTCTGTAGGCTGTCTGTTTATTTTCATGACTATTTCTTTGGCTGTGCAGAAGCTTTTTAATTTAATCAGGTCCCAGTCGTTTATTTCTGTTGTTGCTGCGATTGCCTTAGGGGTTTTCTTCATAAATTCTTTGCCTAGACCAATGTCTGTAAGAGTCTTTCCTACATTTTCTTCTAGAATTCTAATTGTTTCCCATTTAAGGTTTAAATCTGTTATCCACCGTGATTTAATTTTTGTGAGAGGTGAAATCTGTGGGTCCTGTTTCAGTCTTCTACATGTGGCTATCCAGTTTTCCCAGCACCATTTATTGAATAGGGACTCTTGTCCCCAGAGTATGTTTTTGTCTATTTTGTCAAAGATTAGATAGTTATATGAGGATGATTTTATATTTGGGTTTTCTGTTCTGTTCCACTGGTCTGTGTCCCTGCCCTTGTGCCAATACCAAGCAGTTTTAAGAACCACAGCTTTGTAGTATAGTTTGAAGTCTGGCAAATCAATACCTCCCATTTTGTTTTTATTGCTTAAGATTGCTTTTGCTATACGGGGTCTTCTCTGATTCCATACAAAGTGTATAATTATTTTTTCTAAATCTGTGAAAAATGATGTTGGTATTTTAATAGGAATTGCATTGAATCTATAGATTACTTTGGGTAGTATAGACATTTTAACGATGTTAATTCTTCCAATCCATGAGCATGGTATGGATTTCCACTTATTTACGTGTTCTGCAATTTCCTTCCTTAGCGTTTCATAGTTCTCTTTATAGAGGTCCTTTACCTCTTTAGTTAAATATATTCCTAGATATTTTATTTTCTTTGTTGCTATTTTGAAAGGTATTGAGTCCTTAATTTGGTTCTCCGATTGAATGGTATTGGCATATATGAATGCCTCTGATTTGTGTGTATTGACTTTGTAACCTGAGACATTACTGAATTCGTTAATTAATTCCAGGAGTCTCTTGAAAATTTCTCTGCATTTTCTATAATTTCCTGGTTTTGTTTCTTTAACAGAGAGAGTTTAAAGACACCAATAAAACAGCCTGAATGCAGAATCATTCTAGAGTCTTATGAATTCTTTTTCTCCTTTAGAAATCCAACAGCAGTTTTTAAAATAGCAATTTGTGTAAGATTTTGAAAGCATTCAATTTAGTTTACATGAGAACTCTTTCTTTCACACCCACTGTCACCAGTTTTTTATATATATATAATTTTATTACATAATTACAATAGTACTAGCATAAATTCATTCATACAATTGATCCTTGGTAAATATAAAACTCAACTGGTTGGAGCGAGGTGGATTCAGTGTCTTGTGGGTACCAGTCAGGATGTTTTTCTAAGAGAATAGAGAGACTCTTTTATTCACAGACTTGGAGCTATATTAAGAGAACTTCTGTAAAAGGTGAAATTACTAAATTAATTATTAAGATGGATTGGGGCATGAAAAAGTGAATTTTCTAGATAATTGAATACTTAAAATTATTCTACACTAACTGTTGAAGGACAGCTTTCTATCGTGTATTACATCTTAGAAAAAACAGTAAAATAAACCTACAACCCAATAAGCTGACACCTTAGCATTCAGTAATGAGTGCCACTGGGATGTCTGGGGAGCATTGTGCCGGTTCACTGCATGTCCCCAGCTGCCTCAGTGGTCTGTTTGTGTTTCCCTCCTCTCTCTTGGATGTCCCTGCCTTCCCCTACACGCCTGGCCCTTCCCTGAGGGTCTTCTCTGACTGTCATTCTCTTAATCCAAGTCGCCATTTCTGTGCCTTATTTCTCAGTTCTGTGCCCTTCTTTTTTGTTGGGTTGACTTTTAGTTTGTCTTCTTTCCAACATGTGGCTTTCAGTTTTCTTGCTGCTGCTAGAGTTTTCAGGGTTAGAGCCAGTAGGATTTGACTTTTTCCTTTTCTTCTACAGGCCAGCCAAGTTGGGTTACGACATCTTCTCATCTGTAACTCTCCCGTCTCTTTTCGTGCTGCTTTGTGGGGGTTGGGTGGTTGAGGTTGGCTGGAACCATGGGTACAAAAGAATATGTGAGAGTATTGAGGGAGTGAGACTAAAGCCTTCAGGTATAAGAGAGGGACAAAGACCTTCCGGAGGGTTGTGTTCTTGTTGCCTCAGACTTCTCATACACGTATGTTTATTTCTGTAGATTGCTTTCTCCATTTGGATGAATGATTAACTGCAATGCCCAGAGTAAAAAGCTACCAGGAATGAATTCTGTTCACAATTACAGAGATTGACATTGGCGTCTCAGCGAGTTTGCTTGAGAGTTCTTGGAATAATGCTGAAATATCTTTAAAAGGCATAAAAGGAGGGTTTGCAGTGTAGTTGCCATTTTTTTATGCTGAAATTGGTTTAGATATAATGAAACTGTCCCTCTTACGATTACAAAAATAAAAGCCAAAACAACCCACTCACATATCTCAATCCCGGTTGAGCTAAAGCTACAAATCACATCCATTTGTAGGATATGGTTGAGCAATGACTCTGGGATGATGAAGGTTCATAAGCCCGGGCTGCAGTTAGCGCAAGAGGTAAACAGGGACCTTCTTGTTTTCACTCTGTCGGAAGCTCTAATTCATTTCTAATTACTATCTCCTGGAAGAACACTGTGTTGTCATTGCCTTTTAAATTTCTTCCTCTTTTTAGAGAAAACACATATTTTAGGTCATTAAGAAAAACCTTGTCTTGGTTTAGATGATGTTTTTGTTCAACAAAGTGGAATTATTATTTGGTTTCAGGGGCAATTTGTGCTGTAGGAAGAAGAGGCTGCATGCATTTTAATTTGGCAATGAATTAACAATAATCAAGACAGTGTGGCTTTTCCACTGTCACACAGTTCAGATCTACATGTTTATTCGAGCTAGAGAAAAAGCATCCTTGTTATTTGGATTTTTAAAGTGAATCAGTCAGGAAGAAAAAAATATTGGCATGTGTAATATGCCAAAACCTTTCCTTAATTTTCAACTCAGTATTACATTTTGCAACTTTAAAAATTCCATGAAGAAAAATAAAAAGAAAGCTCTTAAAATGAGCAGGGATAACAAAGAAAAACCAATGTTATTTTGTATAGACAAGGATATAGAATGTGGCAAAAATCAGCTTTTGTTGTTTGTCCTATTGTGAAATATTACCCAAATACATATGAAACTGTAAGTGGACAAAACTTTGATTTTCTCACTCATAAGCTGGGGTTAACTTGGTTATATTATTTTATTTTATTTTTTTTTTGCAGTGATTTAGTCTGTTCTGATAGTAAATTCAGGAAATGTATGAATCGGCGAGATCAATTTTATTTTGCAATTGTGAGTAAAAATGGGGTCAATGCTGGGCATGCTCTTTCTCAGTCCGTAGCAGATTCTGAGGACCGTGCACATGCAAGTTGTCAGCTACCACTTCTAGCTCTAGAAGGCCTGGGAGAAACGGGTGAAGGGGCCAGTATTGCTGAGTACGATGGTTGGGAAAGTAATCAGCTGGGAAGACCACATTAGTCAGGGTATAGACCAGAGAGGTGACCACAGCTCTCTGAACTTGCCATTTTACTTCTTCTTTCTTTTTTCTTTTTATTCAGTTCCCATAGGGACCATCAAAAATTGCCAGTGTCAACTATATTGCAAGTCATCATGGCAGGGTATTGGGAAAAGTTTTCAATTAGCAATAATTGTGCCTCAGATAAACCTCACTGGCTATGATACTGCCATTGTGCAAAGCTCCATTTTACTTCTTGACTTACCATTGGGTTCCAAGTGTGAACTGTAATGTGAAGAGTTGAGCAGAAGGAGGTCGGTCTTAAGTCTTGTTGAAAAATAGATAAACTCTAAAATGCTTTAGGTTGTAGAGAAGCAAGAAAAAATTTTGGTTATTGCTTATGCCTTTATTAAAATACCTGGCAGAGCTATTTACTCATCTGATTTTTCTTAGCTGCATTTGTATAGGACGTAGGTCAACTATGTTGTAATAAGTGAAGACTGGAAATGCCAATAAGCCAAAAGAAAAATACATTATTCACAATTCTACTCCTAAGAGATTACTACTACTTTTTAGTTTAGCTGGCAAACTGAAAAAAAAAAAAAAAATTCCTAAGATGGTTTATGTAAACAAATTTTCACATTAAAAATATTCAAATAGAAGAGATAAAATTCATAGAGGCCAGGCTCTGCTGTAAATCCACAGTTCTTCTATTTGGTCTCTAGAGCAAAGAATCAAGCTTTTCTAGGACTAGTTTCTAACCTAACATCTTTCCTAAAAACGTCTCCATTTTTTCTGTTCTTCTGGGGAAAAATGAGGAAGCTGGAAAATCAAAGCCCCAATCATTCATCTAGCTGAAAGGTTCTCAATGTGTGGTCCTGGGACCAATAGCATCAGAGCCACCAGGGGAATTGTAAGAAATGCAGATTCTCAGGCCCCACCCCAGACCTCCTGAATCAGAAACTCAGGGGTGGGCCCAGCAAGCTGCGTTATCACAGGTCTTCCAGGTGACTGCTGCACACTCAAGTTTGAAAACCACTGCCCCTTGAGATGCTAGAGTGGGTCTGGGGACGATGACAGGTGGACCACTCAGGGGCTCCGGCAGCCTGTGGTTTGGCTCCCAATGTACAAGGGTGCTACTCTGTTGTGTCTGAGTGGAGTTTCCAAGTAGAGTCTAAAGAAAGAAGAGGCAGCTGTTTAACCCGGAGTTCAAGTGGCTGAGAGAATCAGGAGCATCTAATTTAAGACTAGAAAGAGCAGTTTGTATGGAGATACACCTTAAAGGCAAAATTAGGGTCAATGAATATATTCAAGAAGAATAATTACAATATTCACAATTATTCAAGCACTGCCAACTCTCCTGCCATTTGTATAAACTAATTTCTTCTGCCTTTATTAGAACAATTAATGGCTGCCAGCAAATAATATTGTATTTGTATTTCCTTAAGCATATTTGTGTATGTCATCATCTTACTGCAGGGAGCAAAGCACAATGAATGTTTATTTTTTTTAAATATGAAAACATTTGTCTTAAGCCAGCATTTAGGCTTTGGAATTAAAATACAAAAAATTATTAATACGTTAATTAATTGTTTCTGTCTGTGTATGTAAAAATTATTTTCTATTTCTAAAGACTTTGATTCTTACTAGCTGAGTGATCATAAGAGGGGTCTGAAAACTTCAAGTCTTAGTTTTTCACCTGCAAAATGGGATAGAGTCAAATAAGATAGTGCATGTAAAACTGATTTCTAAGCTACGTAGTATTGTCATTACCATTATTATACTGTTATTATATAATTTTTTAAACATAAACATTAATTAGTTTATTAATTAGTTTAATTGGTATTACTTAGTTTATTATTATTTCCATTAGTATATTTAACTTTACTTAGAGGACAAAGCACTGTGGATATTTATTTTTTAAATATAAAAACTCTTTTGGTCAAGACACAAAATCATGACGTCAGTTAGCATTTAGCATTTGGAAATGAAATAGAGAAAATGTATGCATTTATAAGTAAGGAATACTTATTGGCAAAGTTACCAAATAGATGTTTATTTATTGTGCTATTATAATGAATAAAACATTCATAAGTAAGATCCTGTGCATTGCTGACTGTCATTAAGTGACAATATTGACAGAGGCCTAGCCCCTACTAGGAAATGTAATTTGCATCTTGGGCAATTTTCTCTCTCTCCTGTAATATCTTACGGTTAGGCCAGCTGCAAAACACTGGAAAATAAAAGCATATTTTCTTTTGCATTAACATAAGTGCAAAAATCTTTAAAATATTGGCAACAGTAATCCAGCAATATATAAAAAGGATAATGCCTCGTGATAAAGTGGCTTTATCCCAGGAATGCAAGGTTGCTTTAACTTTTGTAAATGAAACAATGTAATTCACTATATTGTATCACAATTGATTCAGGGAAAGAATTTGACAAAATTCAACACCTATTTGTAAAAAGAACTCTCAAGAAATTAAGAATACAAAAGAATTTTCTCACCCTGATAATGTGCATATACAAAAAGTCTACAGCTAACATACTTAACAGCGAAAGACCAGATGCTTTTCCCCTAAGAATGGGAACAGAACAAGAATGTCAGCAGACACCATATCTATTTGACATGGTACTGGAGGTCCTAGCCAGTGCAACAAGTCAGGAAAAAGAAAGACAAGACACATGTACTGGAAAGGAAGAAGTAAAACTGTCTTTATTCACAGATGACCAACATGAAAAAAATCATAAGTTAATCTTCAAAAGAGTGATTAAACTTAATATGTGAGTTTAGCAAGATTGCCGGATATGTACAAATCAATTGTAGTTCTTTACTAGTAGTGAATAATGAGAAATTAAATATTGGAAGTGACATAGTAGCATCAAAAATATGACACCCAAATGGATCAATTTAACAATCTATGTATAATACCTGTACCCAGGAAAACGGCTTGGCAAGGCTCTCACAAGGACTCTATGAGTCAGGTACTTGTCTTAGTCTATTTTGTGTTGCTATAAAGGAATACCTAAGGCTGGGTAACTTATAAAGAAAAATGATTTATTTGGCTCACGATTCTGATGGCTGGAAAGTTCAAGATTGGGCATCTGCATCTGGTGAGGGCTTTAGGCTGCTTCCACTCCTGGTGGAAGGTGAAGGGCCATCAATGTGTGCAGAGATCACATGGTGAGAGAGGAAACAAGACAGAGATGGGGGAGGTGCCAGGCTCTTTCTAACAACCAGCTCTGTGGGAACTAATAGAGTGAGAACTCCCTCACCCCCATGAAAGGGTATTAATCCATTCCTGAAGGATCCACCCCCATGGCCCAAACACTTCCATTAGGCCCCATATCCAACACTGGGGATCAAATGTCTACATGAGATTTGGAGGGGACAAAGATCCAAACCATAGCAGCCCTGTTAGTTTTCTCATTTTGCAAGTGAGAAACTGAGGCTTAGAGCAATTGAGTTTCAAGGATATGCTGCCAGGAAGGGTCTGAGCTGGATTTTAAACTAAGGATCAAACTTTTAACCTTCACACTTAATTGCTTCTCTGAGCAGTATTAGCTCCAGTGTGGGTCTTCCCATTGATGGCAGATCTGCAAGTAGACTGGGGAGGGATGATACTAAAATATGGTAATTAATATTTTGTAGAAATGCAGAAATCTAGGCAGTTACTTGAAGGGAGGAACATATGGTGATGCAGAAGCTGTAGGTCTTGAACCTAGGATCCATATTCCTCAGCCCCAGCTCTAGAGATTCTGCTTCCGGAGAGCTGTGGTAGGTGCAGGAATGTGCATATGGAACAAGCTCCCTGGGTCCCCCTGACCCAGGTGATGTAAGGACCTCATATTGAGATATACCACCCCAGAAGTTGTCATGGTGTGACACTTCAGAAGGAAAGCATACTTAACAGTTGGCTGAATGTCTTGACATCAATGAAACATGGGCAAAAATTGAAGACATGAAGGGAATTTGGCAAGTATGAAGTTATGATGATCCACTGAATTAAAAGTAAGATGTACATATCTTTCCAAGTACCATAGGAACTTATATTTATAATAGCCATGAGAATGAAAGACTACAGAGGGACTCCTCATTGGCAAGAAGTTGCTAGGAAGAGGACTGCACCATGGCCTTCCCAACCTCCTCCTTATTTCTCCAGTCTGCAGGGACTCTGTTGACAGCACATGCCGTTCCCCTGGGCCGGCAGCAACACCTCCGGGGCTGTCACTAAGCAGGGCCCTTTTTTAGAAATCAAGTGAGGCCTGGGCTACTTTTGAGACTTTAATACAATAAAAATGAATACAGCTGACACAGGATTAGCAAAATAGCAGTATATATAACATATATAGTTTGCATTTAATTATTTAGTACTTTTAACACAAAAAATTCAAGGTAATATAATTTTGAATTCACCAGACAATAAGATTTCTTTATAATATTAATTCATGATAGGAGATGTAGTCCAGAAATGGAACATGACTTTAAAATTGTATGATGGGCCCAATTTTCCAGTCCTGTAAATGTGTCTATCTCTAAATGTACATTAACGTCATTTGGAGATGATGTCAAAGATCTAAATTTGAGGCCCTTCCTGAGAGCAAGGTCCAGACCAAACAGCTCTCCTAGCCTGCCCCAGAATAAACCCTATTGTTAAGTACAGTCATGAGTTGCTTCGTGACGGGGATATGACATTCTGAGAGATGTGTTGATAGGCAATTTCTTTGTTGCTCGAACATGATAGTGTGTACTTACACAAACCTAGATGGTATAGCCTACTACAAACCTAGGTTATATGGTATAGCCTATGCTTTTTCCCATAAATACAAATACATATATGTACACATACATATGTACATATATGTGTGCTTGTGTGTGTGTATACATATACAATCATATGTTGCTTAACAACAGGGATGTGTTCTGAGAAATGTGTCGTTAGGTGATTTCATCATTGTGCAAACATCATAGAGTGTACAAACCTAGATGATATAGCCTACTGCACACCTAGGTTATAAACCTGTACAGCATGTTACTGTACTGAATACTACAGGCAATTGTGATGCGATGGTAAGTATTTGTGTACCTAAACATATCTAAACATAGAAAAGATACAATAAAAATATGGTATAAAAGATAAAAAAAAAAAGATATACCTGTGTGGGGCATTTACCATGAACAGAGCTTGCAGGACTGGAAGTCTTTCTGGGTGAGACAGAGAGTGAGAGGTGAGTGAATGTGAAGGCCTAGGACATTACTGTGCACTGTTGTAGGCTTCATAAACACTGTACACTTAGGCTACACGAAATCTATAAAAATTTTTCTTTCTTTGATACTAAATTAACGTTAGCTTACTGTAACTTTTTTGCTTTATAAACTTTTAAATTTTTTGACTTTTTGCAATAACGCTTAGCTTAAAACACACATCGTACAGCTGAAAAAAATATTTTCTTTCTTTACATCCTTACACTATAAGCTTTTTTCTATTTAAAATTATCTTTTCTTTTTAAACCTTTTTATTGAAAACTAAGACAAAAGCACACACACAAGACCTGTACAGGGTCAGGATCATCAATATCACTGTCTTCCACCTCCACATCTTGTCCCCCTGGAAGGTCTTCAGGGGCAATAACATGCATGGAGCTGTCATCTCCTATGACAACAAGGCCTTCTGGAATCCCTCCTGAAGGATCTGCCTGAGGCTGTTTTATAGCTAACTTTTTTGTTGATATGTAGAAGAAGTACACCCTAAAATAACAATAAAAAGCATAGTAAATACATAAACCAGTAGCAGTCCTTTCTTGTCAAGTATTATATACTGTGCATAATTGTACATACCATACTTTTATACAATTGCCAGAGAAATAGGTTTGTTTACACCAGCATCACAGCAAACACATGACTAATGTGTTGCTCTGTGTCATTATGACGGCTCCAACAGCACTAGGTGATAGGAATTTTTCAGCTCCATTATAATCTTACGGGCCCACTGTAACATACACAGTCTGACATTGACTGGAGGATCATGGTGTGGCACGTGACTGTGCTTTCTACTCTTTCAGCTCTTTAAACTTGCAAGGAACTTTACAAGAAATTTCTTGTTAACTATCCATGTAACTTAAATGTTGAAGATAAAAGATAATGTATGATTCTATTGATGTAACTTTCAAAAACAGGCAAAACTTATAAATTGTGCTGACAGTCAGGATAGTGGTTATCCTAGGGTGTTGGGAATATTCTGTTTCTTATTCTGGGGGCTGGTGACATGATTCAGCTATAATCTGTGCACTTTTTTGTATGTTGTTTCAATACAAATTTTACGTTAAGAATGTTGCTGTAAATTGTAGAATTCACAGAAGTGCAGCTGCTGCTGCCTCAGCAACGCCTTAAATCAGCGGCACGAAATTGGATTGAGTGGCTTTCTCATCTCCAGGAATAGCCCTCGTTGGCTGGGACACAGGATGCTCACCCCGCTGGCGTGTCCGGATGGCTGGCACCACTGAAGAGCTGGCCCATTAGCTTCTCACTGGTGAATGTGGATGAGCACGTGCAGAGTGTCGCAAGCCCAGATATGTGAAGCCTCTGGCAGAAATTCCTTGGTTTGCAACTCCAGCCTAGGCAATGGCGGCATCTTGGTGTCCCCGAAGTGACTCATTCACCGAGTGTGCGTGTGTGTTCTTCTCATCCTCCCCAACATTGTTGTCCCTAGAGCTTCTGTGAGTGACAGGATAGAGTGAAGCGGGGCCTTGCTGGGAGGTGGAAAGCCTGCCAGCTGGCCTGGTGGTCTGCTTGGCCCCCAGGAGGCCATTGCTGACACCTGGTCCCATATGGCAGTGCATGCTCAGGGACGTGAGCCAGGCAGTCCCTTGGAGTAACAGTGACACATTCCTAGCTCTGTGGCCAGAGCAACAGGAGGCGGGGAGGCGGGGTGAGAGCCTTGGCCTGGGGGGTTAGTGCATGTCCTCGTGGTAACTGGCAGTGTGAGTCAGGGCTGGTCCCTTTGTCCCTTGGAGCCCTGCGATCCTTGTGAACAGAGGACTAGGTATCTCTAAGGTCTCTTCTGGTGTCTATGATCTTATGATTATAAAAATAAGATTCTTGTTGAGTTTTCGAAGCTCACCAGATTTTTTCCTCAAATCCACTTACTTCCACTCCTGGCCTCCGCATCCCATGTCTATTTATATCATGGTCTAGATCGAATACTGCTTCCCATATGAACTCTCCCCAAGAGCGTGTCAATGGTCTGTCATACCTGTCATCTCATTTATAATATATTCTGTTATTATATCCGTGTCTTGTAATTGCACTTGAGATGGCAAAGTCCTTCATGAAAATGATAGTATCATCTTTCATCCTCAGTAGCAAGGATCCCCAATGTGGGGTGACTGACTTGCAATGATTGCCTGCATCCAAATCACACAGGGAACTTAACGGTTCAGGTTTCCAAGTCCAGCCCCTGGAGATTTTGATTCAGAGATGGAGGGAGAGACCTGGAAATCTACCTTTAAATAGCATGTGTAGGGTTTCCAAGCCTGGCTTGAGAGCTCCTCCCCGTCCTCCTCCACATTGTGGTTTGCACTAAGTTGACACATATAGGCAGAATTAGGAGAGGGATGTAAGTTACCACCTTTTTTAGTCATCTAAAAATTTTCCAGAGTTCACAAAGATGTAGAACGTGAATTAAGATTGTGGTATGCAATGAAAATAATGTCATCAAGTTGTTCCAACAGTACTTTCTCATGTTTGGAAATGTTCTGTGCCATGAAGATAGACTGAGTGGCATATAAAATTTTATTTTCCAAATAATTCTTTAGTGTTTGAATTGAATTAGGCAAATTTTCTTTTAGAGACTTCTGCAGCACTTAATTCCCCTTTCTACCAAGTTCTTTGACCCCTTCCCCCAACCTGGCCTACCTACCTTTACCTATAATCCATGCCAATTTGGGGTAAGTATAAGCTTTTGCTTCCCTCTTCTTCTATCAGAACCTGCTGTGTCTCATTCTTTCTATTTATTTATCTATCCATCCATTCGATGAGTGTTGACTGAGCCCTGCTTTGTTCCAGGCACAATCCTGAGCCCTGGGAATGAGGCAGTGAATAGAACAAGTTTGGCTCCTGCCCTGTGGGATTTACGCCCTCAGGGGTGAGGCAAATGTGATATAAATGATTACAAGTAATTAGCAAGAGCCTTACCGATTTATCACATCTGTTAAGCTAATGACATCTAAACTACTGGCTGCTAATGACAACATTTTATTCTTCCCAGAAAATATTTGCAGTTAAAAAGACTTTAGTACCTTGCCTTAAGAAGAAAGGAAGGAGTGGAGTGAGGGTTTCAAAGGAGATCTGTTTGTGGAGGGGATCTTTTCTAACATTTTAAAAATTATAATATGTAGCCAGATGCCTACTACACCTGACCAAAATGTCCTCTTATGCAAAATAGCATTGGTTTCAGGTCATCTGAATAGGATTTCCCAAAGTGTGGCACATATCCTAACGGTGGGATGCAAGGTGTGTTAGGTAGTTGGAGCAGATGTGGTCGGTGCCCTGAGCAAACTACCCTGGCACTGGCGGCTCCTCTCTGTGCTGGTGGCTGCTCACTGCAAATGCCTGTGACTCTCTGCCTGAGGCTTGCTCAGGTTGCCGGATCTGGCTCAGCCTACCTACACGGCAAGCCTGCCGTGCTAGGGAGTTAATGTCCACACCCACAGGAGGAGCCTCCAAACGAGGAAGGCATGTTCTCTACCTCTCTCAGAGGGTCCCTGGGAGACTCAACCCCAGTCCCTATAGCAGTGTCTTGCTCAATAACATCGCATAGACTCTCCTGTCTTCACTCTTGTTTCTCCAGGGCCCTAGTGCTGCTTCCTGGGAGGAGCATCTCTCAAATAAATGATTTGTACTCTAATCCTGGTCCCAACCCAACCTAAAACAATGGCACATGGGGACATACTTTTATTTTAATGGCCATGTATTTTAACATGTATTAAGAAAAATATAAATTGCACATCGTATCTGTGACTTTATGGGTGTTATTGAAGCTTAAGTTAAAAAAGTCAGTTGAAATAGAAGGGGTAAGTAATGGTCCTCAGGTACTAGACAAATGACAAGGGGAGGACGTGGGTGGGGGACATTGTTCTTGAGGCTGCCTCTAAACCGGGGAGCTTCCAATTTTGCAGTAAAGTC
This sequence comes from Lemur catta, assembly GCF_020740605.2. Taxonomy (NCBI): domain Eukaryota; kingdom Metazoa; phylum Chordata; class Mammalia; order Primates; family Lemuridae; genus Lemur; species Lemur catta. Next base: position 77,963,761 of record NC_059137.1, read on the forward strand.
AAAGGCACAGGTTCTTAAGGTGAGGCTCCTAAACAGGCTCCCAGGGGGCCACGAGCCCTTGAAAGGCTATACATTATGCAAAGTGTTACGTGTTTGGATCCTCTTCCTCCCAAAAGTTCATTCTTTCTTTAGTCTCTCAAAGGGGTCTACCACTCAGAGTATCTAGAAAAAAAAAAAAGAAAGAAAGAAAGAAAGAAAGAAAGAAAGAAAGAAAGAAAGAAAGAAAGAAAGAAAGAAAGAAAGAAAGAAAGAAAGGAAGAAAGAAAGAAAGAAGACAGCGGGAAGGAAGGGAGTGAGAAGGGAAAGGAGGCAGGCAGGCACTCTCGGGTTTTCCACTTTGTTCATGTAACTCAGAGCTCTATTCCTGTTGCAAAAAAGCAAAAACACAAAATAAAACAAAACAAACAAGAGGGAGAGGAATGAGGAGATGGATTTCTGATCCAAATATAAAAAACATGTGTTTGTAGGACTGGGTTACTTGATGACTTCAGAGAGATGAGATATCCACTCCCCACCCCCACCCCAAATAATAAAACTGGAAATGCCTTCTGAGGATTTTTATTTGCCGGGAGCGATGGATATAGCCCAAGAGTAGCATCTGTGTACAACTCGAGTAAAAAATCTTCAGTGGTAAAGATTCATTAAACATCCAAATCTCCCAAATATCAAATGGCAGGATAAACAAGACTTTTGTACATGCAGAGCAAATTTTATTTAAGTGACAACCAAGACAGTTTCTGTTGTTTCATAAAGTAGGACTTTTGTTAATAGCAAAACCAACAAATCCAGGAAACCAAGCTAATGCATCTTAATGCCTGATATTGATACATATAAAAAATTCAAGATTTCATAGTCAACTGTGTATCTGTCATACAGATTGAATTAGTTACGATTAGAATCAGCTGTAAGCAGTAGAAAATCCAAAATAACAAGTGGCTGAAAAAAGATAGAAATTTATTTTTTTATATGAAAGTCTGGGTCAATGGCCCAGGGGTTGTTGTAATTGTTTACAATACCAGGGAATATTGTGTTCCTTCTCCATATTGTTCACTAGTCCCATGTTCACCTCATTGCCCAAGATGGCTGCTCCAGTCCCAGCCATCATGTCCACATTCCAGCCAGGAAAAAAGAGTAAAAGGAGAAGCTTCCCTTTCAGGACAGTTCTTTGATGTTGCACACACCACTTCCGCTTACATTTCTTTACCCAGAACTTAATAACTTGACCATACCTATTTGCAAGGGAGGGTAACAAATGTAGTCTTTATTCTGGGGGGTCATATGCTCAGCTAAAAATTCTACTGCCACAGAAGAAGGAGAGAACAGATAATGGGTAATATCAGCAATCTTAAGCCACTCAGATTTCTAATATGCAGGTAGTTCCAAATGGTTAATTTTAGCATAATATTCAACTATAAGTCTTATTTAATGTGTCAATGAAATTGCTTGACCCTAAGCACCCATTTTTAAAGCTATCTCTAATTAAATCTTTGCTGACATTCATACATAAAGTATATTTTTCATTTTGAATGTCTGCTTGATGCTGGGCAAAATCCAGCCCACCTAGAATAAACAGCATGTCTCATTTGTGGATTATTGAGACCCTTTGTTCTTTCTTCCTTTCTGTTCACCATACTTTTGGCCATTTTCCCATTAGTTAAAGTCTCAAAGGAAAAGGGAAAGTAGGATTAAAAAAATAATAAAGTCCAATCAGATGGCTTTGCTCCTTCTTAGCAAAATTTCTACAAGGACTGAAGTAGAGGAGATTGAAAATAAGTAACACCAAGTCGTGGGGTTATCTGTCCCTTATGCCAGGCGATGGGCAAGTCCTCTTCCTTGCCCTCTGCAATCCTGGCGTCAGCCCTGTGCAGGAGGTCGTGTCGTCCCCGCTTGGGAGAAGAGAAGCAACTTGCCTGAGGAAACGGTTACTAAGGGGCAAAGCTGAGACTGCAGTCCGGGTCTCTGTGACCCCCAAACCATGCAATTTTTGAAAAGTTCATCTTGCCACGACTTTGCCATCACATCTCCCCTGGAGAGGCAGCTTTCACATTAACATTGGCCGGCACTAAAAGTAGACCTGGAAGACGTAAACAAAGTGAAGAGGTTCCGAGCGTGCTGGGCGGCAGCTCCCGAGGTCTCCCTGCCCTCGGCCGGCACAGGAGCTCCTGGCACTTGCAGAGTGGCACGCAGGGCTCTCGGCCCGGGTGGCATGTGGAAGACGGGACGCAGCACCGTCTCTCCAGAACGCTTTAAAAGAGCAAGGATGGCCTCAGGACGGCATTTCCTTGGCTTCTAACGCTACGGTGCTTGAAGGGAGATGGTCACCGAGGCGGAAGGCGGTTTGGGTGGAATCCATCGTCCCTCCCCCGCAGTTGGCGTGCGACCGTCCTGTCCCGGAGTGTGACAGCAGCCCCTCGCGCGCACCCAGCGCTTGCTCCGCCGCAGCCGCTCTGCCAGCTCCTCTCGGACGGCTCTGAGAGGCTCTCTGTGGGGGGGTTGGGGACTGTAACCTAGAATTTCTGACTCCAAAACTCACGTGCTTTAACTACCAGGCAGTGTACCTTGTTCGTAAGCACACACCGGAAGGCAGTTGATAGGAAAGTCTGGAAAGAAAGGATGGGTAGAATATATCTGAATACATATGAGGAAAATTTTAGGGGTAATACTCTCCAATAAATTACATGCAACAGGTTCTTGGATTTGGCATTGAGAAACCCTGGAATTTTTCCTCAACTCTGCTCAGGTTTCCTTTTGCTCCCTTTTATAGCTTGCTAGGGCTGCCATCACAGAGTACCGCAGACTCGGTGGCTTAAACAACAGAAATGTATTTTCTCACAATCCTGGAGGCTGCAAGTGTGAGATCAAGCTGTCAGCAGGGTTTGGGTCCTGCTGGGTTTGTAGGTGGTTACCTTCTCCCTGTGTCTCCACCTGCTCTCTGCCCGTGTGCGTCTGTGTCCTAATCTCCTCTTCGTATAAAGACACCGGTTGTACTAGATTAGAGTCCACCCTAATGAGGTCATTTTAACTTAATTACTTCTTTAAAGGGCCCTGTCTCCAAATACAGTTGCATTCTGAGGTTAGGACCTCAACATATGAATTTTGGGGAGACTCAAGTCAGCCCCTAGCACCACTTCAGGGAGAACAGTGACAAAGAGAACACTGTTGAGCTATGCTTACTCTCCAACCCTGTAAACTTTAGTGCAGAAAACACTTAACATAGAAGGCCTGAGGCTGCTGTCTTTAGAAAGACTTGCTCCCAAGGTTGTTCCTCGGCTAGTGTCAGGGCACTTGGACTTCGAGAGGGTTCCCATCATTCCCAAAACTGGCAAGAGAGGCTCACGGTGCCCACAATGCAGTTTGTGCTGAACACCTGCTTTCCTTCTGGGAGTCTGGAATTTTGGTGCCTACGTGGCAAGATCCAATAAAAACCCGGGACAATGCATCTCTTATGAGCTTCCCTGGTAGGCAACACTTCACGATGTTGTCACTACTTGTTGCTGGAAGAGATAAGAATGTCCTGTGTGACTGCACTGGGAGTGGACTTTTAGAAGTCTGTGCCCATTTCCTTTCCTATTGGTGATTTTGCTTTGTATCCTGTTGCTATAATAAATCGTAGCCACGATTGTCATTATTTGCTGAGTTCTGTGAATCCTCCTGGTGAACGTCAAATCAGGGGGTGGTCTTGGGGATCCCCAGCATACTTTCATAGGTTTGTTTTGATAGCTGGCTGTGGTTTAAAGATGCCATCCAGTTGGGACTAGGAGTAGACTTGGAGCAGGGTTTATTATGTGGTACCAAGATTATGAGAGGTAATACAAGAGAAAAAAGAGCTGCAGAGTTGTCAGAAGATGGAACATGTGTAATATAACTTAGAAGAACATGGACGTGGCCTTGGAGGTCAGGCGTCCGTTCAACAGAAAGCTGCAGTCTCTCTCTGCCTGGCCATGCTGTACCACCGACTTGGTGTGGCCGAACCCTGGCTGCCACGAGGGCAGCCCCAGAGGCAATCTCATTCTGCAGAGTGTGAGAAAGAGATACCCTTCCCTCCCCTGCTCAAAATCAGGAGAACCCATCTGGCCACTTGGTGTGTCTGCCCATCTCTGATTCCTTCCCTTTAATCCGCAGGCCAGGGGGCAGCTTCTCTCTCATAGCCCCTGTGGGTGGCTCTCACCCACTGCTACCCACCGGGATCGCCACTGGGACGTTTTCCGCTGGCATCTGTTCTGATTGGTCAGTGCCTGCATTAACTATTTTGACGATCACCCATGACCCTATGCCACATTCCTCGTTGCTGGAAGAGGTAAGAATGGCCTGTGAGAGAGATGTGGAACTAGGGCTCAGTTAGGAGGCTTGGCTGCAAGCCAGGGTTTCTTCTTTCATCCCAAGCTGCCTTTCACAGTGGACCTGGCACGGAGGAAGGCTGGAGAGTGTCCCCTGTGTAAAGGCCTTGGGACCAGGCAGGGGTCAGTGCAGGGGGTCAGTGCAGGAGGTCACCTGGATCCCCATCCCACCCCCAGCCTAACTGCTGGGTGGGAGACTGCGGGCAGCTCCAAGCCCAGAGGGACCAGCTAGCGGATCTCTGCCCTGTTGCTTTGAAGATTTCTTCCTGCGTTATTATCTTAATTTGGGTCCCCCAGAAGCAGATCCTGACACGAGCTGCTGAAGGAAATCTAGGCAGGGGAGTGGGGAAGTGAGACAGCAGGGAAGGGAAGGCAGCCAGCACACGGTGTGTTTTCAAGTAGTCACCTCTGCGGGCAGCCGGGGCCGAAGCCAGTGGGGAGATTCCATGTGCCAAGCGAGTGGGCGTTTATAATTGGTGGAGGGCTGCTCCCCCGGGTGTTAATTCCATGGCACTTCCGGCTCATTATTAGGCAGCCAAGCTGGTTCCAAGAACCAGTGAAAGCCCTGAGGCAAATGGAGGCCGGTGCTGGTGGTGGGAGGTGCTGTGTGCCTGGCCTGGTACAGGTGACAGGATACCTGTACCGGGTGGAGCACTAGGAGCATTGCTAGAGTCATTAGCAGTGGACTGGGTGAGGGAGGGATGGAGCGCCACAGCGTGTGTGCATGTGCGTGTGTGTGTGTGTGTGTGTGTGTGTGTGTGTGTGAGAGAGAGAGAGACAGACAGAGACAGAGACAGAGAGAGAGACAGAGAGTGTGTGTGTGTGAAAGACAGAGAGAGAGCTAGCGAGTGAGCGAGGGAGCTCTGCTCTGTGGCATTTCAAGGCTGGTGACCGAGACTACGAGAAAACAGCAAAGATGGGGCTGGGAAACCCAACGCCCAGGCTCAAGTCACACTCTGGGACCAGAGGCAAGCTCTGCGGCCAGGGGCAGTGTCCCCTGCCTGAGGCATTCATTCCCCTGCTGTGTCTGTCCCTCTGCCCTTCCATTCCCGGCCAGCCCTCCCAGACCCAAAGATGCCACCCCTGTGGTTTCTGGACACACTCTGAATGCCCAAGCTGAACTTCCACAAAATGGGTTTTGCCCTCTTATAGCTGCTGTTGTCCCCTGAAGGCTGGGCAGGAGTCCTGGTTCCAAGAGGTTTGGTGCCTCAACTCCTGGTGTTGCATTTCAGCCACAGAGCTGAGCAGCCTCCCTCGGATAACTTAGATTCGTTCCCTTCCCCTGGTGTTCCCCTGGTAGCTAAAGCACGTAAAAGTTCAGTCGAGGTTACTACATCCTTGCATCCCCGAGGCTGGAGGCAGCTGTCAGCCTTAATGAGATAATGCCTTCCACGCTTCCTGAGCTCGCTGGGGGACAGGCACTGCGCTACTCCATTACTTATATGATTATTTGCCATGTTGTTTTCTAAACACACACAAGTGTACATGTACAAAAGGCTGGAAGTGTTCTCATCTGAACATTATCTCTTATTGAATACCCAGGACAAAGGCAATTTTACAACGTTTCCCACCCTCAACATTCGGGTTGAGGGAACATGTTTAACTGAAAGTTCTTTCTCACGCCTTGCAAATGTGTCTGTGCATCTGAAAAGAAGCTTCCTTGTGAAAGTCCTCTCCAGTGCTGCCCCCAATTCCAGCAAAGCAGTTGGGTTTGTGGTGAGGCGCGACTCTGTGAAAACAAAAGCATACTTTTTTGGTGTCAATCCTCATTTGATTATGTCTTCTGAAACTGATTCTGCGGTCAACAGGAATTTTCAGATTTAGAAAAATTTGTTTTGAGTCCCAAGTCCTCAGCTTCCTAATTGCTGATTGTGTTATTGAGCAGTGGTCTAAATTAGAATGGCTGTGAGGGAACCCAGAGCTGCGGTATGTTTCTGAGCAGCCTGTGCTCTGCACTCTTGGAGTACACATTGCAGTGTGTGTGAATGAGGTCCCAAGAGTTGTTCAGTACACATTCTGAACAACCACACACAGTGACCCTTGGACCAACAAAACCTGCACATGAAACTGCAAAACACTTTGCAAATGCCAAAGTGTCGACCAATAAAAATTAGAGGGAGCCAACTCTAGGAGTTTGTGAGCTTTTTTAAATCTTTTAAAAAATTATTTTTATGTTAGCCACTTTTTAAAATTTATCAGTTACCCATACGTGTAACCCATTTTAAAAACGCCTGTGTATTCTAAGATAAATCTAATCTTTATCACTTATATTTGATTTATTCAATGTTGTCTAATAAGCCTTTCTCTAAACTCTCAATACGAAGTACTAAATGCTGTCTCTTCGATCCAGAAAGTTGTCATTTTGTGTTTGCTATGGGCCAGCGCTGACAGAATTTTCCATGGTAACAGAAATGTTCTCTATCTGTGTTCATAAAGCAGCCAGGAGCCACACCTGGCAATTGATAATTTGAAATGTTGCTAGTGCAATTGAGGAACTGACTTCTAAATATAATTTTAATTAATTTAAATTTAACTAGCCACATGTAGCTACTAGCTACTATATTTGACAGTGCAGCACACCCTCAGATTCAGTACAAGCCATGATTTCTAATCCTATTAAAATCATGCTTGTGCAGCCCAAGGGAGCCCTACTTAAAGGCAGTATGTGACTTTGCTTTGGCAATAATACTTTGCTTCATTTTTACACCTAACATGTTCCAAAAAAGCCCCATGCATGGAAAGAATTTTTATATCACATCTTGCTTTTCCATTTAATCCTATTATAATTTCAAGAGAGTGGTGCCTCAGAAAAATCTTTGATTTCCACGCTGTGCCCCTACATCCGTTCTTGCTCCTTTTGCACATCCTGTGTCTTTGTGAGCAAGGCCAGAGGTGGGGGCTCAAAGTTCTGCACTCCCGGGAGACACCGGCCCAAAGCACAGACATCTTGCCAGGTCTTACTTTCTCTATTCTTTAGGTCCTAGAGGTCAAAAGCATTTGAGAATAAAAGCCGTGGGGATGATCCAATCCTGAGAGTGGGAACGGGGAGATTCAATGTAAATTCGTTCAGCAATGCCTGCCGGGATGGCCTGGCTCAAGACTCTGGGGTAGGGGTGAGATAAACGAGGAAGACACAGTTGCTGCTGCTTTTGGTTGTTGAGGAGTCTAGTTGTGCACAAAGAGAGGGGTACACAAACAGCTGCAGGAACTTAAGGAAGAGGAACATTCATGGAAAAACCATTCACAGGTGCTCCATTGTCTTCCTCAAGACACTTTCTAACCTGATACTACCAATCTGAGAAATGATGACCACTTCCCAAATAAAAAGCAACAAACTTTTCTTGTCAAGATGTTACAGTTTGTAAACTGCTCCTGTACCCATAATCCCACCTCATAGCCACAAACAAGCCCCCTCCAGAGAGGTAGGTAGAAACAAGCCTTGAGTCAAAAATGGATGCCAATTGACCTTCCTCAAGTATCCCAGTTAGTAATCTTTTAAATATAAACCTTTAGGGTCCCCTTTTCCCCACAAAAGAGCGGAATGAATAATTTTTGTCCCATATTTTTTGGTTATATCTTTAAAAAATACCTTGCTTAAAGTCTTGTTTACCCTCTGAAATAAAACATTTTGAAATCGCTCACTCTTTTTCCCTTTAATATTTGAGTCACCATTATAAATGCTTCAGCAAGGTGAAGGTGAACGGTGGGGGCTTCGGGGCAGCATGAAGCTTCCCCCATATAGGCATGCCTTGTTTTGTTGCATGTCACTTTATTGTGCTTCACAGGTGTTGCATTTTTTTTTTACAGATGGAAGGTTCGAGGCAACCTTGCATTGAGCAAGTCCTGTGCTCACTTCGTGTCTCTGGATTGCATTTTGGTAATTCTCACAATATGTCAAACTTTTCCATTATTGTTATATCTGTTGTGGTGATCTGTGATCTTTAATGTTACTATTGTAATTGTTTTGGGGCACCACGAACCACGCCCATATAAGACGGTGAACTTAATTGACAGGTGTTGTGTGTGTTATGACTGCTCCACTTACTGGCTGTCCCCTGTCTCTCTCTTGCCCCAGGCCTTCCTATTCCCTGAGACACAATCATATTGAAATTAGGCCAATTAATAATCCTACAATGACTTCTAAGTGTTCAAGAGAAATGAACAGTCGCACATCTCTCACTGTAAGTCAAAAGAGAGCTAGAAATGATTAAGCTTAGTGAGGAAGGCATGTGGAAAGCCAAGATAGGCCGAAAGCTAAGCCTCTTGTGCCAGTTAGCCAAGTTGTGAATACAAAGGGAAAGTTCTTGAAGGAAATTAAAAGTGCTACTCCGGTGAGCACACCAATGATAAGAAATTGAAACAGCCTTATTGCTGATATGGAGAAAATCTTAGTGGTCTTGATAAAACCCCGCCACAACATTCCTTTAAACCAAAGCCTAATCCAGAGCAAGGCCCTAACTCTTTTCAGTTCTGTGAAGGCTGAGAGAGGTGAGGAAGCTGCAGAAGAAAAGTTGGAAGGTAGCAGAGGGTAGTTCATGAGCTTTAAGGAAAGAAGTTTTTTCTATAACAAAAAAGTGCAAGGTGAAGCAGCAAGTGCTGACATAGAAGCTGCAGCAAATTATCCAGAAGTGATAGCTTTGATCATTGACAAAAGTGGCTACACTAACAACAGATTTTCAATGCAGACAGAATAGCCTTCTATTAAAAACAGATGCCATTTAGGACTTTCCTAGCTAGAGAGGAGAAGTCAATGCCTGGCTTCAGAGCTTCAAAGGACAGGCTGGATCTCTTGTTAGAAGTTGATGTATCTGGTAACCTTAAGTTGAAACCAATTCTCATTTATCATTCCCCAAATCCTAAGGCCTTGAAGAATTATGTTAAATTTACTCTGCCTGTGCTCTATAAATGGAACAACAAAACATGGATGATAGCACCTCTGTTTACAGCATTGTTTACTGAATATTTTAATCCTATTCTTGAGACCTACTGCTGAGAAAAAAAGATTCTTTTCAAAGTTTTATTGCTCATTGACAATGCACCTGATCACCCAAGAGCTCTGATAGAGATGTGCAAGGAGATGAGTGTTGTTTGTTTCATTTTGTTTTAATTTTTAATTATCAGGGGTACATAATAGTTGTATATCTCTAGATGAATATTGTTTTCATGCCTGCTAACACAACATCCATCCTGCAACCCATGGATAAAGGAATAATTTTCACTTTCAAGTCTTGTTACTTAAGAAGTACATTCTATAAGGCTACACCTGCCATAGACAGTGATTCCTCTGATGTATATTGGCAAAGTGAATTGAAAACCTTCTGGAAAAAATTCACCATTCTAGATGCCATTAGGAACATTCATGATGCATGGGAGGAGGTCAAAATATCAGCATTAATAAGGAGTTTGGAAGAAGTTTTTTTCAACCCTCATGGATGACTTTGAGGGGTTCAAGACTACAGTGGAGGAAGGAACTGCAGAGGTGGTGGGCATAGCAAGAGAACTAGAAGTGGACCCTGAAAGTGTGACTGAATTATTGCAGTCTCATGATAAAACTTGAAAAGATGAGGAATTGCTTCTTATGCATGAGCAAAGAAAGTGGTTTCTTGAGATGGAATCTGCTCCTGGTGAAGGTTCTGCGAACATTGTTGAAATGACAAGGATTTAAAACACATCAACTTAGTTGGTGAAGCAGTGGCAGGGTTTGAGAGGATTGACTCCAATTTTGAACAAAGTTTACTGTGGGTAAAATACTATCAAACAGCATCACTTGCTATAGAGAGCTTTCACGAAAGAAGAGTCAATTGATGTGTCAAACTTCATTCTAGTCTTATTATAAGAAACAGTCACAGCCACCCCAAGTGATCAGTCAGCAGCCATCAATATCCAGGCAAGTACCCTCCGTCAGCAAAAAGATGATGACTCACTGATGGCTGCATTTTTAGCAATAAAATATTTTTAAATTAAGGTATGTGCATTTTTTAGACATATTCTATTGTCCACTTAATAGACTATAGTATGGTGTAAACATAACTTTTATGTGCACTGGGAAACCAAAAAATTTTTGTGACTCACATTATTGCAATATTTGCTTTTTTGAGGTAGTATGGAATTGAAACCACAATATCTTTGAGGTATGCCTATGTGTGTATTTTTTGCTGCCTGCCAGGTGACATTAAATAGTCCTATTTTACAAAAACACTCCCCTCCACCCTCATCTCGTACTGTGGCTTTATTTACCTAAAGTGTTCTTGGCATGTACATTTTTGATCTGCTGCCATCAGAATTGGCCTGACCCTTGAATGGATGGCATGTTGAATACATTTTAGGAAGAAAATTTACCTACGAGTTAAAAACTCATGATTGTAAATATTCAGCAGGCACTTAAATTATTGTTTCAAAACAGCTTCGGGGATGCAGAGAACATGTTTTTCTGTCAGCTGTTCAATATTTATTTTAACATGTTAAACAACCTCAGAAATATTCATTGCACGGAAACCTTTCTACGTTTGAGTGGATTAAATTTACAAACCCACATTAATGCTATAAATTACATTTACATAATTCATTCATTTTCCACTAAACAGAATTCGTTTAGCCTGCGTCTCTGCTAATATATATGTTTAAGGAAAAAGCAGCACCTGTATTGTTGCACACACAGTTAATTTAGACTAACTAGAATTTAGAAGTCATCTTTGTGCTCCTTTGTTACCCAGCCTCCCCCTCCACCATCCAACATCTGAATCTTACAATTAAACCGCATGCATATGTGTGGTCTCAGGCGAGGAAATAAAGCTGCTAAACAAAACCCAAGCCTCCCGTATTTTTGCCTTTCAGCACGTTCCGTGATGTCCTTATAAATCATCTACTACTTATATTTTGCTAATTTTGTGGACTACTGGAAAGGAGTTAAGAGGTGAGCAAACAGGGTCGGAGGTCAGATGGAAACTTTGAAACCAGCCGCTCTAACCCAGATGGATTTGAAATGGCAAGGTAGAAAGATGCAAGAGACAGTGTGTATCGACAATGCACACAGAGCCCCAAAGAGCTGCAAATCTTCTTTCTTTTTGCGTTTACATCTATTTTCGCAGACGAGGGGGAGGGCTGTCAATGCATTTGCTGCTGCGATTTCAGGTTTCAGAATGTTTTGAACAATATGCTTCAAATCACGCCAATAATTAGGGGACCCTTCATTATGGAGTGTTACGCCTCTAACGATGTTACTGGCAGGGAGGAGACATGGGCTTCACCTTGTGAGGCTTGGTTTTGTGCGGCTGGCACTGAAACAGGCATTGTTCGCCTCCATTTCTCCCCTCTTTTTTCCAGTATTCTATTAAACCTCTTTGTTAGGAGACCCAGCTGCTTGTTTTCTCTCAAGATAATGACTGAAAAATGCGCTTTAAAAAAATCGTGGGAACATTATTTGTGGAAGGTCTGTCTCCTCTTTCTTTTTGCTGTCATCTGGCTGATGATGACTTTCAATAATCCCATGGTGATACAAATTCATTTGCACACACAGACCAAATATGGAGCTTAAATTACCGCAGAAATCATGGACCACCGCCCTTTCTTTTCGCCTTAATGGGGATTCTTCTCTTCTTTCTTTCCCCCGCCTAATCTTCTATTTTTAAAAATTGAAGTATAATTTACATACAGTAGAATGTGTACAGTTTAGTACACAGTTTGCTGAGTGTGGACAAATGTATATTCCCATGTAACTACTGTTCCAATCAAGATACAGAATATTTCTATTACCCCTTCCAATCTACCTTCTTCCAGAAAGCAACCGCTGTTTGAATTGTTAGCACCATGGATTAGTTTTGCCTGCTTTTGTACTTTACATAAATGAAATCACACAGCACCTATTGTTTTAGACCCGTTTTTTTCATGCAGCATAATGTTTTTCAGATTCATTCATATTGCAGCATGTTTCCGTTGTTTGTTCCTTTTTATTGCCAAGATGTAATTCGTTATATGGATATAGCACAATTTATCTATTCTTCTGTTCACAGACATGTCAATTGTCTCTAGTTCGTGCTATTTTGAACAAAGTTGCTGTAAACATTTACGTATGAAATTTCCTGGGGACATTTGCTTTCTCTTCTCTTGGGTAAATACTGAAGTAAGTATACAATTGCTGGGCTGTAGAGTAGGTGTGTGCTTTACTTTATGAGAAACTGCCAAAGAGTTGTCCGAAATGGTTGTATCTTTTTTCTCTTTTGAGTAAACATGAAAACCCCTAAGCTTGAATCTGTCAAAGATTGAATTTGATCTCTGGTGAATTAGACCATGAGATTTATGAGGGGCTTTCAGGTATGCTCTGCCTGCCTTTGGACTCACTGTAATTTGCGGGGAGTACCTGGTTGTTGTCAACAAAGGGATCTGAGGTATCATAAATAGTGGAAATTGTTCGGCTTTTTTTGCCAAACAAATGTCCACAGGAAACGAGCCTTTGACCTGTTTCCCTGTGAGATGCATGTGCTGATAGATTGCTCTCCAGGGTGGTGGGGGTGGTGGGCTGTCTCAAGGGCCAGAGCTGCAGGCTCCGTCCTGAAGTGGAGCACATCTTTCTGCAACAGGAACTCAACAGATACCAGCCCCTCCATTGTAGCACAAAACCTCCATGAAAAATCAGTGAGAGAAAGACGAAATATCTCAGCAAAATGCCAGCTCTCCCATGTTTCACAGGACAAACACCAGGACCCCTTTATAGATTGCTAATGTTTTACTGGACAAATGCTAGGACCTTTCCCACATCTGTGCTGCCCACATGCCTTACAAATAGCAATAAATCAACAGACTTAGACATTTTGCAACGTTGTTTGTCCTGATCAATGTACCTGGATACTACTGAATAAAAAAAAAATCCGCTATCTTTTACAACCCTCTTTTGTGAATCCTAGCAAGGCAGGTGAGGAGCTGAGGTGTGAAGCTGGGGGTGTGAGCACTGTCTTCTTTCCTTCTTGGGGGTGGATTATCATAACCTGCAGAGTCCTACTCTTAAGTTCAGAATCTCTGGTCTTTTAATTTTGGTAACAGATGCCAGACTCTGTCTCTACTTCCAGCTTTGCAAACAGATGCCCAGTTTGTACGAAAACAGTCAAAGGTTGAACTGGAATCATTAGCTTAATAAACTGAAATCTCCTTTCTCCACTCATCCCCATGCTTATGTGATTTCTGATTCACATTGGTATATCAGATTATACTGGTTGAATGAGTTGAAATGAGAATATTTAAACACATATTTATTAACATCATTTTAACAAAAAGGCTACAACTTAACAATAAGAAAACAGCTCAATTATAAAATGGGCAAAAGATCTGAACAAATACCTCATCAAAGATCTGCAGATGGAAAATAAGTATATGAAAAGATGCTAGACATCATATATCATTAAGGAAGTGCAAATTAAACAATAATGACCACTACATACCTATGAGAAAGATGAAAATTCATTAAGAAAAAAGAAGAATGATGAAAATCCGAAACACTGACAATACCAAATGCACGTGAGGTTGTGAAGCAACAGGAACTCTCATTCATTGCTGGTGGCAATTTGGCAGTTTCACAAAAACTAAGCATATTCTTAATATGAGATCCAGCAATCACACTCCCTGGTATTTGCCCAAATGCACTGAAAACTACTTCCACACCAAAACCTGCACATGGATGTTTATAGCAGCTTCGTTCACAATTGTCAAAACTTGGAAACAAGCAAGATGTCCTTCAGGAGAGGAATGGATAAACAAACTGTAGTACATCCATTCATATAACATTATTCAGTGCTAAAAAGAAATGAGCTATCAAGCCTGAAAAGACATAAGGAAATTTGAATGCATATTACTAAGTGAAAGAAGCCAATCTGAAAAGGCTACATACTGTATGACTCCAACTATGTGACATTCTGAAAAAGGCAAAACTATGGAGACAGTAAGAAGATCAGTGGTGGCCATGGGTTGGAGGGAGGTTGGGATGAATCACCATAGCACAGGGGATTTTCAGGGCAGTGAAAATACACTGTATGATCCTATAATGACAGATAGATGTCATTATACAATGTCCAAACCCATGAAATGCACAAGAGTGAACTCTAATGAAAACTACAGACTTTTGGTGATAATGATGTGTTAGCATAGGTTCATTGATCGTAACAAATGTACCACTCTGGTTTGAAATTGTATTAATTTGTGATGGCTGCCATAACAAAATACCACAGACTGGGTGGCTTACACAATAGAAATTAATTTTCTCATAGCTCTGGAGGCTAGAAGTCCAAGATCAAAGTATCAGGAAGATTGATTTCTCTTGAGTCCTCTCTCCTTGGCTTGCAGAGGGCCACTCTCTTGCTGTGTCCTCACATGGGATTTCCTTTGTGTGTGCCCATCCCTGGTGTCTCTCTGTGTATACAAATTTCTTGTTATTAGAAGGACACCAGTCAAATTGGATTAGGGCCCACCCATAGGATCTCATTTACCCTTAATTTCTTCTTTAGAGGCCCTATCTCCAAATATTGTTCCATTCGGACATACTAGCAATGAGGACTTCAACATATGAATTTGCGGGGTGAGCACAATTCGGTCCATAACAGAGATGCTGATAGTGGGGAGGCTGAGTGTGTATGGGGTCAGCGGGTCGATGGAAACTCTCTAATTTCCACTCAATTTTGCTGAACCTAAAACTGGTCTAAAAAATAAAATCTATTTTTTAAAAAAGACTCCAGAATTCTACACTCATGGGTGCTGTTACTTAAACACAGAAGGCACAACCATCCCTTTCATTCATTCATTCAACAAATATTTATTGCCACTTAAACGTGCCACATACTCTTCTAGCCACTGTGGCATATAGTAGTGAACAAACAAGACAAAAACGTCTGTCTTGTTGGAACTCACCCTGTATAGGAGAAGACTAGACAATAAACAAGATACCTAGGCAGGAATAACGAGCATGTTACATTGTGTTAAATGCTATAGAGAAAAAAAGGTCATTGGGCTCAATTTTAAGCAGGATGAGCTTTAAAGGCTTCATTAAGAAGGTGACACTTGATGAGATGAAGCAGTAAACCAAAGATAATTTGGGGATTAGCATTCAAGTCAGAGGGGATAACAAGTGCAAAGACCCTGAGGTAGGAACTTATCTGGTGTATTTCAGCAAAACAAGCCACCCTGTATGCCCCGAGGGCGTGGGGAGTAGGTCAGATTATAGTAGGAACTGAGATCAGAAAGAGAACAGGGGCTCTTAGGTCACTCCACGGACTGTGCCTTCACTCAGAGGGCGATGGAATGCCGCTGGAAGGTTTAAAGCAGAGGAGTGGCAGATCTGCTGACATTTTAAATGGATCAAGCCAACCACAATGTTGAGTCTAGACTACAGAAGAGAGACCGGTGAGGAGTCTGCTCCAGTCACCAGCTGAGAGATGACAGAGGCTCAGAACAGGGCGGCAGCAGTGGAAGTGATGAAAACTGGTCAGATTCTGAACACGCTTGAAGTTAGAGCAGACAGGAAATGGTAAGGGCTGGCTGTAGGCAGGAGAGAAAGAGAAGAGTCGAGAATAACTGCAAAGCTTATGGCCTGGACAACTGTAAGGAGGGACATGCCACCAACTGTGATGGGGAACCCTGAGGAATCTGTCTTTTTATAAGATCAAGAGCTCAAAACATAGGGGTAAATCTTTGTGACCTTGGACGAGGCAATGGTTTCTTAGATATGACCTCAAAAGCACAAACGACAGAAGAGAAAGTAGATAAATTAGACTTCATCAAAACTTTTGTGCTTCAAAGAACATCATCAAGAAAGTGAAAAGGGGGTGGGGGTGGATGATGGGAGGTTGCTTGTTGGCCACAGTGTGTGTTGCTCCAGCGATGGATGCGCTGCAGCCCCTGGCTTCATTGCAGTGCAATGTATTAATGTAGCAAAATTGTACTTGTACCCCATGCTACAAATTTAAAAAAATAAAGAAAAATGATAATTAAAAAAAAAGTGAAAGACAAACCACAGAATGGGAGAAAATATTTGAAAATCATATATCAGATGAAGAACTTGTATCTAGGATATGCAAAGAACTCTTAGAACTCAATAAGGAAAAAACAAATAACCCAATTAAAAATTGGGCAAAGAATTTGAATAGACATTTCTCCGAGGGAGATGTACAAATGGCTGATAAGCACATGGAAAGATGCTTGACATCTTTGGCCATGAGGAAAATGCAAATAAAAACCACAATGGGCCAGGTGTGGTGGCTCATGCCTGTCATCTTAGCACTCTAGGAGGCCAAGGTGAGAGGATCTCTTGAGGTCGGGAGTTCAAGACCAGCCTGAGCAAGAACGAGACCTTGTCTCTACTAAAAATAGAAAAATTAACCAGGCATGGTGGTGCGCCTGTAGTCCCAGCTACTCGGGAAGCTGAGGCAGGAGGATCACTTGAACCCAGGAGTTGGAGGTTGCAGTGAGCTATGATGATGCCACGTCACTCTAGCCCAGAAGACAGAGCGAGACCCTGTCTCAAAAAATAAAATAAAACCAAAAATCCAAAACCAAAAAAACCCCCCAAAAAACCCCCACAATGACATACCCCTTCACAACCACGAGGATGGCTACAATTAAAAGAGACAATAATGAGTACTGGTGAAATTGTGGAGAAATTGGAGCCCTCGTACAACTGCTGGTATGAACATAAAGTGGTGCAGCCACTTTGGAAAACCGTTTGGCACTTCCTTAAAAGGTTAAACACAGGATTACAACATGGCCCAACAATTCTACTCTCAGGTATAAACTCAAAAGAAACGAAAACATATGTCCTCATAAAAACTTCTACATGCATGTTTATAGCAGCATTGTTCCTCGCAGCCAAAAAGTCCAACATTTGGGGAAAGTTGGGAAACTACTCAAATGTCCAACAGCTGATGAATGGATAAATCCAATGTGCTCTATTCATTAAATAGCATATTCAGCCATAAGAAGGAATAAAATACTGATATGTGCTACAGAATAGATGAACCTTGAAAACATTATGTTAAATAAAAGAAGCCAGTCACAAAGGTCTATATGATTCCATTTATAGTCCAGAATAGGCAAATCTATAGAAGCACAAAGTAGATTAGTAGTTGCCCAAGGTGGGGAGGGGTAGGGGAGTAGGGAGTGGCTACTAAAGGTTATGCAGTCTATTGATTGTGTTCTACAATTGATTGTAGTGATGATTGCAGAACTCTGTGAGTATACTGAAAGTCATTGAATTACGCACTTTACATGGGTGAATTATATGTTATGTGAATTATGTCTCAATGAAGCAAAAAAAAAAGTTTAAAAAAGTAAGATCAAGGGCTCAGTTCTGGACATGGTAAATTTGGGATATTTCTAGACATCCAGGTGAAAATGTTGATGGTTGGGTAGAAGAGTCAGCAGTTCTCAGGAAAAGTCCAGCTGTGGTTACAAGTGTGGGCGTCCTCAGTACATACATACGTCCTCAGTCCCACATACATGCCACTGGGGGGACCATAGGGAGTCAGGATAGATTAAAAGAGAGAGGTCCAAGGACTTAGCTCCCGTTAAGAGAGGTTGGGTGAAATAGTGTAAATCATTAGCTCAAACTCATGCTCTCAAAGGGGAGATAAAATCAGACGGAAAGTTCAAGGTGGGGGTAACGGTGAAAGCTGTGACCCAGAGGCAGCAAAGAAATGGTTCAGAGAACTCTACTCCCCACCCATTGACCAGGGAGATATTGACACATTTAAATGGACATTATATGGATGAAGTGGCTCTGAAGTGCCACACGGAATGCTAAACTTCTGTCCCAAACTTCCCAGATGTTTTTATTAGCAGTTTCTCATGTGTGGGCATGGTTGGATCTTTACTAAATGACCAGTGGATGGAAAAGCCAAAATGGGGAGTAGGTGCCTTTTTTCCTAGGTGGCTGCTGAGCTTGAAGGTTTTAAAACATTTTTGGCTTGATCATTCTAGTGTCAAGGTCAGTCAGCCTGGAGAGCCAGGGATTCATATTCTTTGAGTGTTAAAACAGGTATCTGGATGACATAGGTTCTATACACCACTTGAAGAAGCAGATTGATTCAGCGGAAAAAGTGTGACCACTCTCATTCCTTTTTGCTTGGATGACTATAAAAGTTTTCTAACTTGTTTCCCTTGGTGCAAATTTTGGCTCCACCAATTTCTAAATGTTTCACTTCAGACAAGTTACTTAATCCTTGCTGAAATCTCAGTTTCTCCCTATGGAAAATGAAAATAATCATAATTACCTTGCACAGTTATTGAAAGAATGAAATAAGAGTATGCAAAGCACTTGGTACAGGGCTTGGAACCTTGTAGGAGGTTCTCAGTGGACAGTGGACCTTTAGATAATCTCTCAATGTGGTTTCCAAATTAGGGGAAGCCAGTATACATCCGCTATACATTCACACCCTGTATCTGCTTGCTAGACTTGGTGCGACATCTCTCTGATGGGCTTGTTATTTACGTGTTTGTTTCTTCACTGGACCTTAGCTCCCTAAGACAGTGATGGAACTACCTGCTCCCGCTTTCTACCCTCAGTGGCTAGCAAAGTGCTCAGTGCATGTTTGAACGAATTAAGTGAAAAATCGCTCCCACCATATGGATTGGGAGAAAAGAGAATACCAATTTCACCAATGCCCACCCTACTGAAAACTTCTCAGACAGACTGATCCCATCCATGAATGTAAACTCCTGCCTTTTACAGAGTATAATCATCATTATTTGTGAATGTTCTCATCAAGCAGGACACGAAGGAAACAAATTTCCTCCCCTCTCTGCAAACTGGGCTTTAGTGTTTGTAATCCTGTCAGACTGGGCTGGAGAGAAGTCAAATAGCATCATGGACCACTAGTGGTCACTATGTGGTTTATAGAATCCTTCCAGTGAAATCTTTCCTGTTTTTCATTGTGTGGGACTCAAGGCATTTTTCCCATTCCAATGCATCATGAAATACCACATCTGTCTATGATAGCTCTGTACAAATCCTTCGTGGAGGGGAAGGTACTTGAGGGGAAGCTTCAGTTCCATGGGGACAGAAGACTGTATTAAAACTCTGGACCTGTAGGCCAGCATCATCAAAAACTTGCCAAGAAATCCATTTTGGGGAGAACTGCAAATGAAATTAACTTTCATTTAAGACTGTGCGGATATTCAGGTAGAGCTTGAATCCATTTTGGCATCCTCCAAGGACTATGAACTCCAACAGATGGGCTGAGTGGGCTGCAGTAACAATGAAATGCTGAAAATGCTAGGTCAGGCCGTTGTAACTGTGAAGCATGGCTCTGTGAAGGTGTGTGCCTGTACCTCACGCTGCCTTCCAGAACTTTAGTCCTTCCTTGTCACAATAAAGGAAGAAGTGGATGCCTTTTTGCAAATGGGAAAATTTGCAAATTTGCAAAATTCCTTCAGAATTAAAGATAATGATAGCTAATGGCAGCCAGTCTAGTACTGACATTCAAAATATATTTTTGAATGGATGAATTAATGGGTAGGTTATATTGTTCTTCCTATATGCCAGTGGAGGACATTAAGGCTTACAGAGACTGAGCTTTGCTTTAGGTCATACACCTGGTTGGTGACAGGCTTTGAACTTGAACTCAGACAGTTGGACTTCAGAGTCAGGCTCTAAGTCGGCATCTGGAACCAGCTCCTGTCTTTTTTTCTAAAGAGAAGCCAATATCCCACATCAGTTTTGAAGGTTTACCATCAAGGAATTTTCTTTCCAGGGAACATAAACTCTCTGTGCTGTAGTACCAAAGCACTATACTGCAGGTGGCATCTGTCTTTCCACCAGACTGAAAGACTCTGGAGTTTCGGGGGTCCAGTTTTTTTTTCTTTGTTGAATTAAAAAAATTTTTAAAATTATTATGGGTACATAATAGTTGTATATCTTTACAGGGTACCTGTGATGTTTTGATACTGGCATACAATGTGAATTAATCAAATCAGGGTAATTGAGGTGCCCATCACCTCAGGCATTTAACATTTCTTTGTGTTAGGAACATTCCAATTCTACTCTTTTAGTTATTTTAAAGCATACCCTAACTTATTATTGATTATAGTCACTTTGTTGTGCTATCAAATATTGTTCATTCTAACTATCTAGCTATATATTTGCACTTATTAACTATCCCCACTTTCTCCCCTCCTTTCTGCTACCGTTCCCAGCCTCTGGCAACTGTCATTCTACTTTCTGTCTCCATGAAATCAATTGTTTTTAATATTTAGCTCCTACATATGAGTGAGAACATGCAAGATTTGTCTTTCTGTGCTTGTCTTATTTCACTTAACATAATGTTCTCTAGTTCCATCCATGTTGTTACAAATGGCAGGATTTCGTTCTTTTTTTGGCTATGTAATATTCCATTGTGTATATGTACCACAATTTCTTTACCCATTTATCCATTAATGGACACTTAGGCCGATTTCATATCTTGGCTATTGTGAATTCCCCTCCTCTGCATATATACCCAGCTGTGGGATTGCTTGGTCATGTGGTAGTTCTATTTTCAGTTTCTTGAGGACCCTCCATACTGTTTTCCATAGTGGTTGCACTAATTTACATTCCCACTAACAGTGTACAAGGGTTCCAGGGGTTTAGTTTTTTCATCTCTGGTGCAGTGTCTGGTATCTAGTCAAAAGTGAATAAATGATTAGATAGATAAATGAATAATTACAACAGAATGAATGAATGTGATTAAATGAAAGAATGAATGACTGAGTGAATAAATGATTAAATGCATATCCAAACTAAAATCATGGATTGAGGAAGTATTAGTGACAGACTGATTGTGGGAATGATGACATGAATGATTGAAGTAATGTTTTCAACGAAAGAATGTATGTGATTGAATGAGTGATTTTGTGAATCATTCATGAAACACTAGGTTAAATGATTGAAGGAATAAATGAATAATTGATTGAATATATGCATGCAATTGACTGAATATGATTAAATCAAAGAGTGCATGATTGGTTGACTAAATTAATAAGTGAATGATTGAATGAGTTATTGTCAAATCAAAGCCTTAGATTGAATGGATCAGTAGAGGAATTTTATGAATCACATATTGGGAACTTAAATCTGTCTGTCTCAAACAACTCAATAGCAAGAAAACAACCTGATTTAAAAATGAGCAAAGGACCTGAATAAACATTTCTCAAAAGATTACATACAAATGGCCAATAGGTATATGAAACAATGCTCAGCATCTTTAATCATCAGGGAAATGCAAATTAAAACCATAATGAGATATCACCTCACAGCTGTTAGAATGGCTATTATTAAAAAGATAAAGATAACCCTTGCACACTCTTGTTGGGAATGTAAACCAGTATAGCCACTATGGAAAACAGTATGGAGGTTCCTCAAAAATTTAAAAATAGAACTACTATATGATCCAACAATTCCACTTCTGGGTATATATATCTAAAGAAAATAAAATCATTATGAAAAAGAGGTATCTGCACTCCCATGTTCACTGCAGCATTATCCACCATAGCCAAGATACAGAAACAACCTAAGTGTCTGTTGACAGATGAATGCATAAAGAAAATGTGGTGTGTGTGTGTGTGTGTGTGTGTGTGTGTGTGTGTGTGTGTGTGTATGGGAATTTGTTCAGCCTTAAAAAGGAAATCTTGCCATTTGCAATAACAAGAGTGAATCTTGAGGACATTATGCTAAGTGGAATAAGCCAGATACAGAAAGACAAACCCACTTGATCTCATTTGTATTTGGAATCCAAAAAAGTCAAACTTATAGAAACAGAGAGAAGAATGGTGGTAACCAGGGGCTGGGGGATGAGGGAAAGGGGGATATATTGGTGAAAGGGTACAAACTTTATTTACAAAATGAATAAGTACTGGAGACCTAATGTAGACTATGCTTAGTAATAATGTATTGTTTACTTGAAAACTGCTAAGAGAGTAGATCTTAAATGTTCTCACAACAAAGAATAATAAGTATGTGAGGTGACGGATATGTAAATTAGCTTGATTTAACCATTTCACAATGTATACATAAGTCAAAACATCACATTCCATACCCTAAATATATACAATTTTTATTTTCAATAATACCTAAGTAAAGCTGAGAGGAAAGAAAACAATAGAATGGAGTGAAATATTTAAAGTTTTGAGAGAAAAACACCTACCAACCTAGAGTTCTGTATCCTGTGAAATTATCCTTCAAAAGAGAAGGAGAAATAAAGACTTTCTCAGGCAAAAAAAAAACAAAAACAAAAACTAAAACAAAAAACTGAAGGAATTTGTTGCCAGTAGACTTGCATTGCAAGAAATGTTAAAAGATGTTTTTTTTATAGAGGAGGAAAATTACATAGGTCAGAAACTTGGATCTACATAAAGAAAGAAAAACATAAGAAAAGGAACAAATGAAGGTCAAACAAAAACTTTTATTTTTCTTATCCTTAATTGATCTAACAGATAACAGTTTGTTCAAAATAATAATAGCAACAATGCATTCACTGATTTTAATTTATGCATAAGTGAAATGAATAACAGCAATAATACAAAGGATAGGAGGAGGAATTAGGAATATTTTGTTACTATAAGTTACTTGCACTATCTGTGGGGTGGAATAGAGTTACATGAAAGTGGACTTGAGTGCAACCTCTAGGGCAGCCACTCAGAAAGCTAAAAAAAAAGTATAATTGATATGGTAAGAAAGGCAAGAAAATGGAATCATATAAAATAATTAAAAACACAAAAATATAAAAAAGAGTGGAAGACAAAGATAAAAATATAGAACAAGGACAACCAATAGAAAACAGTAACTAACAATGTAGATCTTACCCCAACTATATCAATAATCATTTTCAATATCAATGGTCTAAATATACCCATTAAAAGACAAAGATTATCAGAATGGATTAAAAAAAGAAGACACAACTCTATGTTGTCCATAAGATACCCATTTTAAATATAAACCCAATATAGATTAAAAGTAAAGGGCTGAAGAAAGATATACCATACTAACACTAATCAAAAGAAAGTGAGAGTAGCTATATTAATTTCAGACAGAGCATACTTTAGGGCAAGGAAAGTCATCAGGGAAAAGAACATTACATAATGATCAAATGGTCAATTTTCCAAGAAAACATAACCATCCTTAATGTGTACGTGCCTAACAACAGAGTACCAAAATATGTGAAGCACAAACTGATAGAATTGTAAGAAGAAATAGATGAATTCACTATTATACTTGGAGAATTCAGCACCACTCTCTGAGAAACAGGCTAATCTACCAAGCAGAAAATCAATAAAAACATATCTGAACTCAACAGTCCCATGAATCAACTGGATACAATTGACATCTTTGTACTCCTTTAACCCAAAACAGCAGAATACATATTCTTCTAAAGCTCACATGGAGCCTTCATCAAGGTAGATCACATTCTGGGACATAAAACACTTTAACAAGCGTAAAAGATTAGAAATCATGTAATATTTGCTCAGACCATGATGGAATAAAACTAGAAATCAATAAGAAATAAAATAGCTGGAAAATCTCAAAATGCTTGGAGATTAAACAGCACATTTCTAAATAACACATGGGTCAAAGAAGAAATCTCAAGGGAAATTAAAAAATACTTTAAACTAAATGAAAGTGAAAATACAACTTATCAAAATTTGTGAAATGTAGACCCAAATGAGTTGAAAACTTACGTCTACACGAAAACCTGCACACAAATGTTTATAACAGTTTTAGTCACGATTGCCAAAACTTGGAAGCAACCAAGATGTCCTTCAGTAAATGAATAGATAAATGAACTGTGGTGCATCCAGACAATGGAATATTTTTCAGTGCTAAAAAGAAATGAGCTATCAAGCCATGAAAAGACATGGAGAAAACTTAAATGCCCATTACTAAGTGAAAGCAGACAATCTGAAAGCACTATGTACTACTAAAGCTGTCTGGAAAGTATCCAGCCATGTAATACGAAAAGTTATATTAACAATGGCTGGATACTTTCTGGACAGCCCTGTGTATATGATTGCAACTGCACAACATTCTGCAAAAGGCAACACTATGAAAACAGCAAAATAATGAGTGGCTACCAGAGGTTGCCACTAGAGGTTGGGGTGAGGGAGTGTTGAATAGACACAACACAGAGAATTTTTAGAGCAGTGAAACTATTCTGCATGGTATTATAATGGATACATGGCACAACACATCTGTCAAAACCCACAGAATGTATAACACCAAGATCTAAGGGAAACCATGCACTTTAGGTGATAATGATGTGTCAATGTGGCTTTATCAATTGTAACAAAGGTACCACTGTGGTTCAAGATGCTGGTAGTGGGGGAGGTTGTGTGTGTGTTGGGATAGAGGATATATGGGAACTCTCTGTACTTCCTACTCAGTTTTGCTGTGAACTGTTCTAAAAAAGAAAGTCTATTAAAAAAAAAGTCTATTAGAAAAAAAGCTAATGCACATCGTTTATCTGTAACTGTTTGTAATTTGTAACAGTTGAGGAAAAACAGCTATTAATAGAAAGAGCAGGCTATCAGGCAGGATGCACAAAATAAGCCTTGAGAACTTCAAAAGTGGTATCATTTGTTAGTGCAGAACCCGAAGCCTGGTCCCAGGTCTTCATCAGGATTGGCTGGTAAGTTTGATTGGGGAGTTTCAGGTTCAAAGCTTAGAGAGCGCAGAGGAAATGCAAAAGTAGCCCCATATGCCTCTCAGATTATGAATTTGGTGTGCAAAAAAGATTGTATTACTAAAATTTTCTTAATTCTCTTAAACTTTTTGTCAGGGTTGGTGAAAAACTCAATGTTGGTCATTACTGGAGTCCTGAATCTTCACCCCTGGGTTAAAAAAGGTCTTACATGCTGCCAAAGCATTGGAGGGTGAGCCTCTTGTCATCTGGTTACTCCTAAAATGCCCAGCATCCCAGCCTACATGGTACTTTTGGGCATGGCAGTCCTGCTATTTCCTTGTAGAGTTTGAGGCCCAGGAATTTATGGTGAGGTGAGGTCCTACCTCACTAGCTTCACAGTTACTATTTCTCCAGGTAGTTAATAGAACTGTCTACACACAAGGAGGAGAGGAAGTGAGAGCAAGAATGAGAGAAAGGGAGAGAGAGGAGAGAAGAGGGGGAGTGGAGCCCAATGAGGTGCAAGTGTCCATGAGGGAATCTGCGGATGGAGTCAGGTGAACAGGAAGTAAACATCCAAAGCTGCCCTGGATTGCACAAATGTCTGATCAGTAAGGTGCCTTTCTTAGCCAGGTGGTCTAAAAACAGCTTTCAAAAATATGCCTCCTGAGAAAGACAAATATCGCACAAATGTTCTCACTCATATATGGGAGCTAAAAAAGTGGATCTTGTGAAGATGAACAGTAGTTTGGTGGTTACCAGACACTGGCAAGGGGAGGGCAGGGGAATAAAGAGAAGTTGATTAATAGGTACAAAAATACAATTTGATAGAAGAAATAAGACCTAGTGTTTGACAGATCAGTAGGATGATTATAGTTTATAATAATTTACTGTACATTTCAAAGTAGCTATTAATAGGCTGGGCACGGTGGCTCACGCCTGTAATCCTAGCACTCTGGGAGGCCGAGGCGGGTGGATTGCTCAAGGTCAGGAGTTTGAGACCAGCCTCAGCAAGAGCGAGACCCCGTCTCTACTAAAAAATAGAAAGAAATTATCAGGCCAACTAAAATATATATACAGAAAAAAAATTAGCCGGGCACGGTGTCGCATGCCTGTAGTCCCAGCTACTGGGGAGGCTGAGGCAGTAGGATTGCTTAAGCCCAGGAGTCTGAGGTTGCTGTGAGCTAGGCTGATGGCACGGCACTCACTCTAGCCCGGGCAACAAAGTGACACTCTGTCTCAAAACAAAACAAAACAAAACAAAACAAAACAAAACAAAGTAGCTATTAATAGAGGAGAATAATTTGAATGTTTCTAGCATAAAGACACATATTTAAGGTGATGGATATCCCAAGTACACTGATTTGATATTTACAGATTATATGAATGTATTCAATTATCACATGTATCTCAAAACTATGTACTTCTATTATGCATCAATTAAAAAATTGTTTAAAATTTTAAAAATATACTTCCCAATTGTGTTTATGGGAACTTTCCTTTTCTCTGGGACCAGCCCCTGAGAGTTAATGCAATGTCAGGTTGGAATACATTTGTTTATATGTTACAGTTGTAGATGAGACAAAACAGCCCCACGATGTTAAGCTTCCAGGGTGAAATTTTCCTTCTCTGAGAGATGAAGGTTTAAATTTACCTTTTAAGCAGTCTGTCTGATTATTTGGGAAAACCACCACATGAATCTTTAGTCAGGAAGCAAGAACTATTGCTTTGTCCTTGTAGAAGATGTGAATACTAGGTATTTACCCAAACGCCTAGGCTTGGGTTCCTGAAGTTGGGTCCCTGAAGTCCCTCCCTAAGTGGTCTGGTGGCACCAGTAACGGACTGGGTGTTTTAATAAGTTCCTCTGTAGATTTTGGTTGCTTTTTTCGGTGGGAGTGGCAGGAAGCATTGCTTTTCTTTTTAAGAATTTCTTTTTTCTCTTTCTCAGTTTTATTTATTTATTTTTAGATGTTTTAGTTATTTTGATCAACTGATCTTTACATGTAAAGTAAAATAAAAAGAGTCTTATGCACTGGGGGTATGCCTGCACTCAGTTCTTATCACAAAGGTGATATGTTTGCCTGCCAAGGTATGCCAGCGCCCTGGGAATTTATGCCGCCTTGCTTTTCATCCACAACCACGCGAAAAGCAAAATATCAATGCTGGCTTCCTCTGCAGTCCTCTGTTCCCATTCACTGAAATCATTCCCATAATCACTCTTTGTAAGAATTTCAACATCTATGTGCTTCTTGCTTGTTCTCGGGAGGTGTGTGCTGTGTGTGTGTGTGTGTGTGTGTGTGTGTGTGTGTGTGTGTGTGTGAATATTAAGCTGTTGCTTATCAGAGTCAGGAGCTGAGAGAGCTGTAAGGTAGCTCACTCTGGAGGAGAGGCTGGAAGAATTGCGTTTGGTCACACTGTGTTACAGGAAAGTAATTCCCAATGCTGGGAACCACTTGAAGTCCAAGTGGGTCCTTGGCTTCCCATGAGAAAAATTTAAGAGCGAGCCGGCAGTATAAAGCCAAAGCAGGCTGTGTTTATGAAATATGGAAGATCTACTCCACAGACAGAGTAGGGGCTAGTTCTCCCTGCTGAAGAGAACAGCACCTTTAGTTTTCTTGATTTTTTAAAATGTAAGCAATGGCTTAATCATAAGCTAAGCAGGGGAGGAATCTTTATGTCATTTCTTGGGAAGGGGCAGTGATTTCCTAAAACCGGGAACCCTTTCCTTTTTTTACTTTATAAGGTCCCTCCTGAAACTGTCATGGTGTCGGTGGGAGTTTCTTTTAGCATGCTAACGTGTTATAACTAGGGTATAATGAGTTGTGAGGTTGAGCAGCAGCTGGTTTCCTTGCCATCTTGGTTTTGACTAGTCTTAACTCGTTCTGTCCTCCCATCCTATCTTTGATCAGGGTTAGGGCTTTTTGACTTAGTGCTGAGCAGTGCCTGTCTGTTCCTTATCTCAGTTGGGTTTGGTCATCCCAGACCTGGATCTCACAATGATGTCATAGATTACTGAATAGAAGTCTCTGGACATAATGTCTGGCTGAAGGACATGACATCATTGTCAATCAGCTTTGAAAGGAAGCAGGAGCTGGGACCAGAAAAGGGTTCAGGCGGCAAGTGTCAGGCTGGAATAAGGTGAGGAGGAGGGAGTTCTCTCTTATGTTCTTGTGGAGGCTGATGCCCCCGACACTAAATAGAATATGTATTTGAGGAGGCCTCTAGTGGGGAAAGGCAAGTTAGCACTATCTGATGGTGGGTGTGGAAGGTCAGGCAGAGAGACTAGCAGGGGAGACTGTCCGTGAACCATAGAGACCCGTATCTGCCATCTAGCTTTTTCCCTTTGTTGTTCTATTAATAATTCCTCTCTGTTAACTCCAAGCCCCCCATAAAACCCCCTTTAAATGTCATGGCTTGGTTTCTGCTTTCAATGAGAGGCAGTTATGGGGCGGGGAGGCCATTTGGGGGGCACAATGGCACCGGAGAAAACAGAGGCTGGAAAGAGGCAGGTCCGGGAACCACCAACAGCCAGAGCCTGCCTGGTGCCCGGGGCTTCCATCAGCCATGGGAAGAGCATCCCGCATGGGAAACAGTTCTTTGGGAGTCCCAGGAAGGCTGGCAGAGAGGAAGCTGGTGGAAGAACTGGATTTCGTAGGGCCAAGTTGGTGGGAACCTGAGGCACCATAATTTATGCATCATAAAGAAATGTCACTTTATTATGTCATTTAAAACTAGTGAAGCCTGGACATTTGGGGATATAGTGTAAGGAACTCAGGCTTGGTTATTGTGGTTCATTTTTGTTCATTATGTTGTCGGAGGATGGGAATGAGGCCACTCTGCTTGAAAATTGCCAGTCAACTCTGCTAGAGAGGAACATTCTGCTTTCATTCTGTAAAATTAGAGACACAATGTAACACTCTCCATCTAATTAGCTACAAAACATTGACATCAGTGTTCATGCTCTGAATCTCAATACAGGTTGCTCCATTTGTGCATTTATACCATCTTCCTGATTACCAAATACCTTAGCAAATGCGGCAGCAGATGTTCCCTCTCACAACTTCAACGTGGCATCTGCTCAAATCATTTGTCTTCTCTAACCCATTCAGTTGCTAAGCCCCTATATTTGTCCTGACATCTGGGGGCTGGCTCCTTGCCTGTTCAACTCAGTTGAGTAACATGGAGTGCTTTCCTGCACTAAGTTGGTATTCAAAAGGGGAAGAGCTGAAAAATGATGTCTGCATGCTTCCTAGTCAGGTGAATATTAATTTTACCATAACCAAACTAGCATTGATTTTCTCTGGGTGACAGGAGTGATTCTTTTATTTTTTATTTACTCATTTCTATTTGCTAATGAACAGATATTATATAATATATATATGATAATTTTTAAAAATCAAAGACTATCCATTCAGGAAATTCTAATCAAATCTTACTTTCTTAGTCCCCCATTCCATTCTTTTTGTTTGTTTTTAATTGACATATAATGATTGTACTTATTTATGGGGTACAGTGTGGTATTTTGATACATGTACACATTGTATAAGGATCCAGTCACGGTATCTGGCATATTCATTACCTCAAACATTTATCGTTTCTTTGTGGTGAGAACATTCAGAATCCTCTCTTCCAGTTATTATGAATCCAGTCCATTCTTAACATTGTGGAAAGAGATGGGTGGATGGTATGGTAGCTTATCTTTAAGATGGATACTGTCAGTTCATTCTCTCCCTACATATACGAGTGCAGAATCTACTCCACCACATTACTGAATCTAGGCTGACCTGTGACTTGCTCTTGATCAATCCAATATGGTGGAACTGACATCATCTAACTTCCAAATCCAAGCCTTGCAGCTTCTGTTAGATCTCTTGGAATACTCCCTCTTGGAACCCAGGGACCATGTGAGCAGACCACCTACTTTGAGACCAGCATGCCATAAAGAAGGCCAACATGGAAAGGTTGTGTGAGTATAGATGTCAAGCAGCCTTCAGCTTTCCCAGCCCAGGCACTAGGACATGAGAGTGAAAAAAATCTTCCAATGTCTCAAGTCCCAGCTGAGGTCTGTCTGCAACCAAATGAGGGACCCCAATCGAGAACTGCCCAACTGAGTCCATCAACCCCCATAATCCATGAGAAGTAATAGGACATAGTTGTTTTACTCCACTAAGTTCTGTGGGTGATTTGTTATGTAGCAATAGATCACTGAAACAATTTAACTAAGAAACTTAAGGGGTTGTAGTTTGTATTTTTGTTAAAATTCTCAGCCCTGGCTGGGCGTGGTGGCTCATGCCTAGCACTCTGGGAGGCCAAGGCGGGAGAATAGGTCAAGGTCAGTAGTTCGAGACCAGCCTGAGCTAGAGCGAGACCCCATCTCTACTAAAAAAATAGAAATAAATTAGCTGAACAACTAAAAATATATATGGAAAAAATTAGCAGGGCATGGTGGCACATGCCTTGTAGTCCCAGCTACTTGGGAGACTGAGGCAGAAGGATTGCTTAATCCTAGGAGTTTGAGGTTACTGTGAGCTAGGCTGACGCCACTGCACTCTAGCCCAGGCAACAGAGTGAGACTCTGTCTCAAAAAAAAAAAAAAAAAATCTCAGCCTTCTGTTAATTTTCATGATAAATGAGAGTAGCTTGAAGAAATGTCATGATTTATGTTTTAGAATAGTATTTGGCTAGAGAACCCAGAACTCATTGATTTTATGCTTGGAATAAATTCAGATTTGGACATACATATATAAAATAAATTGCAGTAAGCAGGGTAGGCCTCATGTTCATAAGAAGCTTTGGTGTGATGTTGTTGGAAGGAATAGCTAAAGCTACCCAAAAGTGTCTTCTTCCAGCAGCCTAACCACCCCCCACCCCATTCATCCATGTTCACCTCATCTCACCTAGGAAGGGTAGTACATACATTTCCTGGGGACCCAGAAATACTTGCACTAGTCTGTCTGTGATGTCAGCTAACTGAGTTCTGAAGGGGAGTCCTGAAAAAATAGATCTAGGGACAGAGAGCTTTGAGGTCACTGGGAAGGGTCTGAGCCCGTGTGAGAAGCCAAGGTCAAGTGGTCTGGTGTCTGGGTGGCATCAGGATAAAGCTGGGGGATGGGACAACTGTGAGGACAAACCTCTCTTACTTCCTAGTTCTGCTCCCACCTAGTTGCCAGGAAACTGTTGTCATTTTTTTTTTTTTTTGGTGCACTTTCTGTATTCTAGGCAGTATGGTCAGAACTTTGTGTGGATTATTATCTCTTTAACACTCCTTTGACCCTATAAATAGGACAATTTTGACAGTGAAAGGGGAACTGTTAATAATTATACTTCTAATCATTCTAATCATTGTAAATATATCCTATATGCCGGGATCCCCTCAGCCAACCTGGATATATGATCACCCTCCTTATGAGGCAGGTCTAATTGTTACTCTGATTGTACAGTTATGGAAACTGAGGCTTAGAAGGTGAAGTTGCTTGACCAAGGTCACAGAGCTGGTAAGTGGTGGAGCAGGGTTTAAGGCAAATAGTCTGTCTCCTGAGTCTATACTCTACCACTACAACTAAAATATTGACATAACCTTTCTTTAATGCAGAAGTCACAGACTGGCAGTCTACAGGCTGAATTTGGCTCACAGATCTGTTTTTGGCATTTATAGATTATTTTTTAAAAATTGAACTTGAATGCCTTTGGGTGAGGCCTGCCTGTTCCAGTTCACCTTATAGTTCCCCTGCTTTGACTCCTTTATAAGCGTGATCGCTGGAGGCATTTGGCTTTGTAGCTCCTAAAGTAACACTCTTCCTAGCATCCTGTGGTGTTCCGCTCTTGCTCCCTTCTGCCCGTCCAACTCTCTCTCTCATCCACTTACCTATCCAGTCTGTCTTGTATGATACTATTGATCTCGTATCCCTCTTTTCTTCTCTCCTGTCTCACCTTCCTGGGACAGCCTATGCATGGGCGGGCTTCCCACTTCTGTCCCAGTGTACCCATATATGCAAAAAGTCCCCGAGTTTAGCTGGATATGATTTCCATTTCATGTGATCGCTCTAACCAATGAGTGTACAAGTATCCAATGATCACTTGGAAACACTCCTGTTAATTTATAAATTCCACGTGAGATGTAGGTAGTTGACTATTCAAAATAACTAAACATTGCTGAACATTTACTTCCTATTTTTAAGAAAGTAAAATTAAGCTTAGAACTCCTTAAGCAGATAGCATATATTAAAAATTGTCTGGGTTTTCGAAGATTTATTCCTCAAAGAATTTTGCATCTTTAGAGATCTTCATTGATATAACTATTAATAATAAAAGGTTTAAAAGTTTTTGGCAGGCCGGGCGCGGTGGCTCACGCCTGTAATCCTAGCACTCTGGGAGGCCGAGGCGGGTGGATCGCTCGAGGTCAGGAGTTCGAGACCAGCCTGAGCAAGAGCAAGACCCCGTCTCTACTAAAAAAAAATAGAAAGAAATTATATGGCCAGCTAAAAATCTATATAGAAAAAATTAGCCGGGCATGGTGGCGCATGCCTGTAGTCCCAGCTACTCGGGAGGCTGAGGCAGTAGGATCGCTTAAGCCCAGGAGTCTGAGGTTGCTGTGAGCTAGGCTGACACCACGGCACTCACTCTAGCCTGGGCAACAAAGCGAGACTCTGTCTCAAAAAAAAAAAAAAAAGTTTTTGGCAGTTTAAAAATGTATGATGTGCAAGAATTCTGTGAAACCATAGAAGAAATGCTAATGAAACATGAGAGGAGAGAGCACTTAGATTTCAAGAGCAAAATTTGATTTCACAGTGATGAAGATGGACAGAGAACATCTTGATAAAAGAGAAGAGTGATTAAATATGAGCAGAGAGGAAGGACTCATTAAATACAAGTACCCGATGCAAATAAGCGCCCGGCTCTAATCAGCATGGGAGAGCATCCCTTGGGAAAAGCGTGCGCCAGCTCAGCGCACTGTGCAGAACTTGGAAACTCTCTTGTCCTTCACACCCTCGGGTCCAAATAAGCCACTCCTACTTAAAGGAAGACAGCTTCTTTCATGTGTAGTGTTCTCGATGCCCATCAACACGCCACAGGAACAAACTTTTAAAATAATCTGTTTAAATCTCTAGAAATCTGTATTTAATTACAGATCTGCTCAAGAATGTGATCATTGAATTAATAAAGTGCTGTGTGTAGAGGAGAGATTTTTAATTTACTTGGGCTGATAGTCTTCATGAATATAATATATAAACAGACGAGTAAAATGTGTAGATTTTTACTGGTAACTATTAAGGTCTACTAGAATGGGCAGTACTACCTCAAGTCTAGCACTCAATGTCTGTTACGTGTGCACGTCTGTGACTGAAGTGCTGTCTTTGGCTTTCACAGACAGTGTAGAGAGGAGCAGGTTCTCTGCAGGAACTTGGTTTGTGGTGCGGCCTGGAGGAGGGATGCTGGTTGTATGGAAAATTTCTTTTCAGACTTTCTAGTTGGGGAAGAAATTAGTGATGAGTCTAAGTATTTACACTGATGCTGTATATCCACGGGTCAGTGGTTGGCAAAACCTCTCGGTTAGAGGAGCTCTGGGCTTCCTCTGGCTTAGAAATTCTGGGTTCTAGGTGGCTTACCAGCCATTTTTCCTGTCTGCTTTTGCGTTGGGCCATTTTCTCTCTGGAGCCTTCTGGTTGCCAAGGGTCAAGCTTGTTGTGTTAGTTTTGTTCTGGCTGACTGATTCCACCTTACTAGGAAGGCTTTTATAAAGACAATCAAGAGGGATAATTTTTCAGCTGGGTGTGGCGGCGTGCGCCTGTAGTCCCAGCTGCTTGGAAGTTGGGAGGCTGAGGCAGGAGGATCGCTTGAGCCCAGGAGTTTGAAGTTGCTGTGAGCTAGGCTGACGTCATGGTACTCTACCCTGGGCGTCAGAGAGAGACTCTGTCTCAAAGAAAAAAAAAAAAAAAGAGGGAGAGTTTCCTAAAGCATTTTATG
Organism: Lemur catta; assembly: GCF_020740605.2. Lineage (NCBI taxonomy): Eukaryota > Metazoa > Chordata > Mammalia > Primates > Lemuridae > Lemur > Lemur catta. Next base: position 77,997,683 of record NC_059137.1, read on the forward strand.
CAAGTTCGTTCCACTGAGCTCATAGAATAGGCATTTCTCTGGGACAGATATGCTAGATTAAAAACAGCAATTCCGAATTTTGACTCCCCTCTGCCTCCTTAATCTCCCTATGTCTTTCATTGACATGGTTTTTGCATCTTTGAACACAGCCGTCTCTGTTTGAAGTGGGTGTCTGCTACTTGCCTAACTAGATCAGCACATGAATGCCCACCTTCCCCTGGAAAGTTCTCCTTCCTAGAGTGTAAACCACGTACAAACTGGAGCTGCCATATTTTTAAATACCTCACCCCTTTGAGCCATGTTTTGCTCCAAGGGCAAGCACCTGGCCCATGAAGGACCAGTTAGAATCCTTCCCCAAGAGTTTTTAATGGGGGCCAGAGACACTTTTAGATTTTTGTTTGTTTGTTTGTTTTAAGGCAAAGTCAGAAGATGTGAGTCTATGACCTGCTATAGCTCTATTTTCTGCCATGATGCAGTCATTTTTAGCCTACCTAAAATTTTCAAAGTTTTGGAGAAAGCCCATCTGACAGAAGGGAAAGCAGCACTTCTAGATAAAAATGCATTACACACACACACACACACACAAGTTTTAACAGCCATCAAGACTTAGTTTCAGGGTCTTGTTTCAGATTTTCCTGCTGTTATAAAAAACTTTCCACTAAATAGCAAATAAAGTTAGCTCAAGGTGAACTTTTGATGCTTAAAACTAAAGGTGATGGCTAAATAGTATGAAATCTTCCAAGTTAAGAGCGTAGGTTTTTGTAATCTTGCTGCCTAGGATCAAATCCTGGCTCCACTTGCTAACTGTGACTTTGGAAAAGTTGCTAGTTTAACCTCTCTAAGCCTCAATGTATTTATCTGTGAAATGGAAATGATATTAGTCCCTATCTCACTGGCCAATGATGGGCATTAAAGGATATCATATGGTTTCAGTTATTTATTGCTACATAACAAACCACCCCAAAACTTGATAGCTAAAACAATATTAACCATTCATTTGCTCATGGTTCTGCAAACCGAGCGTGGCACAGCTGGTCTCTGCACCGCGTGGTACAGCCGTGATGATTCAACTGAACCTCGGGATCCAAGATGCATTACTCACATGTCTGGTGCCTCAAAAGTGTGGCTACAAAGTCTGGGGACTGTGGGTCTGTTTTTCTCTCTCTTCGTTGTCTCTCACCCTCCAGGCCCTTTCTGTTTCCCTGTGGCTCCTCTTGCCTATCAGGGTGGTCAAACGTTTTCCACTTCGTGGCCAACTTCTAAGAGAGTGAAGGCAGAAGCTTCAATGCCTCTGTATTAGTTTCCTATTGCTGCTGAAATAAGTCACCATAAATCTAATGGCTTAAACCAACACAAAGTTATTATGTTACAGTTCTGGAGGTCAGCAGACTGAAATAGATCTTATGGGCCTAAGATCAAGGTGTTGGCAGAAGGTGTTGCTTCTGGATGCTTTGGGGAGAATCTGTTTCCTTGAGTTTTCCAGATTCTAGAGGCCTCTTCCTCCACTCTCAAAGTCAGCAGTGCAGCATCATAAATTTCTTCTTCTGTCTCCAACCTTAGCTTTCATCATTGCATCTCCTTCTCTGACCCTACACTCCTGCTTCCCTCTTATAAGAACTCACAGGATTACACGGGATAACCCAGGACACTCTTCCCAGCTCAAGATCCTTAAATTAGTCACACTTGCAGTCCCTCTGCCATATAAAGTAGCATTTTCATGGGTTCTGGGGATTACGGTGTGGAAACCATTGGGGAGGCCATTATTCTGCCTACTGTACTCTACCCTCTGGCCCCCAAAGATTCACATCCATCCCACATGTAAAATACATTTACCCCATTCCAAATTTGCCCAAAGTCTCAGCCCATTACAGCATCAACTCAGAGTCCAAAATCTCATCTAAATCTTACCAGCTCAAAAGTCCCAAATCTCATCATCTAAATAGTCTGAATCAGGTATGGTTGAGACTCCAAGTATGATCCATTGTGGGGCAACATTCCTCTTCATTTGTGGACCTGTAAAACTAGGGAACAAGTGGTTTGCTCCCCAAATACAAGGTCAGGACAGGAATTGGATAATAGCTTTTGAGAATTCCTATTCAAAAGGGGGAAAATGGAAGGAAAAAGGAATCCTCAGTCTCAAGCAATTCTGAAATCCAACTGAGCAAACTCTATTAGGTTTCAAAGCCTAGCAATAATCTTCTGTGGTTCAAGACTCTACTCACAGCGCTGCCCTTAGAGTTATCCTTCATTTTTCACAAAAAGTAAGGTGTATTTGCAGCTGAGTAGTTTTATCTGCCACACCCTCCCCTGCCCCCTTTTGAAGCCCAGGGCAAGCGAGTACAGCTGGCATCTGCTGCTGGGATGGCACAACCCAGCCTGCTCAAGACCGACCATGGCGTCCGGGCAGGCTTGCCTCACTGTGACCCCTGGCCCACCTCCACTGGCCGAACTATGAAACAGGAAAATGTGTTATATATCTGGAGCCCACAGCCCAGCACAGGGCTGAACACAGAGCAGACCTCAGGCGTGGCTTCTTTTTCTTTCCTTTGGCAAAAGCTTTATTGAGTTATAATCCACATACTACACAGTTTACCCATTTAAAGTTACAATTCAGTGGTTTTTAGTTCATTGATACAATTGGGCAAACATCAGCACAGTCAGTTTTAGAACATTCTTGTCACTCCAGAAAGAAATCTCATGCTTTTTAGCTGTCACCCTCCATCTCTCCCCACAACCCCCAGCCCTAGGATACTAGTCATCTACTTTCAGTCTGCATAGATTTGTCTATTCTGGACATTTCTATATAAATGGAATCACACAAGATGTGGTCATTTGTGCCTGGATTCTTTTACTTAGCATAATGTTTTCAAGGCTCATCCATGTTGTGGCACGGATCACTGTTCCATTCCCTTTTATTGTCAAATGGATACGTCACATGGTATGGATATGTCACATGTTATTTACCCATTTGTCAATTGATGGACATTTTGGTCCTTTATACTTCTTGGCTATTGTTATTAATGCTGCTACATTCACTTAGCAGTTTTTGTGTGGACATCTGTTTTCATTTCTCTTACCTAAGAGTGAAATTGCTGAATCCTGTGGTAGCTGTTAATACATGTGTAACCTTCTGAGGAACTGCCAGACTGTTCTCCAAAGTGGCCTCATCATTTTATACTCCTGCCAGCTGTGTACGAGGATTCCAGTTTCTCCACATTCTTGCCAGCCACCGTCTCTGTCTTTTTTTTATCACTGCCATCCTATTTGGTATGAAGGGGTATCTCATTGTGGGTTTGATTTGCATTTCCCTGATGGCCAATGACGCTGATCATCTTTTCATGTGACTATGGGCCATTTGTATATTTTCTTTGGAGAAATGTCCATTCAAATCCTTTCCCCACTATTTAATTGAGTTGTCTTTTCATTATTGAGTTGTGAGTGTTCTTTGCATATTCTAGAGACAAGTCCATTATCAGATACATGATCTGCAAATATTTTTTTCCCTTTCTGTGGTTTTTCTTTTTGCTTCCTTGATGGTGTTCTTTGAAGCACAAACGTTTTTAGTTTTGAAGTGCAGTTTAACTATTTTTTTCTTTTGTTGCTGTGCTTTTGCTGTCATATCAAGAAACTATTATTTCATCCAAGACCACAAATATTTACTCCTATGATTCTGAACTCTTGATATTACCCGTAAGAAAGTAGATTCCTCTGTGCTCCCATCACAGCTGTTGGCACCTCCATCCTGGCAGTCATCCAGGCCAAAGGTCTTTGAGTTATTCCTGACTCCTCTGCTTCTCCTCCATGCTACAGACAGCCTGCCCCACTTCCTGTAGAATTTTGGGAGTCTGACAGCCCTTTTGTCTTCTCTGTATCCCTTTCAGTTCAAGTTGGTGTGTTCATGCTGGTACACATTCTTAAAACCTTGTGGGTCTACTGTGTATGTCTTGGGAATGCACTTCTTTAGACAAGAGGCTCTTCCACAAATCTTTCCTGGATAATCCCTTCTCTCTTCCTGGCTTCTGCTGAGACAGCTGGGGGAATCGAAGTGTCATGTGCCTAATGTCCTCCAGTCAAATGCCTAATCCTTCTGTGTGGTTGACTAATCTGAACTTTCGATGCTGCAAGGCACTCACAAAAGGTTGTGCAGCCATACCCTTGGTTTTCTCTCCAGAGCACTTTTCCCTGACACTGAACGTCCTAATTTTAGTGTCTTTGGCAATTTGGATAGGCTTAGAATATTGCAAATCATCAAATTCTGGCTCGTTTTTGTTTAACAGCTCTTCTCTCAATCTATCCTTTTCCTTTCTCATTTCACTATAAACAGCAAGAAGAAACTAGGCCATACTTTCAACACTTTGCCTGGAAATATCCTTACCTAAATATTTAAGTTCATTGCTTACAAGTTCTGCTTTTTACGTAACTGTAGAACACAATTCTCCTAAGCTCTCTGTCACTATATAACAAGGATCCCAAATCCTCGCGTTTTTAATATCATATTTTTCATTTTTTCTGAGCCCTCACCAGCAATGCCTTCAATGTCCACATTTCAACCAATAGCAAGTTTATGATCATTTAAATATTTTCAAAGGCAGTATAAGTTTTCTCTACTATGCTCCTCACTTCCTTCCTATTCCTCATTAGCAGAGCCATTGACATTCATGTTTCTAACAATCTGTTCCAGGCAGTCTAGGTTTTTGCTATCATACTCCTTAAAATTCTTCCACCCTATACCCGTTACTGAATTCCAAAGCAACTTCTCCATTTTTAGGTATTTATTACAGCAACACCCTGTTTCCAAGTACCAAAATTTGTATCAGTTGGGGTTCCACCAGAGAAACAGAACCAGTAGGAGATACACGTTAAGAGATTTATTGCAAGGAATTGGCTTACAGGATTGTTTGGGTTGACTAGGCAAGTCCAAAACATGTAAGGCAAGCCATCATGAAGGGCAGGCACTAAACTCTGGGGCATGAGGCGAATCTGCTGTCCACAGGCAGAATTTTTTCTTCTTTGGGGAAGCCTCAGCTCTGCTCTCAAGGCCTCTCAACTGATTAGATCAGGTCTATCTAGATTACTAGGATAATCTCCCTTACTTAAAGTCAACTGATTATGGACTTTAATGACAAGTACAAAATACCTTCACAGCAACACCTAAATTAGTGTTTGATCGAATAACTGGGTTCTGTAGCCTGGTCTAGGTGATATGTCAGACTCATCACCACGGCTTCTCCGGACGTAGCCCTGGGAGTTCACAGTATTTCTTATGCTGCCTTCTGTTGGTCAAAGCATGTCACAGGGCCAGGCTAGAGTTGATGTGGGAGCTGACTTTGACCCAACCTCTTTTTTTTTTTCTATTCTTATTTCAGCATATTGTGGGGGTACAAAAGTTTAGGTTACATATATTGCCCTTGCCCCCCCACACCCCGAGTCAGAGCTTCAAACGTGTCCATGCCCTAGACAGTGAGCATCGCACTCATTATGTATGTATACACCCATCCCCTCCCCAACCCACATCTGCCCGACACCCGATCAATGTTATTCCTAAATGTGCACTTAGGTGATGATCAGTGAAACCAATTTACTGGTGAGTACATGTGGTGCTTATTTTTCCATTCTTGGGATACTTCACTTAGTAGTGACCCCAACCTCTTGATGGGAATAGTGGTAAAGAACTTTCAACCATTTTTAATCTACAATACTTAGAACATACTTAGCCCAGGGTGAGCATTCGGTACATTATTATTGTTATTTCAAAACTACTATTAACTATATCTTGATATGGCTGGATCTGGATAATATAAATATGAGTATTCATTAAACTATTATTTGGTATATGTTTTAAATTTTGTACAATAAAAAGTAAAACCCAAAAACCACTATTAATGTAACCTTCTTTTTCCTTTTCTTACTTCTTTATAAATCTTTATTTCATTTTTTTCTTTTGTCTCCCAACTCATTAACAGTTACATTTCCTTGCCATTTTTCTCTATTCTAAAACAATTTGCAGGATTGTTAACTGCTCCCGTCAATACTGTGCTTACAGAGAGGTAGTACTAGGCAGTAAGGGTGAGCGTGGAAGACGGCAAAGTCAAGGTAAAGACACACCCAGAGCAGAAGTCAGGTGAAAAGAAAGAAAGGCTGGGTTCATCCCATTGGTGAAATGAGGCAGCTATAGCAAACACTTGTCCAAACTTTCCTTTTACCCCCATGTTTTTTGAAAACCATTGCTCTATTTGACTTCCAGAAAAACAAGACATTCTAGTGTTAACTTTGACCACCAAATAAAGAATCAAGTTGCAGTGGGAGGGCAAGGTAGGGAGGGGGACAACAGAAGGAAGAAAACAGAACATGAATTTTGCACACACAGAGTCAGGCACCCACTGTCAGAGGCCCATGAGTAGCTTCTCTCTGTGGCTGGGGCGCTAGCGCCTGGCACCTGACCCCATGTTCCTGGCATTTCACAGTGAAAAGGTAAAGGAAGTACAAAGCCTCAGATAACTTATTCATCTTTCCTGTTCTCTGTCTAGTTATCTTTTTGTACACTTCCTGGGACATTTTTTGAATCTTATCTTTCAATCCTTCTATTGAATATTTCTTTTCTGCTATCATTTAAAATTTTCTAAGATCTCTTTTAAAAAATCTCTGAATTTTTGTTTGTTATGAAAATCCACTCGTGTTTGACAGTGGCACCATCTCTTAACTCTCCGAAGATATTAATGATGGTTCTTTTTAAGTTTTCTTCTCCCTGCTTTGTTTTTGTTTCTCCAGATTATTTTGTTCTGTTTGTTTGTTTTGGTTTCTACTTTCCTGATAGAGGCTTTCTTTGTCTAGTTGGTTATCCTTGGTTTCAATTCAAAGAAGGGATCTAATAAGCTGATTGGATGCTAACGATTTTAGGAGTTTTAAAGTTTTGGCTATTGGCTGGGCGTGGTGGCTCACACCTATTATCCCAGCACTTTGGGAGGCCGAGGCAGGAGGATCGCTTGAGGCCAGGAGTTCGAGACCAGCCTGAGCAACATAGCAAGACCTCGTCTCTACAAAAAATAAAAAAGTTAACCAGGCATGGTGGTGTGTACCTGTAGTCTCAGCTACTCAGAAGGCTGAGGCAGGAGAATTGCTTGAGCCCAGTAATTTGAGGTTGCAGTGAGCTATGATGACACCACTGCACTCTAGCCTGGACAACAGAGTGAGACCCTATCTTAAAATAAATAAGTAAAATAATAAAATTTTGGATGAGGATATGGATCTTAAAGTTTTGTTTAATCTTGTGGCTAGTGGTACTGCATTGCATGGAATAGTTCTAGAAGTGTCCTGAGAGGCACTGGCAGGTAAATGTTCATTTGATCCCCTGTTTTCAGTACAATATTTACATTCCCAACTATATCTGATGTTCCTTTCTAGAAAAAAAGTCCTCTGTCTTTTGCCAGTCCTTTGGCCTCAACCCCAGCTGGGCTGAACAGGGGTTGGCATCTAAGGGCCCGACTCCTTCTTCGACGACCTGTTTTTAGCCCCACATTCATGCCCACGTCTATAAGTGCTTGGTGCTGCCAATTCCTGAGCCTGTGGAGGTTGCTGCATGGTTTTCTCCATTCTGGGTAGGATCAGGATTTCCCCGATTTTCTATCAGTCACTTTGTCCCTCTGGTTCCCACCTTTCAAAATTTTGTTCCTAATGTTTCCTTTTCTTTCTCTTTGTCCTTGTGGGTTTATAAAGTTATAAAAATTCCATTAGTGTCATTAGTGAGATTTCAAGAGGGAGCAAAAGTGGACGAGGATGTCTAATCTCCCATCTTTTGAGGAAATTCCTGAATGACCTATTTTAAAAGTTGTCCTACTGAAGAGCGACTATATCACATAGTTGTAGAATTGTGTCTATTCTTAAGATCATACAGTGTTCGTATCCATCCAATTGGTTTTGGCAACGTCTCTGTGAGTGAGTAGAAAGCAGAGAATAATAACAAAGATGGTGAAAACAACTACTAAGTATTGAGCATGTACAATCTTCCCGGCAACTGTATGCAGTAATCATTTCCCCATTTTGCAGATGAGGAAACTGAGTTTTCCAGTTAGGTTGTGGAATTGGGGTTTGCACACTGGTCTGCTAGACTTTAAAGCTCATGCTCTTAATCAATGATTTATCCTGGTGTCAGAAGATCTGGATTAAAATCCCAGGTCTGACACTTTAGTCAAGAAGAACTGTTAATAATGTTCCTTGAAAGCTTATTAAGTACCAAGACATTTCTAAACACTTTATATATATGTTACCTCATTTAATCCTTACACCAAGTCTATGAAATATTATTTCATTCCTATTTAACAGATGAAGAAACTGAGGCACAGAGGAGGTTAAGTAACTCATCCAAGGTCACACAGCCAGCAGGTAGTGGAACCGGAATGGTGGCCCCACATAGAGTCAGGTCTTAGGGGGCGTATTGGTCAAATGAGGACAATGAGACCGGCTCTCTCAGGCAGCAACGGAGTTATTGTGAGTGTTGAATGTAACACACGTGAAAGCAATTAATAAATCGATCGACAGAGGGAAGGCGTCGTTTCTCTTCTTTTCAAGCAAAGACTTGCAGCCAGAGAGGATAATTTACGCTGTCACAACCACCCTACGGGCAGGATGCAGAATCAAATCCTTCTGACGTCTGGTTAGATACACCGAACACGAAACCTTTAATGCCACTTTTGTCTTCAAGACATATTTGCTTCTATTTTTGCCCATCTCTGTCTTTTTCTAGTCATATTTTAAAGGTAAAAATGAGGCTCAGATTTTCATAAGTCCAAACTATCTTTTCTCTTTGGAAATTTGCTGCTTTCTTATAAATATATAAAGCAGAACTCCCTCAGTGTGGGAACAGATCCCAAGGGTGAATGACACCCCTCCACCCTCAGGTTCACTCTGTGGTCACCCCGTCAGCCCCATCCCAACCCCCTCACTTCAGCATCTTGCATTGCACAGTTTTTCCTGGGGGTTCTTGGGACAAAAAGCAATCGCCACCGCCCTCTGCCCCCCAAGGGCTAGCTCCAATCCTGAAGTCAACAGGGGTGCCGTTGGGCTGCCCCGTGTAGAGCCATCTCCCATCTGTTCCTGTCACATCTGGGCTCCAGGAGACGTGACCTGGGTTTGTATGACATCCTTATCAGGGGCGTCATCAGATATTCAAGTGCACGTGCGCCCCGGTCTTATGGTTATGGAACTTATTAGGAGTTATTAATGTTTAAAAGTCAGTTCTTTTCTTCCAGAGACAAGCCTTCCAAAAGGTCAGCTTGGCTTTTAATTAAGGCTGAATCTTTTTCGCAGGTTAAGTCGGGAGTCCAAATGGCGGTGCTGACAGGATCCCAGGCAGTCAATCAGGAAGGTGGCCAGGGGGGCTCTGCGTTCAATAGGGTTGAAAGTTCCTCCTGCTGTGACCGAGGCAGGCTGCAGCTTCTCGCAGCTTCTTGGAGGGGCGCGGGGCGGTGGTGAGCGCTGTGTGCTTTCCTTCCTGTCTTGTTCCCTCTGTCCCTCCCTTCATCGCCCCTGCTGACCATCTCCCACGGGTTGGGAGGGCTTCAGCTCTGGGTGCTGACCTGCTTCTGCTGCAAATTTTCTGATCATTTGCGGCCCCGGCCAGCAACGCTGAGGAGCACACAGTGAGCCAGGAAAACCAGAATGTTCGGAGGCCAGTGTCCCCCAGAGACAGGTCAGAATCACAGAGGCACTCCTCCCAGGCCTGTTTCAGTTTTTCTGATTAATCAAAAAGCAAGTCCTGTCTCTCTTTTTTTGAGACAAAGCCTCTCTGTCGCCCAGGCTGGAGTGCAGTAACCTCATCACAGCTCACTGCAGCCTCCAACTCCCGGGCTTAAGCGATCCTCCTGCCTCAGCCTCCCAAGTAGCGGGGACTATCTTTTAACAGAGAGTGGGAGCAGCCCTCAGAACCACAGTCTACAGTGGGCAAGAAGATCTGGCTGGAATTGAATAACATTGTTTTGTTTTCATGGTGGCCAGTGATAGTACATTTGCATTTACAGTAAAGAGGCCAAGTTTCCTTTGTTAATAAGCACATGTGTATGCAAGGGGACTCTATTTAAGAAAGATATTGAATAATCAATTGCTCAGATGGTGGTGCTATATATGGCCAAAATCATGAAGCTGCTCGCATGAGGGGTCTGCAGACACACGACAGAACCGGGCGGGTGGGCTGCTGGGGCGGAAGGCGGTTGCTGCTGGGGTGCCTGCACACGTCTGCCTTTTCTGGAAGCTGAGAGCCTTCAACAGGCAAAGGACAAAGGACAATGACTACCCTGTGGAACCCTCCTCTCACAGAAGTGAGTGTTGAAGGCCACAGGTTGTCCCTATGTTTCCCCTTAGCTTCCTGCCCTCTGTCCCCTGAGACTCATCTTTGGCTTATGCCAGCCCTATTGTGTACAGGAGAAAGTGAGCGAGATTCTGAGCAAGGTCACCGAAAACACTGTGCCTGCTTAGGCGTGAACAGCCCCTGTCCCAGCCAGCCCCCAAGTCTGGACCTAGAGCCTTTTAACCGATCCTGGAGACAGGCGTGAAGGCCAAGCCATACCCCCTGACATGCTCAGGCAGGGGCTGCTGTCTCAGCAAGGCATGACTATGTGTGTCACTGTGCAGACCCCAGGAGTGACCTTACGAACAGGTGACAAGCCCCCTGCCCTTCAGTCTCTAGGGGCCAGGTAGTTCTCCAGTTGAAGGATAATCGCTCCTGTGGCCCCTGTCTGTGTCAGACTCAGTGAGAGGTGACAGAGAACCGGCCAATGGCAGAACAAGGATGACAGCTTTTCCAGCACCCCTTTCTTCCGCTCCACAGCGGCTTTGCAGCAGAGGGGCAGCCAGAGACATCTTTCCTCTTCTCAGCTTGTGCAGTAAGGATCCTTCCAGAAAACTTGAACAAATATATATAATTTTGAGCCCTGAGTTTTTAGTTATTATTATTATAAGATAATATAGTAAGATTATATGAAAAGACTTTATTATAAGGTAAAGTTTTGGAGTGCTAGTTTTTGCCTTATGACTTTCTCTTCCAGGAAAGGGTGAGCGTGTGTGCTTGACCCGGCGTCCTTTGCTTGGCAGCAGAAGCCTCTGGGTCTGGGGCAGTGTCCTCCCCGGCTCCCTCAGGCCTCACCACGCGTGTGGGCGCCGGCTGGCTCCCACCTGCAGAGTCTGCAACTCCGCGCTGGGGAGCGGAAGTGTTGGGCAGTGAACCACCCTGTCCGCTGACTCCTCAGCCAGAGGCTGACGGGCGTTGGCAGGCAAGTACGCCATTCCTGCACTCCCACGAGGCAGGACTTTGAGGTATGTACACTACACTGGCTCCCAAGGTTTTCCCAGCAGGATGAAACTATTTCATTCGAATCCTTGTGCTGTGGTTTGAATGTGTCCCCCAAAAAGCATGTGTTGGAAACTTAATCCCCAATGTGACAATTTTAGGAGGTGGGGCCTAATGGGAGATTTAGGTTGGGAGAGATCCGCCTGCATGAATGGATAAATGCTGATTGTAAAAGGGCTTGGGGCTGTGAGTTCAGTGTCTCTCTCTCCTCTCTCTCACCCTTTCGCCTTCTGCCGTGGATGACACAGCAGAAAGGCCCGCACCAGACTCAGGCCCCTTGATCTCGGACTTCCCAGCCTCCAGAACTGTGAGCAAATGAACTTCTGTTCCTTATAAATTATCCAGTCCATAGTATTCTGTCATAGCAGCACAAAACAAACTCAGACAGCTTTTCTCAGGCTCTGCTTCTGGGGGGAACCCAAAATCAGACATAAGTATATTGCTAGAGGAAACTAAGTCCTCCGTTTTAATCTTTAAGAGATTTTTTTTTTTTTACGCAATCAGGTGGGATACAATATCCTATGTGTGGACATTACCATTAAGAGCTGATATCAGTTAAGCCCCAAGATGTTTACCGCAACAGGCGCACCTGTGGGGTGAAGAAGAACCCGGTGCCCTGACGAGCAGGGCTCCCTCCTGGACCCCGGCTGTCACGGACTTCATCAGCTCTTGCTGGAACCTGGGCGCTTATCCTCAGCAAGCCTGAGACCCAGGGGCCAAGGGAATCAGAGGTGTTTGTGGAAGAATGAAAATTACAGCATGTGATTTTCTTAGCTCATGGGTGGCCAATTTGAGAAAGTAGAAAAATAAAACCTTGTTGCGGCTTCTAAAGAGAGGCTGGGAGCTGTGGAAGGGGACTTATTTAAAAACAGGCTCACTCTCCAATGGAGAACTCACTGGATAGACTGGAAGTTGGAGCCACAAGGAGTAGCCACCCCCTGAAGTGTCATGCACACCCCCTTTTCCTGACTTTACATGTCATTCTTCTGCCAGGAAGCCCTTCCTCTCCACCACTTAAGACATGGCTCAAACATGCCTCCTTTAGAAGGTTTTCTATGGAGCAGATCTCAGTGAAGTGCCTGAGACTTTACACTGCTCCCAAGCTAGCAAGTTCACCTACCTCAGTTTCATAGCTGCTGGCAGAAGACAGAAGACTCTTGGATCAGAGACAAAGGACTTTATCACTCTCAGCTATAGTAGTAGCCAGAATGTCAGCATTTGTGCCAGCCCTCTGAGCCCCGACCCCCACAGGATGAGGAACCCTGAGCTCAGGGAGCCTGAATCTTTGGTAATGGGCAGTAAGTATGTCTGCCCTTTGCTCCAGAGGGAGACAACATCTCTATCTTCTAAAGGCTCTTCACTATGCAAACATCCTTGAACCAATAGTTAGGAGGGAAGAGAGCCATGGCTCTGCTCAAAGAGGTATAGAAACATGAGAGACACATGACAAATCATTTTCAATCATAGATCAAACTCCAGAGGACTGTTGTGATCAAGTTAAGAAGCAATGTAGTGGTTAAGAGCACAGATGGCATGAGCTTGAATCCCAGGCCCACCTTGTGTTAGCTATATGATTTTTGGTAAGTTACATAATTGATCTGTGCCTCAGTTTCATCATCTGTAAAATGGGAATAGTAATCGAACCTATCCTTTGGGTGCTTGTGAGGATTAAGTCAGTAAATATTTACAAAGTTCTTAGAATAGTACCTGGAATATTAAAAATACTAGGTGTTTATAAAATAAAATAAAAAATAGGGATTAGTCAATGCATTCCCTGGGGGCCTCCGGCTAGGAGCCCAGGTTTTTTGTGACACTCTCATGAAACACTGACTGAGGTATCTCAGCTAGGAAATGAAGCACATGATTTGAGTGCATTTCCTCATGATGACAGGTGTAATGGGCATAATCAATATAGGAGACTCAATTTTTGAAAATGAGAAATGAGGATGTGTCATAAATGTTGTCTTCTATTTATATAGAGGTCACGAAGAGATAGGTCTGTCTTACAGATGAAGCTTCTCTCCGATTAAATATGACTTCTCACTTCTAAATTCCCCTGTCACTTTGTGCTTTTCTTATATCCCTTCAAGCTGTGTGTGTGTGCAAGTGTCATCACTCCCAGTAGAATCACTCTAGAAGTTTCTGATGAGTGGGATGTGTCCCGCTCAGTTTGGCAGAACTGACACGACATGGTTTTTGAACTTTTAAAAATGTTACCATTCCCCGCAAGAGGTTCCCCTTCCTGCTCAGGAAAGGACCCCTACTCTGTCTGTGCAGTAGGATCTATTGTCTGTTTCTATCTCAATAAACTTTCTGTTGCTAGTTGGCTCGCCTGGAATTCTTTCCTGTGCAAAGCCAAGAACCCACTTGGTGAGCTCAGGGGGCTTTCCTCCCTTCGCTGGGACACCCTTTGCATGAGTTGGATATCTGGAGTTCAGAGGAAAGGTCAGGGCTGGAAATACAAATGTGAGAGTCACCAGGATACAAATGGTTTATAAAATGCAGGAACTGGATGATATCACTTGGGCTTGGGTGTAGAGAAAGAAAAAAAAGAGTTTGAGGACTGAGCCCTGGGACCCTCTACCATTTAGAGATCTGGAAAAGGAGGAGGGTCCAGCAAAGGAGAAGCTCCCTGTATTTTCTTGGACAGAAATACAGAGGAAGCCCCCTTTTTACTGCTGGAATTTGTCATCAGGTCTAATGCCTTTGGAATGCCTTTGGAATAGATTAAGACAACAATAGCCTTTTAGAGTGTGAGAATTTGAAGGGGTCTTAATGATGACATGGTCCAGTGTGGGTCCTAGAGGGAACATGGTGTGTGGCACAGAGCGAGGGCTCAGCCACTCTCCACTCCAGCTGAAGCAGAGTCAGCCCAGTCTTCACGGTGGTTTTCCTGCCTGGCCTGGAGGCTGTAGCTCCCCAGAAGCCAGTGTCGTGACTCAGCCAGAGGAGGGCCTCGGTATAGACGTGCCCAAGGCAGGGGAGGTGCAGAATGGGGGAGTGTCTCAGTCCATTTTCTGCTGCTATAACAGATTACCACAAACTGAGTAATTTATAAACAATAGAAGATTATTTACCTCACCGTTCAGGAGGCTGGAAAGTCTAAGAGCACAGTGCTGGCATCTTGCAAGGGCTTTCCTGCTGTGTCATCCCATGGTGCAAGGCATAGGTCAAGAGAGTGCACAAGAGAGCGAGAGACAAGAGAGGGCTGAACTCTTTTTTGTAACAAACCCACTCTTGTGATAACGATCTTAATCCATTCATGACCTAATCACCTCCTAAAGGTCCCACTTCTCAACACTGTTGCACTGCGGGTTAAGTTTCTGACACATGAGCTTTGGGGGACACATTCTAGCCATGGCACTGAGCATTTACTCAAAAGAGATAACGTCTAAAAGAGATTGTTTAGCCTGGCGCGGTGGCTCATGCCTGTAATCCTGGCGCTCTGGGAGGCCGACGCAGGAGGGTTGCTTGAGCTCAGGAGTTTGAGACCAGCCTGAGCAAGAGCAATACCCTGTCTCTACTAAAAATAGAAAAATTAGCCTGGCATCATGGTGCGCACCTGTAGTGCCAGCTACTTGGGAGGCTGAGGCAGGAGGATCACTGGAGCCCAGGAGTTTGAGGTTGCAATGAGCTATGATGACAACACTGCACTCTACCTGGGGTGACAGAGTGAGAGTCTGTCTCAAAAAATAAAAAAAAAGAGAGAGAGAGAGAGAGAGATTGTTTAAACCAAGAGAAAACTAGGAAACTAAGAGACTCTGAATTGCTTAAGTTCCCACCTCAGCCACCCCTGCCCTGTGGAGTGGGGACTCTGATAAAGATGAGATAAGTCACAGAAAGTCAGGAAGCTCCGTCATTGTGCACATTTGTGTTGAATGTGCATAATATTTTTGATCCCACATATACAGTTGTTTTTCTATTGGTAGTAGATGGATGATATTTTGTCCTATCTCAGTCTTTCTACCCTTAAATTTTATTCCAGTCTGGAATAAATTGATAAGACAAATGTAACAAACTGTGATAAACTTGTTTTATTTGTTTTTCGAGTAGTCACGTGGCATTGAGCAGCATGACCTTTCAGAGTCTTGAAGCAACATGGCATATATCCTGCATGACAAGAAAGAGTATAGATTTTTTAATTGCTTAAAGGTTCGAAACAGAGAAGAAGGGGAGAATAAAGGAATAAAGAAGCCCTTGTCCTAGTCTTGGCTCACTAATCTAGGAACTCAATATCTGGTTCATAGCCTAATATTTAATACTAAGAAAGGCCTAAAACATTCTCTATTTGTCTGATTAGATGGCACAAAACAGATGCACGGAAATCCATGCACTCAATAACAGACCTTTGGGTTCTTATTTCATAAACTATTTTCTTGTCTGTTCTCTAGGCCAACAGCAGATTGGAAGCCACCAGTGGAACAGAGGTAAATATGGAGGGGTGGAGGAAGAGTTAAGGTCAGGCTCTCTGAAAGCAGTGCTGTGACAGCTAATAATCCGGTGGGAAGATAGAGGAGAAAAGCCAGATAGTTAGACCCAGAAATCCTAGAAGTGCACTGCTGTGTTAATGCCTGAGTCAATTGCTGAAGATAAGGACTGAACTGGAAGGAAGGACACCTGGATTCTGGTCCAGGGTCAGTCACTAACTGACTGTGAAACCTTGGGAAAGCATTGCCTTATGGGAATTAATTTCTCCCCCTGAGGAATATGTAAAATGAGAACCTTGGCCTGGATCTAAACAATGGATAATCACCAAAGTCAATACTTAAGCAGAGGCAAGTGGGAGGGACACTGAACTCAGTCTTGGGAGAAGGAGGTCAAAGAAAGCTTCCCAGCAGAAGTAACATCTTAACTGAGACCTCGAGGTCAAATACTAATTAACCAGGTGAAGCAACTGTGTGTTTGTTGGACAGCCATGGTGCAGGGAAAATTCCTATGTGTTGAGGGAACAGCATGCACAAAGAACAAACATGAAAAGAGAGAGAGGGCATCTCCCATTTCGATAGCTGCAAGGAGTGCAATGTGCTTGGAGCATGGAACTCAAAGTGAGGCACAGTGAGTGATGAGCCTGGAGATTTAAGCATGAAATGGATCTGGATGTCATATTAAACATACACGTCTGTCTCCTCTTTTGCAGCATTTCTAAAATGGGACAAAGGATGTCTTTGTATGAAGAGAATCCACACTTCTACTGGAAAGAAAAGCAAGCAAGAGTGCCATCAGTGGTCCAGAAATTATGAGGAACCCTTGAAAGACAAAGGTGGGATCAGACTGATGAAGGGCACCATAGATGGAAAGACACACGGGAGAGAACTGATAGCACGAGTGGGCGTGGCTTCTGGAGAGGAGGGGGAGGGGGCAGGAGGCACCTGGGCATGTTAGGGTGGTTGCTTGGGGAACTCTACCTGGGACAGCCCTTTCCTCCTATCACTGTTTTCACTCTGCTTGTGCCCTGCTAGGGAGCGGAGGCATGCACCTCTGTTCTGGAGGTGACTGGCACAAGACGAGGTCTGGAGGGAAGCGAAACATTCTAGGTGTGAAAGGAAGATATATATAAGTTCCTTCTAGGAACTCTGTGAGAGTTGACAGGGTGGACTAAGGTGGTAGCAATGGTCTAGAAAGTGGTTAGTAGTGGTCAGATCTGGAATATGCCTCGAAGGTACAGAGGGAAGGGTTTGCTGATGAATTGAATGTGGGGTGTGAGAGAAAGAAAGAAGTCAAGGATGACTACAGGGATTTTGGTCTGTACACTAGGATCATCAATGGCGTCATTATTACTCAGAGCAGAATCCAGAATATGGTTTAAGAGGAATATCAGATATACTGGTAGAAATGTCATATAGGCAGTTGTAATGTAGGGATAAGGCAGAAAAGGAAGGTCAAGGGAGCCTAAGTGCAGACATTTTGGCCAATACCAGACCCTGACACACTGAATAAGGAAGTAGCCAGGCCCGACACCACCTGAGAATGGATGAATTACTAAGCCAGGTGCCTTACAAATTGTTTGTTCTTACCTTTCTGTGATTGCAGTTTATGATTAACCTTTATGGCATGACCTCAAGATGATGCTGGTCATGTACAGCTGTTTCCCAAAGGGGTTTTTGAACTTTTAAAAATGTTACCATTCCCCGCAAGAGGTTCCCCTTCCTGCTCAGGAAAGGACCCCTACTCTGTCTGTGCAGTAGGATCTATTGTCTGTTTCTATCTCAATAAACTTTCTGTTGCTAGTTGGCTCGCCTGGAATTCTTTCCTGTGCAAAGCCAAGAACCCACTTGGTGAGCTCAGGGGGCTTTCCTCCCTTCGCTGGGACACCCTTTGCATGAGTTGGATATCTGGAGTTCAGAGGAAAGGTCAGGGCTGGAAATACAAATGTGAGAGTCACCAGGATACAAATGGTTTATAAAATGCAGGAACTGGATGATATCACTTGGGCTTGGGTGTAGAGAAAGAAAAAAAAGAGTTTGAGGACTGAGCCCTGGGACCCTCTACCATTTAGAGATCTGGAAAAGGAGGAGGGTCCAGCAAAGGAGAAGCTCCCTGTATTTTCTTGGACAGAAATACAGAGGAAGCCCCCTTTTTACTGCTGGAATTTGTCATCAGGTCTAATGCCTTTGGAATAGATTAAGACAACAATAGCCTTTTAGAGTGTGAGAATTTGAAGGGGTCTTAATGATGACATGGTCCAGTGTGGGTCCTAGAGGGCCAGGAAATCAGTTTATTGAATCCCGACTAGAATTTTTAATCAAGTGAACTGGAAGAGAATAGAAGACCTCAGAGTGCTGCGTGTAGTAGGGGCAAGCCTTGCTTCTGAAGGTGTGTGTGTGTGTGTGTGTGTACACTGTTCATCATGTAATTGTTTTTCTTTTCCTTTGGCTCTCAAGTGCACAGAACTGGGCTAATTATAATCCTTGGTTTGGGACTCCACAATATTGGCATGGTACACGAATGGATACCCTCTGTTATCTATCATGTAGTATTTTTATTTTAAAAAAACCATAGTCACTTGCAACCAAGAGCTGGAATATTTGTAATAATTTATATCCCAACAACCTTCTGCCTTCCCCACCCCAGGTAACCATACCCTTAATTTTGTGTTTATCTTTCCTTTCTATTTTTTTGTTCTTTCTATATTTCTACACATATATTCTATAGATCTGCTTTTTTTTTACATTTTATTATGGAAAATTTTAAATATATAAAAAAGCATAGAGAATAGTATTAAAAACCCTCATGTACTCATCTCTCAGCTTCAACAATGATCAACTCACAACCCATCTTATTTCATTTGTATCCCTGTTACTCCATTTTGAATCAAATCCCAGATAATAAATCACTTTATCCCTAAGTATTTCAGCTTAAGACTTAAAAAGCAAAATCATTATCATGACTAAAAAGTTTACCAATAACTTTTACATATCCTAATCATTTTCAGAGTCCCAATTGTCTTAAGAATAATCTCATTTGTGGAAAAAAATTAAAAATTTGAACTCTGACCTGATAATTAAAAATATTAAGAAATAATTGTTATTATGTTTTGGATGTAATATTATGGTTATTATTTTTTGGTTATTTAAAAAAAGATTTATTTGTGAGATATGTATATATTTGAGTATACATATATATATACACACATATATATACATACACACACATACTGAACCATTTATGGATGAGATGATAGGATGTCTGAATGTGCTTTGAAATAATACAAGAGTGGTGGTGAGTGGGTGGGGGTTTAGATGAAAGTAGATTGCCATAAATTGATTACTATTGAAGCTGAGTGACAGGAACGTGGGGGCTTATTAAACTGCTCTGTGAACTTCTAAATATGTTCAAAATTTTCCATAGCAAAAACAAACAAATAATTAAAAGGGCACAAGACTGAAATAAACATTCTAGTGAGTTTCTTTAGGGCATAAACTTGGAAGTGCAACTTTAGCTCTACTAGATAGGACAAAATATGCGTACAGCTGCTGGTTTTGTTTTGTTACAAAAGAAATATTAATACATACTTGTGATAGAAATTTAAGACATTACAAGTAAATAAAAGGAAGAAAATAAAAATCAGCCTGACCTGCCATAGCTGCCAGCATTTGGTGCATAACTTTGTCTTTTTCCCTTGCTAATACTCTACATTCTGTTTGAAATGTGCTCTCTCCACTTAAGATATTTTTTCGTATTATTAAAGATTCTCTAACAATATAGTTTTTACTGGTGGCTTGGTATTTTGTTGTTTGGAAATGACATAATTTATTCAAATAATTTCCACTTGCTCAACATTTAGACTGTTTCCTGTATTCCTCTCTTGGTTTTTGTTTTGCTTTGTTTTTTTGCCCTGTGAGCATTTTGAAGCAGGACTCAGTGCTTTGACTTGTCTCCAAATAGAGCCAGCCCCACTGCAAATTATCAGATATGAATGTTTCATGGGGAAACACAGCAGAAACTCGGGATCATTAGCCATTTGCTATTTGTGTTTTCTACCCTCTGTTCTCCTTTCCAGACAGTAGCCTTTTCTTTTTTTCCCTTCCCCAGACACAGTTTCCAAATGTCCTCTGCAATGTCCAGAGTTCAGAGTTTTTCATCTCTGCACATTCACTGCGCAAAGCAAAAAGTTATGCAGTCAGCAGAACTAACCATCTTGACAAGGCAGTTCAGGGACCATCTATTTTAACTCAAATATGTCCCTTGAAAGTTTCACCAAATGATTTATTGAAGCATTTTACCATCATAACTTTTTTCCTTGAGATAAATTCTTAGGGGTGGAACGGCTGTATCAGACAGCATAAAAAATATGAAGACTTTTTTGGTAACTCTCAGGAACAGGGTGTGTTCAGGTGTTGATTTGCTTTCTGCCAGTGCTCTGGATAGAGTTTTGGTTTGACTTCAGTAATTCACAAGCTGAGATTTGGGGTAGGATTTATCTGGCTCATTTGTCATTCTGTGCCCCGCCATCTCCCTCAGCAGGAGTGCACCGGTGGGAGTTCAGTCTGGGAAGCAGAACAGTGAGTGGTATGGAATAAGGGTTGTGTTGTAAGGATTAGACTTCACGCAATGGTGCAAGAGCTAACGAACTACAGTTCTGGAAGGAGATTGGTTAGAGCATCAGAGAAAAGCCACCAAGCAGAGGCCACGAAGTGGAGCTATCTGGTGGCTGCCTGAAGTTGCTGTGGGTTAGCAGGGCAGGAAGTTGGGAAGAAAAGCTGGACGTGAAGCAGCACGAGGCGGACAAGCGAAACAGGCGAGCACTAAGTGGAGCCTGGTTCTGCCTTTCGCTGCGTCTAACTCCAGTGGTGCTGGTGACCTGGGGAAGGGTGGGTGCCTTTTGCTCTGGACACGTGCCTGGCCTAGCACTAGCTACAGCAGAAGGATGTGATCTGGCGGGAGCTGCAGGAACTGCATACCCTGCTGCTGCCCCATGCTAATAAGACTAGCCAGCAGATCAGCCCCTGACTCCTGCCCTGAACTTCCAAGCATGACGGCTGCTGCTTAGTCTGAGGCTTCCCAGTCTCAGGCAAATTTCCCTTGCGTACAATCCCGACTTGGAATCATGTGGGGAAATGACTTCTGGGAAGCATAGTTCCAGCTTAGCTAAGTTGACAGAGTAAAACCGTCACAAGCAGCGCCTGAAGGACTCAGTGCCAGGATAGAAAAGCAAATTCTAGGGAATCTGCTACGTGTTTACTACTTCCAAGGGAAGTTCAGACAAGGACTGTGGAGGGGAGTAACAAAGCCAGAAAAATTTTGCTGATGCGTTTTTCTGTAAGAGAAAAAGTATTCCAGAAGGGAGAACAATGTCAGTACTGAGGACAAAATTCTGCAGAGAATTTTTACACTTTTGAGCCCACTGAAGGAATTACTGAACCAAATACTCTCAGATCAGTTGCTAGTAGTATTGATGAGCCAAGCATAGAAGGAACATGTGTTCATACCATTTCTCTGAAACAGCCTTAGTAAGTAATCTGAGCTAACCTGTGTATGGAAGTCTGGATAAAGGATATGAAAATACCCCCAATCAATAATCAGAAGCCCTTGATAATAGAGATGCTGCTAATCTGTTGTATCATGAAGAATTTATACAATTACAGAAATTGAACTCGTCTGTAACAGCAGTTCTCCTCCCCAACCCAGAAAACCTATTGTATTTTATTGCTATCCTAGGATATTTGTCATATGGTCCAAACATAGGCAATAAAAATTCTGCTTAAAATATTAAAGAATTCAAAAGTGACTACTGTTAAAAGTGACTACAGTTGACTACTAAATATCCCTGCCTTGAAAGAAACCTCCAGTGGTAAACACAATATTTTCAAAATTTTTCTGTTTTATGGCATAATTGTTTTCAGCTTTGTTGTTTTTTTGTCTTTTCTTTTTTTTTGAGACAGAGTCTCGCTCTGTTGCCCAAGCTAGATTGCCATGGTGTCAGCCTAGCTCACAGCAACCTCAAACTCCTGGGCTCAAGCAATCCTTCTGCCTCAGCCTCCCGAGTAGCTGGGACTACAGGCATGTGCCACCATGCCTGGCTAATTTATATATATATACTTTTATATATATATAAAAATATATATATTTATATATAAATATATATATATATATTTTTAGCTGTCCAAATCATTTCTTTCTATTTTTAGTAGAGATGGGGTCTCACTCTTGCTCAGGCTGGTCTCGAACTCCTGAGCTCAAACAATCTGCCCACCTCGGCCTCCCAGAGTGCTAGGATTACAGGCGTGAGCCACCGCACCGGCCTGGTTTTTTCAGCTTTGTTGAGAATGTGGTAGTGTGAGGCAGAGTGATGGAAGGGAATGAGAGGAAGATAGAAATAATAAAGGTGGTGGCATTTAAATGATTCCATCTTTGTTCCTATTATGGCTATTAGTTTTTACACTACCTCTAGGACCAGTCGAGACAGGTATTCCTGCCAATAGCACTGCCTAATTCTTTGATATTTTTCCAAACATCATTTTCCTCAATAGCCCTGGGTTTTATCATGAGAAGTCTTTGAGAAAATCCCCAAAGAGGGTCAAACATTACTGATAGAGCTCTGGAAAGACCTCTTTTTAATTCTCACAGCAAAAGATGAGACTTACAGATTATCACCACTGCTCTTAACTGAGATACACTGGCCAGAATTCTGCCAAACGTGACCGTTGACTGAAATGCAAGGGCGCCTTCCAAAAACCACACCACCAAACTGAGCCACCAAGGGAGCTGCTGCCTCCACAAGTGGAAATCACCCAGCCAGGAAGCTGCCTTAGAGCTACAGCCTGCTTCTTCAGCCATTGCAACAATTCTATGAGCTCTCCATATCCTTAAAACCCTTTGCGTTTAAATTAAGGTGGATACTGCTGTCTGCAGTAAGGACGCTAACTAACACAGCAATTGGCGTCAGACTCTGGATACAGGAGCAGTTGCCATTTTCAACCCTGAGTCAACTAGATCTATGTGGATTCAGGGACACAGCAGAAAGCACCTGCTTTGGCATAACTCTATTTCTCTTGTTCTCTGCTTTCCAACTGGCCAGCCTGAGCCTGAGTTCACCATTTGTTGTTCAGTCTTCCTGAAAGGTATAAGAAGCAGCCAACACTTGTTCACATGCTCTGTTTTTCTCCTAATGCTCCTACTCTGGTTGCCACTGTTCATGCAACTCCCAAAAAGCAAGGGAGAAAGTGAGCTTCCGGGGTCACCTGGATCTATTTCCCCGCTAGGCCAGAATGGTTTAGACAACCAAATCTTCTCTCCTTTGGGTGGAGGATAATGTCTGAATATTGTTTTGGCTTTGATTGACAGGGGATAAAGGGCACCTGAAACAGTATGAGCTGCCTCCAGGGCTGGGTCTGGGGTTGGTGGAGCCTAAAGTTTATATAATTCTGGGGCTTTCTTGAAGAAAAATTGTACAAAATTACAAAGACAAAATTAGTTATCAAAGTGAATATTTAGAATTGGAAATCACAATAAACTACAAATTTTAAAGAAATTTGTGACAAAGAACACAAATTTCATGAAGTGCAGAAAATAACGTAATAGATGTGCCTGACACACTGGTAGAATACTTTTCCCACCTATGTTTTTAGCTAGATGTTCATTGTAGGGAACACATGGCAAAGTCACCAAATTCATTAAAATGAAGCAGCTATTGGTCTCATGCTGCTCTATTATCTGTACAAATTGCATTTTCCTTACAATAACTTACATCTCTCTTCTTTTTGTTTCCTGTTTTAGAGTGTCCTGATTGTCCTAATCATCTTTCCTCTATTTTAATTTTCATCTATATTTTATCAGCTATTGTGATTTTTTCTACCTATCTTCTTGATTTTGACCATTAAAGGATTTAGTTTCCGTTATCTTATAATAACAAAAGGGTTTTTGACACTTTGAAGCTTCTACTAATTTTCACTTTTTGATTTACATTATTGGCTTTCACCAGGATGTTTCCATCTTGTTATAGTAATTTTGGTATGATCAGTAATTCTGAAAACAATATAAAAATATATAAAATGAATTTGAAAATAAGGTCCCATGAACAATTCAGATGCATTTTGAAATTGTTGCTGAGTTGATTTGTGTTATATAGTCAGGTAATCAAATTACACTTAGACTACATCCATTGGTCAACTGATGAACATGTTCGGGGGTTTTGTCACGGGAACATTGTTTTTTTCTTTTCTTTTTTTTTCCTAGGCCATTTCTGAGCATTGGTGGCAAATTTGCATGCCATCTCATTAGGGACTGTCAGACTTTGTCAGGACAGGATACATCAGATATGCTAAGATATAGTCTGGCACTTTGGGATGAATAAAACATAGGACTTCAAACAGCCACTCTTTGTACTACTGTTTGTGCCCTATAAATGCAAGAATTTTGATAAATTCATTTTGTACAATTTCCAACAAACATGAAAAAAATTGTATGGTAGATTAATTATTGTATCTGTTGCACTCAGTATTCCTAATATGAGGACTTTGACCAGGGATCCCCCCACTTACAATTTTACATGTCTAATGACTGGTAGAAGTTCCCAGACTGGTTTCTGGCTTTGGGCATCTCAGTCCTTGTTTTTCCTCCACTATCCTCATCCTTACAGTGCCAGGTGCTGTGGGGCCCTTTCACTTCCTGACGGCCTCTGGCCAGGGGTCTTCATGCCAGGATGTTGGGTGTGTTGGCACTGTGGGTGGTAGGAGTATTCCTGGAAGCCATCCCTACGTAGGGTTGGCTAAACCACACAGGATGTGACTATGAGATGTGTAAATATGTCCCAAGCTAAACTCAAGCTACACGTAACCCTAGCTGCTCTTGAATAGTATCCCCAAAATACCTGTGGCCATGCCAAAGGTACCCTAGATAAAAGGAAATGTGAAGCAGGAAAAGTCAGTGTAGAAAGAGACAGTGGAATTGACCAATTGAAGCTAAAAATCTTATTTTTGCACACTTCATAAAACACATGATCATGTGTGCTAGAGCTTTTCCCAGGACCTTGGAAGGGCCTGGGCCCTAGAGCTGAAGCTTCAAAACTGGCTCCATGGAAAACCTCCTCTACTGGTTTCTGTCTTTAGTGTTCTGAAATTACAGCTGTATTGGATTTAAAGGTATTAAGGCACAGGTACATTTTATTCCAGAGAAGGGAAAGACTTACAAGTTTGTCAGACCCTAAAACAGGGAGTTAACATTTTGTAAGGTTCATTACTGCAAAGCTCTGTCCTCTTTTTGTTGATCTGGTGTCATTTCCAGCACAAAAGGAACGAGTGTAAAGACTGCAAAGGGTCTGAGAGTTTGCCCTACTTTTAAGCTAACAAGCTACCATAGCCTGCCACCGTTTCATGGATGGTGGCAGAAGACACAAGACTCCTGGGCCAGAGACAAAGGACTTCATTACTCACAGCACAGAATGCAGCATGAGCAACATACTGCCCCTTGCCTCCAAGTCCCATGAGGGTGACGCAGATGAACCCCGATGGATGTGTGCACATGCAGTGTTTGCATTATAGGAAAGGAAACCCTGAGCTTAGGGAACACAAATCTTTCATAATGGACACGAAGCTGCCTGCCCTTTGCTCCAAAAGAAGGTGCTATCTCTGTCTTCCAAGGCTGTTTACTAGACAAACATCCCTGAAAATGTAGTCCAGAACAAAAGGTGCCTTGATCATAAGATATACAAATCATTAGAGGTTCACAGAGAATCATTTCCCCAAACAATTAAAAGCCCTTTGTTAGTGAGAATCAAAGCCTAAGATGGTTTTATATAAAACAATCATTATTTTCCTGTTGGTTGAAATTAGTCAACTCATCACTTAGGAAAAAGGTACAACGGGGGCATGAAAACTGCTTAATATCAATGTAAGTGTTAGGAATAGGGTCCTCAAATATTCGGGTCCCTTTAATCCTATATGATCCTGGTGTCTCCAAATTGATGTATTCTTTAATTTTTAAAAAACTTATGGACAGGTGACTACCCTTTCCGTGGGTAAAATCCATAAGCTAATTGCTTGCTTCATAAAGTACAACTTGTTTTTATTTAATCTTGTGTTTTCCAGAGTGCTGGGTTCAAGTCTCGGTTTGGCCACTAACTTGCAATGTTACTCTAAGTAAATCATTTCACATCTCTTGGCCTCAGCATTTCCATCATCTGGGGGAAACTGGCCTAGATGATTGCTAAGGCTCCTTCCAGATTCCAAATTCCATGATATTTTGGCTCTCGAATTTGGGATTTACCATATTCGCCTTACATTTTGATTTTATTGTCATCAACAACAAATATCGATTCTTTTACACTCCAAGACCTCCAATGGCAGCTTAAAAGATAAAGATGCATGAGACATATATTCTGTTCTCAGAAGATGGCTGGATGTTTCACCTATGTATCATAACAAACCACCCCAAAACTTGGTGGTTTTAAACACCAGTTATTTATTTTGCTCATGTATCTGCAATTTGAGCTCAGCCTAGTGCAGCTCATTTCTGTACCACACAGTGTCAGCAGGGCTGGGTCAACCGGGGCCAGAGGAGTCACTTATAAGGTGGCTCACTTATGCGACTGGCCAGTTAGTACTGGCTGTCCCCCGAGAGTTCAGTTCCTTTCCACAAGGATCTCTCTTCTGGCAACTTAGGCTTCCTCACAGCATGGTGGATTCCAAGAGTGAGCACCCAAGGAGGACCGGGTGGCAACTGTATGGCCTTTTATAATGTAGCCTCAGGAGTCACATAATGTCATTTCTGTCCTGTTCATAGGGCACCCAGATTCAAGTGAGAAAAAAGAGTCAAGAGGGAGCAGACATAGGCTCAATTTTTGATGGGAAGAGTATGAAAATAGCATGGTATTGGAAAGGGCAAAATAATAGAGACAGTAAAAAGATCAGCGGCTGTCAGGATTTCAGGGGGAGGGGGGAAGGGCTGAATAGAGGGAGCACAGGGGACTTCTAGGGCAGTGAAATTATTCTGTATGACACAGTAATGGACATATGACATTATGCATTTGTCAAAACCCCCAGAACTGTACAACGCAGAGAGAGCCCTCTAATGTGAAGGTGGACTTCAGCTAATAATCACGTAATTGTTTCATAATTGTAACAAATGTACTGCACTAGTGCCAGCTGTTGATAATTAAGCGATGGGAGTCAGGTGTGGCCACACAGGAGGCAGAGGAGAGGCTCAGGAAAACCAGGTTTGCTGTACTCACAGGTCCTAGAGGCAGCGGCGGGGCACGCCAGGCCACGCAGGGCCACAGGGAAAGACACCAGGTGGTCAGGAGGCAGAGGACAGGAGGGGGGGCAGGTTTAGACTAGAGCCTTTATCTGGGGTTCTGAGGAAAAGGCACTTCCATCCTCTGCAGAGTTTTCAATCCTTGATTCGCATGACCACCATGAAACTTCCTTTGTCACACTTAAAACCCCCTGACTATTCCCCTACTGGAGTTCCTCAGTTAATTTACTCACTGACAGGTGCTCCCTTGCCTGGCAATTTTTCCCTAAGCTCTGCATGTTTTTGCTTTATTCTTTGACATGTTGGAAATCAATTAATAGGTATTTTTATTAACTTTAAGTGCTATTTACATATGGGTTTCCCTCTGGGGTGAGTGAGGGCAGATGGTTCCCTTCTCTGTGTCTCAGCGCCCTGTAACCACCCTCACCTCGCTGAACTAACATAGAACCAACCGTAGGCTGAGAACCGGTGGAGAAACCAGGCTGCTTGGAGCTTATACAATTTGGGTGCCCTATTTAAGAAAAAATGATTTTTAAAAGTCCAGCAAATATTTATTTGGTAACAACAAATATTTATTAAGAATGAGAAAATAGATCCTAAGAAATTACAAGGTGAGAGGTCACAGTCTCCTAATTGGAATGTCTATGAAGGATTACTTTTTTAAGGAGCCTGGGCAAGTGCAGGGTGCAAAGCTTAAGCTTCCTTAGCTCCGAGGATAAATCTCATTCCGATGACCACAACGCCCCCCCCTTCACACTCCGTGCAGTCAGCAGCCCAGAACTTCAGCTTTCTTTCAGCTTCCAGTAAGGAACATAAAGTTTTGTGAATTGGGCGTGAGCAGCTGCTTATGTATGCAAATGATTCACTGGTTAGAGACCTGAGCCTTTTCCCTGTGGATTAGCCACTTCTATGGAAATTAATTAACTTCCCGGGGCTTTCTTTTCTTCCTTTGTAAAATATAATCATGAGACTTGCAGGCTTGCCTCCCATAATTCTGTAAGAGGGATCAAGTGATGCGAATGAGGGAGTGTTACGTTCCATAGCCGCAAGTCTGTGAAAACTCACGTGATTATTGGCACTGGGTACTAGTGAGCTCTACCCTAAGGAAATCTTACCTACAATCCTCTCTTTAAACAGTAAAGCAACCAACAGGTAATTTAAAACACAGAAATATACCTTATGTGCCTACAGACAAGTAATAAGTGGTTTTAAATTATAATAAACAGGGTTTCATCACAGTGGGTGGGAGTGTCCTCTTGGCTGGCTGCTTTCCAGATACTTCCAGAGATGTGCCTTGAGGGGAGGGTCTATGTTTCCCTTCTCTGTATCCCTCTCACCTCGCATTTTGCTGGGCTTAGAGCAGGCTCTAAATGTTTGATGAATACACACATGTGCTATAAAAGAATTCCATTTTATGGAAGTGGTATTTAAAAACTGTGCCTATAGTGCATTTAAATTGATTTTACGGTCTGTTCTCCTTCCTCCCTTAAGAAATATAAACAACTTTTACCAGTCCTAGAGTGTGGGGTTTGGCCTTTCGGGATCATCAAATGCTTCCTCATTGGCAATGAAGGCCCCTTATTAAGGAAAAGCAAGTGAATGAGGGCTTCGTATTTCCAGGGTTGGAAAGGCAAGTGGGCCCCCGGGTGGAGTTGGAATTTAGGACTTGAAAAGGGTCGGGGCTCAGACTTGAGTGGAGAGACCCTGAAGAATGCCGAGGCTGGCTCCTGAGTGGCAGGACCTGGGTGACCGAGAGTGTTCCGGAGTGGGCCAGGCCTGGGAGCTGGGGGAGCGCCACAGGCCTGCTCAGGAAGCCGGTTAGGGGGCCGCTCCTGGCAGGACAATGGTGGACCCTCCGGATTCTGTCGGCCCTGGGGGATTAGAAGGAAGGGAGGTGAAACTGGGAAAGGGCAGACATTGGACTTCCACCAAGTCAGGGGAGTGGGTGTCTGAGAGCAGTTGTGTTCAAGTTAGGCAATAAAAACACGTGACACGGCCGGGCGCGGTGGCTCACGCTTGTAACCCTAGCACTTGGGAGGCCGAGGCGGGTGGATCGTTTGAGCTCAGGAGTTCGAGACCAGCCTGAGCAAGAGCGAGACCCCGTCTCTACTAAAAAAATAGAAAGAAATTATATGGACAACTAAATATATATATAGAAAAAATTAGCCAGGCATGGTGGCGAATGCCTGTAGTCCCAGCTACTCGGGAGGCTGAGGCAGGAGGATCGCTTGAGCCCATGAGTTTGAGGTTGCTGTGAGCTAGGCTGACGCCACGGCACTCACTCTAGCCCAGGCAACAGAGTGAGACTCTGTCTCAAAAACAAAACAAAACAAAAAAAAACCCAAAAAAACATGTGACACCATTAGCACCCAATGCTGTGAACACAGGGACGCAGAGGACAGGTGAGCACTCCTTATGTAGTCACAGGAGGCCAGTTGGAAGCTGCTGTGTAGTTTGGTGGACTACAGCCTGGGAAAGCCATCCCACATGTGATGGGGAAGGAGTTGGTGGAGACTCAGGTCACCGGGCTAGGGCATCGGACACCCCTGGCTGCGTCAGAGGCCACAGGGATGGAGGTAGATAGAGCACAGGCTGGGGTGGCGGGGAGTGAAGCCCTTGGCAAAACACTTGAATTTGATCCATGGTACAGGCAGGACATGGGGGAAGGTTTTGATCACTGTCAGAATATGGTGGCTTTGGAAGACAAGTTCAGGAGCTGGGAACAACCTCGGGAAGCACCAGGTTATCCTGGGCCTCTTTTTATAGCTCATACCGTAAAATGTCTGCTGTGGTTTTATGCTGTGGGGGCTGGTGCTGCTCTATTCTGGGGCTTCCAGTGCCTTTGGGGGTTCCCCAGAGCCTGCCCTTGTCCCAGAACCCTTAGATTATCACGGAAGACCCCTTGTGAAAGATTTTGCCGAAAGATCAGGAGGACCTGCTTTAATCTCGGTTCCACAGTCTTTTTGACTCTTAACCAGGTACCGTAGGGTCAGTGCTCTTGAGTATTGAACCAGACTTTATAGGGGCAATTCTAAGCCACACTCCTCCATTCCAGGCAGTGTCATGGCTTTGAAAGACACCCCAGATCCCAGGGGCATTCTCAAAGTCTTCCCCAAACTTGGACCCGGTGGTTGTGTGGTGATTTGGGGAACATACCAGGATGACCCACAAATCTGCATTCTGCTTTTGAGCAAGAATTTTTGTATCCCTTTGAGGACACTCCTTGGCACTGGGAACTCTGTGACAGACAGATATGTCTTCCCTTTGTTTTGCGAGCAGAAAATTTCTTGCCTTTGTGTGTGCTGTGGGGTGGCGGGCACTCAGCTGGCTTTGTCACAGCACTTTGCAGCTGTGATTCACGTAACATTTCGTTTCAGGAAATGGCATTTCTTTAAGACCTCGCTGCAAATGAGATGAGATGATAATGTGTTTTTAAAGTTCTTAAAGAGAGTTAGAGACACAAGTGAGGTCACGCGCGTTAAATGTTACAGGGAGCCATTGACAGCCTGCTTTAAGATTTTTGGCATTTTAGTAAATTGCGAGTGAGGGAAGACGGTTCAATCAAGTCACCTTCTGACATGAAACTCCCCGCAGTGCTGTGAGGCACAGCCACGCCACGGTCCGGAAAAGCAGCATGATGCGTTTGTGGGCCTCTTGGTTGCTTTCCGTAGGTTCATTGTCTGTGCGGGGGGCACAGTTGCAAAGGGAGGGAGTGTTGCTGTCACCTCACTGTCTTCTCCTTCCCTTTCTTCTGGGAATTACACATTGGGCAGGGGGCAGCCTAGTGTTTCTTTCTGTTACCATCACAATGAACGGTCTCTAGGTACCAGAGGATTTTCCTCAGCCGTGGCCTGTCGACTTGGGGTAGCATTTGATGGGTCCCAGTAACAGAACGTGTGAAAGAAATTCTTCTGGAATCTGTTATGTTGGGTTTGAGCCTCTGAGGACATTCTTCTTTTCTGTTCTTTTTAAAAACGAATTGCCCTCTTCTCAATTCTTTCCTTTTTAACTAAATTTTTGTTTTTTATCAAAGTAATATCTGAATCTAGTTTTGAACCCCCCCAATCACTCTTAAACTCTTTTTGTCATTAGAAAAGCAATGTATTTTAATAGAAGAAAATTTAGAAAAATGAAAAAAGATTTAAAGGAAAAAATTTAAACCTAACATGCCTCTTATAACACCCAGGTGCCAACTCCATAGGCCACAAGTATATGGTTGGGCAATTGATTTGCTTGATATATTTATACTAAATAAAATGTTTTTAATGAGTATGTTTTAAACTTTTTAATGTTTTATCCTACTTAATATTTCATACTCCATATTATACCATGTATGCAAATACCTTTTAAAATTCATTAACATATCTGAATTCTGGAAATTCAGAATAGGTCATACCCCCTATACTTGGGGTTGGTAGTCTTCTTCCATACTTCTCGTTAGTCATCTTTTTCTTTGTACATAATTGAAAAAAATAATAAAATTTGATTATTAATATACATTTTAAGAAACTAGACAGTACTAAAGTTTCCTCTCCCTCTCCATCCATGTTACACTTCCCAAAGGCAAATACTTTTAAAAAATATTTAGCTTTTTATTCCACTATTTGCTAACATTTTTTTTCTTTTTTTTTGAGACAGAGCCTCACTCTGTTGCCCGGGCTGGGGGAGTGCCATGGCGTCAGCCTAGCTCACAGCAACCTCAAACTCCTGGGCTCAAGCGATCCTCCTGCCTCAGCCTCCCGAGTAGCCGGGACTACAGGCATATGCCACCATGCCCGGCTAATTTTTTCTATGTATATTTTTAGCTGTCCAGATAATTTCTTTCTATTTTTAGTAGAGACCAGGTCTCGCTCTTGCTCAGGCTGGTCTCGAACTCCTGACCTCAAGGATCCTTTGACCTCGGCCTCCCAGAGTGCTAGGATTACAGGCATGAGCCACCGTGCTCGGCCGCTAACATTTAAGTAAAGATATGCTTATAATGTCATTTTTTAATTTATCGATTTTAGACATTTTCCATTGTCTCCCTGTTTTTCCCTAAATCCTAGCAAGGACTTAGCTTTCTTAGACTGTCCCCCTTCTGCCCCTCATCACACACACTTCCTTCCTTCTTCCTATTTTCTTTGTATCAAAATGTTTTTTACAAAATCAACAATTAGTGTTTACATCATTACGTCTTAGTTGCAGAGCCGAATAGCGTACTGTGATTACATCCTAACCAGATCTGTCACACATTGATCAATTTCAGTCTCCAAATAGTCAAATATGTCAGAAAATTTATCAACCAATTCCTCACCCTTGCAGACTTCCAGCCCAGAGCCTTCCATCCTCCAGCCCCAGATTGGACCAGGTGTGCTCAAAGCATGCTGCTCAGTGGCCATCTTGGGATACACTTGGCATCATCCTGAGACTTTTTGGTGCCATTTTCCTGGTAGAATCTCCTTTTCCTGGGTCCCCTGCCTTCATTCTCAGCTTAGTCCCTTCTTCCTCTACCGCTTACTATTAATAGCTGTGAGATTTTTGAGCAAATCACCTAACTTCTCTGTGCCTGTTTTCCCCAGTAGTAAAATGGAGAGAATAATAGTACCCAGGTCCTGGGAATGTGGTGATTAATGTATGTAAAGTCCTTTGCATAGTGCCTGGGGCAGAAAGTGCTGTATATGTATCAGCTACTGTTTTGTTAGGCTACATCCTCCATTAGCTTCCTTAGAAGGGTGCATGGGAAGTTAAGTGTTTGAGATTCTATTTAGAAATATCATTTCTTCCATTTTTCTTGATTAATCATTTGACTGGATTATAGGTAGAGGATCACTTTCATTTAGAATTTTGAGGTGTTGCTCCAGGTTCCTTCTTCAAGCTGATGTTATTCTGATGGCCAGTTCTTTGCATAAGAATCTTTATTTTTCTCTGGAAGCTTTTAGAACCTTCTTTTAAGGTTCAGTTTTGAAATTCCATTTTCACAGTTCCTTTTTTCATTCCTTATGCTGAAGATTTTCATTCTGAAATTTATTGCCATTGTTGTCATGATTATTCATAATTTCCTTCCCTCTACTTTTTCTGTTCTCTTTTTACAACTTCTATTTGTTGGATTTTTGACTTCCTGGGTTGATTCTCTGGAGGATTTATCTTTCCCCTCCCCTCTCCTAGTCTATCTTTTTTTTTTCTCTCTCTCTCTCTCTGGGCAATTTTAATGATCCCATATTCTAATATCTCTGGTGAATTTTATTTTATGTTCCGGTCTTGCCAGCAAGTGAGTGCTGCGAAAGGCAACCTTTGAGTGGCCTGGGGCATTACTTCCTTCTTGGACAACTTATAGCTTCCTTGTTTATCATGGGAATAATCTGTGCAAGATTTGCCCAGTTTCATTTCTTCTCTTTTGTTTTTCCTAGTTTTTGCCTTTAAGTTGCAATCACACAAATTTGGAGAATCATATGTTTGTTTTATTTAGCAATTGAATTTATTGTTTGTAATTAAGTGCTAAGGCCTAGGAGAATTTGCCCTCAGAGAGAAGCCTATGAAGCAAAATATGGCAGGATATACATAGGAGGGTGTGAATGCCTGTGGAGAAGCTTTCCTGTTTCTTCTAGGTTTACCTGATTGCTGGGGAGTCAACCACAAATGACAACAAAGGGAGCTTGCCGTGGAGTAGCTACACAGGCTTGCTGAGGTGGGTTCCAGAAGAACTTATGTGACTACCCCCTCCATTTACAAAGACAGCTGGAGAGGGAGGCAGCCTGCAGGATTCCCAGGGTAGTGATGTCCCTCCTCTAGCCCTCCAAGGTGGGGAGGTGGTTGATATGTTACCTGTCAGGAGAGGAGTTGCCAACATTGCTCCTGAGATCTGCGGGTAACCCTGAGTATTAGGGTTCTCTAGAGAAGCGGAACTAATAAGTTGTGAATATACATTCAAGAGACTTATTGTAAGGAACTTATTATAAGGAGTCACGTGACTATGGAGGCTGGCAAGTCCCAAGAGCTGCAAGGTGAGTCAACAAGCTGGAGACACAGGGGAACTGGTGGCTTAGTACAGTCTGAAGATCGGCAGGCTCAAGACCCAGGAAAGCCAATGTTTCAGTGTGAGTCTAAAGGCAGGAAAACGGCAGATATTCCAGTTTGAAGCCATCAGGCAGAAAGAATTGTCTCTTACTCTGGGGAAGGGAAGGTCTGCCCTTGTCTTCTATTCCAGCCTTCAGCTGAGTGAATGAGGCCATTCACATCATGGAGGGCAATCTGCTTTACTCAGTCTACCAATCTGAATGTTTATCTCATCCAAACACACGCACAAAAACACACAGAATAATGTTTGACCAAATTATCTGGGCACCTCATGGCCCAGTCAAGTTGACATTATAATTAACCATCATATCCTGGAACGTAGGAAAAGGGCCCAGATTGTTCCTAGAGTTGCTGATGGCTGAGGAAGTGAAGCCCCTTAAAGGGTATTACAGGTGCTGGGTGTGGTCTCAGGTCACACACCCGGTACGCAGGGGAACACAGCAGAGCAGGTGGGAGATTCCAGTGCAGAGGACGAGAAGGTTGGGTGAGGGGGAGGTGCCCCAGTCAGGTAGGAAGGCACACACTCCCGAAGGGGTACAGCACCTATCACCAGGGCTGCAGAGGGGAGAGGAGAAGTGATGCTGCCATGCCCTGAGCCCCAGGAGGGATCACTGCTTGGTAGCCTGTGTTGCCTAACCAAGAACATGCTGGGCAGAAGTTTTCACAGTGGGACAGCCCGATAGAAAACAGCAACTTTTGATGGCTGTGTCTTCACAGAGGGGTATCACTGGCCAGCAGAAAGGGGATTGTACCCTCAAAAAACACAAATGCAAACACCTGTACACAAGTGCATATATACACACATATACATATACAGACACATACATGCGCATGCATGCACACATGCACACACTCCATAGAAACAGTGCTGGAACAGAAAGGGGAGGGCATGAGGGAGCAGGTTCCACACTCTCTTCTCTGTCTCAAACATCTTCAAGCAGCTTCTCCTGGACTGAGACTTTGAATTGACCCCTAATAATTATACTTCCTGAATTTCACTGAGTATTAACTAGAGATAGCAAGCTTAAGTTTAAACTGGAGGGACTAAGTATTACTGGATGATCGTGTGTGCACTGGGCTAAGTGCAGTCTTTCTGATGCGCAATGGGATTGGAAAGTCTGTCGAAGAACCCAAAGCCAGTTTCACGCTTGTTTGTCACTGAACTGAGACTTTTCAACCAAACCTGTTACACAGAGAAGAAAATACTTGAAGGAAGAATATTGAGCAAACTTATGTTGCTCAGGCTAGTCTTGAATTCCTGGCCCCAAGCAATCCTCCTACCTAAACCTCCCAAAGTGCTGGGATTATAGGCATGAACCACTGTGCACAGTTATAAATTATATCTTTGTACCGTCCGGATCTGGAATTTTTTTTAATTTTTAAATTTTTATTTATTTTATTTTATTTTATTTTAGTTTTTTGAGACAGGATCTCACTCTGTCGCCCGGGCTGGAGTGCCATGGCATCAGCCTAGCTCACAGCAACCTCAAACTCCTGGGCTCAAGCGATCCTTCTGCCTCAGCCTCCTGAGTAGCTGGGACTACAGGCATGCGCCACCATGCCTGGCTAATTTTTTCTATGTATTTTTAGTTGTCCAGCTAATTTCTTTCCATTTTTTCAGTAGAGACAGGGTCTCACGCTTACGCAGGCTGGTCTTGAACTCCTGAGCTCAAACAATCCGCCTGCCTCGGCCTCCCAGAGTGCTAGGATTACAGGCGTGAGCCACTGCGCCCAGCCCGGATCTGGAATTTAATGAGTTCAGCAAACACTTTGCCAGCTGTAGAGCAAGTCACATCAGCCATAAAATGATAGCAGCTGCATGTGTACATACGGCTAAAAACTTACTGTGAGTTTTTTTGCGGATCCCCTTTATCAGGAGAACAATGTTCCCCTTTCGTCCTAGATTGCTAACATAAAAAAAAATTATGAATGGTTGCTCAATTTTGTCAAATGATCTTTCTAAAGATGATCGTATTTTTCTCTTTTAATTTGTTAATGTGGTCAATTAATGACATTAATTGTCCACTAATGCTAAACCAATCTTTGTTTACAGAATTTAACTTGTTGGTGAGAGTTTCTTTGTTTTGTTTTCTTTTGGATGGTGTACTTTTTTTGTGTTTTATTTTTTATAGTGTTGGATTGAGTTTGCTAATATTTTTTATATTTTTAAAACAACTTTATTGAGGAATAATTTACATAAATGAAACACATCCACTTTTAGTATATAGTTTGAGGAGTTTTGACAAATATATACATCTTTTTAACCAATACCACAATCAACATATTTCATATATGTTGTATGTATCAGAAGTTCATTTCTTTTTATTGTTGAGTATTGTTATTATTGTAAAGGTGCACTATCCGTTTACATTTTGACAGACACTTGGGTAGTCTTAGTTTTAGCTATTATAAATAAAGCTGCCGATATGGTTTGGATGTTGGAGCCTTCCAGATCTCATGTTGAAATCCGATTGCCGGTGTTGGAGATTGGGCCTGGTGGGAGGTGTTTGGGTTACGGGGGTGGATCCTTCATGAATGGCTTGGTGCCCTCCCCAAGATAATGAGTGAGTGTTTGCTTTATTAGTTCACATGAGAACTGGTTGTTTAGAAGAGCCTGGAACCACCTCCTCCCCCTCTTGCTCCTTCTCTCACCATGTGACACGCCTGGACCCCCTTCGCCTTCTGCCTCGACTGGAGGTTCCCTGAAGCCCTCGCCAGAAGCAGGTGCTGGTGCCGTGCTTGTACGGTTTGCACAACCATGAGCCAAATAAACCTCTTCTCTTTATAAATAAAAAAAAAAAGAGAATATTCAGCAAACTATGAATAGTGGTTATCTATTGGGCTATGTGTGGAAAATTATAGGGGACTTTTAAATATTCTACATTACAGATCATTGTAGCATTTTATTTTTATAATTAGTATGCTGTTTTTGTAATTATAAAATGACAACAACAAAGTATAATTTAAAAACTCACAAGTCGATGAGTTGACAGCCCATGGCATCGGGTGGGCCAGCCCGCTGAGCTCGCCAAAGGGACCATTACGCCCAAGGAGGACCGGGAAAGGCCATGGGCAGGGTGCAGATGGATGCAAGCCCATTACCACCTCTAGAAAATCCATTCGACGTGCCCCTTAACTGATGATGAGTGAGCAGGTTCATCTTCAAAAATAACACACGAGTAGGGCAGCTGTTTAACAGATTATCCAAAGCGGACATTTGGAGAGTGAGCAGGAACACTGGTGATAATTCCATGGCAGGCAGGCACAGGACACTCACACACTGAGCAGATGCCACATGGCTGTGTCCTAGGAGAGAAGGTCTCCTCAGGGCTGTATTCTTGTGCTCCAGAGAGGGTCTGGGCACCCTAAAACGGTCTGTGTCATGAATTTTCGGGGATTAGAAAGGGTCTAGGCTAGCATTGCCCAATAGAAATGCAATGTAAGGCACGCAATTTTTAAAATTTTTAGTGGACACTTTAAAAAAGAGGAAGAAAGCAATTTAATAACATATAGTATTTAACCCATATATCCATGTGTTTGGCAGAATTATGGTCCCTAAAGGTATCTGCTAATCCTTGCCACCTGTGAATATGTTACTTTACTTGGCAAAAAGGACTTTGCAGATGTGGTTAAGCTAAAGACCTTGAGACAGCGAAGTAATTCTGAATTATCCTGGATTATCTGGGCCCAGTCTAATCACATGAGTCCTGAAAAGTAGAGAACTTTTCCTGGCTGTGGTTAGTGGGAGACCTGATACAGAAGAATGGTCAAACAGATGGATGTTGGTGGCTTTGATGATGGAGGAGGAAGGGGCCACAAGCCAAGGAATGCAGGTGGCCTTCGGAAGCTGCAAAAGGCAAGGATACAGATTCTCCCCTAGAGCCTCCAGAAAGGAATGCAGCCCTGCCAGCACCTTGGTTTTAATTCAGTGAGATCCATTTCAGACTTCTGGCCTCTAGGACTGTAAGACAATACATTTATGTTGTTTTAAGACACAAAACTCTCATAGTGATTTGTTACACTAGCAGTAGGGAATGAAAACAATGCAACATATCTCATTCAACGTTTGATCATATACACATTATTAACAAGATTTTACATTATTTTGTACTAAGTCTTCAAAGTCCCAGGGGCATCGTACGTTGGAAGCACACCTCACATCTCAACTCAGGCTAGCCACATTTCAGGTGCTCAGTGCCCACCTGTGGCCAGTGGCTACCATCCTCAACAGCATGGTTCTGGACCCTTTGCCCTCGATGGATTCTGAAATCCGAGGTCCCCGGGATTGATTTGTCCCAGCTCAAAGCATCCCTCCAGAGCAGTGCTCTAGGGTAGCCCTATTTCCAGTGCTTTATTTTCACCAAGTGGCAGTTTGTCTATGTGTGAGTCTGTGTGTGTACATATTCCCATGTGGGTATGTTTGTGTGTACGGCTATTTCCACGAGCATTTACGCTGTGCCTGTGTGGGGAAGCCTT
The DNA here is from genome assembly GCF_020740605.2 of Lemur catta. Classification (NCBI taxonomy): domain Eukaryota; kingdom Metazoa; phylum Chordata; class Mammalia; order Primates; family Lemuridae; genus Lemur; species Lemur catta. The sequence goes on from NC_059137.1 coordinate 78,036,240, forward strand.
GGAAGACATCTCAGTTGCCCCAGGAGAAAAGGGACAGTTTTTGTAGGTTCCAGTTGTTCCTCAAGCAGGAACCAGCTTGCAAACTGATCTGAAGATCCCTGATTGTTGTGCCTGGTTATCTCAGCCTTAACTAGCAGGTATTTCCTTGACCAGCAGCTATCTCCAGGTCTCCAGAGAGTTGACTCAGGGGAGTCAACACTCCCTTTTGATCTGGCATCACTTGTACCTGCATTGGAGTCACCCCAGGATGGCAGTACCGCTGTGGGGACAGTTTGTGAATGGGACTGAAAGAGGAATGACAACACTATTACATTCCACTGAGGCAGGGCAGGAAACACCTGTGTTGTATCTTCTTTGGGTCAGATTTTCAAAGAGTTTGTGTTTTCCTTCAGGTCTTCATAAGGCTGTATGAAAGCATCCCAATGCAGTTGAAACTTCAGCAGACAGAGCTTGTGAGGATGCTTGAATAAAGGGTATGTCTGGCACTCTGGGAGGCCGAGGTGGGAGGATCGCTCGAGATCAGGAGTTCGAGACTTGAGCAAGAGCGAGACCCCATCTCTACTAAAAATAGAAAGAAATTATATGGACAACTAAAAATATACATAGAAAAAATTAGCCGGGCATGGTGGTGCATGCCTGCAATCCCAGCTACTCGGGAGCCTGAGGCAGCAGGATTGCTCGAGCCCAGGAGTTTGAGGTTGTTATGAGCTAGGCTGACGCCACGGCGCTCTAGCCTGTGCAACAGAGCGAGACTCTGTCTCAAAAAAAAAAAGGGTATGTCTAAGACTCCATTCACATTTGACACAAATCTGAACACAAGCATTCAGATTGCTCTTCCTGTCCTCTCCTAAAGCATGATCCACAGCTACCAGGTCACACAGCGAACGGACCAGTCTGGCTGCAGGACTAGGCAGCTAGTACATCTGTTTAATTTGTTGGCATGTCCTCTGTGTCAGGAGGAAAACCAGCGGAGAGCAGAGGGTGCTGTATTTCTAACTCCTAATATGATGGCTGTTTATAATATTAGATGTGCAAAAGGGTCACAAGGGACATACTGCACTTGCTAAAGGTTGTGCTGCTGTCACAAAGCAAGCAGAGAAAACTCTCCTGCCCTCCCGCTTCCCTGAAAAAGTACGCGTCATTCACCTCTGATTAGACTTCTTGGAGAAATGACCCATCACCTGGGCAAATAATCCCAATGTCTACCTGCCTCTCCTGGGTCCTTGCTTCTGATTGTAATTCATTTATCTCTGGCACATGTTGTTTTGTATTTATGATTAGATTCAGGTGAAAAGTAGGGTGGCAGCTGAATTATTGGTGCCATTTGCTCATGTAATCTATGCTGTCAGTGATTCTGAAGTGCATGCAAAAGGCATTAGCCCCCTAATTATGGATTTTCACAGGATTCTTTGATATGCAGATGGACAGTCAGCCCAGAGTGGGGGGACCTCTCTTCTGAGGGAGGTGATGGCTGGGTGCTGGAGGTGGAGCTAGTATGCCTGCAGAAAGAATGATACATTTTGTATTTATGGTCTGGCTTTTTCCTGGGCAGATATGGGGAAGTTGCAAAGCCCTTGCAAGTCTACAAAGAATTATATGCAGTACGATACACATACAGTTGTCCCTCGGTGTCCCTGGGGGATTGGTTTCAGGACCCCCACCCCCAACCCCACCCCAGGATACAGAAATGTGAAGATGCTCAGGTCCCTGATATAAAATGGCAGAGTATTTGCATATAACCTATGCACATCCTCCTGTAGGCTTTAAATCATCTCTAGATTAGTTAAAATATCTAGCACAATGTTAATGCTATGGAAATAGTTGTTATATTGTATTTTTACTTGTATTATTTTTAAGTGGTTTTTTTTAATTTTTATTTTTCCGAATATTTTTGATCCACGGTTGGTTGAATCTGTGGATGCAGAACCGGGGACGCGGTGGGCAGACAGCATGTACAACTTATTCATTAAAGTGAGTATGGGGAATTTCACCAGGGAAGTCGAATCTCAGTACCACTGTGTCCGTATTTTCAGCCTGTCAGCTGAGTAAGCTCAGGCTTCTCTAGGTTTTGACTGCGTGTGTGTGTGTGTGTGTGTGTGCGCGTGCATGTACTAGAGCACGTGTGGAGAAGCAGCAGTGTTCTCGAGAGGAGAAAAGTGTGAGAGTACAGAGCTCTCTCACCCTGCATTTTGTTCCCATCCTTCCATCTCAAGCAGCACATACAGGCTCCGTGATGGTAAAACCCACAGGTAAAAGCACTAGGCCTTTTCTAATGTTAATGGGTTACTACAAGGCCAGGTGTGAACTTACACTGGACGTTTTAGTCTGAGGAATAATGGATGAGGCTCCTGGCTGGACTGCAGGGCTGAGGGACCCTTACAGAAAAGAGCTCAGTGGATTTTCTTCCCACCTCCCTGGGCAGATAGATGCCCGCGGCTGCCATGTTGCCACCTGCAACTCTGCTCACAGTCCACCTCTTTTCCAGGTGTACCCCAAGCTCTCACTTGTGACCACACTCTCTGGCTTGGCATTCAAAGCCCTGCAGGATCTGGGTGCAACTCTCCAGCTCCCTTGCTGCCTTGTCCCTGCCTGCACCCTGTACTCCAAGCACATCAAAGGACTCGCTCCTTACCACACAAAGCCTCATCCTTCCCCACTCTGTGCCTTGCTCACACGCCTGCTGTACTTCAGAATCCCTCCTCTTTTCCACACGCATATGCCCCAATTCTTTGCACTTTCAGGTTTAATGCACACCATCTCTCCATGAAACCACCCTCCTCCCTTCTGGCTCAATGTTTTCTCTTCCTCCCCTGAACTCCTATATTTTGTCTGCCTCTCTTTCATGATACCTCTTACTCCCTTTGATTGGCTATTAATGTTCATGTCTCATTTCTCCTGCTAGACCGTAAGCTTCTTGAGGGTTGGGGCCCACGTGAAATTTATCTGCCCCTCGAGTGACATCCCGCACATACCTGCTGCCTAGCCACCACTTGGTGAATAAATGAATGAACATAGCATGGGTCAAAGCCATGGAGATTAACGTTCTTGGAGCAGTGTTTCTCAAAGTGCATTCCAAAGGCCATTTACTTGGAGTGGGACACAAGCTTGTTGAAAATGCAGGTTCATGGCCCCTACTAAGACTCAATGGATTAGAGTCTGTGGGAGGTGAGGCTGAGAAATCTGTGTTTTAAATGATTCCTGAGAAGTCTGACCTTTGAGAGCCCATAGAGATTTAAAAGACAAGCTCAGCCCAGTTGAGTTGGGGTTAGAGCCCATAAGCTAAGGATCCAGACAGGGAGGATGGGGTGAAGGGGGCAGAGAGGAGGGACAGGGAAACGTTATTCTAAGATACCTAGGAGGGCATTTGTATCAGCTTTAAAATTGGACATGGCAAGCCAAGGAGAATATTAGCTATGGTTTGTAGTAAGTCCGTCATCGAATGCAGAGAATTTTTTTAAGTCAGGAACAAAAATACATTTCAGGGCAGACAGTTTAATTTCTGTGTCCGTCAACCTAAGTGTTGTCAACGGTTGGTTCCAGCTTCAGAAGAGACCCATGTTAGGAAATTCCAAGGTCACTGGTTTATTGAACAGAACTGGGAGTTCATTTATTAAATTTAAAAATATTTATTTTAAGTGAATAGAGCAATTAAGAAAAATCAGCCAGGCTATAAACCTCAGAGTGAAAAAGTTCAGTTAAGATACAAAAAAAACTGTACAGCATCCAAGTGACTATTTTAAATGCTTTAAAAAATTTAATAGGAAATAAGAAATGGATTTCTGTGGACTTTAGTTACTATGGCCAATGGGTAACTAAGGAAATACTCTATTCTCCCCTACTGATTTTTACAGGTGATTTGAAGTAAGCATAAGAGCCATCAAGAAATTTTTTAAAAAATAATATCCCTAGCTATATAGGGAGAAGGAAATAAAAAGGAAAATCACTTCACTCTTTACATTAAGAGGCTTTTCCCGAAGAAAAGTGGTGTGGTGGTCGGGGGTGTTAAAAAGGCAAAAAGAGATGAGTACTTTAAAATGACAGTGTAACTAGGCTGCTGCTAATATTTAGAAAGAGAATTACAGGAGTTGAGCTGCAGAGAAAATGGCTCAAGGTTCTATTTTCAGCTTTTTGACTGGTCAGAGTCAGCTAACGAGGACGGTGGCAGGTCGGCAGGCACACTTGCAGCCGACTGCTTGTACAAGGTTCTTGTACTGAAAGCTGAGTCTGGAAGAACCTTCCCAGAGTGGAAGCAGCAGGTAGAACAGCCTGGAGGAACCATTTTTCTAAACACTGTGCTCTTCTTTTTCCTTTTAATTTTCAACTTGATGTCTATTAGGAGAAAATTTACCTGGCTGGATAGTTTAGCCAGAAGTGATTGAGTTTCCATTTGGTCAAGGGCTGTGTGTGTTTATTTTCTTTCCCTCCCATGTCCTGGGCCAATTTGCTTTGTCCGGGTTAATTGTGCATCTTTGCTATTATTCTGGAAATTGGGCCATCCCAGCAGTCTCAGACTGTGTGAATATTTTGCTCAGAGGCACAGAGGCAAACATCTTTGGAGGCCTTCCAGTTGTACTTATAGCACTTATAATTCAGGTTTTTCCTGCTGTCTGAAATACCGTGCCCCTCTCATCTCGAAAAAGCAAACAACACAAGATGTATTGTGCGGCGTGGCTGACAAGACCACCAGGTCACAGTGGCAGTGGGTGCTTGATGGGACATGTACCTGCAGGGACCCATCTGGGGTCCCCTATCTAGCAGTGAACTCAGCAGCTATGGCTGAGTTCACTCTACAAGCAGCCTCACCTGCATGACGTCCTTATCACAAAGCCGTTGTCCCCCAGGATGGAGAGAGAAATTAAAGTAGGTAGGAGGGGCCCCTGCTGTTGCTTAGTTGCTGCGACAATACTCAAGCCTGTGGGATTGTAGCTCAAGCAGGTACTTAGATCAGACTCTGCTGAGGAGGATTAAAGTCAGTGCTTATTTCTGAGGAACTTGCATATATGAGCCTGGCATTATTATCACCTTGACTAATGAGTGTTAAAAGAGAAATCAAAATCCTGGATGATCTCCTGTGAAGAGCTTTTCAGGGGAACAAAATTACAACATCCACTGCTGACTTTACCAGTGGCTTAGTTTCACCCTAGTACATGGGGCTTTCGAGTTTACACCAAGCTCCATTAATGCCTATCAATTACTTTGTACAGCAGAGGACACCACGAATGCTGTAGCACTTACTCCTCCTTCCGGCTGTGAGCACTGTGCAAAAGTCTCGGCTTCACCCTTCCCCACTGACTCTTCCCTGGGTTTCGTCTCAAACTTGTTCAGTCTGTTCTGCACTATTTATTTACGGTATGGTTTTTGGGTCAGGGTATTGGCTACAAAGGCTTAGAGTCTGGAAAAGAATTTGCCAAAGTAACAGCCCAAAGGCTACTTCTTGGTTGAATAGATGAGGCTGTCATCTCCTAAATGGGCAATGGTAGCCTCGCTGATGGCAAGCAGCTAAGTGTGAAGTGTCCCCCGATGTGGGACAATATGGAGCACACTCCAGCTTCTCTGATGGATTCTAGCCAAGAAATGTCTGAATGAAATCCCTTGGTCCTAATTGCCAGTTTACAGGGAATATGGGGATGGGAGAACAAACTTAATAACTGAGAACCTAAGGAAACAACAAGGCAGATAAATCCAGAGGATGAGACTTCATTTAGGCACCTGGCCTGCTCTTTTCAAGGGCTCAGTGATGTGCAATAGGACACGAGAGTTCTAGATTGAAAGAGATTTAAGAAACATTACAACCAGATACAATGTGTGGTTCTGGATTGGAAGCTAGTTAAGCTAAACTCACAGTAACAGATATTTGGAGGACAATGGTGGAAATTCGAAAGGTTATTAGATTAGAAGAAAATTTATTGACATGGAAAGATGACTGATTATATATAAATAAGATACATATATATGTGCAGAGTGAAAGTGTGGAAGGAGTTACACATAGGTGTTAACTGTGGTAATGTTGAACAATAAGAATATGATGTTTTAATTTTCTTTTTTTTCATATCAACACTTTCTAATTTTTTAATCTTGAAATGATATTGCTTTTGTGATCACAAAAGATTGTTAAAACAAAAATCGAGGCAGCAATAATGAAAAGGGACCTTGGAGTGGGGTCAGGCCAGCTGCTCCCAGGCTAGCACCTGCCAGCACCTGCCTCCCATGCCTGGGACTTACAAGGAAGACCCCAGCGGAGACCATAATTCCACATCCATGCAGTCCTACTTTTTTCATTTTGAGGTGCAGCTGAACAATTTAAAATTTGTCACAATGTAACTGAACGTGCAGAGTGACTTCCCACTGGTAATGGTTGTTGAAAGGAGTGAGGGAGGGGGTTGCAAGGGGAGCTCAGGTCAGTACTGAGTTCTAGTCCTGATAGTTCCACTGATCAACGGGTAAATCCCTTGAGGCTCAGGTCTTATCAGCGACATATTTTCCTAGTTGAGAGGAATGTCAGGTAAGAGGCAAATAGATGGCACACAGTTTTTCTAGACCCACCCAAACATTAAATGATATTTATACGCTGAAATAATAACCAGAAAGTTCTATGCTCAAACCAATGAGTCCTTTCTCCCAGGCAGACTGGAGACACTGGAAGATACCTGTGTAATATTCAAATGACTGTCAACCCAGGTGTGGAGTCACCGGGGAGGGGCAGGACTGGCCTCCTGCGATGCCTTAGGGGCTTTGCTAATCATGTTCTGATGGTAAATGTAGGATAAAGAAAAAACCAAAAATGAAGAGAAGAATCAGAGGGGAAAGATGGCTTTTTGCACAGTAACTTCGGCTATGATCTGCCGGGTCACATCTGCCCTGCAGGAGGGAGGTGGGAAGGCCGCGGGTACACTCTGTTCCTTACTGAAATCACTTAAGTGCAAATCAGATCATCTGGCTTGTCTGGCCACGTCCCAGGACCTAGAGGGACCAAATCAGCAAACCTGCTTTCAAATATGTAGGTAATCACGTTATTATCATTGCCTAGGGTGAGACTGATGTTTTTTTACAGAATAGACCTGTTTGTGAAAGGCTGTTTGTGGGTGTGCTTGGCAGACTGTTTTATACCCTCAAGATGTGCAGTTTAAATTAGAAGGTGAAAAAACCCTAAATGCATAAAAAGTGGATCTCTCAAGAGAGAAAAACTGATGTTTACCTCTCGGGAGGCTGTTCTGCATCACGTACTCAGGCAATTCAACGTCGACGTTCAGTATTGTCTATCTGATCCATCTCAGCGTGGTGATGTTAGTTAACAATACTGAACTTTTTTTTTTACCACCATACTAAGATATTGTTAAATGCATTAGCTTGATCCATGTGATTTGTGTATGTCAAGGATGGTAGAATGATAAGCAATTTCATATGATTAAATCTAATAAGTGGCCTTTCCTTTAGAGGAACTTAGACATGAGTTGGGAGACAGAGAGTAACCTATCAATAGATGCAAAAGGATTAAGAACTAGAATTAAGAAGCCTTTATTTTGAAGTCAGTAACACAAACATTAGTTCATACCAGAAGGTTTTTTTTTCTGACTAACTTCCTAAAGGTAAATCTTTTCCACTAGATGAAATACATGGTCCAATATTTAAGCCACAAAGGAAAAGGAACTCAGTGACTACATGCAACTCAGTTGCATCCTAAAATACGATTATCTACCTTGAACACCCACCTTTTTCCTAAGAGTTGACAACTCCACCCTCATGTGACCAGGATTTGTGCATGTGGCCGGTATTTAGGAGAACATGCTGAAGGTAATTCCTAAACGAGTTCACATTTGAGCTGCTGCAGCTCCCCAGGGACGTGGGGCTCGCTCAGATGTGTAAGCTCTGGTTGTGTTTCTTTCAAAATCAGACATATTACTTTACAGTCATACCTTGTGAGAGAGGGCTCAGGTCTCCAGATTCCCCGGAGAGGCATTTTGTTCCTTCTGCCTGAATCTTCCTCAATCCCACATCCCCCTTGAGTGGCTGTGACCTGTTGGGGGTTTTATTTTATTTTTCAGGCTTTGCTATTGTGGTAATCACGATGCCTTTCAGACGGTGTTTGTCCTAATTGCCGTTTCTAGCGCAGAGCCAAGCTGAACTGCTGGGATCACACAGCACAGTACTGGCTGGGCTGGTATTTTCTCTCCTTGCTAGCGGCTTTCTACTCTATAAGGTAAAGGAAAATCATGACTTTCCTGGCACAGTTAAATAAAAGATCAAAATTAGCCCAGACTATCTGGAGAGATGACAAAAATCTCAGTTCTGAACTGACAAGCTGTGTCATCTTAGGCAAATTTCTTAACCTCTGGCAACATGAGTTTCTTCCTTGGGAAAATGAGGGGATTAAAACAGATAGTCTCCCAGTTACTGTCTGACTCTAAAATAACATGAGTCTGTATAAAACCTTATATATAGATAGGCTGGTAATTAAATTATTCTATCATCCTTAAACATTCACTTTTGTATGCAGAAGAAGAGAGAAAAGAGAACTCAGAAATGGATACGTCGGTGGGAAAATCCAGGTTTTAAAATGGTTGTGATAGTTGAGTTATATAGAAGTAATTTATGCTTGACTTTTGAGATATTTTTGTCCTTATAAGAAAATATAAAAATAGAGTTCCAGGGATTCTGGAGGATTGCTCCCAAAACCTAAAGTTTTTCAATTTCTTTATACTTTTGAAAATTGGGGTTCATGCAAAAAGAGTTAGTCACTTATGTCAGAGTAAGTTCATGGTCGCCTTGAAGTTTTCTTTTGTGTGTGAAGATTGATGAAATGCCCGTGTACTGCCTTGACTAAGCTGAGCAATTAGGCAGAATGACATTCACAGAATTTTTGGAATTAACTTAGGTTTCCAGCTGATGTTGATTGGAATATTTCAGTTTGTAGCCTTGGGCGTCAGACATCAGGCAGTGCGGTGGCCTGGGCCAGAAAGAGATTGCTTCAGAGTGAAGTTTGGGCTTGAATGTCCTTGCTGGTGACATCCTGCCACCTTGTGGCCAGCTGTGACTTCAGTGTTGTGCACTGCTGTTCCCCAAGTGTGCAGGCTGCTTTCGTCTGAGCCCACGCGGCAAAAGCAATACTGACAGGCATTCCAGGATTGAAATTGAAAGCACAATTTTATGGGTTCTACTCATTATTTATAGACTGTTTTATTGACTGTAAAATGTTTGTGTTGCACCCCAGCCCCAAAGGAGAGTCCATGTTCCTTTTAATTCTTTAAGAGTGCACACATAGCTGATGGGCAGAAATGGAGAAAGGTTAAGTTTTGGCAATGTTGATCTTGGTTCTGCTCCTAAAGGGATGCTTGCTGAGAGGCCAGTTCTTCCTGGTTCCACCCAGGAAGATTCCCCCCCACCCCCCGTCCTCAACTAATAGAGCCTTTTATTAATGTTACCGTGTCTGTTACTGCACTTCAGGGCACCATCTGTGCTAGATATTATTTTTATCTTCCTTTTGTAGATTTACTGAGGTTCAGAGACATTAAGTAACTTGTCCAAGGTCACTCAGGAGACAAACTGTAGAACTGAAACCAGAATCTAAGTATCCCAACTCAGTCTCAACCCCTCTGCCCTGTGTCTTTGAAATGAAATAAAACCACCTAGTTTATTTCCTACATAGGCAGGTGTAAGACCGAAGGAGATAACAGTGCAAATGAAAGCATTTGTAATGAAAAATATCTACCCAGCTGTTGGTTGACTTTTCAAATTGCCATTATTGCCATTATTATGCATGTTGTTGAGATTATTGCTGATGGCAGGCAAAAATTTTCTATTTCATAAATGGAAGAGAAAAGTGACTTTTTGGAGGGAAATACTCAGAATTGATTAAAAGGTTATTTGCAGTTGCTATTAATGATGTTCTCTAAGCCTCTCATTTTACCATTTGCTGCATAGTTGCAAATGAAGCTGATCCTAATTAGAGATTCCATTTGTGGGCAAAAGAACTTGAATGTGAATTCAATATGTAAATGAAAAGATAGCTTTAAGCAGTTAGAGAGATAACAACTAGACCCGTGAGGCAAAGCTCTGAGATTTTAGCTCGTAGCTGCGGAGGTGAATTGAGCAGTTAATGTAGATTAAAGAGGGGAAAGATGCCCAGCCATTCTCTCTGGGGGATAAAGGGGACCTGCTTTGTGTTCTGTGTGCGTGGGGCTACACTTATCTGGAGTGACTGGGTGTCCTGCAGATATCCACGTGTCCCTCTACTTTACCAACGTTAAGTGCAGTATTTGCATCGTGAAAATAAGTAATGCTTGGGTAAAAAACAAACAAAAATCAGTGTATCCTTTTCTTAAAGCCAGTGTTGGGTTATAGGAAAGAATACCTTAACAAAACCCAGCCGTAACAATAAAAAAGAAAAAAAAAAAAGGGGGGGGGGAAACACTCCAAACCCCAAAACCAAACCAAAACAAAAAACCTAGCCATAAATGATAAAAGGACCATGTAGGATGCAAAGCATATGATTGTCTGCCTTAGAGGGTACATACCACCACTCATTTTCCACACAGTATGCCCATAAATCGTCCCTTCAACAGGCTAAAGCCAGACAGAAACCCAGCTTTGATTAGGAAGTCTTAGGAGGGCCAGATCCTGCCTGAACTGCTGTAGAATCAATGGAGCAGGGTAGGGACCCATCAGCTGCCTTTCGCTAGGCATTTTGAAAATCTCTCCTGTGGCTTCAGGGACGCTCGCCTTGCTGCCTCTGTGTTGGAACCCATTTTGGTTTCCTTTATGAGATATAAATTGCTGACACTTGCCACTTTGTATTCACAGTTCGGACGCGTGGCCCCTAAGTTAGATATTTGCATTTTTGGTTCCTGTGCCTTATGTATCTAAATTTTGTTCGTTATCTACCTGTATTGTATATTCAGAGATATGCAGAGACTGGACATGGAAAACCACACACTGAGTTTCTCCCCTCCTGCACACACACACTTTTAATAGGTTTTACATTACCTATAAAATTTAAATAACATTAAGTATGTTGAAGGAGAAAAGTCGTAAAAAGAAAAAAAGGTTGAATGGGGTACATGGAAGGGATGACATAGTGATTCTACCCCTTTCTCATTGGTGCTGGTGCTGGTGGTAAGATAGCATGAAAATGGGTTGATTGTACAATTTGGCTTTTTAAACTACCTTCTTACCTAAGCCACTACCTAGCTAGCCTTTGTGAAGAACGGGGGAAGAAAGCATTCAGTGTAGTGTTCCGCATAAACAGGTACACAGGCAATTTCAAATTATCTACACTGATTCTCCTGACCTCCACTGGAGAACATCGTGGAACATGTTGTTTCTACCATAAGGAAGTTGTTTCAGTTGTTAATTACATTACATGACAGATGTCCTCTTTATAAAGACTAGGGATACATTTGTTCTTAACATCAGGAACAGTTGTGTTTCTTCTGGGAAATTAAAGAAATAAACCTATGATACCAGGAACTGTGTCTTTAAAAGTTTTATGGTCACATCAACCACTAGAAAGCTTGAATCTAAATTTGCAACTCATAAGTAGCAAACATATATGGTCATTGTGATACACGTTTTTAAGTTGTTTGTTTCTTGCTCTATTGTATGTTTCTATTTTCTTTTTTCTTTCACTTAAATTAGTAGTGAGGATTAAGTTTGGCTATGAGGAATGGAAAACCCAAAATATTAATGCCAGTGGCTTAAATAAAATAGAAGCTTCTCTTTCTCTCAGGTAAAATTCTCAGTAGGTGGTCCAGGTTTGGAATGGCAGCTTTGTGATTATCAGAAACCCAGACTTCTCATGTGTTGCTTTGCCTTTCTCAACACACAGCTTCCAACTCATGGTACAAGATAGCTGCTCTGGCTCTAGCTATTATGTCTGCAGCCACTAGGAAGGAGAATAGGAGAGAAGAGGGACATAACTGATCTTACCTTTTAAGGATACTCTCTAGAAGTTGCACACACAACTGACATTTACATCCCATTGACCAGACCTTAGTTACTTGCCTACACCTAGCTATAAGGATAGCTAGAAATGTGGGCAATCGTGTATTTTAGCTGAAAATGAGGGGTCTCAAGACTGCAGAGGAAAGGGAGATAGGCTTTTAGGAGAGGAGCAGTGGGCTGTGTTAGATCTATTTGTAATTCAGATTATTTTATGGATCTTTATAAATTACTTTAAATTCTGTGCATACTGGGGGAAGGGTAGTTTTAGAATAAATAGGCTTAAAGTCCTTAAAAGGAGCATGGATCCTGTTATTGCTTCCGTTTAATGTAAGTCTGGAGAAACTCAGAAAAGGCTCTTTGGCACAACAGAGTTCTTTAACAGTTCCTGTAGATCCCAGACTTAGGTTGCCCAGATCACTTGGTGTCTGAAAAGGCAGGACTAATGAACTTGAGCTATTTCCTTTTATCTTGGAGTCCAGTGAGCAATATACATTCACCTGAGCTGAATTTGCCAAGCAAGATAAGCTTTTGATGGTTTGAAGTGAATTTTTATCAACGTATTTAACAGTTTCTCTTATCTGATTAGGTTGGCCGTTATAAGTCTTCAATAAAAAGAGGAAAATTTGTTTTTTGATACATGCAATTTGTTTGGCAGACAAACACCTCTCAAAGAATGGGACTCTTGGGGTGCTGTGGGAATGAAAGGACATGACAGAAAGGATCTGGAAAAGTGAGAAGTTTGGGTGCTGCTGCCCAGACTCGTTGTTTTGCCATGAGATTTAAAAGTTAGATAGTTACCCTAGAGCAGTATTTTTCAAACTTCAGTTTGCCTAAAAATGACCTGAGGGATAGAGTTAAAACTGCAGACACCTAAGCTCCACACGCAGAGATTCTGATTCAACAGATAGTTTGGGGACAGCATTTTGATCAATTTTGGACTAGCAGATGCTGATTGCCCAAAGTTGAACAATATTTCAAAATGGAGTTCATTAAACTTTCCTTTGAAAAAGAATGTGAACAAGTCATTAAAAATATTACAGGGTTTGTTTTAAATACTTCGTTTTCTAGGTTGCTGAAAGGTTGGGCATTTCTCTTCTCCCTCCCCAATTTCTTTTGTGAAGAGGGGGTCCTCACACCATTGCACGCAATTGAATGTGAACTTAAAGGTTAATGATTTGATGAGGGGCTCTTAGCACTCCCTGGCAGCTCTGGTCACCTGATCTGCCAGCCACCAATGGGCATGGAGAAAACATCCTTCGGTCTCTCCTCACCATGGCAACCAGTGCATACTGATCCCTGTCTGTCAGTTTCCAGGCTAGCGACTCTACAGAGTCACCTGTGTCATAGCAACGGGAGAAAGCTGCTGTTGACTTTGGCTTTCCAAATGCCTGGAAGCAGGGCTTTCAATCCTAGACCCCAGCTTCTTCCTCCCTGCTGTTGGGTGCGAAGCTGTTCGGACTCCGGGAGTTGGCCGCCTGAGAGAAACGGGGCGGGAGGGGGAGACTCTGGGACAGTGGCGATATTGGTGGCAGGTGTGTGTAAATTGGAGCTGTCAGTTGGACCAGCAGGAAATAGGAAGTACGAATCTTAGGGGAAGGGAGTGAATCACATTCACAAAGACAGCTTGAAACATAGAACAGGAGGTGAACTACAAATTCTTCACTGTACGTGAAATATCTAGATTCAAGGAAAATCAATCATCCTTTGCCTTTGAGTGTTTTGAGGTTTACAGTGAAATTAGGACTACAGGGAGAGAGGGATGGTAGCCTTTCATTTTCCCCAACATTTTACTCTAAAAAATTTTCAAATATATGACAAACTTGAAAGTTTTGTAGTGTAAATTTAGATTCTGTTAACATTTTATTTTACCTGCTTTATCCCTTATTTTTTTGATGTGTATTGTGTATCTCTCCACCAGTACATCTAATTTTTTGAAAGTAGCTTTGATTTTAATATTCTGATTATGTTTTCTTTCTTTCTAATTTTGGTGTTTATTACCCTCCTTTTATTTGTCTTCATCCACCCAAAGCCATCAGCTGTAATGATTACAACAAAGAACATGAAAATGATAACATTTTTAAAGCTACATTTATTGAACATATACTGTATGACAAGCACAGTGCTAGCCACTTTTCTTGTATTACTTTCTCATTATTTGCCAGAACGAGGAGATATAATTACCTCTCTCTCTCTCTTTTTTTTTTTTTGAGACAGGGTCTCACTTTGTCACCTGGGCTAGACTGCAGTGGCATCATTGTATCTCATTGCAACCTCAAACTGTGATCCTCTTGCCTCAGCATTTTGATCAGCTGGGACTACAGGCCAGTGCCACCACACTCAGCTAATTTTTCTATTTTTTTGTAGAGACAAGGTCTGGAACTCCTGGCCTCAAGTGTTCCTCCCATCTTGGCCTCCCAAAGTGCTGGGACTATAGGTGCGAGCCCCCGTGACCTGCCCGTCCCTCTTTTAATGATAAGGAAACAGAGTCCCAGAGACAAGTGGCTATACCAGGCTTCAAACTCGGTCTTATCTGACAATTTGCTTTGGCAGGCCAGTTTCAGGGGATTAGCAGCCCTAGAAATTCCCTTTCAAACTAGGTTAGTTAAAACCTCGCTAATATCATCTCAAACTTATTATCAAGATCATTGGTAATATTACTTTATGTATGTAAAGAAGCCTTTAGGTCAGAGTGCAATGAAAAGGCTGAACTTTGGACTGTCATTATCTGTGAACACTCTGGATATCTGCACTTCTTTGTGCGACAGTGAAGTGGGCAAAATTTTCCTCCTCTTCATCATCAGTGCTGAAATTTATTGAACTCTTCTTTGGGCCAAGCATTCTACATTCATTTAATTCTTAAGGCTAATTCTCTGAGGCAGATATTATAATCTCCTTTTTAACAATTAAATAATTGATGTTCACTGGAGTAGGTAGACAGATTATTGGAACAGAACAGGAAGTCCACATAACCCCAATACATGGACTTTCTTATCTGATGAAAGGGGCCTCTCAAATGAATGGGAACATACAGACTACAGTCGCCCCTTGGTATCAGTGGGGGACTGGTTCCAGGACCTCTTTGGACACTAAAACCCGAAGATGCTCAAGTCCCTGATATACAATGGGATAGTATTATTTGCATATAACCTATGCACATCTTCCCATAAATCATGTCTGGATGACTTATAATACTTAATTGAATGTAAATGCTGTGTAAATCATTGTTATACTGCATTGTTTAGGGAATAATGATAACAAAAAAAGTCTGTACGTGTTCAGTACAGATGCAACCATTGTAGGCCTAACATTTTCCATCAGAGGTTGGTTAAACCCATGGATACTGAGGCCCACTGTACCAGTCACTATTCGATAAGTGATGTTGGGACAACCAGCTAGAAAAAATTAACTTATAGCCATATCTTGCACCTTTTATTAGGACAAATTCCAAATGGATCAAAGATTTGAAAATGAAAAGTGAAACCATACTAGGCATGGTGGCTCACGCCTGTAATCCCAGTACTTTGGGAGGCCGAGGTGGGAGGACCACTTGAGCCCAGGAGTTTGAAACCAGCCTGGGCAACATTTAAAAAATTGGCTGGATGTGGTGGTGCACACCTGTAGTCCTAGCTACTTGGGAGGCTAAGGCAGGAGGATTGCGTGAGCCCAGGAGTTCGAGGCTGCAGTGAGCTATTATCATGCCACTGAACTCTATATAGCCTGGGTGACAGAGCAAGACCCTGTCTCTAAAAAAAAAAAAAAAAAGTGAAACCACTAGAAAATATGAGAAAATTCTTTTATGACTTTAGAATGGGGATGGCTTTCCTATGACACAAAATCTAGAAGCCAGAATAAAAGAGATTGATAGATTTTAGCATGTAAATTCACTTTGCTTATAGAAAATTCTTCATGGCAAAAAAAACTGACAAAAAAGTAAAAATACAAATGACAATATGGGGTAAATATTTGTAATTAATATCACAGATAAATTGTCATTCTCCCTAACAGATAAATAACACCTATAAAGTCTGAGGAAAATACAATCTAACCAATAAAGAAATAGACGAGGGATAGGAATAGACTATTCCTAGATGAAGAAATGCAAATGATTCTTAAACATACAGAAAGATGCTCAGCCTTATTAAACAGAATAAATGTAAATTAAAACAACAGTGAGATACCATTTTCTTTGCATTTTGCAAAACTCCAAAAGCTTAATAAAATATTGTGCTGTGTATGGCTGGTGGGAATATCCAATCAGTCAAATCTCCTTGGAAGGCAATTTGCCAATACCTTTCAAAATTACAAATGTACATGTCCTAAATTTCAGGAACTCCATTTCTAGCAATTTCTCCTACAAGTATAGTCACACACGTGGACCTGTATAGAAGCTATTTACTGCAGCATTTTTTTGCTTTGCAAAATATGGGACACAACTAAAACAGAAGACTACTAAATAAATTATAGTACAGGCACATAATATGTACAGAAGAACTAAGAAAGTCTTTATTAGTGATTTAGAAAGAACTCTAGGATGTATTAAGCAAAAAAGAGCAAGGTACAGAGCAGTGTGTGTAGTAGGTTGCCATTTCTGAACCATGAGTACAGGGAGTTGGCCCTCCTCCTGCAAAGGAGAATCTATGGTTGATCTCCTGGGTAAGCTGAGGGGATAGAACACACAATTCTGGGTCTTGCTTATGCTGGTGAAATTGCTGGCCATTCCCTGGCTGGCTAAACAGACCCGGTTCCTCAGGGATCTACACAGCGCTTACCTCTCTCCTACCATCAGCCCTATATCCAACTGTACTGGTGGAGACCATCATTTTTTTGATTCCTCGGGGACTAGGACTCCTCCCTTCTTTCCTCCTGGACTGAGTCTAAGGATGGTTGGAAATTAGCATTCAAACTTGCTTTTGTTTTATTCATACACAATGAATCTGGGTTGGTAGTATAAAAGTCTACTAAAGAAATAAAGAAACTGTTTTTGGTTTCAACACTGGAGCTAGAAAATCTATCTTAAATCGGATGAAGATAAACTGGTATGTCAATTACCAAAAGGCTTTGCAAAGTGGATGTCAGTGGTTTGTATATGAAAAACCACACAAGCCCAGGCTTATTGTCATGTTTCAACTATCTTCTTTTTATCGTATTTTATTTTAATTGAGAGATAAAATTATATGTACTTATCATGTGCAACATCAACTACCCTCTTGATTGCCAGCAGAATGTGGGCTTTTAGTTACTGGAGATATATTTCTATTCCATGATTGATCATTTGGCTTTGTGCAGAGAACTTAGCATAAGACAGGAAGCATACTGTTGGGAGACAAGTCTCTATATGTCTGTGCATTTTTTTTGTATGTACCTATAAGAAACTAATCATGAATTTGTGGAAAGATTTGACTACAACATTTATCACACATTTGTTAATAATCATGAAAAATGGAAAGCAATCATAGTGGCAAACCGTAGATGCTCAGTTAAATTATGGTACCTCTTATAATGGAGTGTTCTGCAACAATTCTAAAATGATGATGTAGAAGAATATTTAACATGGAAAAGTGTTCATGAAATATTAAGGGGGAAAGGGGAAAAGCGTGCCTCAAGTTAAATTACAATAGTGATGTCATTTAAAAAGCACTAAACACACACACACACACACACACACACACACACATACACACACAGAATGGCTACACACCACAGATTATTAGCACTTGTTATATTTTTGTAATGGGACATGGGCAAAGTTTTCATTTTCTTAAGATTATGAATATTTTTCTACAAGAAATATTACTTTTGCAATGAAGCATCTTATAAATGTTGTTATAGAATGGGGTAGAGATAAAAGTGCCTCCCTCAATCCAGCTGTCCAGAGCCCTAGCCCTGCCTTGTCCTCCCAGGCCCTTGAAGGCTCTCAGCCTATTGCTGGGGAAACTATCCCAATTTCTGCGCATTTCCTTGCTGTTGACGTCTGGTGGGTGTGTGTGCTATATACCTGACCAGAGGCACTTGTAAAAATCTATAACTGAATAAAATTCCCCTCAAGCATATTCCTGGTATTACTGGTTAAGAGGGAGGAGAAAAACATTTAAGAAATGAATTTCATCCTCATGTCCTCTAGACCAGAAAAGAGCAACCCCCTTGCCCATTTGAAATGGAATTTTGATTGGATTCTTTCTGAGTACTTCAGTAGCTTTTGAGAGAGGAAAGAAAAAAACCTTTCTGCCTTTCTGAGTATCCAGCTGCAGCTGCCTGTGAGCACATCACGTTCTACGCATCTCGCTTGTTTGAGGACTCCAGAGTCGGTTGCTATGGAAACAATAGTCAAGTCAGACTGCAACAGAGGACCTCTTCTGAGTCCCCAAGAACATATTGTTTCCTTCTGTTTGGTTCCATTTTGCTTAAGTAGCTGTGGAAACTCTCACTTTGTGGATAACCTGTTTTCCGTGTCCAGAGATTGATGCATGGACGGTCCAAGACAGCAGATATAACAATTCTCAACTGTTGGAGATGTCCTTTTCAGAACCAGCTACAGGTTGTTCTGATGGAGGACTTCTAATGAGAATTAGAGTCTTTGTTTCGCACAAGTGCTTTCAAAAACAGGCCAACCTTTCGCATAAATGGGATTATATACTATAGCAACTGAGTAACACAATTTTCAGCTGACAGTCATTTCTGTGACTTGCTGCTCAAGGCAAAACCTGTTTTGGAGCTAGCAGAGCTCACTGCGCCTGCACAACAGGTTTTCCTACAATATTTTCAAACTGCTGTTTTTCGCATTTCTTGTTTTTTCATTCATGTTCCTATATTATAGCCACATGAGGTCAAATGCTAATGTAATTCTTATTTTCACTGGAGACTTAGAAAAGCCAAGTGATTTTTCTCAAAATGCAGTAAAGTGCTGCTAATCAACGCTCTATTCAGCCGTGAGTGACCTCCTAATGCTCTGCCCGCTCTGTTTTTTCTTTTTTTTTTTAGCAAAAATATCATCATTTTCATTTTTTTCTTTTTCTCAAACAGATACTTTTGCTCGCCTAAAGGCTGGCCCCTCCACTGGGAGCTACATCTCTTTACTTAGGTAAGATAGACCCAAGGTTTCACTTCTGACAATTTCAAAGAGGTATGACTTTTTAGAGGCACTTCATAGGGACCGCTTCACTTTTCTGTTTCCAGCTGGGGCAGGGACCTGAAAGAGGCAAACTCATGTATAGTGGGTAGCATCTGACCGACTCATTTGACGTATTGTTCTATTCTACTTTCTTTTACTTGTGGTTATTTTACCATACTCTCTTCAGGGTGTTAGGAAGGGTCTCTCGTAAACTGTTTTTTTTAGGGGCTTAACTTAAGCCTGCTTCTAAAGGGCTACCCTTATCGGAGGCGGGCAAGCGGCAACACCCTATCTCACTTTAGACGGGTTTCTTGTATCAATTCCAGGATGTATGTAATTCCTATTACATATACAGCTGTAGGGCTCTGCTTACTTGCTGGGTTACCTCCGCTACAAAGGAGGGTCCATTATCACCCTTGTGAAATGCCCAGGGCTCCGCAGAGTGTGCTCCTGGTCCTGTGGACAGTGGGTGCCTGCTGATGTCCCTGCTGTAGGAGGAGGAGCCGCTGAGCTGTCTCACAGCTGTCTGTCCACGGCATCCACCAGCAGCACGTCATTCTCTATCTGCGTGGCCTCTTCCCCTGGACTGCTGATGTCTGTTGTCCCATCGTCCTCTGAGGCCTGTTCCTGTTCCATGCTGGCGTATGGCATATGTGTACAGGATCTCGGTGACGGCCCTGTCTCAGGTCAGCAGCTCCTGGTAGGAGCCCATCTCGGAACCTCAGATGATCTCTCTGCTTGGGTAGGACAAGCCTCTACCCAGCCTGAAAAGGTATTTACCGATACAAGCCTAGGCATCCGAGTGAAACTGTCAATCATTGGAAGGGTGGACCCCCACATGTTGGGCTCCCTGTGTAGTGGGTCGCCTTTCTATCTTTGGACCACCCCAAGCACATAAACGGTTAGTTGCAAATGGGGTCCTCTCAAATGAGGCCCCACCAAATCCATCAAGGCATCACGCTCCCAATGTGTGTATTCATGTAGGTGTCTTATAAGAGGCCGAATCAAAGCTTTGGGTAGGAGATGAGTCTATGAGAATTCTGACTCCATTTAGTTGTTTCATCCCAAGGGAAAGAGCCCCAGTCTTTAATATTAAAGGGGGTGTAAACCTAGCCAGGGTATCAAGGCTGCAAGGAACAGATCACCTCCAGCAGCCTCCTTAGCAGCTCTGTCATTGGCCTGATTTCGTTTTGTCATGCTGGCCACCCACATGGGCTCAGCCACCACCTGTATTAGAGCCGTTACTTTGGTGGCATACTTAATATCCTTACTCACTTTTGGTAGCTTTCTTCTTGCCCATGCTAAAACAATGTGCAGCCTCGCTGAGCCTGAACTTCAAAGCACAATGGCATCTCCTGTATACTTCACCAGGCCCTGACATTCATCCAGCAGGAGCTTGGTGGTGACCCCCGCCCCTGGAGGTGAGCTTCTGCTGCTTCTGAAACAACCCCCGGTGCTCCTGCTGCTTGCCCCGGTCTGCCTCCTGGGCCTGCTGCCAAGAGTTTCTCAGCTGCTACTTGTATATGGCTGCCTCATTGCCTCCTGCCTGGCTCGTAGGGCACCAGGAGTGACTGGTGCTGGGGATCGGGGTGGCGGCCAGGGAAAGGGGTCCCCCAGACAACTTCTGTCCAGGTGGCTAGTGCCAATTGAATAGCCACTGTCAATTTTGCCCAGGGCTCCTATGGGGATATTTGGAGGCAGGGGGCTCCAGGAAACTTTAGTTATAAATGGAATGGCTGTTGCAATGCTTCCCAAATCTGTTTCCTTCTCCTCAACTCAGTTCAGGTTGTGGGTAGCCACGCCTGCCTTGGGGAGACAAAGACGGGAGTTCCCCAGAACTAAAACAGGCTCTAGCAGCTGCTGGGGCCGTCCCTTGCTCTTTCACCTTGAAAAGAGGTTGCTCCTACCTACAAAGACCCATAGCTTTGACCAGGGGCGCTCCCTGCCTCTTCCAGCAGTTGTGAAGCACCATTCCACTGGGGTGCCAATGGGGCCCACCCAGGGGTGCCAAATTCTGTTATTGAAAGTTCTGCACTTGTCTGTGAGGTCACATCAGAAGAACAAGGACAAGTGGTTTGAGGAGAAGAAAAGAGGAGTTTATTAATCTGCTGGCAAATGAGGAGGTTGGCAAATTCCTATCTCAAAGTACCAACGTCCTTGCCCTGTTATACCCATTGGAGACTCAATCATCACTGGTCTTCCAGATTGTGGCCTAAAGCCAATAATCTTCTAAATCCCTGTGAAGAACAACAGATAAGAGGCTCAGAAGACTGAGGGAGCAAACCTTTAGGTAAACGTCACCTTCACATTCCAATTTATATGTCCAGAGCTTCAGATATTCTGAAACACCTAAAGAATGTGCAGCAAATACAAGTTTTTCAGAAACAAATATTCTGCAAAAAACTGAAAGCAACCTAAATGTCCATGAAGAGTAGAATGGACATACAAATTGTGGTATATTCATACAATGGAATACCACTCAGCAATAAAGACAAAATGACCTACTGGATAAAATTTATATGCTTATGCCAAAAGAGAAAAGCAAAAGACAAAAGAACATGCATTGTATAATTCCACTTATAGGAAGTTCTATCTGAACCATTTATTGGAACTGATCTGTGGGGGAAAGAAAATCAATTAGGCTTGCCTGGCAGGGAGGGGATGAGATTGACTGAGAATGCCAGGGAACTTTTTGAGATGATGGAAATGAGCTACATGTGACTGGGGCAGTAGTCATGTGGGTATATATATTTATCAAGACTCTTCAAACTGTTCACCTAGAATCTGTGTGTTTACATGCTACATATTAATATAAATTATACCTTAATGAAGAAAAATAGTGTATTTTATAGCCTTTCTCTGTGAGCATTCTTTTAAGGGCTTTATATGACTTACCTTATTTCTCACAAAAATATGAGGAAGAAGATATGTTTATTTGCATTTTATGGATGGGGAAACTGAGGCACAGAGCAGTTATATAAATTTCCAAGGTAATGGAGCTAGTGACTAGTGGTGCCAAGATTTGAACTCTGGCAGTTCAGCTCCGGAGCTGGACTCTTGGCTCTGAATCACACTTCCATACCTGCTGGATGTAGCAACCAGCTCATTCTCCATTTCCTATAAGAGCTTTTCCAGATATGATAGCAGAACAATTGCTCATATATACAGAAAGAATCCAGCTACTTAAAATACATCTATTTATGTTGGGTATTTGGATAACTTCAATGACTCCATTTAGCTTTAGTGTGGTCAACACTGCTAAATTGCAGCCTTGCATTGCAGATGATCAAGAAGACTGATCTACTCGTGCAATTTTGGTAGTTATAACTTACTGTATTGTTTAGCACATACAGAGAAAAATTAACAGGGACACCAAAATACTAACTGGGGCTGACTGTGGGAAATTAGATTAAGGTGGGAGGAATATTTTCAGTTTCTCCATCATATACTCGCCTATTATTTGCAAGTTTTAAGATAACTGTGCATTTTTGATGAGATTTTATAACAGTGATCCACCTAACTGTTCTTGCTTATGTGCAGATTAGCCATTTTTCAGTCTTCATGCATTCACTTATTCATTGGATAAACAAATATTTACTGACTATCTACTGGATGCCATATAGTAGGTACTAGAGATACATGGAAGCTAGTAGTCTGGTGTCAGATAGACATATGAACAATTATAGAATAAGATAGGCCCCTTTCAGTTGAAAGGATTTAGTTTAGACCAGGTAATGCTGCCCAACTCTACCTTAGCTACAGTAATCTATGGGTGTGATGGCTCACCATGACGAGGGGGTGAGAAGAGATGAAGCATTAACTATCTGAATGACCTAAGATTCTTCTGTCCTCTTATGTTATGAATAGTACTAGAAGCATGCCCATTACATGGAAAATGCAGGCCCTGCTTCTGCATCTTAATATGATTTGTAAGACATCGGTTTTTTCCTCATCCTGGTTTCTCGTGGCAAATTGGTTTGTTGTCAGTTGCCAGGGAACTCAATTTCAAGGTTGTCATTTGAGTACTTTTCTCTGTTCCCTGGCTACAGGCTGTATCCCTAATACCAGCCCCTGTCCTTCCATTTTGCAAAATGCCTAATGGTTAAGAAGGGCTGACTTAATGCAGATTCATTGTTTCTAGAATCTCCTAAAATCAAAATGCAAAGTAGCCCACCAACAACCAGAGTTGAAAGTACTCATTCTGCATCCAGACGGCAGTCTCATTGCCTTTGTGATACAAAGGGAAATATAATTGTTATCACACTCCTGTGTTGTCCTTAGAGCCAGAAAAAGAATGGGTAAGTGTATACTTTTCTTCCTGCTTTAGCTAAAAACAGAATTAAGGAACAGGTTGTAAAAAGTAGCCTTTCTCAGGACCATACGGTTCATTAGCACCATATGGTGCACCTGTAGACACAGTTCTTCCTCTAGTCCTGTGCTCCTGCCTGACTAAAATGTGAATGATCACCTCCCCTTCTCCCACTCCACTACAGTCAGGGAAGTTTAATCCTTCCTTGCACATTGTGTTCTTGTTGGCCTTTAATACCTTCTTTACAAGCATGCCTGTTTTTTGGAATTGTACTGTAATTGGAAATCATCCTCACTGGGCAAGTGTACATCCTAAACCCTTCACAGTGCCCTACCAGCCTAACTAAACCATAGACATGTAAAAGCAATTAGGTGGGAGTATTTGCAAAACGAATTCCTATTAGTAACCTGCATAGTTACACAGACTTTGTCACATAGACTTAACTGCTTGGATATGTTGACTTTACCAATGGGAAAAAAAAAAAAAATCAAAGAAAATTCTCCACATACTAGGACTCCAGTCTATTTTTGGCTGAGACCGTAAGGCCTCTCCGGGGTCAAAGACTTTGTTTATAATCATAGCTTCCAGATTGTGAAGAGATACCATTTCTGCCCTGCCCACCCCCACCCGCCTTTTGCAAAGCAAATGAGAACGAGATGGAGAATAAGCAGTGGGAAAGCAAACTTCCACCTTCACTGTAACTAGGAAACACTCATATCTGGAACAATAATACTGTGTATGAAAAGGGACTTTCGGATTAGTGAAAACTGTACCAGTGTGAAGACAGATACAGAAGGTTGGGGACTTCGAATTTCACAGGTGGACTAGACAGAGTGCAAAGTTTTCTAAAGTGGGTCACAGCCCTGGCTTGCAACAAAGGTCAGGGTGCACGGACCGAGGGCAACGTGCTGTCAGCACTGAGTGAACTCAGACAGCAGCTGAGGAAACACACAGAAACACACGGACACACCATCTCTGCCGACTACACTGTGGGGCACGAGCAGTCCACCGGCTTCCATGTCTGCTAAAGAGCAGTGAAAACATTCACCGGAAACCTCCATTAAGTGGTTTCACTGGGAGGAGGGAAAAACCAGCCAGCCAAAAGCCACCCACAGGATTTACAGGGCATTGATAAGGTTTCTGGAGGAAACAAACTTAAAGTGCTCACCTGCTCATTCGCCTGGTCCTTAGCCTTACTATCATTTCTCGCAGTATAGCTCAGGAATAATGCCCCCTTCTCAGTTCAGGGATACACAATATCAATAAGAAATCAGCATGGTACCAATGTGAAAATGTGGCATTTAAAAAGAAATATCACACATATTCACAGAGGTAGACGAATAAAACACATCAGAAAGAGCATACCAAAGCAGGTGAAAATTAAGAGAAAGTATTTCTCCAAAAAGTAATCTGGCATCGTACATTGACAGCAAAAATTCACCCAGGAAATCATCCTATAGAACTACTCTGCCTACTATAGTAGCCACTAACGTGGCCGCCCAACCAGGTTCATTTGGCCATGCCCAAGAGGAAGCCAATATGCTGAGACAGCAGGGTTTCCGGCAGAAAAAGAGTTTATTCCGTATATGTGCTAAGCAGGGAGACGGGAGAAATTTCTCAAATCTGCCTCCCCCAGAATTTGGGAGACAGGGTTTTTCAAGACAGTTTGGCGCAGGCAGTTGAGTCTGCTAATTGTCTGGGCTCAGGGCGGAAGCATAGGGTTGTAGAAATTGTCTCCTTTGCTGACCAGGTTCTTGGGTGGGGGTCACAAGACCAGTTGAATCAATTTCTCGGCATGGGCCGCTGGTCTGGGTGGGTCAGCCATTCCACTGGAACGCGGGACCTGGAGGATATCTCAGAAACTACCCCTAGGTTTCAAAAACGTGACGTTATCCATGGAGAAAGCTAAGAATCTTTATGACCACCAGCTGTGTGGCTCCAGAGTGGCAATTATAGAGAAGCAAACAGGGGACAGTGGCTAATTATCATTATTTTTAGTTAGGCCTGTGCCTTATTTTTCGCCAGGCCCTTGCCACAGTTTTCATCTTGCACCCCTTTATCAACTTGCAAAGGAGGTTTCATTAATACTTGAAATAGGAAGGAACCAAATAACTAAAATTTTAATTTAAATTTAAAAACTGATACGCATTACGATTATCAGAAAACTTTTAAGCATGTTTAGAACAACCTGGGTATGTGAATTTACTTTTCAAGTTTAATTTTATGAAATCTAAATACAGATCAGGTACTGCCAATAAAAATTCAGTGTCTCAATTGAGATGTGCACAACAGATTTTGAACTTAGTTTGATAAAAATGTAAAATATTTCATTGAAATAATATCTTCAATATATTGGGCTAAATATACCATTAAAATTAATTTTACCTGCTTCTTACTTTTTTAGTGTGTCTACTAAAAAGTCTTAGATTACTTGTGACTTGCATTATATTTCTATCAGACAGCATTGTGTAGGGGTGAGGAGAAACTTGCCCTTTCCCCCAAAAGTTCACTGAAAGATCAACTCACAATTAAGGCAGATTAATAAGAGAAAGAGGATTATTTGCCATGCACATGGGGAGAATCACAGAGTGATTACCCAATATCCCAGTGAAGTTCAGATATTGTTATACGTGCCTTTTAGAGGGGTGGGGGGGACGGGGGGATGAGGAGTATAGGTAATTCTGTTTAGGGGCAATGAAGGGTTGACAGGGAGAATGAATGGATGAGAGAAACAGATTGACTTGTAAATTAACCTGAGAGACAGGTATCATGTTTTAAATGATTTGGGCCAGGTCTGGTTGCATTCTTGATCTTCTTTCCTGCAATAAATATAGTGAGATAACAGGGAGAGGAAGGCAAGTCAACTGCCCCCTTTGATCTTTTGATCGGGTCAGTCCAGTTTATGCAGATAGAGGGAAAGTCCTCTCCAATGCTTTCTTGATCTAGAGGGGCCTGCAATTCAAAATACTCTTTACACCAAGCAGTCATATTTTGCTGTGAAATTTCCTGAGATCCTTCATTCAGCATAGAAAATAAAAGCATCAGTATGTAAAGTAAATATACACACAATGTTCAAAGTAGGGGGAAAAAACCCCTCAAAACCTGTAAACCAAGTGAACGCATGCCCACAGAGGAATGATTTGATTAATACATATACGTAATACGTCATGGGCTATTATCAACTGTTTGAGAAGAAAGTTTTGCTAGTGGAATTGAAAATACTCACAAAGATTATGATAGAAGAAAAGTAATCTGCATAGATGTATGTGTTCATAAAATATGCTATGGCCTGAAATTGAAAAAACGTATAGAAGGCTGCATATCAGGTTATTTAACATGTGTTACCTGTATATGGTGAGGAAGAGGGAAGCAGGAGGAAAGCAAGTAAGAAAATGAAAGGTCTAACTTCCTTCCCTCTCAGTATGTATATTTTATTTATGTAGAACTGTACACACACACACACACACACACACACACTAAATAGGGAGAAGGGAAGGACAGAGCTAGAAATATATAAATGCCTTGTAGGAATGCCCAGGGTAGGTTGTCAGCTGGAAAGAAGGAAGTTGAAGGTAATATGTAAATAGATTCACTCTATTTGTGTATCAATAACAAATCCCCCCCATTCTTTTATATGTTCACATAAGCAAGAAGAAGGGCATGCTCGTCAATTCACAGTGATAATCTCAGGGGTGTGGTACTGCAAAGAAGTCTAGGGTGAATAGGCTGGGGAGAAAGATGTTTGGCTATATATACATATTTTTAGCTATATACGAATATACATATACAATCTTCATTTTTATTGCAAATAGCTACTGCTCTTTACAATTTGAAAAGGAAATAGTAATAAAGAGAGTAGAAATTAAGTTTTTTTGAAATAAAAAAAAGCAAAAAAAGCTCAGAGAAGAGCTACAAATATTTAGTAGTAGTAATGACAGAAGACAGAATTTACAAATTAGTTGGCCAGAGAGGCACACTAGAGGCAGCAAAGAGATTCTCTTTAAAAGAGATTCTTGGGAATAAAATGGAGTAGAAAAATGCAAAGAGTTAAAGAGATTAGAGAGAAAATAATAGTGATAGCAGATAAAGGAGAACTGAACATATGAACATAGGGACTAGGCCACAGAGCTCCACTGTGCCACACCACACCCCCCCCACCCCTACCACGTCCGTGAAAAATTGTTTTCCATGAAACTTGGTGGGAGGGTGCACAGCTGGAGGTGAGTGGCGGCGAGTTCGTCTGTGTATACAGCCGCTCCCTATCGCTGGCATCACTGCCATCATTGCCTGAACCGCCTGAGCTCTGCCTCCGTGTCCAAAATTGTCTTCCAAGAATCTGGTCGCTGATGCCCAAAATGTTGGGGATCACTGCCATAGGCTATTACGAAGCCTGACACCAAAATGGAGAACAAGGAAAAGGCATGGAGATATATGTTCCTCAAATAAAGTCTAAAGACTGAAAGGTCACATTGAGTTCCAAGAAAAATTAATACAAATGATTAGTAATGAGAAATAGTATATTGTACTTTAGGGATAAATAGTCCTTTGGGCATTTAGCCACCTCCTTCACCACCACCAAAAACAAAACCCAACTGTTTACACATGGATTTTTAAAAAAATTAGTCTTGTGAATGGACAGAAGACAAAATATAAACAAAATAAATTAGGCATTCCAGAACCTTTTTCACATTCAGAATCCCTTTCTTGTGAATCACTTTTTGACTCATTGTCAAATGAGTTTGTTTTCACACAATGTGGTCTTTATGCTATTAAGAGCAATGGTGATGAGCATTTAATTAAGAGTGCTCCACCATTGTCTTTGGAATTTTCTTCACAGACCCTGACACCCATTAGTCAAGTTTGATGCTGATGCCTTCTTGGTGGATGGAATTCCCAGTGGCTTTCAGATCTCAATCGCTTGTTACATGGCTCTTTGACTAAAGAGTAGCTGTTTTCCAGTCTTGTTGCTGGGAATGTATGATTGGGTTCTGCATGAACAGGCCCACAATTACACCCCACGACAGGGTGACTCCTTGAAGGGAGACATGGATACCATACACCCTTGTGGTATATATCATATTATCTCTGCAGAATATTCACTATCCCTCCTTGTGACTGGTAATTCATTTATGGTCACTGACATGCTTCATAGGACTTGGTTTGGCTAATGGAATGGTGTGGATGTGAAGAGTGTCATGTCCTAGCAGAAGTCTTAATTAAGAGCCATCATGTTGTCCCCCACCTGTCTTTTCCCTCTCTTTTAAGACAGACATGCCCCACGTGAGGGCTGCATCTTTAGTCTGGGTCCTGGAAATGTAGACAACATGGATTATAGTCAAAATTCACTATAACAAACACGTAATGTTAGTGAAAAATAAAGATCTAAGCCACTGAGGTTTTGGGGTTGTTACTGCAGCATAATTTAGTTTAAGCTGACTGATAGAACTCTTTAAGGAGAAGCGATTTTAACCCTGCTTTTAGTATGGTCTGTGTATTCTCCTGAAGGACTCTGATTTCTGTAGGACTTCCTGAGAGTAGCCAATCAATAGGTGATGGATGATTAGTTTTCCTTCATGTGAGATTCAAGTTCGGGCTATTTCAGGTAAGCAAGGGTGCATGCAGAGTGACCTCACCTGAGATGTGTTTAAAAAGAGTCCCCTGGACTACTTAGAGATTCACTTAGTACATTGAGTGGGTGTGGGTGAGTCATAGCCCAGTTGTTGGGAGCCACCATTTATACCTGTATTCTAGTGAAATGCTTTGGAAATCTAAGGTCAGAAAACATTGTTGGGACAGGAAGTGATGCCTCATTTTGGGACATCATAGTAGTTCTCAGTAGGGAAGGGGTGGGCTGGGGAGGAACAAGGAGGAGGAAGATGTTGGAGTTCTGAAGCGTTCACTCTTGTTTTTCTTCTTTCCTTGCAATTAAAGCCGATCCCATGATGGAAGTATCAATCTGTAGACAATAGTTTTTTTTTCTTCTTTCCAAAGTAGAAAATTCATTATCTGCACTCAGAGTTCCACTGGAGAAGTGGCTGAACTCAAAATGTATTAGGAATCCAACTGCAGTTAAATGTTGATGGATTCAACAATTTGCAGCAACCCTTCAAAGAATACAGGCTGTGGTTTCCTCCTGGGATGATCTCACCGGGACCCTTGGCAACAGTGCTGGTGGAAAGTAGAATGAAACAGTTAGTTGAGCCTTAGATGGCAGAAACAGTAGGTGAACAGAAGATGAAACATTAAAAATAGCACAGGACAGGAAGCTGATTTCCTCCCTCACATTCTGATTAGGGTGGGTTAAGGACAAAAGCACTAGGGACTTAGTTTTTGGCTCTCAAATTCTAGGTGTCCAGGGACTTTTTCTGTTTCCTCCAGAACAAAGAAAGCATAGGACAATCCTTATAAAACACTTGACCATTAAGGCGGGCATCCGGGATGGGGATATCAATTCTGCAAATAGAAACTGTACAGGGTGGGGGTGGCTGACACAGGTCATTGGTGGTCTCTGATCCACCATAGCCCATCACCATGTTGTCAGGACAGCCTTGATTCCCTTGACAGGGAGGCAGTAGAGGGGAGGGGAGCAACTAAGGGCATGGGCTTGGTGGGCAGTCAGACCTGAATTCTGTATCTTAATTGTGGTTAGAATTGCTGCACAGGTTCTTACTTTTAAATAAAGACAAAGTCAAAGTTATTTTTAAAAAGTAGATGGGGTCTTTAGGTCTTATTTTATTAGTAGCACTGGAGTATAAATAAGTTATAACCAAGAATACAATACCTGCTCAATAGATTTTGGCAACAAGACATCACTTTGGTTGCGTTGCTAGGTAAACTGGAGTTGAAGGCAGTCTCTAAAATGTGATGGCAGTTGACGTCCACGGGAGTGCTGGAGAGTATACCTAGAAGTGGGACCGAGTGCCATTGATTTTAGTAATTAAGGAAGTCACTGAACTCTCATTGTTAGCTTCTCCACCACGCTGCACACATTTGACTTTACAATGTGCTCACAGGGGCTCTGACTCTCAGCTCTCTGCAGCAGCATGTGCTGCCTATGCAGGCTGGAGACACTGACACACACCCCCTTCCCCCGAAAGCTGCCATCCTGTGGACATCCAGGACACAGAGGACAGGGCACAGTACCTGCGATGCAGGCTGTCATGAAGCAGGCGACGGTTCCCGCGATCAGAGCTCTCACTGACCCTGAGGCGATGTCACGCTTTCTAGAAGGAGCTATGGATGCTGGGAAGCAAGGAAGGAGGTATGTGAGATTAACGTTGAGGTTAGTGATTAGACACCAAATTCCCAGTCTCTCAAAATTGTTCTAGGGCTGAGATCTCAGGTCAGTTGACACTCTGTCCCCCTCCCTTTTTAACTTAGCTAAGTGAGGTTCAAGAGCTTAGTGACGGACTCCACATCAGAGAAGTTCTCTGGTGTGAGAAGAAGGGAAGAGGTTTGTCCACCAAAAGGCTCAGGGGTTTCCATTCTCCACAGAAGAAACAAGTCCTAAGTTTCATCCAAAGGGCTCCCTCACGGCAAGGCAAATGCATTGCAAGGAGGGATCAGCTAAAGAGGTGATCTGCAACTCAACTGCCATCATCTACTTCTACATCCACAGCAGACATCACTAATGAATCACAGCATGTTTCCACTGAACCTCCACTGGCACTCAGAATCCTTCTCCAGGTGGCCACTGCGTAATAAATCTACTGGCATTGGCAAGCGAGGTGAAGACTGTGTGTCACTCTTGGGTAGGAAGAAGCAGTTGTACATTGGAGAAAACTCTTCCTGAGGTTTGCTTGGGTGTACAGAGGAAAACCATTTTGTAAAGCAGAGATAAAAAATAGACCCCCAGAGATTTACTACTGTTGCAGGGCTTTTGTTCCCCCCAACATGAATAACATTACAAAGCAAGATGGAGATCCAAAGTATGTTTTTGTCACAGTATGGTTATGTCACATCTGTTGTTGAATATTCTTTTCACTTACTGAGTCCGCCGATCACTATTCCTAGGGAACCGATATTGGCAAAACCACAGAGAGCATATGTGGCGATTATCTCAGAGCGAATCTGTAAGCAAGCATAAACACATATGCGTACACCATCTGACCCAGCTCAGTACATCCAACTGGGCTTCATCTTGACTGCAGAATCAATATTGACAAATAAATGCGCAGTACATCATGTCAAATACCCATTGCTTTTTAGACTCCTTATATCACCTCCCTGTAAATTTTAAGGGAGGGTGGAAAAGGGATATGTGCATTCAGAGCCTCTACAGAGGGCTTGGGACCGGTAGCCTTGGCTTCTGCAAATGTGATTTCCTGCTCAATGAAAACTTTTAGTATTCCGTATGACCCAACTACCTGCTATTATGTGCCAGGCACGGTACTATTAGTAGTTGCTGGAGATACAAATTGGTCCCAGAAAATATTCACATTACATTTACTTGACAAAGAACTTATTCAGAATATATAAAGAACTGTTATTTCTTGATAATAAGACAAACACTCAAGGAAAAATGTATAAAGAGATTTAGATCCTTCAGAAAAGATATGCAAATGGACAATAAACACATGAAAATATATTCAGCATTGTTAATCACCAGGGAAATGCAAATTAAAACCCCAATGAGTTACCACTATACATCCACTGAAATGGCTAAAATTTAAAAAGACTGGCAATAGTAAGTGTTGGCAAGGAAGTAAAAGAACTAGGCCTTTTATATGTTGCAGGTAGGAAAGTGAAAGCCTGTTTGTAAAACAATATGGCAGTTTTTTATCAAGTTAACATGCTTTGTCTGTAGGACCCAGCCATTTTTCTAGAAGAAATAAAAACACATGCCCACAGAAAGATTGTGCATGGATATAACAGCTTTATTCACGATAGCCTCTGCTGGAAGCAACTTAAGTGTCCTTCAATAGGCAAATGGATAAACAAATTGTGAATATCCATAAAATAGAATGCTGCTTTGCAATAAAAAGGAAAATACATGCAACATGAATGCTGAGTCCATTTATATGAAGTTCTGGAATATGCAAAAGTAATTTACAGTGAAAGGAAGATTATTGGTGCCTAAGACTACTAGGTCTTTGAGGATGAGGAGGGGGTTGACTACAAATAGCTGTGAGGGAAATTTTTTAGATGTGATGGTAACGTTGTATATCTTGATTGTAGTCACGGTTATATAGGAGACACCAAAAATGGGCCCTTTATTTGGTATATAAGTTATAACTCGGGATATAATTCAAAAGTAATTAAGTTAGTAAAAGGGAAATTCTCCGATATCCCAGGGGCTTCTTTACAGTGTGGCCATGGTGTGCGCCTGCCTTCCTCCGTGGCCCAGCTCTGACCGCCCCGTGGGGATGTCAGGGTGCCCACTTGGAAGTGGAAGAATGAATAGCCCTTGCAAAGGGCAGTGAGAAGATGGAAGGGGAATTTGTGAAAGCATGCGCATGGGCCTCTGGCTCAAGAGGGGTTACTTAGGCCAGATAATTCTTTCTCGGTTGAGGGACTGACTGTAGGAGGCTGGGAAGACTCAGTGCACCCTGTTGCTTGCTAAAGGCACACCCAATCTGCCAAAGGGGTAACTGGCTCATGAACCAATGCCAATGACCCCTTTATGTTTTTTATAATCCTCTCCTTGTGATTTAGATTCCTGATGACCAGAACCCTGTAACTTTTAACTAACTACTTGATCTTTTGAGTTGTTCCCCAGAAGCGGTGAAATTTCTGCAAGACAAAGGAGTTGAGATCCTGAAGGCCCCGGATGCCTCCTGATGCCAAGACTCACCCTCCCTCACTCACCAGCCCCAATGTAGGTAGCCTCTTGTTAATTTCAACACAACCTGCCCCCATGCACGTAGCCCTTCCTTAAAAGCCCCTACCCTGCGTTAGTCAGGGAGATGATTTGAGGCTGCTTCCCCTATTCTCCTGGATGATGTCATTGGCATTAAAAATTCCTTTCTGCCTTGGTAATCCTTGTTGTCTCAGTAATTGGCTTTTTGTGTGGCGAAGAACTAGATCTATGTCAGACCCCTTTGGGGTTCAGTAACCAAGGTACCCACGCAATTGAGGCAATCATCTTCCTTTCCAATATCCTAAAAATTCTATGATTAGGTTCAAGGAACATACCAAGCAAATGCTACACTCAAAAGTAGCAGCATCTTTTTTTTCTTTCACTAATGGGATTTTTGAAAGCTCACTTTCAAGACTCAAGTGGTCACGGTAAGTTTTTTGTTGATTCTGCGGCCCCTCTTCTCTCTCATGGTTTCTGAGAACTCCTTTGTTGATGTTTTCAATCAGTGTGCATATAGCAGACAGGAAAAAATGTCAAGTATTTGTGCAGTCCATCGTTCCGGGAAAAGCTGTTCTCTTCCCTCATTTTCTAGTGCTTTTCATTTAGTTCAACTGGCTTCAAAAATAGGCATGCTAATTAAGAGATCGTGGGAGAGAGGTGGCATAAAGGGCCTGACTGTCCCCTTTTCATTTCCTGGGGCTCTGTGGTAAGAGAACATACAGATGTGGCCAAGATCAGTTTTGTAAGAGAAGGAAAAGGAGGCTGGGATGATTGCACTTTGCCTTTGCCCACAAATGTGCAAGATTATATGATGGAGAGATGCAGTGCACTAGGAAAACATTAATAATGCACCCTACAAAAAGTTCTCCTTGCATAAAAGCAAAGATGCCTTAAGTGTACAAGCACTGTCACTGTAGCACTACCTGTAATTGTAAAAAATTGGTAACAGTGTTCATCAGCAAGGGACTGGTTAAGATGCATTGCCGTGTGCTGTACAAGAGAGGGCTGTGTCACAGGCACTGAGATGGAAAAGTATCTGAGACCTGTTACTATGTGCAAAGGGCAAGATTAAAAACAGGGCACACAATATGCTCCAGGGAGAAGAGCTGGGTGGCAGAGAAATAAGGAGGGTGACTTACTTTTCCCTCTGTGCCTTTTTGGACCTTTTGAATTCTATAACACTAGGTATTTCTATACCACTATGTGTTACATGCAAATAAATGAACAAGCAGGCAAGGTGTTATCTTTAATAAACAGAAGATGATGGGATAAAGGGCTCATTCTAGGTACACGGGTGCTACATAGAATTCTGCCTCTTATTTTAGATGGAAGTCAGTGTAGACCTAACTCAATGGATATCCCTGGAGTCTTACTCATGGCCCCACATGCTAGGCTTTGATTGTGTGGCGCTGGTGGGACACCCTCCCCCACCTGTAGGTTGGTAAGCAGAAATTTCTGGGACTCATCTGCATGTTGTTGGTTGGAAATCAGAAATCTGGAGAAACAAAATGTTTTCCCCATCATGACCCAACAATGGTAGAGGCCGTTGAGCTCCTATTTCCAAATGTCCTTTCTGTGCCTGCCTCGGTTGGGCTCACCCCCAAGCCCAAATCAGCTCTACTGTTGTGTCTCTACCCTCTTAATAACCTTCCCACAAAACTGCTTAGCACTGCCAGAATCAAGAGCTGGCTCTGCTCATTAACAAAACTATTCTCTCCCAGCAACTGGCAGTTGGGGATAGAAAACATTTCACTTAATTTAGCCTATTGTTTACTTTTGGCGGGGAAACATACTGGTTTTGGTGGCATCTAAACAATGAGGATAATTGGCCGAGCTCCACTGTGAGGTTAGTTGAAGAATGAACATGTAAGAGAAGGGAGATCTACAGAGCCCCCATTTATATCAGATGTGTGGGTCAAAATGCCCCTGACTGTAAATTACGAATCAGGCCTCTCCTGGAGCAGCTGTTGCATCTGTGTGCTGCGTGGGAGCAAATCTGCATGTGGGGTCTTCGGGAGGTGGGGAGGAATGCCGACGCTGTTCAGGGGCGAGCGGTCTCAGTGCCTTGGGGAGCATGCTAGTTCTCCCCTTTCCTTTCAAAACCAAACACGTGCCTGGGACACTAATTGCAAATGGGTTGTTTCGGGGAGTAATGGTGGTGGCCGGGAATGTTCACCATTTCCCTAGAGTTTCTGTGTTCTCTTCTTCAGGGAAGAAAAAGTTGGAGACTCAACTGCAAACACGGCCTCCCCTGAGTTCCTCCTCCCCCCTAAAGTCCAGGCAGATGTGAGGCTCTCCTTGCGGGCCACTGACATGAAGTATTGACATAAGTATGGGTGCTTGTCTCCAGGTTTTCAGATCACAGACTCTGAGCTTTTTCTTTCCCTCACCCCCTTGGAGAGTAGTGATGGTGTCTTGCTACCTCTTGAGGATGTCCAGGCACCATGTAGCATTTAGGCAGTTCCTCAGAACTCACAGAACACTTAAGCTGGAAGGGAGAGGCCTTTAGGATGGCTGGACTCTCAGCCCTATGCAGGCAGGGGACCTGAGTCCTGTTTAGTGCTGTAACCTCAGTACCTAGCACGCTGCACATAGAAGGCATTTGATGGATATTTGTAGACTGATTCCTGTCCCAGCTCCTGTGACCCTGAGGCCGTGCCCACAGTCCTCCAAAGTTATCACAGTGGTAAGGATTAGCTGTGTGTGTTTCTCTACACACACACACACACACACACACACACACACACATACACACACACACACAGTGATTAACTAAAAATCACGAGGTGCTATGGTACATTACAAGCTCCATGAGATGATGGATTTTTGGTTTGTTTTGTTCTGGCATATCCCAGGAACCTGGCACAGTACCCAGCACACACAGAGGCACATGCAATTGACAAATGCACATATGTGATGCATTGCACTGAGAAATCAAAATATTTACTCACCGACATGTATTGCTGCACACCGTTCACAAATCTGGGTCCAGCCTCTTTCCTCAAATTGATCAATTTTGAGAGGTGTTCATATGCCACAAATTCATTGAAGAATGTCTTGTAACCTATGAGTTTGGCAACCAAAAAGCTGTCCTGCCAGTCCACTCCCATCATGAAGGAGAAGGGCATGAAGATGTAGGAGCATATTAGCTACAAAAACCACAAGTATTAATAAATACTTGGTTAGAATAGTGATTTGTTTCCAGTTCTTCTACCTCATCCCCAGGAATGAGAATGTTCCTGCCCCCTTTGTCTCCTTGAGGCACAGAAATCCCTTTGCCTCCCCTTGCCCATCCTTATCCAGCAGGAGTCGAGGCTGGAATTGGGTCATTTGAAGTAACCGGTTTTCGTGGGGACAGGGTCAGGAGAGGGCGACTATCTCCTGGGGGATGGAGGGTGAGAAGCAGAGAAAGGGGGAGGGGAAGATGGGGGACAGGTGAGAAGCTTCTACAATGTGTACGAGTCCACTGCAGGTAGCCCGGGAAGGTTGCCCACAATTTTTTTCTTTTTAAACCAAAGATAGGTGAAACAGAAAACAGAACATGATAGGAGCATACCTCAAAACTCAGCTGCGGGTAGTCAAACATGTTTCCAAACCAGGACAGGGCTGAATTCACAAACGACAACAGGGCCAGGAAGGCAATCAGATTCACAGCGATGTTTGCCACCAGAGGGATGGACGAGGACGCTCCCTGCGTCGCAGCTTCTAGGAGATTCCTCGAATCCCTTCGTCAAAAAATAGTGATTCCAGAATTACCAAGGAGTTGTCAGGGGATGGACATAGTCTTTGCAGAAATGGCATCATCAGAGCTCATTTGGATGAGAGACAAAATCCAGGCCCATGCCTTGGTCAAAACACTCATCTGAATCCCATGAAATCATGATGGGGTTTCTGACTGTTAAATATAGGTGATGGCATACGGGTGTTTTGAGAGCGTGTGTAATAAAAAATTGGGAAATGATAAAAATATTACACATTTAAAAGTGATTTTTATTAAAAGTCGCTATCAGGGCGTATTTATAAAATATTCATGGTGTAAAAACTAACAATTCAAGGCAAGCCTGTACATCCATCACCTCATTTAAGAACTAGAATGTCTCCGTCACTTGTGAATCCCCCCTTGTGCTCCTCCCTGGTCCCCTCCGCTCCCCTCTAATCTCAGAGGTGCCTCCCTAAAATATGTTTATCTTCTCTTTCTTTACAATCTTCCTGAATGTCTGTATCCCTAAGTAATGTATTATGTAAATCTCACGTTTACCAACTTTGTAAGTGGAATCATTATGTATTCTTTGGCAACTGATTTTTCAGTCATGGTTGACTCTATCTACAAACAAGTTGGGTGTGAGTTTCAGACACATGGTTGATTAATTATGTCATTTAATTAAATACATTTGAACACCCTAACTTTTAGTCTTTTCTACCCGTCTTTCTTTTTTACAAAAAAAGGGGGCAAAAGAAAATGAACTGATTGTCTTATTACATGAGAAAGCTCCACAAATGGTCATCCTATGACTTTGCAACCATCTCAAACCAAGGTTCAGTGAACACTAAGCTATAATTACACTGAAATAGCTTTACAATGAACAGATAAGGAAATGTATCCACATTCAGGTATTTAGAAAGGTTTTCCTCAACTGTTGAAATAAGATTTTTTTTGGGAGGGGTGAAGTTTAAATAGTAATTGGGAAATTAATTTACTACCATAATTTACTGTGCTCTCCAGTTATCAAATTTTTGTTGTACTTGGGATTTGGACTTCCCTGCTCCAACTTGTGTAGTCATTAATTAATGTGTCCCACTTACCCATTTTCCATTTTCATGGCATTCTTGAGGTTTATTTTAGGTTTTTCCGTCTCAGGCCAAAAGAGTTTGGCAGCAGCCAATGATGCGGGTGCCGACATAACTGAAGCCGTTAACAAGTGGGAGGACGGAATCTGTAATTTCAGAAGCGGCAAAGCGAAGGGTTACCTTTTGTCCCGTGTTCAGAGAAATGGTCCAAGAGCCTTACAAGGGAAAAGATGGGGAAGGAGCTAATTGTATGCCAGAAAGCAATGTTTCTTTGGAGATTTGGAAGAGCAACTCTAGCTCAATGAGCAAAGTCACAACTTCCCCTTGAGAGTCAAGAGGGATGAGGAAGGCATTTGTGTTAATTGACCACATCCTCGGGGAGATACCCAAAACCAAAATCTGATCATTGGTAAAAACCCCAAAGAGGATTCCTCAACCTCTCTGTTGTACTTTTGAACATTCAGATAGTCACTAAAGCCCACAGATCACTCCATCATCAGTTTAGATAGGGGACGTGGGGAATAGGGACCATGCCTGGTCCACGAGCAGGCATGGGCAGCCCCCTCTCTCCACCTTCCTTTTGCTCTCTTGAAATCCTTTGTCTTTACACAATATTCATTGATCCGGAGTCTTTCTAATCTGTGAACTATTTCCATTTTCCTCATGGCAAGTCCTCTCTTTCCGCTTCCCACCCCCCCCTTACATTGTCTCTGGGTTCTCTTCCCTATATTTTCAGAATCCCGGTAACAGTCCTTCCCTCCGCATTCCCACCCCACCTAGCACACTTTCCAAGGCAGCATCCCCACAGCGGGGGCAGAGTGAACCATCTGGGGGTCCACTCAAACTGCTTGTTCCTGAGGTATCCTCTGCCCCTTTCTTCTTCCCTCTTCCTACTAATTGGCTCTCCAAGGCCTGGATGAAGACCTGGAATGAAGGTCACTTCTCTTGTGAGCAATCCTACTTGCCCGAGTCCCACCGTGCTGACTGTGTTATTGCATTTCTTCACTGGGCTTTGTATCCGTGTGTGGCTTATAAGCTCTATGTCTAGGGGCACGTGCACCAGTTATCAGGACGTTCTCCAGCCCTGCACCACAGACCAGCTCTCAAGCTTGGCCGTACATTAGAATCCGACAACTCTTAAAAAATATTAATGCCTGGGTCTCATCCCAAGAAATTCTGGTTTAATTACTCAGAAGTATGGGCCTGAGCATTAGAGAATTTGAAAGCTCCTAAGAAATTCTAATGTGAAATTGTTTGAGAACCACTGCACTAGACAAGGGGTCACAAAACTTGTCCTGTAAAGGGCCAGAGAGTAAATATATTTGGCTTTGAGGGTCAAAACTACTCAACTCTGTAGCATGAAAGCTGTCATAGGCAAATGAATAGGAGTAGCTGGTTTCCAATAAAACTTTATCTACAAAAACAGGGGCAATCTGAATTCACATGATTGCATTTTGCTATTTTTATTCTGCAAATGTAGGTGGCAAATTTGCAAATTTAGGTGGCAGATTTAAAGCCCCCAAGCTCCTTGGGGTCCCTGCATTCAAATGCTGATGCAACAGTGACCAACTTTTGCCATACAGCAAAAAAGACACCCTCTTGACCTCCTTTGTTACCATCAATGGGAAAGGGTGGGGTGGGGTGGGAGAAATAACAATAGCAAAGAAAGCAAAGGGAAGACAGAAGAAAGAAAGAGGAGGTTGGATTTTCCATAAGTTAATTCCAAAACCTTCTTACCCCAAAAGAGATGTATGCTCCTAAGACGCTTCCAGCGATTGTAGAGAAGCCGGCTGTCATGATGGCGTGGAGTTCAGACCTGGTGACGTGTGGTAAATATGGTCGAACCAGCAGTGGAGACTCTGTCTGGAGACAAAGAAGGGTGACTACATCAAATGTTCCTTTTTAAATCTTATGCCGACCTACTCAAAATTTTATTCTCATGCTGGGTGTGGTGGCTCACGCCCGTAACACCAGCACTTTGGGAGGCTGAGGCTGGAGGATCACTGGAGCCCAGGAGTCTGAGGTTATGGTGAGCTGTGATGATGATGCCACTGAACTCTAGCTTGGGTAACAAGAGAGACGCTGTCTCAAAAAAATTTTACTTTTTATTCTCTGAGACAGTGTTTCTAAGGAGTGAACTTCAACCGCAGACCAGCTCCATCAGCATCACCTGGGAACTTGTTAGAAATGCAAATTCTCCATTGACTAAATTAGAAACCCTGCAGGTCGGGGCCAGCAATCTGTAGTTGAACAAGCCTTCCAGGTGCTTCTGATGCATGCTCAAGTTTGAGAAGCTGTACTATCGATATCTGCAGTCATTTGAACTCTAGGTCACTGTGCATATATGGGCATGTTTAAATTTTGCAAAATTTTCAAGGCTAGTCATGTAAGGCCACCTAGCCTCGGATTGGACTCTATGATGACCCAGTACACTTTTCTAAGGGTGGGACTGTGCACAGTGGCCTGGCCTGGTGGACTGCTGATACATAAGCCACTGTGACGTCCCATCTTCCAACTTCACCTTAATAGACCCTAACCCTATTTCCTGGTACTTCAGGGTAATAGAGATACAAGTATTAAAAGACATACCAGCAATAACAAGGACAGGCCATATTGTAATTAAAAAGCAGAGATTCTTCTCTGATGAGTGAACAGGAACCAAACAGAGGGTGTTTGTAAAGGCTTGCATCCTGCGAAGGAGTGCAGGCAGCCTCCGTAAAAAAAATAGCTGTACTTTCAGCATATTAAGAGTCAAACTGAGTAGCACGGACGCTTGTACGCAATTTACAATTTTCTCCTCATTATTTCTAATTGTTCTGTAAGATTGGATGTGTTGAGCCTCAATTTATACACTATTTAGGAACCCAGTACAGGAGCCCTCTTGCCCTGCAGGTAGGAGCAATCAACTCATGATGGTGCTCTAATTATTCCTGAGAGATTTTATAACTATAATTATAATAATTTTAACTCCTGCGGAAGAAGTATGAGTCCCCACTCTTAAGACTATGCTCGGGGCTAGTGAGCTGGGCTTACCAACCAGATGGCTCAGCCTGCCTGGAGCAGTTGCGAGCCTCGGATTTGGGGCCATGTTTTTCTGGGTGACTTGATTTTTTGCTTCAAATCCAGTTTCCCTGGGCAGTGGTGGTGGCAAGCGTTCACACTTGGTTTCCTCGGTGTGTGATGCCATTCCGCCTGAAGCTGCGTGTCCCGAGAGATGCGTAGCTTATCACTGTGTCTTTCTTTTCCACCCCTCTGCAATGCTGCTATTTTGAGAGACAACCTGGGCATCCTGTTTCTTTACCTAAGTGAACTTCAGACTAAAGTGCGTTTATCCATGTGGTGGATCAGGAAGGTGAAAATGTAGCCTAAAATCTAATCTTGGATGAGAAGGAAAAAGCTAAGAGCATTTTCCTTCAGCTTCAGCAAAGACAGGCTGTTGGCCAGTTCAGACAAGTTGAAAACGAGCCCAAGTATTTGTACAGCTGCACGGCGCTTGGCAGAATCCTCCATCCATCACCTTGACTGCCACAGGTGCTATAGTGTGGGATGTGACGCTGCCTGTTTCATGTTTGCAGCTTCGAGATAGCAAAATCCATCCGAGTGGAAGAGTGACCAGCCCCTGAAGAGCTGCCCAGAGCCCTCAATAACTCCCTGAACTCAGAAAAGATTTGTTGAAAATCTATATATGAGAGGCCCTGTGCTTTAATCAAATGACACAACCCTCTTTATTCTTCATAAACTTTCAAGAACCCAATTCTACAGCAGTGTACCCAGACTCTTGGGTGGGATCTCTGTCTCCCCCCCAACCTACTCTAAAAGAAATAACATTGGGATATTTTCTTATGTGGCTTTTTTTTGGAAAGAGACAATCCATTTCAGAAGATGTTTTGTTGTGTTTTTTGATATTACAACTTACTTGTCCGACAAACACATTGCCGGCAGCAACTACAGATTCAATAGGAGATGATCCCATAGTGACTAGCATGACCCATCCAATCTAAAAGGAAGAAAAGGACAAAGTCAGTGAACAACTCTTCATATACATAAAACTTCAAAGTAGGAATAAGAATCTTTAAACTACAGTCAAAATGTTGAGGTTTTCCACCACTGTTGGCAGCCTAGCGATGGTGCCAAATGTACCGGCCCATAGAGCAGGCCGGTCCAATCCTGTTTCAGCAGCAAGTCTGAGTCATTGGATGTACTTTGAACACTATACAAACGACAGTGGCACCTGTCTCAGGATGGGGGACTTCCTGCTACTTTCTCTCTCTTTTTTTTTTGGCTTAGCCATGAGCACAGTATTCTGAATGTTTAAACCTACAAACAGAAAATTATGGGCCCTGGAGCTCTTGCTGTAATGCTGATTTCTGCTGGTACCTGTATTCTGGTTCTCTTTCTCCTTTCTCTCTTTTCTGTGTCCTCCTGCTTGTACATTTTGACTTATTTACAGGGATCAAAGGAGGGTGTGGCTGTGCCCCAAGCACTGTGTGCACTGCTCCTCGATTGTGTGCATCCCAACTAACTTAAAATCTCCTCATTTTCTGATCTAACACATGAGTGCAGGACTCACAGTGGCTGGGCCAGTAGGAAGGAGATTACCTCTTCAGCTTTTTTTTTTTAATTTGTGTATTATAAAACTTCCCTGGGAGCAAAAAGCAGCTTCTCCTTCTTGCTCTGATTTCTCTAGCAAGTCCAGGACCTGAAGCATCTACTTCTGTAACATCCCAAAGATAAGCAGGGCCTTTGCATAGGGGCACAAGGCAGATAACCAAGATGAAGGAGCAACACTGTTTTCCCCCGGGGTGGGGGTATCTGACCTCAGTTCCTTGAATAAAGACGTAAATGCTGTGGTTTCATGAAGTATCTAATGGATGACGAATCAAAACCCTGTTAGAAGTTTCCAGGATAAAATTCCCTCTATGGACACATTTAGAATTTTGGTGTCTGAATCTTACAACTTGGGTGGTGGTGGTGGTAGGTAGGTGGTGGTAGGAAGAGACAGGCACTTTGGAAATACCCGGGTAAAAGGCTCTGAGGACTTCATGCCTGGGATGATCAGCTCTATACCATTCACCCTGTCCCTCCCAGTCCCAGTACCTTTCTAATAATCCACTGCATCAGCCCGAGGTAGTACAGCATGGACATCACGGTGCTGAAGAAAACCACAATTGGCAGGACCTGGGGGGACAGAAGCAGCCACGGGTTAATGTTGGGCCCAGTGGCATCCGCAGTTGTCATAGGAGGCTTCCTCTCTGCCTCCTTTTCTCCTGCGGAAACATCCTCAAAATACTGGAAACTCTTCTTGAACTAAACACTTTTCTCAGGCAGCTTCCCTGTTTACAGTCTCTTATTCTAATATGTTCTAGATAAGCTTCAGTGTATTTTACAGGAAACTTCACCTTTTTTTTTTCCTTCCAAGATGAACTTTTCTTACTCAGAGAAGGAAAGAAGTTTTGTAGGGGATTTATCAGAACTAGATCAATAAACTTAAGGCCACCAGCAAATATTCTTACTGTCTTGACATTAAAAAGATCCGATCTTCACCATTAATTAGCAGAGTGGGTCAGGATGAATTGTGAGCAACTTTAAATCTTTATACTGGGGCTAGAGCGACCGCAGAAAGCACGGTGGCTGCTTACACACAGTATTTCCTATGCAGTAAGCATTCATCCTTTTGGATTTTAAAATAATGATTATTTTAGCTATAGATTTCTGACTCACTAAAAAAGTGACAACATTTCAGAAACTAGTTTAGTTCTGTGTTAGAGAAAGTGTGTTTTCTTAGATCCTATTTTCCTGATGCTCTTAGGGTGGCGTCCTTGCAGCCTGTGTTCCCACCAGCAGTGGTTTCTACCCCTCGTCGGCCACACAGAGCCAGGGCTGGGCCCCTCCTCAGCCCCGCCCTACCTCACCCCTCCACCACTGTGCCCCAGCTAAATGGCCAGAGACAAGCTGCCACCAGAAGTACAGAATGACCAGGAACAATCTGTACAAGATCTAATTTAGAAAAAGCTATTAATAATATATATTAACAGACACTTTGTGCTAGTATTCAGAGCTCACTCACTGTGAGCCTTTTATTGGCCATGATGGGCAGCCAGCGCCTTCCTAAAAGCTCGAGGGAGTTGAAGGGGCTCGTCTCTGCAATGTTCCCGCAGGGACTCCGCACCCGCAGGGGAGAAGGGAGCCCACTGCCCTGGAAGCGGGAG
Organism: Lemur catta; assembly: GCF_020740605.2. Classification (NCBI taxonomy): domain Eukaryota; kingdom Metazoa; phylum Chordata; class Mammalia; order Primates; family Lemuridae; genus Lemur; species Lemur catta. The sequence goes on from NC_059137.1 coordinate 78,080,390, forward strand.
GGAGGTGTGACGACACCCGCATTGTCCGAGTGGCAAGTTGCTTTCTTTATGACTTTCGTTTTTTCCAATTCTGAATTCAATTCATGATATAAGCATATTTCCACCTCACACTGTCAACACTTGATCTTTCAGAGATGGCTTAGTAATCTTAGGCTTAAAGCCAAATCAGCAGTTTAACAAAAAGATTCAACATAAAAGTTAGCCTAACTGAAACCAGGGAAATTTGGAGGTAAATTTGGAGTCTCTAGGTGAGAAAATAATTTAGAAGTGTATGAGCACCAACACACCACAAAAAAGAAAGCTGGAGAGAAACCCACATGCATCCTTCTGACTCACTGACAAGTATTGGTAGGGACTTCCCAGAGGGTATGTGGAAGTCCCAACTGTGCCCAGTCACGGGGCCAGGTTGCCTTTCCCCTGCAAAATGACATGCCTCCTTTGGTTAGAAGGCCCGGCTTCCAGGCAAAGGCTGTGCTGAAGGGGAGATGAGAAAGGTTTGGCACGGAAATGGCTCTGGAAGAACAGAGGTTGACGTGGCTGACCAGCTGTGTCTGGGACTGAGAGGTTTTCCCAGTGCAGAGCTTTCACTGACCCTGGACCCATCAGCCATTGCTGGCAACATGCCTATCATTGTCAGGAACATGATGTTCTTTTCCCTGAAGTCCCAGATACGGATACCCCATACGATTTTTTTCATAGATATCACAGTAAATGCTATAAGCTCCCCCCGCCAATATTTGAATATTTGTGACTTCCTCTGGATGTCTCCCTTAACACTATAGTAACAAAATATAATGTGTGCACCTCCCTTGACTTCAGATAACATTGTAAATGAAAAAGAGCGGTGATGTGTTGCATGCCATGGACAGGCTCGGCTGCTGCATATGGCGCTTTGGTCACTTAAGACCTATCTGAACATCTACGAAGACTGAGAAGTTAGGGAAAAGGCAGTGAGTACCTAGAAAGGGGGTTTGGCTTTACCTTAAATGCGAAGAAGTGATCCTTGTATTTCTCACCAAAGACAAATGAAGCACCAGCATCAGTGTACTCCAGAAAAGTCTGAGTTAAAGAAAAAGAGAGATCGTTACAATCACTCGAGAGTCCACAGTAACGCTAGGACTCTGCAGAGGATGGAAACCCAGCAAATTTGTTGGATATTCCTGGAAAGGTCATGTTCTCAGCTTTGCCCCCTCCAATGAATGGCATATGATTATATTTTTGAATTATACCTGCATTTCTGACATTCAGTCTGACTCCAGGAAGCTAAAGAATGAGCCAAATGTGGTCCAGCAAACCACAGATGGTGCATGGGTGGCACAGGTTACCACTGGGTGCAAGGGAAGCCTGTTTCTCTGTCTTTGGAACCATCTTAGAAGGGCAGCATCCTTTGGGCAGGGTGGAGTGGGCAGTAGGGACAAGGGAGTAATGTAGTGGGTGATACAGGTGGGGGGAAGTAGTAATATTAATAAACTAGACAGATTAACATATTTAACATAAAATGATTTGTCTAACCTATGATACAGGATTAAAATTTGGGTAAACTAATGCAGAAAAATCTATTTCTAACATGTCTTGAGAATTCCATCCAGAAGTTAAATGCATCATATAAAAGCAAGGTGTTCTTTTGAACCAAACTTACCTGAACTTGTTTGCCCAACCAATTGAAAGCTATAAATCCAGGTTCAGTCCTTAGAATCAAGAGCCCAAGAAGAAACTGTAACCCAATTCCCCAAAAGACAGGTCTCCAGTAAACCTATGCAGAAAGATCAAGAAGGATATCTTAGTAGGAAATTAATGCTAACTTTGGCATGTGTCTGAAGGATCACTATTTCCTTGGAAGCATTCTCAGATGTGGCCTGTGACCCACCTTCTTTGGGATGGCCAAAGCAGTCATGCATGTGGAATCCCTTGATAGGATCATACTTTTCAAAACTCAGGATTGTGTTCCCTCTCCCTAAGCCTGAATTTGCAGCCTTCGCTCCCAGAAAAGTAGGTAGCCATTATGTTCTGCTAAATAACTTAGACATGGACAGCAGTCTAAGGGCCACTAAAGGAGGGAGGATCTGGCTGTCCTAGTCATGTTGCAAATATTGGACACATATAATTATTTATTTCCCATCTGGAAAATGGAAAGGCAGAACATGATTTCTCTGTGTGTCCAAGGTTTGTTGATCTGATAATTTCTAAGTAAGTAATTTTCTGCCCTGTCAAGGGGCTCTCGTTTCACTGTGAAAGGGACCCAGAAACTCTAATGCAGACCCAGGACATAGCAGGAAGGGACACTCATCTGCTTTCATTTTTGATGCAGGGCTGAGTGGTCTGAAAAGAACTATGTGATTAAGCACAGACAACAGAGATGTTTACCCAAGCAGGGCAAAGGATTTGGGTCATATTAGGTGAACTTGGTCTCTCATTAATGCTCTTCTCTTGGGTCAGTCTTTTAACTGGTAAAGTCTTCCAGAGTTTGCCAAGAAGCCTCAGTGTCTCGGAATTCTTGCCCAGTTCATGGGTTACCAGCTGACAGAGCAAGGATGAGAATCGGGTTCGGGAGACTGGGGGTGGAGAACTGTATAAGGACAAATTTTTGGAGTAAAAAAGACCAAATTGCAAATGGTACGTTGATAAACTGCAGGATCCAATGGCAGAATATTAGATTATTTACTGGTCTGGGGAAATATGGATCAAAATAGATGAGTTTTCCCTTTACATGTGGTTGATGGGGGTGGTACATGAACAGAAATTGGACTTGACAGGGAGAGAATGTCTCCCTGGTTGTGTAACTAGAAAAACACTGAGGGTGAAACAGGAAATAGAGCACCATGTGGCCACTTTAAATAATCATAGCAAGGCAAGAAAAATATTGACTACTAGTTAAATTCTCTCACCCTCAGTATTTTGAGTAATTCATACATGGGGGGGAAAACCCAAAAGATCAATTTCATACTTACTCTGGTCGGGTGCTTAGAAAACAGAAACAACAGGACAATGTACACTATGAGCCCACCGAAGGACACCAGATGCTGTCGGCCCATCCTGGCAGTGTCCAAGACCAGCCAGAAGATAACCCCCAGGATCAGGGAGCTCCAAATCACCCTAAGAGAGCAGGAAGGGAAGCACTGGCATCATTTGTTGTGCTGACATGAGAATCATAATCAGGCTTAAACTAGCAAACAAAAAATATGAGTGAGAGTAACACACCCCGGGACCAGGAAGCTGTGCTTCTGTGAATTGCAACAGACCCTTTTTGGTTCTGGTTGTAATGGCAGATAGCCAAAAAATTAAGCAATGTGTCCCTCTCACCCTACAACTCTTGGGCCCTTTGCCTATTCGAGGCTATATAAAGGGGTCAGAGAGGAGAAAGGATGTTTAGAGAGAAAGTCCAGTGATTTCTTTGAGAGAGGTATTGGGATTTGCCACCTCTTGTTATGGGAGTTGGGTGAAGTGTTGCCTTCTCCCCTTGAAGGGGGAACTTGAAATGTGTTCCCTGCAGTTGGGGGACCTCACCAGAGCCTTAGAGAGCTGCCTCTGGCTTTAGCCTGGATTCGGACTCCCCTGGGGAGTCTAGCGGGCAGGACAAGGCTGACTCACTGTTTGCATGGCAGAGCCAGAAAGGCTGCTGTGTTGGGATTACACAATCCCAGTTTATTAGGCCAAGGATGTGGGACATTTCCTGGTAGATCCCATGTAAGCCTCACTGGGGAGAGGCTGGTCCTGGATCCTACCTGGGAGGGCCACCTGGAGGGAGAGGAAGTCCCACAGAGAGAGGCCGAGGGGAAGGCACTGAGCAGTCACCGCAGGACGTGGGGGCTATGGGAAGGAGTTGTCATTGACACTTCACAGGCCCTTCCTCCCAAGGAGGCCAGCTCCCTAAGTCCGAACTGTCCCAGCTCTGTCTCTCTCCTGGCTTTGAGAGTGGTAGAGGGGCAGGTGACAAAGGGGAGGGGCAGGTGACAAAGGGGAAATGCAGGCTCAAGCTGGGGAGGAAAGATGGGACTCTTGGTCGAGTTCACAGTTTTCATTATTGTATGGGAAAGCACATCCTGATACTTAAAATGTGTCTGTGACCATTGGCAGAAGAGTTGTGAGCTTTTGGCATTTTTATACAAAGTACGAGGTAGGTAGCTCCCACTGAATTAAATTGAAAGGATGATGGATGAGAAAAATTGAGTTGTATTTTGATCACAGTCCACAGGTCACAATTTCAACAATTTCAACTAGTTAACTGCTAGTGATCCTTGACAAAGTAATTTTTTTTTTTTTCTGAGGCAGAGTCTCGCTCTGTTGCCCTGGCTAGAGTGCAGTAGCATCATCGTAACTCACTGCAACCTCAAACTCCTGGGCTCAAGCGATCCTCCTGCCTCAGCCTCCCAAATAGCTGGGACTACAGACCTGCACCACAATGCCCGGCCAAAACCCTAAGTTTTTAATGAGCAAAAAGCATGGAGGAAAATTAGGAGAAAAGAAAAAGAAAAGAAAGCCTGAAAAATTATTTGGATTCACTAGTCAACAAAGAAGTGCAACGAATGAGATAGTGGTGGGTTAAATCAATCAGAAATGGATATAAAGATTTATATTCATCATAACATTTAAAATAGCAAAAATTTGTAAGAACAATAAATGGTCAATCATACAGGAATACAAGTGAAAAAATCAGATTCAAGACTGAATTCTGTTCTATGATCTGCATTTTGAAAACAAATTTTAAAGAGACTATGTATAACTTGTATAAGAAGAAAAAAGTTGCAGAAAATGAAAGCTCATTGCAGATGTGTTGTCAGCAATCTCTAGCATTTTGTACTTATAGAACAGTTCTTTATAAATAGGTACTGAGATTAGATGGCATTCGTGCTGCTGTCCCCTGTCTTGTGCCAGGACAGATATTAGTGATCCATCACGAAGCCCTTCCACTGACAGGTTAGAGGGAGAGCTAAAGCCATTCCTGCTATGACTAAACCCTCCCACTATTGTACACTCCTGACTGCTTCTTGATACGTGGGCATGTAATTGTCTATCTAATACAGCACAAGAAAAGTTATTAGATTAACATCCCTTGAACAGCATTTATCATTTAATAACACTTGAAATTAAGGCAGTTTGTAGGGACATTTGGACACATCTCAAGTGAGTCATCACCTCATCTAGGCCTTGATTTCCTATTTGTAAAATGAAGACATTATAACAGATCATTCCCTAGGTTGTTTCTAGCTTCAATATCCCATAAATGAGGAAGCAATTTCAGAACAAATTCGTGGAACCGTGTTAGAAAAGAACAACACCCCTTTCAACTGCAATAAGAGAACCGATTGCATTTACCACTTTAGCCAGAACCAATGGCCATTCAGAAGCCTTCTGCCAGGAGATAGGATCTTGTCAATTCGAGGTTCATATCTGGCCATCAGGTGATCCCAGACAACAAAGAAGATGGCTATCACGGTGATCACAAAAAGAGGAAGGGCTCTGTGAAAGTTCAGCACACAGGCTGCAATCACCATAGCCAGATAACCTGTCCAGGAAGCAAACACAGACGTTGAGCATGCATACCAGCTGGATGCCAGCCTCAGCCTGGATGTCAGGCAAGGGGAGGTTTAATCAAGGGGCCATTGAATGCAGAAGCATTCTTGATTTGTTTACTGGTTTCTCCAATGGGCGTTTCTGATGTTTTTCAAACCAAGTCCCTAAGATTCTCACCATGAAAGCAAGGAGGACAGGGTGCTAGGTCCTTTTTCTTATAGGACCTACTGAGTTTGAGGCCGGATCATTGGGCCTCCCAACTTAGTACTAACCATTTTTCCCCGTAGCATTCAGACTTGGCAGGGCAGCTACTATGAGAGACAGGCCATGTGTTGAAGCAACACTAGCATACGGGTATTGACTCCCCTGGTTTGCACCTCACATTTGGCCTCAGCTTGAGTAGGAAAATAGACTTACCAACAATAGACCATGTCTCTAAGTGCCACAGAATGTCCAAAGACAAGGGGTGAGGGCAGTTACCAAGGTGGCTGCTTTTGAAGAGCAGATGTGAGGATAAGAATAAAGTTTCCTACTCTTAAAGGTCAGCAAAGACGGTCTGCAGGTTAAATCCATTTGGCCTGCCATATGTTTCTGTAGGTGGCAAGTGCAATTGAGTTTGCATATTTGTGTTCTACCAATATGGTGATGGAACACAGCCATGTCTATCTGCTTATGTACTGTTATGGCTGCTTTTTCACTATAATGGCAGAGTGATGTGGTTTTGAGCTTATCCTAGCCTACTCTCTGGCCTGGCAGAGAGAAAGTTTCCCAACCCTGCTGTTTCCTGTTGCCGCTGTCTGAGCACCAGCAAACCGCTGACCTCAGTGGTGCAGCAGTCTGGGATTAATGTCTGTGGGCTTGGGTGGGAATGCCCGTATTTTATATGACAGGAGTGTCCTTTAAAATGGGCTGAGGAGCCCTTTGCTTTGGAGGGAGTGAAAACTGGAGACATTGGGTCTTGCCTTCGGGCAAGAGGAGTGAGCTGGAGGGCCCTAGGATCCTCAGGTTGCATTCACAGAAAGCATTAATTGCTTGCATTAACCACTCTACCCCCTCAAATCCACGTGACAAAAATGAAAGCTATATGAGCCTTTGAGAGAGGTGACTCAAAAAATTAGCTGCTGGCCTCAAACAATTTGTGTAGGTTTCTCCTGCTGAGACTCAAGACATAGGGGCTTATTGATTTCCCTCTCTGTGTGACTCAGTGAGGGCCAGGAGGAGGTTTATTCTCTTTCCACACAGTCAACATTTGAGGGATTCCCCCCAAAATAGACTGTGGTATCCCCACCCCGTTTGTTATTTACCTGCTAACAAAATGCCCCAGATGATGTACCGAAGAATGGTTTTGTGTTTCCTACAAAAATCACAAACTGTATCGTACTTCTTTTCCAAACACCTGTAACACAAAAGGAAAAAGGCAGCCAGAAGTAAATATCAAAAACATGAAATAAACTGGCATGATAAGGCTAGAGTAGGCTTTGTAAAACAGGCAAGCAAGCAAATTTGTGAAGCATATGTCTCACAAAATAGAAATGGGAAACTCATTTCATCTTAGACTAAAATCAGCCATGACTTGGCTCAACCCTCACTGAATAACTGTGCCAAGCCCCGAGGGATTAAGGAGATACAGAAAACACGCCGGGAAGGCAGCAGGGGGGATGGATCACCAAGCAAAAGCAGAAGCAAATCGCAGGAGGAGAGTGTTTCTGGTTAGTCTATGAGAGCCTCTGTTAGCTTCAACTAATGGTTATTAAATGTTTGCTGGTAAAAAAAAATAAAAAGCTGAAGAACTGCCATCCCTCCTGGTTCCCCAAAGTTTGAGCACGTTGGTGGATCCCTGTCTTAGACCATCCATTCCCTTTAGTCCAAGACTGACTGACTTCACTGGGTATGTATTAAAGGCAAAGCAGGATTTTGTGGATTTGAGGGCTATTAACAAATGGGTTGTCACAGCTTTCTCGGAAAGTTCGGGAATTAGTGGAATGTCTGTTTCTGTCCAGGGCATTTTCTTTGGAGACAGAGTCTCACTCTGTTGTCCTGGCTAGAGTGCAGTGGTGTCATCCTAACCACAGCAGCCTCAGACTCCTGGCCTCAAGTGATCCTCCTGCCTCAGCCTCCCGAGTAGCTGGAACTACAGACCTGCACCGTACTGCCCAGCTAATTTTTCTATTTTTAGTAGAGATGGAGTTCGCTCTTGCTCAGGCTGGTCTTAAACTCCTGAGCTCAAGCGATCCTCCTGCCTTGGCCTCCCAGAGTGCTAGTATTGCAGGTGTGAGCCACCATGCCCGGGCCTGTCCAGGGCTTTGATACAGGTGGGTAGGAAGCACATGAGTGATGTGTATGTCTCATCATGTCTCCTGGGGAGGATGGTGTCCAGTGGTCCCTCAGGAGTGCTTTTGGAGAGGTCACGGGACCATAGCCACAGTGGCTCTCCTCTCCTCCGGGGATCTTCTTGTCCCCAGGTAGGAGCCTCTTTCCTTGGAGGCCTCCTGTTCTCCCACTTGAGGTGGGGTGGGAGGAATTTACATACACATTTAACCATTACCACTTCCAGACCACTGGATAGCATTTCTAAAATGACCATTTCTCACCCCATATAGACGATTCCCAGTCTCTGGGATCTCAGGGGACTTGACCCCTATCTGGGACACCTGCTCTCCCCTTGGTTAATGCCTCCACTTCCAATTGTCTTGCCTGTGTGTCCAGGACTCAGCCACCTCTGAAGCTTCAGGACACAGTTCAAGTCCTTCTAGAAAGCTTTCTTGCATCTTTTCAGAGAAGCACATTCCTCTGCCCTTTATTCTTACTGTCTTCTTTGATTGTGATTTGTTATAAACCCATTACTGACAGTAACATCCTGGAGAGTAGATGTCTGTGAGCCACACACAGCAGCACCAGGAGTAGGGCTTTGGATATTAGGGTGCTCAAAGGGCATTCCTCGATTTCATAGATAAGCAGAATGGGAGTGCATACTGCTTATCTGGAACAGTGTTTTATAGCTGAGAGTTGGGACCCATTAGTGGATTGTGAAGTCCACACATGATATCTACCATTAAAAAAGAAAGCATCAGGGGGTGTCACACCTAAGAATGATAGGGATACTTTCATGAAACTTCCATTGTTATATGTGTGAATCTGTGTACTGACAATTAGAAACAGCCCTCTAGAAGACCCTGGGTGCATACAAGCATAGTGAAGACTGTTTCTCATGGGCTGATTGAGGAAAGACCAATGGTGCATTACTGAGTTGAAGCTACAGTGCTAAAAAGTGGCAGCACAGAGGGTGGCATTTAATAGGGTACATCCATCTACTGTAGGTTCACTCAGTCAGATTCTTTAATGCCAGGGAATGGGTGTAGTCAGTCCATTATAGCAAATCTGACTCTGCATAAAGTAAGGTGGCTGGAAATAGGCATCTTTGGTCATTTGGTTTTCCAGGCTGAACCATTCCCAGCCTCCTGGTAGTGATTTCAGTCCCATTAACATCACTGAAACCTGAGTCCCCCTGAACACCCAAGAGAATTTCCCAGCGTCAGAGGCTCATAAAGTAAAATGAAGGGTGAACCTGAGCACAGGCTTCTGACCATGGTATATATGTGACAGGCATTCCCAACCCCGGTTCTGACCAACGCCAGAGGTATCTTCCGATACATAAAAACAAAGTTCCTCAGAGACATAGGAATGTGAATAACATTTAAATAGGAATTTAGAAAATGGACAAATACTGTAGTGTGATGGTAGAGCAGTAGACAAACCCGAACTAGGATCAGAAGGTGAAATTGTAAGCTGACTCTGTCCTCTCTAGCTGATGTGGGCAAGTCACTCCACTGAGCTTCATTTTCCTGGTTCAGAAAATAAAATAATCTTGCCTCTCTTCCCTTACAGAGTTGTAAGGACTTGGAATACCTTTGGGACACTATAAGGTGAGAGCAACAGTTTGTTGGGGTTTAAAGTGGATCGGGTTTTGAGAAATCTATTGCTATTGATTGACATCGAGAAGATGAATTAAATACTTTGGTATGGACTGGAGCAATTAGTTGATAATTTACACCTTTAATTAGAAAACTGTCATGGGTGAATTTAAATCTAGACATTGGGTTCCTGGGACATCAGCAGTCTGAACTGACCACATTCATCATCTGAGAGTTCCATTAATTGCTCTGAAAATGGTGCTGCGTGGGGAGAGTGAATGGGGGGTGGGTGGTGACAATCTCTAATAAATCACAAGAGATGTGAAAAATTAAGTGGGGACAAAACAAAGTGGTGAAACCAAATAGGAGGTAGGTGTGGTTATTTCTCTGGTTTAAAAACTGTACCCCTTTTCGTGCATCTCTTGGTCGTCCTCCACGTCATCCTTGTTTCTTGTAGAATCCTGCTCAATGGTAACTCGTTCTTCACCCTAGAAACCAAACATCGGCGGAGCAGAGATGGGATAATGAGAATCGTAGGCGTAATGGACCCCAGCCTTCTTTGCTTAGAACTCTGGCAAAGAGCTTTCAATAAGTCCCTTTAAATTATTATGCAAGAAGATGGCTCCTATTATCTACTGCACAGACATTTTCTTTCCTCCTATTATCACAAAAAAGTCCAGGATCACATTTAATTCTCCCTTTCCTTCCAAAGGAGCAGTTGGTATTTTTTCCTTTTCTTAAGGGACAGGCTCATATTTGTGCTTTTTGCTCCTGTCTCTACTGTAATCATTCAACCCCAGCTCCGTTTTCAGCCAAGTGCTAAATGAAGTTAATAACAGAGGCTGCATAAATCTCCCTTAATACTCTGCCAGCCCTGTTTCCAAAGGACTGAGACCACAGCTGGATTTATTTTCCTGGCAGCCCAAGGCTGGGTCTGCGGATACGAACGCAAGCTCGGCATCTTGGAGAGCTGATAAACCTCCCCTTGGAACTAGGGTTCTTCTTTCAGTCAGGCTAAAGAGGAATATTTCTCTTCTCAGCCAGCCCTGGCTCTCATTAACTGAGTGAAGTATATCCCTGGGCTATTTTTTTCATGGACAACCTTTCTAGGTACAGTTTGACATTTCACATACCCATGGCCCGTAATCCCAGGATGCAGAGGATTTCCTACCTGTCTGCACTCTGTAATAATGTCTCAAACAATAGGGCTGGCTACTGTTACCAATGGTAGTGAAAGCTGGGCAGGAAGTATACACATTGGGAACAGTTTGGGGTGTGCTCTAAGACACATAATGACAAATCTCAGCTTTTGTGTTCTGTCATATCCAATGTAGCCTTTGATTCTCTTAAAAAAAATCATAGAAGTAAATCATGAGCATGTTTCTGGGCTGAAAGGATCATCAAAAATCATACAGTCCTTTGATGCCAAGCTCCATTGTCCTTCTGACCCAGATGACATGGGTTCTCTGGGCTGGACCCCAGAAACGAGGAAGGTGAGAGGATAATTGGAAGAGAAACCAGCTGAGTCCAAGCTGCAGCTGCTGGGGACGTGGTAGAGATGAGTTGTATTCATTTATTTACATCTAACACCTAGCCTTGCCTACAGTTAATGTTTGGTAAATTTTTTATTTAAATGATCTTCACTATTATTTCCTTCCAGTGGAAGTACCCCATATGACCTATTGTCCATGAAGTATCTAACATTACTATTGTTTTCTTCTGTTTTCATTTTTCAATCCTTTCTCATCTTTCAAAAACAGCAGCAAAAGCTCCTTAACCCCCACAGTCATGACATCTGCCCCTTCTCCTTGTGTGCGCAGCCAGAGCCCTGCAGAGTTGCTTCCCTTCTCTGTGGCCACTACTCACACCCTGCTCACTTCTCAGCCCCCTGTGACTGAGCCTCTACTGAGTGGCTCCTGCCAAGGCCACCCGAGGCCCGTTGTTGCCAGATCCAGTGGCTACTCCTCAGTCTTCATATTCCTGTTTACCATCATAAAACATCTAAAAATTTTTTGCTTGTCAAAAAACGGGAAACTACTTTTTTTTTTAAAAAGAGCAATTTTAGGTTCGCAGCAAAATTGAGCTGAATGTACAGAGATTCCTTGTGCATTCCCTCCCCCTGTCCCTCTCCCCACAGCCTCGCCCACTGTGGGCACCCTGCACCAGAGCAGTTCATTTGTTAACAACTGATGAACTTACATTGTCACATCGTCACCACCCATCAACCATCCACGGTTGACATTAGGGTCCACTCTTGGTGCTGTGCGTTCTATGTGTTTGGGCGGATGTATGATGATGTGTATCCCCCATTATGGCATCACACACAATAGCTTTACTGCCCTAAAAATTCATCCCTACTTCCTCCTGGCCCTTGCTCCCTGGAAACCACTGATCTTTTTACTATCTCCTTAGTTTTGCCTTTTCCAGAATGTCATATAGTTGGAATCATACAGCATGGAGCCGTTTTAGATTGGCTTCTTTCATTTGCTAATATGCATTTAAGGTTCCTCCATGTCTTTTCAAGGCTTGATGGTTCATTTCTGTTTAGTGCTGAAGATAATGCATTGTGCAGATGTAGCACAGTTTATTTATCTAGCCTTCTCCTGAAGGACATCGAGGTTGCTTCCAATCTTTGGCAATTATGAATAAAGCTACTACAAACATCCATGTGCAAGTTTGTATGTGAACTTGAGTACTGTTTTCTTTTTTGTTTGAAGGATATTTAGTAACATGACCATTTTCTAAGAATATATAAAGTGAAATAGATGATTACCTAATACTGTAATTTACAGTGTGATCCCAATATAGGTGACACTTGCATGTGGCTGTATGTTTGTATAAAGGACAAAGGTCTAAGATGTTAGGCACCGATTTTTTTTTTTCTTGAATTACAAGCCTTTTCTTTTGTCTCCCAAATTGTGCAATACTTTTTCAAATTTCCTACTTTAAAAAAATTATTCTTTTATCATGAGAAAACTCCCCACAAAATGATACATTAGTGAGAACCCAGAATTACTTTTTTTTTAATTTAATTCACTTTATTCTTTTTTTCAGAGCATTGCACTATTTATTAGGGTATAGTTTTTTTTTTAAACTTTTTTGCCCCCAGAATTACTTTTTAAAGGATGATCTACATGGGTCATTTTTCTTACCTTTTTAGCAGCAGAAAGCTCCCTTTAAATAAAATCCTACCCAGAATTCAATATAAGTGAAATAAAACTGAGTTCCTCAGACTGGTGTAAATTTAGGTGCCGCTGAGAAGCCCTAGGACATTATGGACACAGTGTTAGAACCATATTAGAGCCTTCCTCTATCTGCCTCAGCTACCTTAAAATTTAGATTTTTTTTTTTTAATACCCATGCTTTTTGCCCTTAGAATGGAGCTTGGAATCCATAATTGTCAAAGCCTGGGTACTCTTCCCATCAAGGAACTCTGAGGACAGTTGTAAAACAACAAAGTCCCTTTGTTTGGTCATGTGTGTTTTCTTCCCAACTGTGACATACACACTGTAATCACCATGTAATTCGTTCCTTTGAGTGCCGGCTGGGCGTCACACTTTCTGTCCCCACCGTTGTCAGGGGCCTGTTGTGCAGCGGTTACCATGGTACTAGGGTCACACAACCACCGTCCAGCCATACCTGTTTGCTGTTTCCATGCTCCCCGCTTTGCACGGGTCTGTTCCTAATCGAGTTGTTGTTTTCTGACGTGTTCTGGTTTTTTAAACAGCCTTCTTCATCCTAAGGGAAAAAGTACAGATTGTAAAAGTAAAATGTCAGTGCTAAGAAACAAATGTTCTTCAATGAATGATACCTAGAAGAGTTTTGAGGGGTGAGACAAGCAAAGATTAGGTGTTCAGATGAGGCATCTGATTCAAGAAAAAGCTGGTGAAGCTCGGGCTCATAAAGAAACAGCTCATTTTTGCTTTGTTTTGCTCTGAGTGAAAGGATGGCTGTGGTCCAACTTGAGGGAGAGAGCGGGGTGGACAGTCCCTCATCTAGACCAGGCAACTTTAACAAGCCGAGCAGGGGCGAGGGGGCAGATTTCCACTCTCCTTTCTGTCACATCACAGGTTTCCAACTTAAAAAATGAAATAAAATATAGTAAACCATAGGTTGGATAATTTTATTCCTAGATGTTGTATTTACGAGATGCTGAAATGTGCTTTGTTTGGTTTAAAGCAATCTCTGGTAGTAATGAGCATAAGAAAAATGCCTTCTGGTGAAGCTGTCTTGCTTTTACTTTAAGGAACTGAGTGAGAGTCCCTCTTGGAGGGCGTCCTGGACTCAGCCGGTTTCCAGAAGTGACAAACACCTGGTTTGTTTCTCTTTTATCTCTTTTGGGGTGTCTTTCTCCCATCTCACCCCAATTTGCCCTTTTCTCTGTTAAGTCAACTGAAAAATGGTGTCAGAAATGCCCCTTGCAAGCCTGAGGGCTTTGACCTTGTCTTTGAATAAAGACCAAGTATATGACTTTGATTTTGACATTAGGTCTCTGGCCCTAAGAATTTGGAAAATACTGCAGTCCAAACTTGTATTGCATTTTCTACTTATTGAAAAACAAGAGCGAATACACATGAATAACGTCTGGCAGCACACACATGATTTACGCGTATCAGTATTGCTGCCATGCGTCCTTCTGTGTTACGGCAGTTTATAGCTTAGTTTGGCAGGGTCCCTTGCTCGCAGCAGCAGTTCCTCGCACATATCAATCATGTGAGTTAATGAACCACGGTGATTTTAATGCTCCATTAGCACAGCAAAGTAGTACCTCTGGTACTTCGTACGAATATACAGCATGGAAGTAAAATATATATGTATATACATATTTTCAAGTTAGAAACAAAACCGAGCACGAGCTTGTGGAATAACAGGACACAGGTGACTGTGGGGCTTAGTCCTTAGGGCTAATCACGTGTGTGACACTAATTACATGTGTGACACTGAGCAGGTCACATCATCCCAAGCCTCAGCCCTCCATGCGTCCACCACACTTTCAGTTTGGTGTCTTGGGGTCCCTCCCAGGATCCCGACATTTGCTGGTTCCATTAGGAGCTTCAGCTTCCTGATGCTGATCATTCCTGCCACCTAGTGGCAGGATCTGAGACTTACGTCTGGAACACAGGGTGGATCCTGCCTTTTTAAAGTTAATAAAAGCAGAAGAGGGTGTGTGTGTGTGTGTGTGTGTGTGTGTGTGTGTGTGTGTGTGTGTGTGTGTGTGTCTGTCTGTCTGTCTGTCTGTCTGTCTGTTGGGGGAATAAGGTGGGTGCTTTTTAAAAGTAGCAACAAAGGTGGAGGCAGGAGAATTGATTAATGCCAGGAGTGTGAAGTTGCTGTGAGCTATGATGTCATCCCACATACTCTAGCACAGGCAACAGAGTGACACCCTGTCTCCAAAAAAAAAAAAAAAAAAGTGACAAGAGCACCTCAGCATGTATTTTTCACTGATACTGTGGCACTGGCAGAGTGTACGCCTTGGCCTTTTAGTGTTTTCAGGAAGAACAATGTCACCCACTTGAGGATTTGCAGCAGAATTAATGGGGTTATTGTGGGCGTTGATTAGTACCTGGAAATTGATTGTTGAGACAACTGTTTTTCTGCTTCTTTTCAAATTACAATCATGGGGCTGCCATGCGGGGCCCCAGATGACGTTGTAGCCCATTGTTTCTTTCTATCTATTTAGCAATTCAGATTACTAGTTACCTTTCCATGCCTAACATCCTACAACCATCCCACAAGCTGTTCTCATGGCTTACCCATCCCTCTACTGAATGGGTAAGAGGGCTGAGGGAGTTGTGTAAGAGTGTTTCTAGGCAGTTTTCACGTGCCACTTTTAATTTCTCCAGTTAGCTGTCATTCTGAGGTGTGCAGAGGGGTGATGGCCCTGGATTGAGCCCACTTTGAAGGGCAGATCCGGGTAGCTAGGAGCACATTGTGCCTGGGGTTTGTTTCCTACCATCTCTTTGATCTTGCACTTTCTGATTCTCCGGTGAGGACAGATCCACAATGGCTGTTACAGGGAGGCACAGATGGAGAGAGGCCTTTCTATTTTCTCCCTTTTGTTCTAAGCCATGATAACTTTGAGAACACTGGAAATTACTCAAATTACTCCCCTCTCCCTCATTTGCGGTAGCCTCTTTCATTTCAAAGAGTTTTAGCTGACACAGGGCCATCTAGAAAAAGCTTCCTAGATTCTTGCCAATGAAATGCCAATAGCAGGAGTCCTCTGGCAGGCAGCTCAGGGAATGTTCCTTAAGGAAGCTGGCAGGTGCTCTTGGTCCCTTTGGTCCTTTCCTGTCTTGCCGCCTGGTGTGTGGATAGCTCCATCTGGGCCAGAACACAAGGCCCACATCCCAGTGATGTCAGAGTGGGGAGTCAGGAGGAACTTGGGCCCCTGCAACCCTGGGGCAGCACAGCACACTCACACCAGCTCTGCACTGCCCACCCCAGACTTCTTTATCCAGATGAAATTAACTTCTCACGTAGTTGTGGTGCAGTGGTTAAGGTGATGGACTAGAAATTAACTTCTCCCTTGTTGCTTTTGGTATTTCCTTTTATTTTGCTCTGAATGACACAGTAGATAGGAGGCAGTTGCCTTAAACTCTGAAGTTTTGCATTTGGTCCTCATAAGAGGGCCTGTGAAGTGGGTACTGTGATCCCTATTTTTACAGATGAGTAAACTGAGGCAAAGATAAGTGAACCACTGGACTTGGGCTACACAGCCAGAAATGGCTGGGATGGGACGTCAACCCAGACTGCCCATGCCCAGCCCATACTGTGTCTGTAGAGCTTGACCCTGTGGAGCTGGCACGCAGGGAAAGACGTACTAGGCTACCTACCAGTTTAACTCCTGTTGGTTCCCTTCCAATTTAGAAGGCCCGGTTTGAACCCTAGGTAATAAAGGACAAGAGTAGAAATGACAGGCATGTTGAAAGTGCCAGGGGTGCTTGTGGCTGCTTTTAAACTACATTTAGGCTCTGGTGGTCATTTCTCAACCCAGAATAGTGGCCTTCCCATCCTGCACCCTGGTTTTAAGTGGGCTCTATCCTTCTAAATACCTAAGTGGGCACTCCTGCCTTTGCGGACATGTCCAGTCTTCATGGCTAGTGAGACATTCTTCAGCCTCTCCCCACCACTGAGCTCTGACTGCACAGCCTGGATTCCCTTCCTCAGTTCTTGTGGCCGTGGTTTCCCTGCTGCAGACTGGCCGTCACGGTGCCAGGGAGCCTTTCTTCTCCACAGCGTTTGGTCCGAATGTATGAGGGGCTGTGCTGAGGGAGCACAGCTGGGCTCAAGGCCTGCGGTAAGGACAGAAACCTCAAGCACCGAGGAGATGTTCATCCTGACCTTTGGCAGGATGCAGGTGTGCCCAGCAGCCCACTGTGACGTTGCCGAGGACTCCCTGGGGAGTCATTATGGAGATTCCGGAGACCCACACTTTACAGCAGATTCTGTGAAGTGTTTGGTAATATACCTCAGATGCAAGGCTTTACACTATCAGATCAGCTTTAGATTGGTGACCAAAGTTGCTTATTCTATTTTACTATTTATCTATCTATGTACTCTATCTGGTTAATTTCCACATCTCTGTACACCTTTAAAGTAAGCCGCCTAGAAGGAGTCAATATGGTGCATTCTGAGACATAGTGATGCCTTAAATATTGCCATGTATGTCAGGGTCTCAATGCCTGGGACAAAAACAGGACTATGATATCAACTGGATTTGGGACTGTGCATATTTGTAAATCTGTGTTTTACCCACTGGACTGTAAGCAGCTGGGTACTCAGTCCCCTGTTCTCTGCTGAATACCACGTGCACAGCCCGGTGCCGGACACAGAGGTGTTCAAGAACTGTTTTTGAATGATGGAAAAGATATCCCCAGAGGCTGCTGAGCTTTATAGCATCTCCTCAACTGAGCAGAAACCAAATGGTAGGGGACTGCTTTTTCTCCTGCAAGAAGGTTCCTTTATTTCTAATATTCGAAGACTCAGTTGTACAAATGAAGGTGTCAGAAATACATCTGCAATTTCTAATGTTCTTCTGAGCTTCTTCAAGTGATCTAGCCTTTCTGTATCCATTTCTCTGAACATGGAATGGGACTAGGATAGAGCAACTGCCTCACAAGGTAAATAGATCACAGGAAGTGGGCTCAACATAAACCTTAGGACCAGTTTTTTGGGAATACTGATAGTGATTTGTAAATATTAATTGGGGTTGCATTTGTGATTACAAGCTTGGGTTCCATGATCAAACCTGGATTCAAATCCAGGCTGAATTTTGAGGGTTCATACCGCATCATGTGGGAATGGAAGCGGTTCCTACCTAGCAGGGTTAGGTGGCTCAGTCCAATGCACACATAGCCAAGTGCTCATTGACTATAATGTTAATTTTATGGTTTAGCTTTCTTCCCACTTGCTTGTTCTGGGCTATTTATAGTCTCTTTGTTCTCTATATTTGAAATTTGCCTTGTCAAATTCAGCATGTGTTTGGTGAATCGGATCTCTCCAAATTGTTTGGGATTATTCTCTTACCCCCCATTTTTTTTTTTTTTTTTGCTTTTATAATCTACCAATGCCAAATGTTTTATGGACATTTCTCTATAAAGTTATTCTCTGACTGCATTTTCAGATGGTATCTGGAAGCCCTTGTGCCTTCCTATTGTTCTTGACCCACTAGGCTGGTGTTAACTTTCTGGCTCAAGTCTTGGGTTTGTGTAATCCTTAGTGTAAGTTAATGGGCACTAGCTAGACCGTTCCCTTGACAGGTTTCCAGTTTTCCTGCCTCCCAGGAAGGAGCCACAGTACCTGTGGGAAGAGACCCCCATGGTCAGCCTGGGGCTTGCTGCCACACTTCCCTGGCACGATTATGTTATCTCTTAGTGCTGAGGGATCTTTGGACTGGGTGCAAGGAGTCAGGCCTCTGCATGTTGTTGCTGTGAGTGGCAGTAACGCCAGCCATGGCTATGGCTTCAGAACACTGCCAACATTCCCTCTCCTCTTGTGAGCTTTGTGAGCCGGGGGGCAGGGGAAACCCCTACAAATGCGAATAGCAGGAAAAGGGGGAAGAGGCAGAGTGCTGTTCCCAAAGGAGAAAAATTAAAAGAAGGTTTATAATCAGATTTTTAAGAGAGTTCAAACATATGAGTACTCACAGAATATGGTTTCTATGAACTTTCCTCAAGAAACTGCTAGAGGAAGAAGCTACACGAAGGATAAATGGAGAAATTATGATAAAAGGACTGATAGTATGTTTTGAAGGTCTTTGATGAATCAAAATCTAAAAACTCCAGGGATTATGATTCCAGAACAAATTGAAGTATATTTTTTCTTTCTTTTTCATATACAGGATTTCCGGGGCCGGGGGCTAGTTAAATGCATAAATGCAGAGTCGTCTGCTTCGCATCACTGCCCTTTGCACTGCCCGGTTATCTTTCACTGTTATTGCAGCTTCTGATATTTGTGTTTGTTACTGTGTAATTATTTCAATCTGGTTCTAATTTTCCGTTATTGTTCTTTGCGTTTTTCTGGCTCAGGCTGGTTTGTTTGAACGGGGGAAGACACTCCCGTAAGAACTTCCTACGCACTTAGGAGGGAGAAGACCAGAGAAGTCTGAAGTCACCCACAGAGAACCGCGACCCGAGAGCAATAATGTGACACCACCTTCACTCCCTCCTGCCAGCCCCAGCACGCTGTGCTTCTCCCACACATGGTGTTACTCAGCCCTTCCCTCCCTGATTCTCTACTATTTGCAGCTTTATCAACTTTTTATTGCCCCGAAGCCAAGAATTCACCCGTAAGTATTTCTCCTCCACAAAAGCCAGCCTTCTGTCGGTACTTACTGCTTCCATTTTCTTGCCTTACACGTATTCACTCTTCAACCCATTCCAGCCTAGCTTCCACGCCTACCTCTCCATGGAAATCACTCCTGTCAAAGTCAAGTTTTCTATTCCCTAAATTCATTTTTTTTTTAATTTTTAAAAAAATTAATTTTATTTTTGTAGAGACCAGGTCTTGCTATATTGCCGAGAGCCTGGTCTCAAAGCACCTGGCCTCACGTGTGATCCTCCTGCCTTGGCCTCCAAAGTGCTTGGATTACATGCGTGAGCCACAGCACCTGGCCTGAATCCGGCTGTTATCATGCACAGTGTGCCACGCCTTTAAAAGGCTCCCGTCCCCACTTCTGTAATACACTTTGCTAGTTTCCTCCCACGACCTGTACTGTGCCTTCTCTCTTTCCTGTGCCACTCCAGCCTTTTCTACTCAACTCTGAATGTTTATATTCGGAGTTCCTAGGGACTCTGTCCTAGGAATTCTCATTCGGTCCTCCAACAAATATTTCTTGTGCATTTATTACGGGGCTGGACATTCTGCTGATGCTGGGGATTGCGTATATGGTCCTGTTCTCAGGGAGTTGAGAAGAAAAGCTGTCAACCATGAACTGTACAATTGATTAATGGTAATCATGAGAAGCACTACTAAAAAGTTCAAGAGGCTACTTCTATTTCTACAGGCTAATTGGAGTGACCTGGACTGTTTCTTAAATTCCAAAGATGTGACCTGTTTACTCAGGAGCAACTGGAAATGCTCACTAGCTAAACACTTTCCAAGTAAGAAAAAAGATAAACAAACAAGGATATAATCACTTTGAATCTATCGACTGAAACTAAGATTCCTCTTACTCTCATTCCTTCTCCGTTTTTTTTTTTCTTTTTTACTTCAGCATATCATTATTATTATTATTGTTTGAGAGAGAGTCTTGCTCTGTCACCCCAGGTAGAGTGCAGTGACCCGATCATACCTCATTGTAGCCTCAAACTCCTGGGCTCAAGCAATCCTCCTGCCTCAGCCTTCCGAGTAGCTGAGACTACAGGTGTGCACCACCACACCCAGCTAATTTTTCTATTTTTTGCGGAGTCGGGGTCTTGCTCTTGCTCAGGCTGGTTTCAAACTCCTAACCTCAAGAGATCCTCCCGCCTTGGCCTCCCAGAGTGCTAGGATTACAGGTGCGAGCCCCCTGAGCCGGACCACAATTTGTTTTTAAAATAGGGAACTCCCTACTTTGTCTGAAGGGGTCAAAATTCAGACTGCAAGGTGATTGATTATAGATTGTTTTTTGTTTATAAAAATGCTTTCACCATGGGCACAGCTGGCCAATGATGGGAAATCTTTTTTCTATAGGGCTCCTGATACTCAAAGTTTGTGAGATTAAGAACCATTCTATGCCAAATAATATTTATAGCATGAAAAAAGATATCAAGAATATAACACCTGTCTGTGAAACAATTTGGTCAGATAGGTCCCAAAATGATTTATTTCTTAAAATAGGAAAAGGAAACATGGCTTCACTTCTTTATTAAAATCTGTCATTGTAATGAGATAGAACAAGAAGGAAAAGAGGGAGAGATAAAGTTTGTGTCAAGAGACCCTGGACATCATTAATGATAGCTTCATCTTGGAGCACCTGAAATAGCCCTTAAGCTATTCAAAATCGTGTTTTGTTTTTGCAGTTGTTGGGCTTATACAGCAGTATCACAACTTGGGATCTTCCTGCACATTCAATAAAATTGACCTCTAATCTACTTTTAGAAACACATAGAATAAATTTACAGTATATAAAACATTTCTTAAGAAATGCATTTGACTAACTAAATAGGAAATGGCTCAGAATGACCCAAAATATTTGAAAAATAACTTTAGAAAGTCCTTCAATGAGACAAGACATTGAAAGCCAACCTCTCCCAAGCTGACAGGACCTAAGGGATTTGAAGTTTTCCATTTTGCCCACATGATGGCAATTCAAAGCTGCATGTTGGCAACTTCCATTCATAGGTCTTTCAACAGCAGATTCCAGTATTTGCTCTAAAAAGAGGCAGATTTTGGCCAGGTGTGGTGGCTCCTGCCTGTAATCCCAGCACTTTGGGAAGCAGAGGCAGGAGGATCCCTTGAGAACAGGAGTAGGATATCAGCCTGGTCAGTATATTGAGACCCCCACCTCTACAAAAAATAAATAAAAATATAAACAAAAGTGAAAAAAAAAGTGAACAAAAAACATTAACAGCATCTCCAATTAAATGATTTGATTAATAGCTGATATCTGAGCATTTGCTAGGCACCAGTGCTTTACGTTTCTTTCCTAATAGTCCTATGATGTGGGGTATTGGGATACCTAGTTTGTGACGAAGAAACAGGGACAGAGAAATGAGGTGTGTTGCCTAAATGGTGGGCCCGGCAAGTCCAGGCAGTCTGACTCTGAATCGCTTGTTTTGTCCTTTTCATGATTCAGTACGGGATTTTTAGCCTTCCTATCTGTGGCCCTCCGCTGACATTCCCTGCAGCCACCCCCAATCTGCCTTTTCTCAGAAACTCATCACCTTACTCCTTCACCAAAGGCGATTTATCTCTGGCCAAGGTCTAGGCCACACACAGTACAGTCCGTACTGGGAGCACTACAGGCTGCCTCTCCCACCCCCTCCTATGCTTTCTAAATTCTTCCTCCTCAACTTCTTTCTTCCTCTTCGCTGAGGTGAAGACTTTACACTCTGCAGGGGAACAGGGAAGAGACAATGTGAGCCAACAGGAAGCCTAACCTTTGCTGGCTCCTAGAAATGTCTCTGTGAGCACCTTTGTCTGACTCCTTGCTGGACCGGACATACCGTGCAAGCGGACCTTTGCTCCCACTTGCTTTACCTGTTTGGGTCCCGCCTTCAATTAAGCAATTTTTCTTTCAAATCTCCGTGGCTGCACAAATTAGACCTGTACTCTCTAACCAGCTTCTTCCTTGCAGTTGTTTCTGAACCAATGGAGTCTGGTAGATGAGAAACTCGGGGCTCAGTAAATTGAATTAGAAAAGTTAAAAAAATTTGAAAAGCTAGCGAAGCTATAAAGTGACACAATTGAAAGGGAGGGGCACCCACAGGAAGGAGGCCCCGTCAGTGAGCAGCATGGATTGTGCTACTGGGAACTCTGGCGTTCTCCCAGACAGGCCGGTCAGGACAGCAAGGCCACCGGACTGTCCAAGGAGAGCAGCTTTGCCTGTCTTGGTACCTTTTGGACTGCGGTTGACACTCTCCCGTGGAGAAAAGCACCTCGCCTCACATTAATGGGTCTCTTAATGACCATGTTTCATGGAGGAATTTATATCATTCCTTTAGCTAAAACCCCTTATAATGTGCCTGGCTAGTTTATTTTGGAATGTTCCTGAGTCTCCAGAGTTTAGAAATTTAGGGGTTTTTGTTTGTTTGTTTTGGAGACAGAGTCTTGCTCTGTCAACCTGGCTAGAGTGCAGTGGCACAATCGTAGCTCACTGTAACCTCAAACTCCTGGGCTCAAGCCATCCTCCTGCCTCAGCCTCCTGAGTAGCTGGGACTACAAGCCCACACCACCATGCTGGCTAATTTTTCTATTTTTTGTAGAGATGGGATCTTGGTCTTGCTCAGGCTGGTCTCAAGCTCCTGACCTCAAGTGATCCTCCCACCTCAGGCTCTCAGAGTGCTAGGATTACAGGTGTGAGCCGCTGGGCCTGGCCGACAAATTTAGTTTTAAACCTACTTTATCATTGGTTTTGGATTCTTGGGACCAAGATTTTGCCACTAGCAAAAGCCTTGTGGTACATCAGGAGGACTGGCCTCTATTCCTGTCTGCCTCTTTCCCACCCTGTCAGTCTCCCGGCTCATGCCTCTCCTGCCTTCCATTTGGGGGGGGCCTTGATTTCCACACATAATATAATATGGGAAAAACAGTGCTTGACATGGTAGCTTGGGGAGCCATATCCTTTGTGCCCTACTGAGTATTTTCCTTACACCTAGCACAGTTGTTGCTCAATATACTTTGCCGTATGAATGAATGAAAGAATAAAAGCATATAAAATGTTCATTGGAACATTTGGAAAATGGAGTGACTCCCTTACCCCCAAACTAGGTGAAGTCACCTTCTTATGCCACGAATAGTACTTTTCACAGACAGCACTGAGCTAGTTTGTCATTATTTAACTAATTTTAACCAAGCAGTAGCTCTCTGTTTCCAGCTCCTAGCATAATGCCTGGCACAAGATCACAGCTCAATACATTTTTGTTGAATCAATAAATGTCACATTTATGTCAAAGAGATTTGCCTCACAGAGCAAAAGAAAACAAAAACAAAGTTTTGAATTTGCAGAACGAGGATCCCGGAAGGAGGATTGAGAAAGACTTCAGGGACATTTCCCTGCTTCCTGCCGCAACCATTCCAAGCAATCATCTACTTTGTTCCTGAACACCAGCAGGAGGCTCCTTAACCAGGTGACTCATGTGACTTTCCTAAGAAATCCCTATCTTTATTTACTTCCAAATAACAACGAGATGTGTATAATATCCTTCTTTTTTTTAATGTCCTTTTAAAGGAAAAGAAGAGAATTAGTCATGCCAAGGCTGGAAGGGGCTTCTGGGTCAAACACCTGGCCCAGGTGTGGAGTGGAATTAGATGCTACCAACCATCCAGAATCATAGCGTGGAGTGAAAATTGTGCCGCGCTCTGTCTGCCTGTCTCTACAGTCTGAAGACAGAGTTCCAAACTTCTGTGGAATAGAGACTTGGAGTTCTATGTCTGCTTAAATCTGTAATCGGAAGAGACTTCCAAACTTCTGTGGCACAACAGAGGCCCAGGCTTCATGCTCACAATGATCCTTCTATATGAAATTACAGATTCTCTCACCTTTGATTTTTTTCAGTTTGACAAATAATAGTTCAGTTAGCATCCAGGGCCCGGCTTCTCCATTCAACATCAATAGTGCCTGAACAAGAGGGCTCAGCAGGAAAGACCACCCTCACTTTAAATTAAGGGACTGCGGAATGGAGGTTTTTATCATTATTTATGCCATGAACACTACTTTTCACAGACAGTATTGAGCTAGTTTGTCATTGTTTAACTAATTTTAAACAAACAGTAGCTTTCAGTTTCCAGCTCCTAGCATAATTCCTAGAACAAGGTTAGAGCTCAATACATTTTTGTGGAATCAATAAATGTCACACTTACGTCAAAAGAGTTTTGCCTCACAGAGGAAAAGAAAACAAAAACAAAGTTTTTGAATTTGTTCAAAAAATGAAAGTACAACCTGGGAACCAGTCTTGGTTCTATCCTAATTGAAGTAAGAGCATTTTCCTGAAAACCTTTGGAGCCTTCTGAAGGTCAGGGGTGTGCTTGCAGGACACGATGCCTTGTGAGCCACCTGAAGCTGATGGCCCTATGGCTGATCAGCAGTTTTCCAATCATTACTGACAAGCGATGGGTAACAACCCAGATCTCACTCTGTATTCAACAGAAACAGAGCCTCAAAGGAAGCCTCTTAAAATCAGCAGGGCATCTCTCTTGGTACATTCGTAACAGAAACAATAGAATTCAATCTCCTTCTCTTTTCCTTGTTCTGTGACCATTAGATGCCTAAATTCTTACCCCAGTTTTGGTAAAAGGCTACAGTAATGGCCGTGAGCCTCAGAACTTCAGCCCCGGCCATACTCCAATATATTCTAGCCTAGAGATGTGGTCAGTACCATTCAACCCATTGACAACTGTCAAACTTACTTTCTTAGAACTTTGAAAAAATACTAAGGCTTGCAGCAATCCAGAGAGTGTTTTTCAAGTTAAATGACTGAATCTTAGAACATCAAGCTTTGTGGTATCTTAAATCTCCCTAGTTTTAGTCCTCTCTCCCCACACTCATGATAGCCTTAACAACCCACAATCACAATGAATACTAGTAGCTTACAGCCTATTGCGGGAGCAAAATGGAGTGGAGCTCGCCTCAAAGTGCAATTCCCAGAAAACTGTAATTATTTGATCTTAGAAAATCTCCCTTGTCTTTATTTGATCTGACTCAGAGCTTACTCAGTACTATTTCCCTGGCGGAAATTGTTTAGCATAGGCAGCTGCTGAGGTGGCAATAACAGTTGGGGAAAACAAGCTAAGGCAAGAAATTGGCACACTAGAAAATATCCATCTAACACAAAAGAAGTAATGAAGGGGGAAACAGACATAATATTATATGTTATATGTGTATGTGTGTGTGACAGTATGTATTAATATATATGCACACATACACACACAAAATAACAGATGCAAATCCTACCTTATTAGTAATTGCATTAACTATAAATGGATTAAATCCTTCAATTTCAATTAAAAGGCAGACTTTGGCAGAATGGAAAATAAAACATGATCCAACTATATACTGTCTACAAGAGAAAACTTTAGATTTAAAGACCTAAATAGGTTGAAAGAGAAGAATGGTAAATATATGCCATGAAAAGAGAAATAAGAGTGGCCATAATATCAGATGAAATAGATTTTAAGACAAAAATTGTTTCTAGGGACAAAGGACATGTTATAATGGTAAAAGGGTCAATCCATCAAAAAGCTAATATTTGTAAACATATGTGTACCTAATAAAAGTGCTCTAAAATACATGAAGCAAAAACTGGCAGAATTAAAGGAGAAATAGACAATTCAACATTAGTTGGCTATTTCAATACCTCACCATCAATAATGGATAGAACTAGAGAGATACTTACTAGAGAACTAGTAAGAAAACAGAGAAATTGAACAATACTATTGACCAAGTAGACCTTACAGATTTATACAAACACTCCACCAGCAACAGTAAAATACATATACATTCTTCTCAAGTGCCCAGGATACACCATCTGTTAGGCCAAAAAAAAAAAAAAATCAATAAATTTAAAAAGTTTGAAATCATACAATGTATTTTCTCTTACCACAATGGAAAAAATGAGAAATGAGAAACAGAAGGAAATTCTGGGGATTTTTTATAAAAACGTGGAAATAAAACACTCTAAATAAAGAATAAATCATGAGGAGAATTAGGAAATAATTTGGTAAGAATAAAACTAGAGACATAACATACCAAAATTTATGGGATATAGCTAAAGCAGGGCTCAGAGGCAAATTTATAGCTGTAATTGTTTGTATTATCAAAGATCTCAAATCAATAACCTAATCTTCTGTAACAACTAGAAAAAGAACAGCCAACTAAACCCAAAGCTGGCAGAGGCAAGGAAATAATAAAGATTAGAGTGGAGATAAGTGAAATAGAGAATAGAAAAACCATAGAGAGGATCAATGAAACCCAAGTTGTTTCAACTGACTGAAGAAGAAATAGAAAAGCTCAACAAAACTAATAATAAGTAAGGAGATTGAATTAGTAACCATCAGCCTCCCAAAAAAGAAAAGTCCAGGAAAAATAAAAAGAGACCAAGAAAAATGAGAGAGAAGACAAATGACTGAGGACCTTAATTTAATTTTAATTTAAATTAAAAAATGGACACCAGATTAATTTATTGGAAACCATTTATGTATGTCTGGAGCAACTTTGTTATGAATCTGCTTTTTTTCAACTACACATTTTATGAAACCTCAGTACAGATAAAGTACTTCTGATAAAAATTTAGCTACAGTTGACATGTACTCTAAGTATAAAATACACACTGGATTTCAAAGACTTGGTGTAAAATACAAGTAAAATATCATTCATTTTAATATATTAGGTTCAATAAAATATATTTAAAATACAAGTTATACCTGTTTCATTTTACATTTTTTAATGGACTTTAGAAAATTTTTAAATTACATGTGGCTTGTGCTATATATTTATTAGACAGTTCTGCCTTAGCCCTCAGCAAAAATGTATGTTTTCTACACTATTAGTCATTTCCTATTTTTCTCTCCAGTGTCTTAACCACTGATGAGTAAGTGGCTCATTCTTTCAATGGGAACCACTCCAGGAAAGCCTGAATGAGGCAAAAATGAATTCTCTACATCCTTTCCCTCTGAAATGTCATGGAAGTGACTTGTTTTATTGTCTCCTATGCTATTTTCCCCTACGAATAAGTCTAGATGTGACTGTGCAAATTTGAGGAAAGAGTAGAAAGTATGTTTTTTTAACCTCCTTCACAAAGGAAAATTATTATCATGTGTTTTCTATATTTTAATTCCGTTATGGAAAGAAAAAAATCATCTAGGTAGTTTCAGCCAAGCTTGTCCTGAGCTATTTGAGACACAACTTAATAACTTCTGAGTGTGATTCATATCAACCTCCCTGACTAATGTGTTGAGGACAAACAATATTCTTCCTCTTTACTTTGTGTAATTACTTCTAACCTCAGAACTCTGATATTCCAAGGATCTGGTTGAGAAGTCTGTGCCAATGTCCCGGCAGGTTTTGGTCCCTAATGAGACTTGCACTTATATGGCCTCCCAAATTTTGACCTCCATTTAACACACTCTCCAAACCTGCCTGGCTGGCTCACCAGGTGATTCACTGAGTAACTCAGCCTTTCCTTTGTGTGTGCGGAGTGAAGGCCCATTTCCCAAGTCTATTCCTACCCTAAGACTTCCTAAGTGGGTTCCACCCAACTGGCCTCAGAGCTAGCGTAGGCTGGGTGCTTCCGGGGCTGGCTGTGGAATCTATCAGCACGTATTCGCAGGAATAGGGAACTGGAACGGTATTCTAAGGGGCACCCTTCAACAAAAGTGTTCTTTGAGAAACAGGCCTGAATTTTCATCTTTAGAAATTCTGAGTTTCATTTCACCTCTGCTGCTGTCAACTTTCATCTCTCCTTCTTTGGATTCTTCCCTACCTCTTTGAGTTTGGAAAGATCAGTTGTGCTATTCCAAAAAAGCCTCCCCACAAATATGGACAGTTGACAAATATGTTTGTCAAGTGGGGAAAAGATGGTCTTTTTGAAAAAAGTGATGTTGAAATAATTGGATGTTCATGTGGAAAAACAAAAAACTTGACTCCCACCTTATGCTATCCACTAAACTCAATTCCAGGGACTAGAGACTCTCAACATGAAAGGAAGAACAAACTTTTAGAAAACATGGGAGGGTGTCTTTATGATTTTGCAGGATAGGAAAACACTTCTTAAATAAGATAGAGAAAACAGAAACATCTGTTTTCTAAATGAGACCACAATATGATTAACTTTTGTTCACCAAAATATACCATTAAAGAGTGAAAGATGGCTTCAGAGTGGTAGAAGACATTTACAACCCATAGCTGACAAGGGGCTTATAACCACAACATCTAAAGAACTCCTTCAAATCAGTGAGAAAGGCAAAAGGCAGTAAAGACTTGATCTAGCAAGAGACTTGAACAAACAGTTCATAGTTGGCATGTAATGAACAATAACATTGGAAAATTTAAATTAAACCTCAATGATGTACTGCTATACACCCACCAGAATGGTTGACATTAAAAAGCCATTTGAATAATGGTGACAATTTGGAGGAGAAATAGGAATATGCATTGTGCTGAAGTATGAATTGGCAAAATTATTTAAGAAACCAATATGACATTTCTAGTAAAGCTGGAAATATATACTTATTCCAATAACCTGGTAATTCCAATCCTAAGTACAGGCCCAGAGTAAATCTGTTAGAGATGCTCTAGAAAGTATGTACAAGAACCCCTGTAGCTGTGTAACAGAGAGAATGGCCTAAAAAAGGACAAAATGTATTACAAGATGTCTCTTTAAAACCTCCCCCACTCTTTTTGGGAATTAAAATCTACATTCTTGCCCAGGGCCAGGAATCAGAGGGGCAGGGAAATGTCCTTTGTTCTTTGTTCCACAGGAAATGGCCCAACAAAATTATCGAGACAAAAATAATAGACATTGTATCACTGGAGATGGGGTTGATCAGGACCATTGACCGTAGTTAAAATAACCTAAAACTGAAAACTCCCCTTTAAAAGCACTATATTTCTGCTTATAGATAGGACACTGGTATCTTAAGATGGGAGTCTGCCATTCTCATTTGTCGACAAATTAATAAACCTCCCTTTCCTTCTGCTCAAACCACTTGTCCTCCTTCTGATGTAGACTTTGGGATGGGGACGGGTACCAAGGCCGAAGAACTTTCTGGACTTCTGGTGCCAGTTACATTGCTTGTAGAAGCTCCAAACAACTCCAAATTTAACAACACAAATGTCTGCTGAGAGTAGTAACATGTATCATTTGTGGAATATTTATAGGACAGAGTGCTGTGTTTCAGTGGAATTGGATGCGCTGTAGTTACATGCAGCACCATGGCTGCATCTTAGAAATAGAGAGCTGAGCAAAAGGAGCCAGATACAGAAGAATTCATTCTGCTGAAATCCATATAAATGTTTTAAAATAAGCAAGGAATACATTTTGTATGTTTCTATTATTTAAAGCTCAAAAGCAGGCAAAAGTGCTGCTTGGGGATTCATAAGTGGAAGTTAAGGTGTAAAAAGACTAGCAAAAATGTAATGGCCCCAAGGTTGGGTGGGTGGTTCCCCCGGGCTGGGCTCAGCCTGGGGCAGGGAGGCAGTGGGGGTATGTGCAGGGCTGGAGCTCCTGAAGGATGGCAGTGCCCTGTTTCTTGACCTGGGTGGCAGTTCACTTTATAGTGAGTTGTATATTGGTTCTTATGTATTTTTCCTTATGTTAACAATTAAAAACTAAAAACAAAACAGCATTCCCCCAACTTTGCCTCCCAAGCCTCTTTCTCTTCCCTGTGCCCTTCCCTTGCCCCAAAACCCCCTTCCCCAAGAACATTCATTCTCCTTCCATCTTTTCCAGTCTAACTCCCACTCATAACATAAACTTCCCCTCCTTACCCTGACCCTGGGGTCACCAGTCACCTCTAGCTGGTGGTCACCAATGAATCTGTGGCCTCAGTCTATGGGCTCTGCAGTCCCACAGGAGTCTTTTCTGTTGACCCTGTGGCTCTCTTTCCCTTTCACTCCCCCAGATTCTCCCTTCTCCTGGTTCTGCTGTTCTTCCTCTCCCTGTGGCCCTCTCTGATTTCCCTCTCTCCCTCAGTCTTTAAATGCGGGCGTTTCCCAGGTGTCCCTCTATGGTGGTCTTATCCACGCCTTGCTCATGTCCATGCTAACAACCTGCAATTAATTGTGTGTCCCGCTCTGAGCTCCAGGGGAGCATATGCTACAAGTTTCCTGTTTCAACTCCACCTTTACTGAGATGTTTGGAGTCACCTTAATTTCCACCAACAGGCCTCAGGTGGAACTCATTCTGTTCCTCGCTCCAAGCTTATTCCTAACAAGGGAATCCCTTCCAAGTGGACATCCCAAGCCAGAAATGTTGACTCCTCACTCTCCTTACCCTACCCCCGCACCAAGAGCTACTATTATTACATTCATACTATGTGCCAGGCACTGTTTTCATAAGCATATCTGTATTGCAAACAGTTTTTACATATATTACTAGCTCATTTAATTCTCACAACAATCCAAGACAGGTCTTATTATGATGCTATCTTACAGAAGAAAACTGAAATCTTCGGAGCCAGAGCAGCTCTTCCATCCTCATCCTTACTCTTGAATTTTCACTGTGGAGGGGCCTCTTCATCGGTATTAATATCTCCTCCCCTGCATCTGTGTCCACTAGTTAAGATTATTGTACTAACTGCCTGACCACTGTCTCAACCACAAACAAATCTCTCTCCATTTTCATACACTTTCAACAAGGCCACCAGAGTAATCTTTAAAACGCATAATTTTCAGCCTGAGCAAGAGTGAGACCCCATCTCTACTAAAAATAGAAAGAAATTATCTGGCCAACTAAAAATATATATACAAAAAATTAGCCGGGCATGGTGGCGCATGCCTGTAGTCCCAGCTACTTGGGAGGCTGAGGCAGTAGGATCGCTTAAGCCCAGGAGTTTCAGGTTGCTGTGAGCTAGGCTGACGCCACAGCACTCACTCTAGCCCGGGTAACAGAGTGAGACTCTGTCCCCCCCCCAAAAAAAAACCGCATAATTTGATGGTGTAAATTTTGAGCCATCCCTTCCTTGGCACACAGAGGCCATGTGACCTGGAGCCAGCCTGCCCCTTTCCCTCACCCTGTTCCCCACCTCCAGCCCAGACACACACGCTCTTCTCTCTCAGGCCGTGGGCCTGTGTACAGACAGGTCTCTTTGCTTGCGATGCTCTGTTGACTCCCCTCCTGCTTTGACGGGCAGGTCCCTGCGCATCCTTCAAGCCCCCATCAAGTTCTCCCGCCCTTTGTGATGCTGTCAAACTCCCCATTTGGCTTCGCTCCTAATACATACTTATTTACAATGCACTTGGAGCAAACCTCCAGTATCTTTTTTTACATCAATTATATTGTAATTGCTTGTTTGTTTCTGCTTGTCCTGCTCCTTGAGGGCAAGAACAGTGTATTATTCCTTCTTGAATTGGTATCCTTTTTTAGTGGTGGCGACATCTAGGGATCAATTAATGATTATGCTGAATAAATAGATGTCTCTAAAAATTCTTGTTGAAAACCAAGCATTGGAAGAAAGAACCTGGTCACTGTTTGTTGACTGTTCTAAGTTTAAAAATATTTAAAAATAAAATGTAAGAAATATTAGATATTCCACATATACTCACTGCTTCGAACGTCAATCTAAGCTTCTTTCATAAACAGCAAATATCTTATGACAACTGCTATAGAATGAAGTCATTTCCATCTTCAGCCATGAGAAATAAGTTACTTATTCATAAAAAAGCCTTCATTTCCATCGTTGATTATAAAATCTATCCTCATTTGTGGAATGTACTCTACTTATGAACTCTTCTCCTGGATATGATACTATTTCTGTCTTCTAACCCATATCACTGACTTTGCGCTCCTGTCTAAGCTTTCTGAATGGAGTATTAGCTCCGTGAGAACAGGGATTGGTTGCTCGCTTCTTTGAAGGGCAACCCAAATGAGAGTTTGTCCAGGTACCCCGCAGACATGTGTCATCACTGCACCTGCACCAGCTTTCACCGGCACAGGCCTTAGAGGGGAACGCACATTAGCTCTTCATGCTGAGAGTAGTTCTGCTCAGTAAAACTAAAACGTTGGTCTACCAAAGGGCACTCTAACATTCGAAGAGGAAAAATGGGTTTCCAGAACAATTCACAGACTAGGACAATGTGAATTAGTAAGTATCCTAACTTCTTTGGAAGTCTGGGTGGAATGTTAATGTCTATTTAATAATGTAAGTGAAGTAGCATATATTTTACAATCAATTAATTTTTCTTAAAGAAGATAACATATGGGGCCGGGCAAGGTGGCTCACGCCCGTAATCCTAGCTCTCTGGGAGGCCGAGGCGGGAGGATCAGATTGTTTGAGCTCAGGAGTTCAAGACCAGCCTGAGCAAGAGCAAGACCTGGTCTCTACTAAAAAAAAAAAATAGAAAGAAATTAGCTAGACAACTAAAAATATATATATAAAAAAATTAGCCGGGCATGGTGGCGCATGTCTGTAGTCCCAGCTACTCGGGAGGCTGAGGCAGAAGGATTGCTTGAGCCCAGGAGTTTGAGGTTGCTGTGAGCTAGGCTGACGCCACGGCACTCACTCTAGCCCGGGGAACAGAGTGGGACTCTGTCTAAAAAAAAAAAAAAAAAAAAAGAAGAAGAAGAAAAAATAGCAGAAGAGCTGAATGTCAAACAAGGTTAGACTCATACTTATCTTGGTAGGAGTTAGGAAGCTTCTGATTCTCTTGAAAGACAAACTGTATTCACTGGTTTGACTTTGGAATGTAGAAATTCAATTTCAATCAATGACAAGAAGGACTAGGAAGAATCTTTTCTTTTTTCTTCCTCTCATGGGGGGAGGGATGCTGTCTTTTAATATAGAGTGAGGGATAGAAAACAAAGCCACCGTTTTGTGCCGTCCTCACTGTGAGCGGCCATTTGCTGTGACATGAACCTTCTCCGTTGCAAACACCCTTTTCCTGCCGCCACGCTCACTCTGACTCTGTCCTGTTCTATCCTTTCCATTCTGCTGAATCAAAATAGCCTCATATTTCAAGCTTTTTCCCTCATTTAACCCTTAAAATGGGGATTAGAATATGCCACCCTCAAAATATGCCACTTTGGAATATGAATATTTTGAACTGGAGGCAATTGAGAAAAAGTAGATACAGAAGGAGCTCTCTGCCGTTCCTGCTCCTCCTAAAGGCGGAGCATAGATTTGCCTTGCACAGGTGTCTCCTCTTCCATAAAAGGATGAGGACAACCCCTACCACCAGAGACAGAGATGCCACTGAGATAAGTGTGCATAAACAAAGCTGAATGAAATAACCTTTAGTTTCCATTAGTTTCCCCCATATATTTCCTAGTCACTTTCCCACAGTTCATTGGCCCTAAAAGCCCAAACCCCCTTTCCTGTGTCTAATTACTCCTCCACAATTTATCACCCTTTGTTATAATGGTATGTATATAAGCTCCTAAGTCTTTGGGTTTTTCACTTCCTTTCTGTGAAGCTCTCAGGCATGTGAAAACTGAAATATTTATAAAATCTCTATGCCTTTTTTCCTGTTAATCTGTCTTTTGTCAGTTTAATTTGCAGGTCCCGGGGACTTAACCTAAGACGGTAGAGGAAATTTTTTCCTCTCCTACACTTATAATCTATAAGTGGAGACCTAATGCCTACCCCCAGAGATGAGCATAACTGTGACCATTGTACAGAAAATCAAACCACAGCTCAAGGAAGTTACAGGAACTTGTGGATGGAAGAGCCAGGGCTGAAGTCAAAGCCCTTTTACTGTCCTCTTTCCTTTCTTTGTTAGCACCTAAAAGTTTTGTTTTGTGTGTCTAGCCACTATAAAACCTGAGGGATTGTGGATACCTGCTCATTGCAGGCTTTGTATCTTCTCCAGGGCCCCCATGCCAGAGTGCAGGTCAGGAAAGGACGCACACCTGGAACTGGCCCTGAAAATCCCCAGCCCAGACTCAGTCAGCATAGCCCAGTGTTTTGACAGATCTCCTTCCTGGGGCCCCGCAGCACCCAGCTGCGGGCTGAGTAGCACTAATCACTTGGTGAGTTTTGGTTGAAGATGTGAGACTGGTTTGCCTAATCCAACTGCTCTGGGCAGGTCCCTGGGCCACCATCTGGCAGGGGGCAGTGGGACTAGGTTTAAGAGAAAGAATCCCTCAGGCACTAACTCTATCCAGGATCTGAATTCTCCCATTCTTTCCTTCTCACCAGTTCTCTGGAAAGGTGCCTGAAGGTAAATACTGTACCCCTGCTGTTAGCCAGAGGGGCAGATAAAAGCTGGAGGAAAAGGCAATCTTGTTTCTAAGTGACAGGGTAAGTGGAGATCAAAACAGATCAGTTAAAAGAGACTTTTCAGGTTTGTCAACCCAGACGATCCCCAGAAAGAAAAACAATGGGCTTAAAGTAAGCTATTAGAAATCTTATTGCGTTCCAATAATCCCACTGCTTTAGGGAGGACACACCAAAGGGCTAAGGAAAGAGCATTATTTCCATTGTCTTGGTCTTAAACAAAGAGGAAACCTCTGCTCACCTGGAAGCCAGTGTTGCTGCAGCCCTGGGCGCCGGGGGCTGCCATACTGTTCAGCTCCATATTCTTTTTGCTTCTGGCTCTGAATGCCTTTCAGATGCCTGGTCTGGAGGTCCTCCGTACCTGGGAAAAAGAACAGCCTCAGCTGATGTCAGAATGCCACCTGCTGTTGTAGGGACCTGGGCACTACTTCAGTTTGGAAACTGCAATATCCCCTGAATGACTTGGGCTGATACCTGTTTGGGGTGGGGCAGGCGGGCTGGAGGGGTGGAGGCTTCTAGTTCAGGCCCGCCCACCCCATTAATCTTCCTTTATCCTCATTATTGGCTTCCCATTCACACTTCTGGGGAGAAAACTCTTGTGGCACACAGAACAGAAAATGGTGCTTGCTTTATAGTTCTTAGTGAAATAGTATATTTTCCTGTGCGTGGCCTTGGGGACTAGGAGGGATGGTGCTGGGGCCAGGGAGCGTAAGGACTGGCTGCCATCTCGAGATCACTAGCTCTGTGCCAGGAACAGAGAGAGGCCTGGGTTCATCTTCAGAACAACTACAAATTCCCTTTGGATAAACTGAAGTGCAGGAAAGTTAATTTGTTCAGAGTATTCTAGCCAATAAAGGGACAATGAGAATTCACATTTAGGTTTGGGTCACTCCAAAGCCTTTTACTGTATCTCAGCTTCAGACTGAGAAAGAATTATTATAATACATCAGTGCTATAAAAAGTTCATTTCTCGTACCTTAGGTACCAGCTGTTTCAAAAAACGTAATATTAACTGTAAGTGACTTGTGACTTTGCAAGAAAAGCATACCCAGCAGTACTGTACTACCTGTTGAACTTTATATCTCTTAAGTATATTCTTAATTAAGTTTACACGTATCTCATAAGTAACCAAAAAATTCAAGAAATATATATATTATATACACATTTTAGCTTAAAATGTGTATTCACTAATAAAAATAAATAATTTACTGATAAAAAGAAAATCCAGCCCACAGAAATGCAGGTATGTCATGACAAATGGAAGGTGACCAACTATTCACTTAATAAAAGGATTCTTTGGATTATGAAAGTTTTAGTTGTAGGATTCTTTCAAAATAGGGATTTTTCCCATAATACATTTTAAATACTGCAAAACAGTAGACAAAAGAATGGAAGAAAATACCAACTGTTACTAGTGGTTATTTCTAGGTTGTGGTTTTTATGGGTAGTTGTTATTTTCTCCTTTATACTTTGCTGAGTTTTCCATAAAGAATATAATTTACTTTTATTATTGCACCCAGGCATGGGTGGGGGAATGTCCCAAGAGTGTGAAGTCCCATAGTCCTGTCTCTCTGGACCTGATAAATCTTGCATACCTCAGACTGCTCTGAACCATTTTTCTTTCTTCATCCTCACAATATAGACTGTGTGGTATATGTATAATAGTTAAGGGCTCTCAGGGACCTACTATCTGCGTTCAAATCCTGGCTCTACGTCATGACTACAGTGAACTAAAGCTTGAGAGTAAAATCTAGCCTGCTGCCTGTTTTTATACGGCCCAAGAGCTAAAAATGGGGTTTAGATATTTAAATGGTTGAAAAAAATCGAAGGGAAGAATATTTTATAGCACATGAAATTAGGAAATTCAGATTCCAGTGTCCATGAATAAAGGTTTGTTGGAACTCAAACATGCCCATTCATTTGTGTATTGCCTATGGCTGCTATCAGCCCATAAGGGCACAGTTGAGTAGTTGTGACAAATGCCAAGTGGCTCAAAGATATTCACTACTTGGTTATTTATGGAGAACGTACTATCTCTGACCTACAAGCCAAGTGAATTTGGTCAAGTAACCGGGTTCTCTGTGCCTCAGATTCTTTACCTATAAAATGGAGATAATAGTGTCATATTCCTGTCCATGGCTGGACTTGGAAGTGTTGCCCCAGTTCTTGGGCTCTGGGCTTAGAAGAGTCACAAGCCTTGGCTCGCACAACAGAGAGAGGTGCCAAACACTCAGGAAATACGTGGGAAGAATTTATTATAAAGAAAGTTTAAGGGTGCAAAGTGAAAGACGTTTCCTAAGGGGAAACGGGTCTGTCTCTGCAAGTAGAGAGAGACACTGTCCACTTCTGTGTTTTTCCTTTTATATGCTAGTAGTTTAAGGAAAGGTCACAATTGTTCCTTTCTGTGTTTGGACATGACTGAAAGGTTATGCTTCAGTCATTCATTGTAACCTGTTTATGGTGTTTTTTCCATTCTCCGGCTGGGGGTCAGTGTTCCATGGCCAAATTACCCCATTCTTTAAGACAGGAATAACTGGCCCCTCCTTTTGTTTTTCTGCAACCATTTCCTTCTTATTGTTTTTCTGTAACTGCTTTCTCTTTTCTGCTTTTCTGATTTCCATTACCCCTCCCTTGTTTTCCTGTCCCTAACAATAGTAGCCATTTAAAAGGATTGCTGGGGTGATAAAAATGAGTTAATATACTTAAAAACACACAGAAAGGTGCCTGGCACATAATTCGACACCACCTAAACCTTATGCCTTAGCTCTTTAGTGCTTCTGATTGATAAGACTTGGGAATTTTCATTAATCCTTCTTCTTAATTGCAATATGCCATAATTAGTAGTCATTGTGCTACCAAAGGCAAAGCGTCCAAATGGAAGTGCTGGACAGTCTAGACAAACAGAAAGCAGATATGTGGGAAACTTTCATTGAGAAATTGGTAGAAGAAAGCAGTCATGGCAACCTGATGTTATAACCTTCAGGAACTCAAGACTCAACCTAGTTTAAGGTTATAAACGATCTTTACTTTCTGGAGGAAAAGATAACAATCTTCATTCTACCATTTATATTCATTGTTGTAATTGCAACTTGACTCAAATGCCTGACATTCTTGCAGATACTGCTATAGGAACCTTTTAAAATGTTTCTTTCCCCTCGGTTATCATAGATAAAAGTTGAAAAAGAGCCCAAGAATATTTGAGAGCATTTCACTGTGCAAGTGAGAACACTGCACAGTGTTGATTAAAAGATACAGTGATCTCCCCTTCCACTCTCCAACTACACCAGCTCAAAGGAAAAATGACACCTAATTAGAGTAAATTGCATGTATTAATACAACCGTGATGCTAAAATGCCAAAACAATGGTCACATCTAGAGCAGTTTTAAAGTACAGAGGAATATATCTGAAGCCTGTATTTTAAGAACTTTCAGAATTAATGAGAATTCAGATGCTTTCCTTGCAGCACCAGAATTAATGTGAGTTATGGGGCTATCATTTAAAATGGTGAGACCTTAGTAGAAGCTATGGCTCATTTTGCCCAATTAGGAAATAGAAATTGTGATCAGAAAATGAGGTCAAAGGCCCTTTCAACTTTACAGGAGTACATTTTAAATCATTCCCCAGTCATGGGGAGTCATTATCTGTAAGGAATAGCTTGTGCCAAGAACTAAGAAACTCTCTCTTACCTCCTCTGAGCTATTTTCATTGCAGTGTCCCTCAAACTCGGTTTTAAACTTTGAAACCACTGTACAGCAACCAAACCACTGGCTGTTTTGTCCAATGATTCCTGTATCTTATTCTGTTCCCCAAGAGCTGGCTTAGAAAGTCTGAGAACCTATGGATCGTCTATGCACAAGCTCAGTAAAAAAAATCAAAACCCCAAACCCTCCATATTTATTAAAAATATCAAAGTAAAAAAATTAAATACATGGCATTAGATTGTTTTTCTTGCCTTATGCATGCAGTTCTATAGTGAGGTCACTCTTTTGTTAATAGTATTCCCAAAAGGAGTAAAATAAATTTAAAAAATGGCATATAACACTTATCCTTTGTTAAGCATGATTTATTATGTAATATATTATAACATGATTATTATCTGCCTCCTGCTATCTTTCTCCCCAAAGAACATTTCATGTAGTACAGACTAACTTTTATAAAAAAAAACTATAAAAACGTGTATTTGAAAACCCAGTTACTAGGGAGGCTGAGGCAGGAGGATTGCTTGAGCTCATGAACATGCCGCTACACTCCAGCCTGGGTAATAGACTGAGATTCTGTCTCAAAAACAAACAAACAAAAAACCCCAAAAAACAAAATTAAGCACTTCAATCTAAAATATAGTTTGCATATTTTAAAAATTGATTTAAACTCAGTAAAATTTTTGTTTGGTTTTAACTGCATGTCTTAAAGACATAGCTTTGGTTTTGTAAGAGAACTTTGAGGTGAACTTGGGTCTACAGTTTGATCTTGGTGAGAGAGTAAAGAGGGTCCACTTCTGCTTGTCCAGAAATTCTGATACAGCCAACTAAATGCTTACCACCACCACAGATTATCTACTTCTTGCATTACTCAGCCTCAGTAGAATGACAATTTTACCAAGCAGACTTTTTTTAAAATCAAGGGTACGTGCAAGTTAAAAGAAACAAATAAAACGAGAAGGGAAAAAGTATACTTAAAAATTAAAAAAAAAAAAAAAGGAGGGAAAATCTCCCTCAAAACCATGTATTTAACATAGGAAATACTTTGGGATTTGTTTTTCCAACAGAATTACCTTTGCAGTTAGGATTTGCTTTTCAGCACATTTGCTATGTACCAGGTATCCAGAAAGGCCAGAGCACTTATGGCAGCAAAAGACTGGCCATAGAATCTGCCACCTGGGTGATGCATGCCTGCAGTTAAATGATTATTTGGCTGTCTGTATCACTTTAGTAAGAATCCGGGGAAGGATGGTCTTGGCAGAAAGGGTAGACCAATAAAGAAACGAGGGAAGAGAACTAATGTCTATTGAGCACTACTGTGTGCCTGTTAGGTCCTTATATTGTTTCCATTTCATCTTCACAACAACCCTTCACATGAGGTACTAATATCCCATTTCACAGATGAAACAGATGAGGCACAAAGAGACAAAGTGACCTTTTCAGGAACACAACCAGTAAGTGGCAAAGCCATCATTTGAGCTCATGCTTCTGAAACCTAGTCCTGTCAAGAGTCAAGTTCCAGAAAGATACAAAGCCTGGAGGAAGCACAACTGAGTTGGTACCCAAAAGTGCTCACTCTACTAGTGGGGGAAGCAAATGACAAGCAAGGTAAATGCAAAAAGTTTAATAAAAGGGATGAACAATGGGGTTGTCAGGAAAGCAGAATGTAATCTATCTGCGTACTTTGAAAGTGGATCTTGGAAGTGGATTCTTGGAAGTTGGAACTTGGAACTTGGAAGTGGATTCTTTGGAAGTGGATTCTTGGAACTGCTCAAGGCTAAATAGTTTATCCATTGATCAAAGGTAAACAAAGGAAGAAAACTGAAATTGCTATAATCCCGTATGTCCTGGAGAATAGGTGTTGCATTCCAAAATGAGATGCTAGGCAACACCAGTTTGCACTGGCCAGCTCTCCCCTAGAACCAGGACTGGGACCAGGGTGAGGTAAGCAGAGCCTGGGGTGCAAAACATGAGGGGCACTCACTCTCCAGGTCAAGTGCAGGGTTAGCACCTGAGAATGAGTACCTCCTTAAATTTTGCCCCCGAGGCACCTTGCCTAGCTCACCCTACACCCCTCCATGCCAAGAACTATCTGAGTTTGTTTTCAACGAGTATAACATAGCAGTTAAGAGTGTAGGCTCTGAACTCAGATCAGCTTCCAATCTAGGCTTTACCTCTACGCAAACTAGCTAGAACCTCAGTAACCTCTGTAATCACCTGTTGTTACCTATGAAAGGAGGTTAGTAGTTGCGTCTATCTTATGGGTTGGCCATGAGGATTAAGTGAAGTGCCATATGTTAAGTTCCCAGCACCATGTAGTAAACATCTGCTATGGTTTGACTATGTCCTCCAAAGTCCCTGTTTTAGAAACTTAACAGTATTGCGGGGTGGGATCTTTTAGAGTTGGTTAGGTCATGAGGCCTCTGCCATCATGAATGGATTAACGCTGTTATCAAGGGAGTGGGTTAGTTATCCCAGGAGTGGGCTCCTGATAAAAAGGATGAGTTCAGCCCAAAATTCTGTCTCCCGTGTGCTCCCTTGCCCTTCCACCATGCTATGATGCAGACCTCTCCAGATGTGAGCACATGCTCTTGAACTTCCCAGCCTCCAGGACTGTGAGTCCAACTTCTGTTCTTTATAAATTACCCAGTCTGTGGCATTCTGTTACAGCAGCAGAAAGTGGACCAAGACAGCATCCACATACTCAAGGCTCCAGGGGAAACTTGTCAGTGGTTAGCCTTTTGACAACCCTGAGTTGACCTCCTAGGGCTCAGTCAATATATGTTAGGGTAAATATGTTACTATCATATATAGTTGAATAAGGATAACTGAGAGAGCATAGAACAAATGTTAATATAGGTTATGCTAAAGGAAACATGAAATATAGATAAAAATCTTTCAGGGAAGCCCATTCTTGAGTCTGGAAGATATTCAGAGATAAAAGTCTTCTTTTTGTAATAGTACAGCCATGTGTCACTTAATAATGGGGATATATTCTGAGAAATGAATTACTAGGCAATTGTCTTTGTGCTAACATCACAGAATATACATATACAAACCTAGATGGCATAGCCTAGTACACACCAAGGCTATATTGTATAGCCTATTGCTCCTAGGTTACACACCTGTACAGCATGTTACTGTACTGAATATTGTAGGCAGTTTTAACACAATGGTAAGTATTTGTGCATCTAAGCATAGAATAGGTAAAAATATGATATAAAAGATAAAAATTGTACCCTTGTACAGGGCACTTACCGTCCAGCTTACAGGATTGGAAGTTGCTCTGATAGAGTCAGTGAGTGAGCGATAAGTCAATGTGGAGGCCATATACTACTGTAGACTTTATAAACACTGTACACTTAGGATATACTAATTTTTTTTAAAAAATATTTTCTTTCTTCAGTAATAAATTAACCTTAGCATACTGTAACTATTTTACTTTATAAACTTTTTAATTTTTTCAAACTTTTTGACTCTTGTAATAACACTTAGCTTAAACACATTGTACAGCTGTATAAAACATTGTTTGTAGCCTCATTCTGTAAACTTTTTTTGATTTAATTTTTTTTTAAATTTTTAAAATTTTGTTGAAAATGAAAACACCAACACCCACAATAGCCTAGGCTGACACAGAATCAGGATCATCAAAATGTCACTATATGATAAAAATTTTTCAGTTCCATTATAATCTTATGAGACTACCATTGTACATAAGGTCCCTTGACCAGA
Source organism: Lemur catta (assembly GCF_020740605.2). Taxonomy (NCBI): domain Eukaryota; kingdom Metazoa; phylum Chordata; class Mammalia; order Primates; family Lemuridae; genus Lemur; species Lemur catta. The sequence continues at coordinate 78,122,317 of NC_059137.1, forward strand.
ATGTCATTATGTGGTATGTGACTGTATTAGTTACATGGCACATGACTGTATCAGTATTTGTCTGCAATGTTCAGAGAAAATGACTGCTATGTGAGCGAGCAGAAAATAGTTCATACTAGACCGGGTCTGTATATAAATCTTCCCTAATTCTTATCTATTACTATAACAGTGGTTTGCTATAGCCTGAGCTGTTTCCTCTGGTGTCTCAGATGAAGTGAATCTTGCGTAATTTAAAAATCCACAGATCCAACCCAAGGTTTGAACACTTTAGGTTTCTTTTCCTAAGCACCACAGTGCTGATCATTCTGTTGTGGGAAACACTGGCTTTTCATGGATGAGAAAACAGTACACAGTTCATGAGGAAATGGTGGATGCTTTTGGATGGTCAACAAAATAAGTTTGCTACAAGGAAAAAATATTGCCATCTTTGGAAAAGAGAACATTCAAATGTTTTCTTCGCCATTTTGTAACTGCAATGACAAACATTATGAATGGATGCTTAAACTAGTGGCTGAATAAAATTTGGTGAGGTCAAGGATATTTGTATAGACTCTAAGTGTCTCCTCACAAATTACAGATTAATGAAGTAGAAGGCATAACAGAAACTTTATAATGGGGAAACCTGGAAGATACCACTTTAACCAAATGATTACCAAAGATGAGACGAAGTGACATCAGTACCTCCTGGGAGGAAGCACCAAGGATAAATCATCGCTTTGTTATCTCTGCCCAAAATGCACAGCCTGAATCTAAAGAGATCCCACTGAGGGATATTTTACAAAATAACTGGCCTGTGTTCTTCCAAAGTGCTAAAGTCATGAAAGACTAAAAAGGGCAAAGAGACCATTCCAGATTACAGATACTAAAGACACATGACAAATGCAATGCATCCGCCTATAGGAAGCCCTGGACCAAAAGCAATGTTTGTTATACAAGACAGTGTAGAGACAATTGACCAAATTTGAATTTTGTAATAGTATTGTATCAATATTAAATTTCTTAATCTTGATAATTATACTGTGGTTATGCAAGAGAATGTCCTGAGGAAATATACACTGGCATATTTAGAAATAGAGGGATATGATTTACTCCAAAATGGTTCAGAAAAAAACTCCATGTAAATGTGTATGAGTATTAGAGAGAATAAATAAAGGAAATGAGGCACTATATTAACGGTGAAAATGTGAGAGTTTTCGTATTATTCTTGGAACTTTTCTATAAGTTTAAATTACGTCAGAATAAGAAGTTAGAAAAGATGCTTTCTGAATTATTCATATATGCAAATATATACATTCAGCATTTTGTAAGTTATGTATGTGGACAGTGGAATGGTTAATTTATATTTTAAAGTCTCAAACTATATACTATCTCACATATTTACCCATATGTGGTTAAGTACAGATTCCATAACATTTTATTGTTTCAGTTCAGAGTAGGGATGGATTTATTTAACAACACCCAAAAGTCTGCTATTGATGGGGATTAAGATTTTTAGTATAGGATTTTCTTCTTACATAATATATCTGTATAACAGTAAGATTTATCATCATTAGGTCAAGCCATATGGGTTAGAATTAGAAAAATGCTGAGTAATTATTAGTGATTAGTAATTATTATTTAAATTATTAAATTTAAAGAACTTAGGAATATACCCGAAGTGTATGTTGCCCTTAAAATTTGCTATAAGTCTAAAAGTCAATGTTTCAAATCACATTTAGAACTAACGTGGTAGAACATCTGCAAGTTGAAGTATTATTTGGGAACACTGGGAAATATTGATACTTAATTCTATTCCATCTACTGCACTAGAAATAATTTATGAGCAGAAAAGGACCATGTCCTACATATGCGTTGTAACAATCACAATCACAAATACACCAAACTATGTAAACCTATGCAAGAAAATCTCAGTTGATGTGTTTTTCTGTTAACATTAGTTTGCTGTTTATTTGCTTTGCTAGCATTCATTAGCATGATTCAAAACTTACCAAAACCAGTCATTCCAGGTAACTTCCAGTCTTTCACTCAATACAAATTGTAATTACTAAAGTATATTTTTGGACTACTTTTCCAAAATGACAAAACCAAAAATATAAAATTTGCAGGGTGGGGAAAAAAATTGTAATTCCTGAAAAGAATGTACATGACGGCTATACTTACTGAGATATTGAGGTCATTGTTCTCCGTTAGTGCAGAATGTGGCAAAACACCTGGCTCTCGCTTCCGAGTTCTCTCTCTTCCTTGTTCACAAATCTTTCAAGCCCTCCTGACTGTTCTGGCCTCAGGGCATTTTCACTTGAACTTGGACTGATTCCTGGACTGGTTTTTTTTTTTCATTGCTCTGGTCTTAGCTCGTCATTGGGGCTGTCCTAGACCATTCAATCCTCTTGCCATCCCACCTCTAGCTAAGGCCACTGTCTTGTGCACTGCGGACTCTGCCTGGAGGGCAAAGGGCTGGCATGGAGGCTGCATGGAGAGTAGCTACGTAAGAGCTCCGAGTGCCCAGCTCCTAAATACCACCCCCGTACAAGGAACCCAACAGGTTTGCACCTAGGACTTCTTGTTCTAGAAACAAGGAAGTTTTTAAACCTGCCTGAGGTTGTAGCCAAAGGATAGAAGAGTAATCTGGGAAAGAACAATGTTTATAATGGTTTGAAACACATAAAACCTACAAAAATTCATGAGTCTATGATTTTTAAAAAGGTAAACTCCAAAAAAAAAAAAAAAACCTAAAAAGGGAAAATGTGAGGATTTATATTGTCCATGAGGAATTACATTTCAGGGTAACCAAATAGCCCCAGTTGATGAGAAGCCATATACCTTCTAGGACAATGCCAGCAGCAAATATAAAAATGACAGAATTTGAGAGGCATGCTGTTGAGATACCTCAACCAACGGTTACCAATTGCTATTAAACCTTTGGTTGGATGGTTGCTGGGGTGCTGGACATTGTTCAGAGCAAGCCATGGCATGCAGATGACACACTGGCACTGGGGGATTGGTGAAACAGCATAATAAAGATGTCAGGCTCATCATAACCCAAATGGGCAATTCACTGTAAGTGTGTCCACCAGATGCTGTGAGCTGCTGATGTGGGGCCATATGAAGTATACATTATTTCTGTTTCTGTATATGTTGGTTTCTTTTTTTCCATAAGAGCTCTGAAGTCAGATTACCTGGTTCTAACCCTAATTCCCCTACTTCTAGGTTGGGATCTTGAGCAGTTTATGCAACCCCTCAGAGTCTTTTAGGGTTCTGTGAAGCTCTAATGAGAATATCTGTGCAATTTCTGGAGTGGGGCCCGGTACTTACAACACTCAATAAATTAGCTGTTACTATTGTAAATGCTCTATTACTTCCTGGATAAATGCATACTATACTTGTAACAGAGAAAATGGCCTGGAAAAGGGTAAAAATGTTTTCTGTCTCTCACCCTCTTTGAGAACTAAAACCTACATTCCTGCTTCAGGCCAGTGGTTGGAAGGGGCAGGAAAGTGTCTTTTGTTCTTTGTGTCATAGAAGATGGCTCAAGGGAATTGCCCTGGCAGTAGTGAGATTGTCTTAGCCAAAAATGCGATTATGGGATTAATCAGAACCTTTAAAATCTCTGTACTTCTGCCCAGAGGCAGGACATTGGAACTTTGAGACTGGAGTCTGCCAACCTCCTCATTTGCTGGCAAATTAATAAACTTCTCTTTCCTTCTCCCCAAACCATTTGTCCTCGTTCTTCTGATGTAGCCTTGGGGACAAGTGCTGAATTTTCGGTAACATACTCCAATAGCCATATATAGCTATAGAACTCCCCCCACCCCAACCCAGTACAACCCATGCAGTTCTAGACCTCCGGCAGGGTACAACTTGCCAACTACTGAGGCATCAGGACCCAGGTTCCAGGTTCTTCTCCCATCATTAACCATCTGCAGAGTGTGAGTGCATCTCCTAAGTGCTCTGATCCTCAGCTTCCCCATTGTGAGCCTCAGAGAGAACTGGGCAGGGACTCACATGTGTGGCACAGGGGGAAGAAAGGTGACACTCACCTGGGCAGAAGGTATCATTCAGTGCGACTATGTTCTAAAACTCTGGGACACAATGCTTGCAAGACAAAATGTGGTCCCCCAACTCAGCAGGCAACACACTGACTCTATTTTTCTTAAATTTACCAAAATGAAACTGAGACCTCCCTGATTCTGCTTCCCAGATTTAGTGAACAAATATTTGTTTACTGAATCATTTTACACTTCTCATTTTTGTATATCACGGTTCTTCTCGAATAAAGATTCCATAGCACTTATTCCCTTCTAAAACACTTGCAGCACACGTACTTCCTCTGTTGGGTGCCTGTCTCCCCTACTGGACTGTCAGCTCCACAAAGGCAGGGACCTTTGTTTGGTTCATTGATGCTAAGAGCATCAGCAGTGCTGGTGCACAGTAGGAGTTTGATAAATATCAATTAAACGTTTGAAAATGAAGCTTGGATTTTGATTTCTAGCTGTTTGCTGAATGTGAATTTGCTCTAAACATGATTCCATAGCTTTGATAACAAGTAAAAATATGCAGTTTAGGTCCATGGCCTGTAAAATGGATATATTTACTTGTCTCCCTTCCAAGACTGTTTTGTGTCAGGGAAGTGTCACAGCTGTTGACAGCTCAGGTGAGAGGACTGGCATGAGTTTGCGTACTGTGTCATCCCACACGCAAGGTTGGGGTTTCCCCTAACTCTCCCTCTGCTTGTGTTAATTACAGGAAGTCAATAGGAATCTTTTCCAGGCCCGTCTCTCTTTGTTGACTCTAAATGGGCACGGCTGATCACATAGGAGCCAAGCAAGGCTGAGAACCTCAAGCCTTCCGGAATGGGGTGGGGAAGGGGTCAGAGTAGATGCTGCTTAGCACGGCCTTGCCAAGAGACAGGGTGTGCCCCAGGTAGCACTACCTGGTAAAAAGGGTCGTCACACTCAGTGGGAGGCACATTCAGTGATCAGTGCTGGGGCACCTGCCCTGTCCAGGCCCCAAATAGCCCATGAGATTCAGAAGTTAACTACTATGTGGTGGGTCACACAGCCAGAACCCCTTGGAGCCAGACAACCCGATCTAAGGCCATTTGCCTTGAAGACTTGGGCTTTTCCTGCTGTTTTCATCTGCCTTTGGCATGTCCAGCTCCCAAACAAATATTTATCGAGAGCATTTTGTGAACCAAACACTATTCTAGGCACATGGAAGTCAAAAGTCAACAAAGCAAAGATCTCTGCCCTAAAGGATGGGACATGGAATGCGAGAGCAGATCCAAAGACCATGCCGAGAACTTTGCCACAAGCTCCTGGATGGAGTTGCCCTGGCCTGTGGTGGGGGAGTCTTCTGTGGATGGGGCAACTTTGGGAACAGAGACGGGAAGGCCGGCTCTGCAAACATCTGTAGAAGCAGCCCTGTGATTGCACCTGGTGATTCTTCCATAGTCCTGCCCCAGGATTCAAACCTGATCTCCAGGCAGATCCCTTCAGGCCTGCACCTTTGTCCCATGCACCTCCAAGGCATGGGATTTCCAGCACAGTAAACAAGGTCAGGATTTTTTTTTTCCTGGGGGAAGGGAGGTGGCAGTCTAGTGGCCCTAGGACACAGGTAAACAATGGAGTAATAATAAAGGGGACTGCTTTAAGTGCCCATGATAGTTCATATATTCATATGTAAAAAGTAAAACATGTTATAAATCAGACTGAAAGAATATGAATGAAATTTGTGACAGTGATTGTCTCTTTAGCACAAGGGCAGGAAGGTTAGGTCAGTGGCCAAGGGGTCCTTGAAAGAGGTCCCTGTTTACCTGTGTGCACTATTTTGATTCTTTAAAAAGAAATGACTAAAGCAAATTGGATGGAATGTTCATTGTCACTTCCGGCTGACGGGGACATGTTTGCTTGCTACTTTACTCTCGTGCTTCTTCTGACCTCAGTGTGCAGATTAGAAGGAGGTAGAGTTGGTAAGTGTGGATTGCCTGGGTTCAAGTCCCAGCTCCACCACTTACTAGCTGCGCGACCCCGGGCAATGGCTCAGCCAACCTCTTTGCTCCTACGTTGTAAGGATCGAATGCGTTTATAAGGAAAGCATTTAGTCCAGTGCTTGGCACATAATAAGAACTATCGAAGCGTTAGCTGTTACTATTTTTATAACTCATAATACTTATGAATTCATCAATTCGTAGGATTTTATAACTGCATAGAAATCTTGTAGTTTTCGATCAAAGAAGTTCTAAGGCTGCAAAGCACCTGGTATGCAGAGACACCATGAGAAGAGGAGGAAGCCCTGCAGCACGGACCCCCAGGACATTTGCTAGAGACCACTCACAGGGACACCCCAGAAAAAAGAGTCCTTTCTTGTGGTTCCAGGAAGAATTAGTCATTTATGTATAGGAAGGACAAATTCCAAGAGGCAAGACACAAGGCCATTTTCACACCCTTTCACTAAGGTCACGAGTGACTTCTTGGCAGTCCATGAGCCCTTGGCAGTCCTTACCCCGATCCTGAATCCAGGCCTTCCTGTGGTGGCAGCGACCCCACACTTGCCCACGCTCTCCTGGCCACCCTCTTAGTTGCCTTTGTGGCTCCTCTTCCTTTACCCCCATTGAAGTGCTAGTGTTCCCTAAGTTGTCCTCTAACTCTACCAGGGCTTTGTGACTTAGAGTTTTTCAGATAAGGTCCACGAGTAGGATCCCCTGAAGTCATCCAAACATTTCATATTCTTGCCCATGCTTTTCTGGAAACAAGGTCTTGAGCTTTCATGATCATTCTTAAGAATCCAGGACCCCACCAGAACCAGTGGAGAGAGGGTAGGAGGGAACGAGGGAAGGACACAAATAAAGTCTGAGTCTGCAGATGGCAGGTGCTCCACACCCGTATTTGGACACTGCCCTCTGGGCTTCTCTGCCTGGATAGCCCACAGGTGCCTCCAACTCAAACGGGGTGAAAACTGAAGTCAATCTCCCCAAACGGGTTCCCATTCCTGTTTTCTCTCTTCTGTGTGTGGTGCTGTTATTCACCCTGCTTCCAAGTCAGAAGCTTGGGGAGATTCTCACTTGTCAATTTACTCTCACCCCTGACACCCAGCCAATCATCACTCCCTACCTCTCCATCCTTGGCTTCCTCTCCAGCCCTGCAGTACCTGCCCAGTGCAGGCACCCACCTCCTCTCACCTTAACAATTGCCATAGTTTCCTCACCAACTTCTTGCCTCTAGTCTTTACTCTTCCAGCTCATCTTCCCATGACTGTCTGAGCTATTTCATACGTGGAGATTTGATCAGGCCACTGTCCTGCTCAATATTCTTCAATGGCTCCCCATTGCTCACAGAAAAAACCCACCCCATTACTCTTCCTTCTCAATGTGATTTGATTGGTAATGCAGAACTTCTTGTGGCCTCTAGATCATGCCAGGCTTTCCTACACACTTTGCCATGCTGTTTCTCTGCATGGAATATCACCCCCACAACTCTTGCCTCCTCCTTCATTCTCCACCTGCAATCCATCAGGCACCTCCCCTTGTCCTTCAAGTCTCTCCCCTCCTGGGCTGCCTTTTCTGTGGCTTCCCCAGGGGACACAGGCCAGGTCCCTGAGATCTGCCCACTTCACAGGAACATCCACTGAGGCACACACCTTCAAGGTTCATGCCCCCATTATGCTGCATTTTCATTTTATGCTGCAGTGAGGTGCTAACTCGTTAAATGGTTTACACGAGGCAGCCTACTTACTCTATGTGTAGGGGACCAAAGCTAGATTAACAGGAGGAACAGGAGAGTTTACGTGCAGAGGTCTGAGCATCCAAAGCTTTCCAAGATAAAGGAGAGGGAAGCAGATGTACAGAGAATTCTGTAATAAAACTCACATGGGCGGGGGGTCATGCCATTTAATTTCACCTCTTTCATCTATTCCCCTGTTACATGCTGAGACTGATTTGTGGTTGTGAGGATCAAACAAGATAGCAGAGTAGAATCGTACGCGGAGCTAAAGGTATGTCACAGCCATTGTCTACTTCCCTCATTTCCTTTAATGTCCTATGAAATCCTTGAAAGCAAAGACTGTCTTTTCAAAATTCTCTCCACAGAGCCGTGCACCATGCACAAGTTCTCCCTCAGTGTGAGGCGGTACTACCTTTTGTTGTCAAGCATATGTTTTTTGAATGATTGTGCAAAATAATGAACTGGAAAGAAGACATTTTCTAATAATTCTTAGAAAGCTAATTCATTTTGCCTGTGAATTCACAGAGTGCCTACCAGGTACGGATACTCTCCTGGTGGCTGGCGAGTGTGGTTAGTAGCAAACTCCTCAGCAGTGCTGCGCCAGGCACTGTTCTGAACACCGTCACCCGCTTAATCGTCACCCCTGGCTCACAGATGAGGCAGCTGAGTACGGGTGGATCAGATAACTTGCTGGTTCTTGTCAGAGCTGGATCCAAAGCCAGACAGACAAGATGGAGCGTGTGCTCTTACCCTCTGTTGCACACTGTCTCTCCGCCTGGTCCCTGCCTCCCACAAGCATGAGCATTCATTCGTTCATTCATTCATTCCACAAAGACCATTTTCTGCTCTGAGCTCACTAAATGCATTACCTCATTTAACCCTCACAACAATCCTGAAGCAGGTACTGTTATTGTCCCCCTTTTCAGACAAAGAAACCAAGGCCCTGGGGTGTCAAGTAACTGGACTCGTGTTACTTGGCTACTAAGTGAAGCCAAAACTTGAGCCCGAGCAGCCCAACTCCAGAGTCCAAACTCCAGTCCACCCCAACATAGTGCTTTTCTCTCGACCCATCCACTCAAACAAAAGCAGCGCAGTGCTTGTTTTGGCAGCACATGTACTGAAATCGGAATAGTGCTGGGAAGATTAGCACGGCCTTTGCACGAGGATGACAAGCAAATCCATGGAGTGTTCCATAAAAAATAAATAAATAAAATGTAAAAAGTAGCGTGATCAGAGAAATCTAACACTGCAGTGACAGCAGTGGCTGAACCAGTTAGGGCTGTAGGTGAGCCTGGCTCCCAGGCCTGCTGAGGTGGGGCCCCTCAGCCCTGGGGGCTGTTGACCTGGGAGGGCGGGGCCCAGGGTGTGACATGAAAGAGGTCAGGAGGCACTGAACTCCCTACGCCCTTCACAGGGGTGGGAAGGGCCAGCCAACTCAACACCACAAGAGTCCAGATCTTCTGAAGTAGTTGGGTGAAGAGCCCCGTCCTGTGCTGAGGGAGGCAGGGGACGCTGGGCTGGCTCAGGGAACAGGCGTCAGCCTCTCAACAGCTATTCCATGCAGGCCCGGGACCTCTCTGTGCCTCAGCAGTGGGTTACAGGGTTTTGAGTCAATAAATGTCTAACAGTCAGTAAGGGGTAGTTTCTGGTTGAAGATCTCAAACACATCCTTAGTAAGTTAGACAAGAATTCAGAGCCTTCTCTACCCGAAACCCTACTTGCCAAATCCAAGCGTCTTCCCTTCCGTCTCCTTCTCCGTCATTTCTCCAGTCCCTGGCACAGCAGATGGTGCCACGCTGTGGTGGGGGCTCTTCATTCCCTCAGGTGCTCCTCCACCCCACTTCCCAGCCCTCCAGGGTGGCTCTCCCTCCACATCTGGGTGTTCTTGGAAGACACAAACCACACCCGCACCTCTGGGGGAGTTTCCGAGTCAGCATCTCCAGCCCTGTTTTGATCTCCGGTTGTCACCTGGGCATTGTTGATCCAAGTTACAAAGCACATGGGGCCACATGCCCTCTACTACCCCTTCCAGCTCTAGAATTTGCTTTAGGGCAACTAGACCTGATAAACCCATGACTATTTAAAAATGCACAACCTGGATGATGTAACATTTTACTTCTAGGAACCTATTTTATGCAGAAATACTCGCACAAATCCTAAACACACATGCACAAAGATGTTCATTATAGCATGAATAAAAGAAAAACATTAGAACAGATTATTATCCCATTAGTGGGCTCATTAGGGAGAAACATCTGCATAAATATAAATCACAGCTTAAAAAAGGATTACCAGATGAAACCGTCTTTGGGATTAAACTGAAAGCTTCAGGGCAGGTCAAAGACCCTGAGAAGAGATGACAGGGCCTCACTTTAAAGTATTAAATTGCAAAGAAGTTTCAGAGGAATCTCGTGTGAAATCTCTGTGGGTGTGGAGGAGACCCCGACTGGGAGTGAACCTGGGAATCTGCAAGACTTTGTTGTGAGACCAGCAGAAAATAATGCAAAAGTGCCAGAGGTGTCCCCTGCATGTGTCCGCATTCTATTCTAAGAACACTGGGAGGTTGAGTAGAGAGTGGTTGTGGCCAAGGGACCAGACTGGATGCTGGGATGCCCATTGGAAGTCTTTTGCAGGAGTCCAGGCCAGCTATTTTCGTGATGGGGACAGGGGTAATGGCTGCATGGAAAGGGAGACAGGGACAGAGAGAGACATGGGGCCATTGAAGATAGCCTGGCTGCCATTTACTGAGATAAGCAACCTCAGAGATTAGCCTTGGGTGGTGGGGTCTGGGCAGGGCATGGAGAATCCTGGGAACGTTTGAGGTTCTCATGGGGTTTGCAAGCAGAAGTTGAGAATGAAGTTTGAATTAGCTCTAACCGTGGGCCTCAGAAGCCACGAGCTGGAGATAAAAATATGAGTTGACAGGAAATTAGACATGTAGGGTGAGCAGGAGGAAAAGGTTCAGGGTTAATCCCAAGAGCTCCAACATTTTGGTACAAGGATTAAATGAGATAAGATTTAAAACCCCAACACAGTGCACTCAATATATACTCATTTCTTTCCCCTCAGGAAACGCTTTTTTTTTTTTTTCCTGAGGCAGGTCTCACTCTGTTGCCCAGGTGGGACTGCAGCGGTGTGATCACAGCTCACTGTAACCTTGAAACCCTGGGCTCAAGTGACCCTCCTGCCTCAGCCTCCCGAGTAGCTGGGACTACAGGCACATGCCACCAAGCCCAGCAAATTTTTAAATTTTGTGTGGAGACAGTCACATCATGTTGCTCAGACTGGCCTCAAACTCCAGGGTCCAAGTGATCCTCACACTTTGGCCTCCCAAAGCACTGGAATTACAGGCGGGAGCCACCGCGCCTGGCCAAACACTTATGAAATGGGCTGATTGTTAGCAGTTAATCACAAAGCTACTGATCTTTAAGGATAAACACGCGAATGGGGCTACAGGGCTATGTCAGAACACGAGCCATCACATGCTTGTCACATCAAGGACACAGGAAACAGGATTGCCAAATTAAAATGTCTTCCCCGTTTTCAGGAAAAGAAATGCTGTTCTCTGTACTCACCGTTTAAGCCACAGATGGTGTTTGCACTCTCCTGTGCCTCCCCTCTGGCTTGTGGGACGGCGGCCAGGGGCCAGACTCACTCCTCAGCTCCGCAGCGAGAGTGCTTTCCACCCTGCCAGGACGCCTGGGAGTCCCACTGGGTGTGGCTAATCCCATTTCACACGATCTGCTTGTTCATTTCTATCCCTCACTCTGCCCACCCCACCCTGATCTGTCCCACCCTAACGATAGGCAATAAGAACTTCCGAGTTTTTAGCTATAGGAAAAAAAAAAGGATTCATCTTAAAAACTATTAAGAAGTTTCTGGTTTGGAAATTTGCTGAAGAGGTGCATCTCAGCTATTCTAATCCTATTGTGCCCTTTATTTCAATTAAAAGCATCAAAATGCCTTTTCTGAAGAAGACCTGAATCATTTGTATTTTTTGTGTTACTGAAGCTTGTTGGCGAGAGGACTGCGGATGCTGTCGTGAAGGGGAGTGAAAGTGGAGCACACTAACTTGGTCCTAGAGTTTGGGCTTGAACTGCCAGGCTGATGTGGGTTTCAAGGGAGTTTCAAGGGAGAGGTCCAGGGCTGTTTCTGTGCTGCTGTGACTTAGATGCTATCAGGCACCCAAGCAGAAATGTCAACAGGAAGCAGCTGGAGCTAGAGCAAAGTCAGAGATGAAGATAGAAATTTAAAACTTACTGTCATTTAAATCAAAGGTGATAAACTATTTTTATGGTGTGGACCTCTTTGGCGGTCTGGTGAAGCCTACACCTCACTTCTCAGAATGATGCTTTTAAGTGCATAAAATAACATACATAAGATTAAAAAGGAAAATTACATTAAAATGTAAGTAGGAAATTAGCTGGACTTGGTGGCCTTTGACTTGTAGGCTCAGCTACTCGGGAGGCTGAGGCAGGAGGATCACCTGAGCCCAGGAGTTCGAGGTTACAGTGAGCTATGATTGGGCTACTGCACTCTAGCCTGGGCGATACAGCGAGATCCTGTGTCAAAAGTAATAAAATAAAATAAAATAATAAAATAAAATAACATAGTAGGTATTTAAAAATTGTGAGACAGTAATATTATATGCTCCTGTATTAATACATTAAATAACAGATCTGGTATGCCTAATAACTACCATAATCACAAAGCAGTAAAAAAGTAAATGATTTTTATATATTTAGAACAACTGTAATATAATATGAAAATGTCTGTGATTTCTGTAGATGACAAAGCCACAGATACTGCAATACCAGAGGCTTTATTCATGAATGGAAGAAATACTAACTTTCAGTTAGAGATTAGAAAAGCAGAATAGTTCTCTCCATCCAAGTTCGTGGGATCCCTTGAATTTAAAGCTATGGGACACAATGAAAACTGCCAGTATACAGATAAGGAAGGACAAGGGTTCCTAGGACTGATCTCTGGGACATTCTGACATTAGGAAGTTGAGCAAAGGTGGAAGAGAAGTTCAAAAGAGACTGAGAAAGCACAGGCAGTGAAGTAGGAGAGGAACCCGGAGAGGAGGAGACAAAAACTCAAGACAAGAAAACGCCCAGCACTTTGGGAGGCTGAGGCGGGAGGATCACTTGAGACCGGGAGTTTGAGACCAGCCTGAACAATACAGCGAGACTCTGTCTCTACAAAGAATTTAAAAATTAGCTGGGCATGGTGGTGCACTCCTTCTAGACCCAGCTACTCAGGTGACCAAGGCAGGAGGATCGCTTGAGCCCAGGAGTTCAAGGCTGCAGTGAGCTATGATAGTGCCACTGCACTCCAGCCTGGGCGACAGAGCAAGACCTTGTCTCCAAAAATATAAATAAATAAATAAATAAATAAATAAATAAAAGAAAAATCTCATTAAAAAAAGACAAGATGACAAGGAAATGTTTGTGGGAAGGCCCCAAGGATCTGCATTGTTGGCATTCTCTCCAGGGATTTATTATGCACACTGATGATTTAGATGCCTCTCTACTGGACTGTTCTCACCATTCATTCATTCAGCTACTCTTTTTCAACCCCAACAATCTGCCAAGCAAGGTGTTCGAGGGCTGTGAACACAAAAATAATGACCACTTTGTCTGTGCCAGGCACTCAGTACTCACGAATTGAATCCTATCATATCTATATTATCATTAGTCCTGCTCAGTAGATGAAATCGAGGCGTGCGTTAGAATCATCTGTGTGTTTTGTTAACAGAGGAAAAGGAAAAGGCTGGCTGGGTCCCACCCCAGACGTTGTGCGTCAGAATGGGAAGTACAGGCACCCATGTTCCACTGTGTTTTAATAAGTTGCACAAGTGATTTTTGTACTGACCAAAGTTGGTCTTTAATTTTAAAAATCACTTTTTTTTGTAGATATTTTTGAGATTTCATAGTTCTTTGAAATTAAGATTTAAAATGAAATTTTAAAAATTAATTTTAAGAGAGAAAAGACAGCAAATATAATAAATAATTCAATGTATTAGGCTGGAAATTGGTAGGTGCTGTGGGAGAAAAGGGAAAGGATGAGCAGAGGAAGGGGTCTGGGGATGCAGAGCGCAGGAGGGCTCGTCTTCATCTGTATTCGCACGCAGGGTGGACTCACTGAGAAGTGTGCAGGCAGGTGTCTGTGGTCAAGGTGCTGGGAAGAGCTATTAATATTAAACATGCCCTAAGGTGAGAGCATGACATTGTGTCAGAAGAGCTGCAGGCTGGCCCAGGGTGGAGGAACTATGGAACTGGGACAGAAGGTAAAGTCAGAAAGATGAAGATGAACTGGGCATGGTGTGCGCGCCTGTAGTCCCAGCTACTCGGGGAGCCTGAGGCTGAGGATTGCTTGAGCCCAGGAGTTTGAGTTCAGGTTGGGCAATATAGTGAGATCCCATCTCAAAAGAAAAAGGTAAACATGGACTGGGAAGGTCCCCATAGGGTGTGAAATGATGGGATTTATGTTTTTAAAGCATCCCTCTGGCTGATGTATTGAGAGTAGACTAACAACCCATCTCTTCTCAGCAGATGTGATTCTAGAGCCACCTTCTGCATTTGATTAGCTTAAGCAAACCTAATGAGTTCTAAATAATAGCCCTGTCTGGCCTGGTCATAGGTGATGTCAGGTCTTTATTTTCCCCAATTATCCCTCATTTATCTATATGTTTGCCCACGTTGTCCTCAGTTTTAAACTTGGCATTGCTGATGGGTTCAACTTAGGGCTTGTTGTTTTCAGACAACTTTTCATTCTAAGTTACAGTACATCTGTTTCTTATGAAAAATGAATTTTATGCATCTTTAAATCTTTGAACACACGGGCCTACCCCATGTTCGTTCTCTTCCCCCCCCCACCCGGAGACTCCATAAATGTCATAGCAAAACTGCATCCTGACAGCATAATTAGGGCATCATTTTATGGCATTTTCTTAACCTCTGTCGCTCAAAGAGAAAGCAAACTGGAATGTATGTGGCTGGAAGAACAAGGTGGCAATGATTCACGTATTATGTCAGACTGGAGGAGGAGATTAGTATTTATTGAAATAAAAGGTGAAGATGGTAAATGGTCTTCTAATCAGAACCTGGTTACCATCATGTGCCTGAGGAGGTGGGGTGGTCATGGGGAAAGCCTTGGAGCCTGCTCTTATTTCAAATACACGGGATGAACTATCAGAGGGAAAAGATTATGTTAGAAAAAGAGAATGCGCACCATTACTCAGAACAGACTGGTTGCTCAGCTCTCCCGCTGGACCCAGGAGCTAATGCCTCGTCTACGGAATCACAGCTGAATTCCTAACCACGACCTTCCTGGTCCTTTCTGGTCCTCTACTGCTGCGGTCCCCCAGGCCATGGACAGGTACTGGTCTGTGGCCTGTTAGGAACCGGGCCGCACAGCAGGAGGTGAGTGGCGGGTGAGAGAGCGAAGCTTCATCTGTATTTACAGTCACTGTTTCCCGTCAAGCCCAGATGGGGCCATCTAGTTGCAGGAAAACAGGCTCAGGGCTCCCACTGATTCTGCATTATGGTGCATTGTTAATTATTTCATTATATATTACAATGTAATAATAATAGAAATAAAGTGCACAATAAATGTGATAAGCTTGAATCATCCTGAAACCATTCTCCTTCCCCCAGTCCATGGAAAAATGATCTTCTATGAAACCGGTCCCTGGTGCCAAAAAGGTTGGGGACCGCTGCCCTGCTGCCTTTGCAGACGGATCATGGAGGGCAGGGGGACCCTTCAAGCACTTTGGAATTCCCTTCACTTGCCTCTTTGCTGTTTCCAAATTGTCGCCTCTCTAATTTTGTAACACCTGTTTGTCCTTGAAGGTACAAGGTGTATTGAATTCAGTGTATTCCCAGAGTGCTCTGTCATGAAGAGAACGGTCTACTTACTGAGTATTAAGGTCCTGTGGCATACTCTTTACATATTGTGTTTCATTGATTCCTCGTATGGATTTTTTCCCCACGTGTATTAAGCATTTTATTTAATTATCAAGGAATTTCCTCTAAAACCTCAGGCTTATATTTAATGTTGGTGCCCTGGTAGTTTCCAGAACATTACTGGAAACACCTGTTCCTCTAAGTACGATTAAGAAATTTGATAATGCACTGCAGGATACACGTTACGACTTCACTCACCATCACTTTGGACTTGATATTTTGTGATGTTTCCATCACCAACCAGAGTGAGCTCAGCTTCCATTGGGATCAAACTGGCGGTTCTCAGGGTGCTGACGCCAATTAATAGTGAGAGTAGACTCAAGATGACCACATGACACTGACCATGGAACTAACGACCTTCACCGTAGTCATCAGGTGCACGGAACCTTCCCCCCAGGGCCATGGCCCAAGCTCGCTGGGACTTAGGGCCCGGGGCTGCATGTGGCTGTCCCGTGACCTACTGAGCACCTCAGTCCAGTTGGGCTTACATGCCTAAAGGTTTCAAAGCTGACCTTGACCTGCCAATACAGCAATACTCTGACTCCCTTGCATTTTAGGTAAGCCAGTAAATTTGTCCCAATTACCATTTTAGCGCACAAAACACAACAGCTAAAATGCTTTTCACCTAAGCTCAATGCTTCCCAGATGTAAAAGAAATATTGTTTTTATTACACTTTGTAGATAAGAAAAGTGAGGCCCAGAAAAATTAGTTTATGTGACCAAGTTTACACTGAATGACGAGCAGCCAAGCTCCTAACCACTGTGTGAATGGTCCAGTTGTATTGTGACTTGGCTATTGTTATTTGTTTACGTGTCTGTTCCTGCCATTGCAATATAGATTTCTTGAAAAGCAGGACAATGTCATGTTTGTCTGTATGTTCTCCATAGCTCCTGGCCCGGCCCCTTGCACGTAGTAGGGGCACAATGACTGTGTGAGAGTGAATGTCTAACACTCACACTTTGAGTTTCCACAGTTATTCACATCCCCCAACAAAGAAGGCTATTTTAATCATAATTGTGAGAGCAATGAATGGAAAGCAAAAATTTGTCAAGAAGAACTCCCTTTTCAGATTGGTTCTGAAGCTAAGTCACATGGCAAGGAAAGAAGGAAACTCTTCTGTAGGGGCAAGTGCCTCGGGAAGGAGTTCTCTTACGTCTGATTCAAAGCTGAGTTCTTTGCTCACGAAGTCTTGTTCTCAGGGGGTTGACATCCAAATCCGAATTTATGGATTAAAATGCTGCTAATGCTGGCAAGCTGCGGCAGATAGGTTGCCTGGAGATGGTTTGCTTTGTTAATCCAGTATTGAGCTGTGCTGGACGTTCCTGAAACCTGATTTGGGGGGGTGGATTTTCTAATCATCCAGGACCAGGGAAAGGCTGGGACAGCTCTAGGGTGTTTGCACCACGCGCTTAAAACAGGTGTAAGTAACTGTCTTCAGGTACTTGAAGTACCTTTACCTTACCTTAAGGTAACCTCTGTCCTAAATTTGTTAGAAAGTCATCTCTGCTTTCCATTATAGATTGACGCATATGTACGTACCCTTACACAATATATTCTTTTGCTTTGTTTGTTTTTGAACTTTATAAACATGGTATCATACTGTGGATATTCTTCTGAAGCTTGTTAATTTGCTTTTTTCCTCAATATTATTTCCTAAGATTCAGTCCATCCATGTTGAAGCTTGTAGTTATGGTTCACTTATTTTTTATTACTGTCCAGTATTCCATTGTATCAGTATCTCATCCTTGACTTACCCAGTTTTCCACTGGTGAACATTTTAGTTGTTCCAGTTCTTTATATCATGTACAATGTGGCCAAGAACATTCTTGAATATGCTTTTGGTGTACATAGGTAAGAATTCTTAGGGTATAAAATTAGGACACAAATTGATGTGAGTGTTCAACTTTTCAAGATGGTACACAATTGTTTTCCACTCATGTGGCAAATATGGAGGGGGTGCGTGGGGAGATGGGGGGAGGGATGAGCAAGGGAAGGGGGATGGCAGATGAGTGGGTGGGGAAAGCATTGGGCTCAGGAAAGAGGTAGTTGTAGACACTCCCAGGTGGGCCTGAGCTTAGCTGGGAACACAGAAAGGATAGAGCTCAGAAGGGGAGGGGAATCTGATTTCCTCTGAAAGCTAGGTTAAAGAATTTTATTTTATTCAATGTGATGGGAAGCTACTAGAGCATTAAGGTGGGGAATGGATGTGATTTGATTTGTATTTCTAAATAACATTCTGGTTGCTCTGTAGAGAATGGATTAATGTTGGAAGCAGGAGGAACACAAGAAGACTAATTTAATAATCCCGGAGCCTCGGCACTCGGTGGTGTGGAGAAGCTGGTTGAGTTGAGGTAGAGCATCTGCAATCAGAGCAGATGTGGGCTGTACAGGAAAGACAAGAATCCAGGCTAACTCTGAGTCCCCCAGACTTGTCCAATCTACCTCTTAATTTCATCTCTAATGTACATATCCCTTCTTCTTCTTTTTTTTTTTTTTTTGAGATGCTGTGTCACCTGGACTAGAGTGCTGTGGTGTCAGCCTAGCTCACAGCAACCTCAAATTCCTGGGCTCAAGCAATCCTTCTGCCTCGGCCTCCCAGAGTGCTAGGGTTACAGGCCTTTTTAATTCTACCACCTCAGATTTTACTATTTCTCACCTTGACCTCTGCAAGAAGCTGCCAACTCACTCTTCCTGCAGCCTCAAGCCTGCCCTCTCCTCTTCTCTCCATGCATCTCCACACAGCCCATTTTTAAATTAGTTGTTTTCTCATTGTTGAGTTTTGAGAGTTCATTGTGTATTTTGGATAACAGTCCCTTATCAAATATGTCTTTGCCAAATATTTTCTCCCAGTCTGTGTCTTGTCTTGTCATTCTCTTGACAGTGTGTTTCACAGAGCAGAAATTTTTGATTTTAATGAAGTTCAGATTATCAATTCTTTCTTTCAGGGATTGTGCTTTGGTATTAGATTTAAGAAGTCATCATCAAACCCAAGGTCATCTAGATTTTCTCCTATGTTATAATATCTTGCAGAAGTTTTACAGTTTTACATTTTGCATTTAGGTCTGTGATCTGTTTTGAGTTAATTATTGTGGAAGTTGTAAGGTCTATGTCTAGATTTTTTTTTATGTGTATGTCCCATTGTTTTAGCACCACTCTCTGGGAAGACAAATTTTTCTACATTGTGTGGCTTTTTCTCCTTGTCAAAGATCAGTTGACTGTATTTATGTGAATCTTTTTCTTGGCTTTTTATTGTGTTCCATTGATCTATTGATTACTAGAGCTTTATAGCACATCTAGAAGTTGAATAGTGTTAGTCCTCTGATTTTGCTCTTGTCTTTCAATATTAAGTTGACTATTCTGGGTCTTTTGCCTCTCCATATAAACGTTGGAATCAGTTTGTGGAATCCACTTGCTGAGATAAACAATTTGCTGGGATTTTAACTAGCAAGGCATTGAATTTGTAGCTCACGTTGGGAAGAACTGGCATCTTGACACTGTTGAGTCTTCCTATCCATGAATATGAATTATCTTTCTGTCTACTTAGGTCTTTGATTTCTTTCATCAGAGTTTTGTAGTTTTCCTCATGTAGACCTTGTATGTATTTTATTAGATTTACACCTAAGTATTTCATTTTGGGGGAATGCTAATGTAAATAGTATTGTTAGGTAGATAGCTAGGATCTCTGGCTCTTCTAGGGACAAGGGTGCCCACTTTGGTGCTAACTTGAGCAATTGCTCCACCTGGGAAGAAGGATAAAGCCGGGAACTCTGTTTTGGTGCTGCCCCACCCTTAATCCTATCCCAAGCAACTGCTGCACCTGGGGAAGGAGGGAATGCTTTATAAATCTGGGAATTCCCCTGCCCAGGCGTGATAGGATTTGGAAAGTGACCTCGAGTAACCTAAGGGTAGTTATTATGTCATTACCTTAAATTTACATTGTTGTTCACTTCCCCGCCCCCACCAGGTGGGCTTTCAGAGAAGGAGCTTGTATATGCAGATGGCATTTTAAGGACACCCATTGATCATTTAGTAATATCCCACAGAGCCCTCCCCCAGACTGGGCCAATAAAAGGAAACAATCTAAGAATTCAGAGTGAGTCTGTGAGTCAGTAAGTGAGTCAGTCTGTCAGTGGGTCAGTCAGTCAGTCTGTGAGTCTGTCAGTCGGTCTGTCTCTCTCTACTCGGCGACACACTTGTTTTGTTCTCTGATAAAGAGTTGCTCATGTGAAACTTCTTGCTGCCTGAGGTTATTCCATGGCATTGGCGCTGCTGGTGATTTTTCCAAGCAAGGAGTCAGAATGTGGACTTGACACTTTGGTGTGCCTAGTCATTCTTCGGCCAAGAGCACACCAAGAACCCAGGGCTGACGGCCACCCTGGCAGTATTGTTTCCTTTTCTTGTCATACTGCATTAGGTAGGACTTCCAGTACAATGCTGGAAAGAAGTGGTGAGAAGGGACAACCTTCTCTTGTTTTTAATCTTAGTGGAAAAGCTTCCAGTTTCTTACCACTAAGTGTGGTGTTAGCTGTAGGTTTTTTGGTAGATATTCTTTATCAAGTTGAAGAAGTTCACCTTTATTACTAGTTTACTGAGAGTTTTTGTAAAATCATGGATTGGATTTTATCAAATGCTTTTTCTGCATCTATTGATATGATCACATGGTTTTTTCTTTTAGCCTGTCGATGTGATGGATTACACTAGTTGATTTTCAAATGGTGAATAAGTTTTGTGTACTTGGGATAAATCCCATATGTTTGTTGTGTACAATTCTTTTTACTTATTGCTGAGTTTTATTTGCTAATATTTTGTTGAGAATTTTTGCATCTATGTTCATGAGATATATTATTCTGTAATTTTCTTTGTAATGTATTTATTTGTTTGGTTTTGATACTAGGGTAATGCTGGCTTCATAGAATGAATTAGGAAGTATTCCCTCTGCTTCCAATTTCTGAAACAGATTGTAGAGAATTGGCATACTTTCTTCTTTAAATTGGTAGAATTCACCAGGGAACTTGTCTGAGCCTGGTGCTTTTTGTTTTAGAAGGTTATTAATTATCGATTCAATTTTACATAAATAGATAAAGACCTATTCAGAGAGCCTATTTTTTCTTGTGCGAGTTTTGGCAGATTGTGTCTTTCAAGGAATTGGCACATTTTATCTAGGTTATCAAATTTGTGGGTGCTGTGATTTGAATGTGTCCTCCAAATTATATGTGTTGAAGACTTAATCCCATTGTAATGGTACTCAGAGGTCAGGCATTTAAGAGGTAATTAGGCCATGAGGGCTCTGCCCTTATGAATGGATTAATGGTGTCATTGTGGGAGGGGTCAGTTGTTTCAGGAACGGGCTCCTGATAAGTGGATGAGTCCAGAGGGAGTTGAAGGGAAGATAGGCACAGAAGCTGGCCCTGGAGGGCAGACTGCTGTCCTCTATCTGTGCTTCCCATTTGTAAGGCACATAGCATTAAATTGAAATGAACAATTTATATTAATAGTTAGCAATATTTTTAATTAAAAGAAACAAAAGAAATATTTAAAAAAAGTTTCAAGGCATTCTGACCTAAAGGGCCAAAAAAAAATAAAAATAAAAATAAAAAATCTAAATCTGGATGAGTGTGGGGTAGGGGGTATGGGTGGTTGTTATCAGAGTCTAATTATAGTCAGCTTTTTGTATCTGTGAGTTCTGCATCATGGGTTCAAACAATCTGAGATTGAAAATATTTAAAACATCCAATAAAAATATCAATGCAATAATGAAAAATAATGCAAATAAAAAGCAATACAGTATAACAACTATTTACACAGTATTTACATTGTATTCGGTATTATAAGTAACCTAGGGATGACTTAATATCTGTAGATTATATGCAAATGTGATGCCACTTTATATAAGGGACTTGAACATCTCGGAATTTGGTATCTGCGGGGGTCCTGGAACCAATCCCCCATGCATAGATACGGAGGCATGACTGCACTCTGCCCAGACAAATACAATGGGGAAGTGTGATTTTTATACCTCAAACACCTCCCACTTCTGCACCTCACAATAGCCTGATGAGAAAGGAAGTCAAATGGATGGTAGGGTAAAGCTTAAAACCCCCTGTTGGGGGCAATATTGCCCCACTGAGAGCACATGGGATCCTGAATGGGGTGTGAAAATATATTAGCAATGACAATGGTTTGCAGCCTTCCAAAAGACCACAGTATATAAACAGATATTACAGTGTATCTGTTGTATTAAAATTTCATAGGGAGGAGGGTGATTGGGGAGGGGAAATGTCTAAAAGGGCTCCTTAAGGGGGGCAATAATGCCAAAAATGGTTGAGAAACACTGTAGCAACTACATTTCTTGGGCAACACTTTTTCATCCATAAACACATTATTTCAAACATCTCTTATGTGAAATCATGAACCTCCTCTTGCAGATTTAGATGCTAGCATTTGAAATTCTCAACATGGCTCCCTCTGGAGTGTTAGAAACATAATTCTCCTACAAATAGATAGTAACCAGGTGTCAAGGTTTGATTTAATTCTTTAATGAGGAAGCCAGCAGGGAGACGAACGCACTGGTTCAGAGAGCATCTGAAGGAGAAGGATTTGAGTAGTCAGTGAAATGGCTGTTCTGTGGATCGCCAGGTTAGATATACGACGTCAACTTGCTGCAGTACAGGGAAACCACGACAGCTTTGGGTTTCACTTTTCTACCAGGTCACCAAGTCAAAACAGTGTATCAATTTCTGTAGGTTAACTTCTAACCTTGTAGGGCTAAAAACTACCTGCAATTTTCTTGTGGATCATTGGTGACCATCCTTGGGGGTGTCAGGAAAAGCTCAGGCAGGCTTCTCGGGAAATGTCCAGCATGCTACAGAACATGAAACAACCACCTCTCTGCCTTCCGCTCTGCCTGGGCACACTGCTTTCCTTGAAGAGGAATATGGATTTATGATCGCCATTCTTCCGATGATTGCTGATCGAACATCACTGGAGTGAGGATTCCTGACTAGGGGACTTCAAATATCACCCTTCCAATGAAGAGCAATCTTAATTTACATATATCTATAATCCTTGGACTAATACTTATTATGTACTAGGCATTGTTCTAAATGCTTTGTGTGTGTAATTTCACTTAGTTTATACATTGCCATGAGGTATGTGTATTAGTTAGGGTTCTCCAGAGAAACAACCAATAGGATATGTGTGCATGTGCACACACACACACACACACACACACACACACACACACACACACACATATAAAAATTTATTGTAAGGGATGGACTCAGGTGATTAGAGAGACTGGCAAGTCCAAATCTGCGGATTGGGCTGGCAGGCTTGAGAGCCAGGAGGGTGGATAGTGCAGATGAAGTCTGAAGTCAGTCTTCTGGAGAAGCTTTTTCTTGAGAGAGGGTTGGTCTTTTTGTTTTACTCAGGGCTTTAACTGATTAAATGGGGCCCACCCACATTAAAAAGAACAATCTGTTTTGCTTGGTCTACTGATTTAAACGTTAATCACATGCAGAAATACCCCTGCAGAAACACCCAGAATAATGTTTGACCAAGTATCTGGCCACCCAGTGGCTCAGGCAAGTTGATTCATAAAATTAATCATCAAAGTGTGTATTACAGGTTGAGTATTGCTTATTTAAAATGCTTGAGATTAGAAATGTTCCAGATTTTGAAATTTTTTTGTGGATTTTGGAATATTTTCACATACATAATGGGATATCTTAGGGCTGGGACTCAAGTGTAAACAAGAAATTCATTTATGTTTCCTACACACCTTGTATACGTAGCTCAAAGGCAATTTTATACAATGTTTTAAATAATTTTGTACATTAAAGAAAGTTCTGACTACATTTTGACTGTTATACTTTATACAAAGTCAGGCGTAGAATTTTCCACTTGTTTTTTTTTTTTTTTGAGACAGAGTCTCACTCTGTTGCCCGGACTAGAGTGCCGTGGCATCAGCCTAGCTCACAGCAACCTCAAACTCCTGGGCTCAAGCAATCCTCCTGCCTCAGACTCATGAGTAGCTGGGACTACACGCATGCACCACCATACCCAGTTAATTTTTCTGTATATATTTTAGCTGTCCAGATCATTTCTTTCTATTTTTAGTAGAGACGGGGTCTTGCTCTTGCTCAGGCTGGTCTCGAACTCCTGAGCTCAAACAATCTGCCCACCTCGGCCTCCCAGAGTGCTAGGATTACAGGCATGAGCCACCACGCCCGGCCGTGAGAATTTTCCACTTCTGATGTCAGAAAGTTTTAGATTTTGGAGCATTCTGGATTTTGGATTTTAGGATTAGGGATATTCATTTGTATTGTGATTTCCATTTTTCTGAGAAAAAGCTGAAGCTGATAGTAGGGAGGTAACAAGCCCAAGGCCACATAGCGACAGCTGGGAATCACTCCCGTGTCCGCTTCGAAAGTGGCACCTCAACCCCCCTTTGAGGTCTTTGAGCCTCTCTCCCTTCTCAGAATGAATCAGCCTCTAACCCTAGATGGTTCTTTTCAAAATGTCTCTCAACACTCGCCCCTCATCTTTCCATGATTGGGTCCCATTTCTGAGCTGGCTCACAAGACCCTGTACATCCTGGCACCCCTTCCAGCTCCAAGTCTTTTCTCCCTTCTGCTGGACACACCCCTTATTACTGGCTGACCCCAAGCCATTGACTCTGTGCACCTTTCCTTTCCTGCTTCCCAGGCTTTTCCTCGTTGGGATTCCTTTTCCCAGTGAGTCTATATAAAACCCCCACTCACCCTTCAAGATCCAACGTGAATGCTCCTTCCTACATGAAGGCTTCTTGCTTCCCCGCCTTTGGAAGAAATACATCTTTCCTGGAAACTTGTCAGGGTTCTCTGAGTCTAGCTTATTTTTTAAAAATTTTTTGTATATATTTTTTAGAGACAGAGTCTTGCTCTGTCACCCAGGCTAGAGTTCAGTGGCACAGTCATGGCTCACTGCAGCCTTGAACTCCTGGGCTCAAGTGATCCTCCCATCTCAGCCTCCCGAGTAGCTGGGACTACCTGTGTGTGCCACCACACCTGGCCTAAGTCTGGTTTAGAAGCAGGGATTTGGGCCTCCAGGATGAGTTTTATTGAGGACAGAGGGAAGAAGGGGAAATGGGATTAGATTAGCAATAAGGGAAACAGATAAGCAGGTTTACCCTCTTCATCAGGACAGGGTGAAAGGCACGTGGGGATGAGGGTTGGTGGAAGGAGGGGTTCTGCATCCGTTTCGTTGTGCTGGGTCTATTATAAGTAAGAAGCCTTCCCCTGATGCCCTAGGCAGAGTTAATCCCTCATCCCATATGCTCCCCCACCCCCCGATGCTGCCAGTCCCTGTTCCTTTGAATGTACTTTAAATATAGCCTGCATTGTGCTAAGCGGCAGTGGAAGTCCCCATCCGGGACTAGGTCACATTCATATTGGTGGTGCTCACACTCAGCATGATGCTAGTGTCACACCGTAGGCACTCAGGAATGCTTCTGGTTTGGTGAAATGAATGCATTTGCTGTAGGCAAGGTTGGATTTATAACTGATACTGTCTTAAGTCGGTTCTTAGAAACAGAAGCCAGATGAGAATTTGTGTGCGAGTGATTTATTAAGGAAGTGCTCCCTGGAAGGCCAGAAAGGGGCTGAGGACCCAAGAGAGGGGAGGAAGCCAACCAAGCAGGGGAGCAATGTCAAGTCCAGTCCTGCCAGTGTTGACATCAGTCTGCTCCTGCGGGGGAGCTCCAGAGTCCAAGTTGTATCTCAGAGTGGTGCAGCCCTGAGACAAGGGGGCTGTGCTTTAATACGCCCACATCCAACAGTCACTGATTAATGGTCACCCGAGGGAAGGGTGGGGCAACACAGAAATGGTAGAAAGGGTCCAGAGTGTTCTGGGTACTGCACCAACATTGGCCACTGTAGAAATCGACCGACCTTTGCTCTAATCGCAATTGCTCAGGAGTGCAATTAGGTTAAGAGTATAATATAATTGGGACCAACCTTGCAGAAGCTCCCCAAGGGCAGAAATTCGGTCTGTTTAGTTCACGGCTGACCCACAGTTCTTAGGATGGTGGGCCTGGTACGCTGTCGGGACTCACCGTGCATGTGTTGGATGAACAAACGAGAGAGACAGGCAGAGGAGATTGTCATCTTCACACACTGCACTCCCAGGAGAGATCTTAAGAGTTCCAAAGAGCAGGTAACACACTACTGATTTTTCCTGGAGTCACAATCTTACAATCTTAAAAAATTTAAAATCTTAGGATGCTTCTTTCCAGGTAGAATTTTTCCCCAAGAATCTTAGGCTTGCAGGCAGCTGAGTTTTCTTGGGGACCCTCCACTGCCCCCACCCCCTAGAACTGGCATCCATCTTTCTTTCCCCCCTGTTGAAAATATGACCTTTTGTCACATACAGGGATTAGAGTCTTTTTTGGGGGGGGTCACATACAGGGATTAGAGTCTTTTTACATGGGCTCAGAGCAATAGACATGTATTAAACAATCATGTGTTAGCAGGCAGCCACAAATCAGTTCATACAACTTTATCTGTGAGCTCAATGGGACCCCAGCTCTCCGGCCCTGTAGGTCCTTCAATTATACCTTGCATGAAAAGCTCAGAGGCGTAGGTGCAGTCAGGGTCTGGAGGTAGGACCTGGCTAACTTTATAGAGTTATGTACCATGCAACTAGGGTCTCCTAACCAATGGCTGGATACAGGACCACTTATGGGACGAGCCTGGAGTCCCCTACAGGGAGGGGCTGCTGGACCCTCGCCTGGTTCATGCAAGGCTGGGGGTGCCTGTGATCCACTTCTCTTGAGTATCGAGGTTACCCATGATCAGGTTTGTGTTTTGAAAAATCTGGTTTTGGCTGCTGTGCAGGGAATGACTTTCAGGGAGACCAGAATGCTGGGGATAGACTAGCCGGGAGGCTGCTGCATTTTTTCTTTTTTTTTTTTTAATTTTGCATTTTTTCTCTTTTTTTAAAAAATTTGTATTGAATTTATTAATACCATAATTTAACAAATCCTTGGTATTATTTCCCTTTTATATCTAAAGGACATTTTTTGAGCACCTACAAGTGCCAGACCTCGGGATAGGTGTCTTCACTCTGGCCATTTCGCAGCACCTTCCCGATGGCTCCGGCAGGTGCACAGAGCACGTCTTCCTGTTTATCCGCATTTCTACTCCTGAAGAGGCTGCTGCTGCTGCTTTCCAAGCAGAGATGTTGGTGGCTCGGACGGTGGTGGTGGACGTAGTGAAAGAACACGAGGGGGACCGGAAAATAGAAACCTGGGACAGGGGTGGGGACGCTGAGGAGCCAGAAACCTGCGCCTCTCTCCCCCTCGCACGGCCGGTGATTTGCGTTGTCTGAAAAGCAGATTCCGCAGCCCTCCTAGGACCAGCTCTTCACGCCAGGAGAGGAAGGTGTGGGAGTGGAATACTTGGGTCCAGGTGCCACTGGGGCCACCACCTGCCTTTGTGGCCTGGGGACGGCTCAGTTACAGGTATTTAACTCTGGGAGGGGGCTCCGTGTGCTGCAGGACGCGTCCCAGGGCCGGGCTGTCTGGTCCCTGCACGGCAGCTCCAGTGCTTTGTCAGGGTCTGAGAAGCGCAGGGCCTGCGGGCGGCCGGCGCGGTGTTCTGTGCCCGCCCGGGGAGGCTGCCGAGGAAAGAGGGCTCCAGAGAGCGACGGCCCTGCTGGCCTTTATGTGCACCCTTTGGGAGAAAGTGTCTGTTCAGATAGACACATTTCACAAGGGCGTCTGCAGCTTTGGAGAGCAGAGGTCTCTTTGGTGCAGAAGTTGCCGCCTTCCCGGAAAGGGCCGCTCTCCTGGCTTGGAGCTCAGACCCCCACACTGAGCAGCTCATACCTGATGGGTCCAGTTTCTCCTTTTCCACTCCCCTCTGCCCCCCAGCTGTCCATCCCACTCGTGGCGAAAGGCTGCAGGTGCCTGGGACCTGGTTTGTGTGAGGGCACAGATGTGCTCAGGGATGCTGGGCCGGTTCAGACCTTGGGGTACACTCAGCACCTGTAAGTCCCTGTTCCCCAGGGAAACCGAGGCCTCGGATAACCCTGGCTCAGGTGACAGACAGTGGGCTCCCCCCGAAGCACTCTATGTTTCATCTTTGCGAGTTGCTTCCATGACCCGCGTCATCCAGGCACTCACCGGTTCGTAAAAGCCGGTGTTTAAGGGTCTCAGCTTCCCACTGGCAATTGAAGCAAAAAAAAAAAAAAAAAAATCCAGGAGGTGGGGCCAGGGGAGTGAAACCTAGGAGAAAGGTGTGGACAGGAGAACCTGGAAAGAAGGCAGAGAGGTGACAAAGGCTTCCCTCTGATCAGCCTCCTGAGTCCTTTCTCACTGGCCTAACCTTGGGCTTCCCTTTCTGTTCTTGCAGAATCCAGTTTGAGCAAAACCCTGCTAGGTCAGTTTAGCAAAAATCTCCCGCCCTTGGTATCTGTCCTTACCCCTTACCCTCGATATCTTACCACCCTGGGCTTTCTCTAGTAATAATCCTATCAAGTCGGTTTAGCCAGAAACCGCTTATCCTTGAAGTTTTCTCTCACTAATTTTTCATCCACTTGCTTCCTCTCTATAAATCCCCAGTTGTCTTTGTTGGAGTCAGGGTCAAGCTCATTCTCTTTCCTCCACTGCAAGACCCCATTGCAGTGGTCCCTTATACACCATCCTTAACACGTCTTGAATAATTGTTTCTTTAACAGTGGAAGATGGGGGGAAGGTGGGGAGAGGAGGGAGTGAAGCTGGTAGGAAGCCCTTTCAAATGCTGAGAGTGAGAAGAACTGGCTGGACCCTCAGAGTTGCTCCAGGGGTGTCTGCTACTTGCAGTAGTGCCGGAGGCTGGTAAAACATCCCCCTAACTCTTCCTTGGGAGCTAGGTACCGATATCACAGGTAGACTTGCTCAGGCAGAGGTTCAGCTTCCCCCAAATCTCTTTGGCAGTGGAAGAGTCGACCTTGACCTAGTGGAGCTAGGACTGCTCAGTGGCACCTCTGCACCTTGTAGTTCTGTGGCCCTTGGGCAATATGGGCTCTGCTTGGCTCTTCTACCTGCTTGATGGAGGCAGCTCTAATTCACAGGATGAACTGTTCTCTCTACTTGATCATATGAGCTTGTGAGTGTATTTGCACATAGTGCCAGAAGCAAATTACTTGAGGAAGATGTTTCAGCCAGCTGCGGAGAATTTTGCTCCTTACAACCAACTTGGACTTGCTGGTGGGAAGGCGGCCTGGGGTCAAGCCCAGCTGTGGGGGAAACTTCACTGAAGCTGCTGCACAGTTGATGAGAGGGTCCCCTGGGAAAACCAATGTCAAGAGGGTGTGGGTAATTTCTGTTTTATAGATGATATTGCAAATGTGTGCTGATTCATGCATGTTTAATGCTGAGTGCTATGAGTACAGGAGGGATTTTTGGGAAATTGGTGCATCACAGACATTCTCTTGTCTGATGGATGTCCTCATTTTACTTGTGAGGAACCTGAGGCTTACAGGAGAGTGGGAGGATGTCTTGGAGTGTCATAGCTGAGTCGCTGCTGAGTGACAATGAGAACTCAGAGACCTGGAGTTCTCAGCCAGTACCCCCAGGAGTGGGCATGTGGCAGAGTGGAGGCACGAGTGACGGGCCCTGGGTGAGCCACGTCAGCTCCCTGGGCCTCAGTTTCCCATCTTGTAAAATAAGGGAGTTGTTACGGTTTCATCTCTCAGATATCAGCTCTAACATTCCATGATCCTAGATTCTTTTCTGTACACGTTCTGGCTTTTCTATTTTCAATTACTCTAAAACACAATTATTTGATTGATTCCTTAGAATCAAGGTAGTGCCTAGCAGGACTTCCATTTGCACATCATTGAAAATAAAAGGACAATTCCTTGGTTGATTTCAAAATGATCCATTTTGTTATAAGAAAACAAGTTAAAACTTGCAGTGCATCTGATTAATTATGTAAACTATCAAATAATGAAAAACCAGCTAATAGAAATATTTTGCCTAATAATCTCCAAGTTACCATTAAGTTAGGAGCAGTGTAGAGTGTGGCACATATAGTTCACCTAAATAGGTGTACAGTAAACATACCTTATATGAATTAATAAATAAAATATTCATAGCAAAACACAGTCAATATATGTTGGAAAGCACATTTGAAATGCAAGGCAGTCCTCAGCCTACCATACTAATTAGCTTTTGCCTTGTCTTTTATGGCATTAGAGATTCACTATTATACATGGTATACGTGCATAACTTAATCCAATTGCAAAAATCTCCAGAGGAAATTCTCTACGTTCCCTCAGCCACTCATTTCAGGGTTGTAACAGTTTTGCCCATTAGAAGGTTTTCTTTGTGTCTGTCCAGCCTAAGTGGCCAGCCCTGGTGCCCAGGGCTGTTCAGCACAGAGGGCTCCCAGGAGTTGCAGAATTTATTTAGGCTCCGGCCTTGGGTGCTGCTGAATCGGCCCAGGTTTGTGGTGGATGCTAAGAGGGGGTTAGCGCTGGGCACTTGGGAACAGAGTCCCTTAGGACAAGGAGCAGGGGCGATGCCGGTGAGATGCAGGCATTAACGGCACTAGAGACTTGGGAGAGACCCCTCCAACTAAGCATTTGGCTGAATCCACATTAGCCCTGGAGACAACCACTGTGACCAATTGGGACTTCATGGGTTTTGTGCCACGTGAATGTTTTTATACTAATATAAATAAAATAGTTTTAGGAAAAAGAAGGGAAGGGTGTGCCCGCCTGCTCTATCACGCTAAGCCTGTCTCAGGCTGGTGGCGAAAGGTGCTCGGGCCAGCCAGCCTGTGCTGACCCAGGGCGGCCGCTTGGGGGCAGTGTTTGACTTTGATTGGCCCAAGGCGCCCCGTGCCCGCTTTAATGAGGTCCCCGCTGCGGGTTTCTGGGCCCCTCCCTCCAAGTTCAATTTATAGGCCTCCAGTGAAGATGCAAAATAGGATCCTGAGTGGAAAATAATGGCTGTAACAGATATCCTCTGGCTCCTCCCTGTCTTCTTTGCTTGTAAAACATCTCCGCTCTAGAGGGTCAATATTGCCCGGGCAGAGTCAGGGGCAGGAGCCGGGCTGGTCCGCGCCCGACGCGGGGCGGGGGCACCGGCACGGGCGCCTGGCAGAGCTGCGGGACCCCAGAACCTTTGATGGAGGGGTGGCTCCTTCCTTTCACCTGCCGGCGGGACCCCCAGGGCCGCTTCCTCCGCAGGAGACCTGGCAGAGGGCAGGGCTGGGGACAGCGAGGGGAGCCGCAGGGAGGGGGACCCCGGCAGGGGACAGGACCTTCTGGACCGCGTTCCTCTTTTGTGAGATTTGGATGTTGATCCGTTTCAGAGGTTCCAGGGCCCCCAGTTCAGGACTTCCTCAGAATCACCAGAGGAATAAATTAAACACACCAATCCCAGGGCCCTGCCACTGCTCAGTCCGGGTGAGAGACGGGGAATCTGCGGGTTTAATAAGCTCCCAGGAGAACCTGATGAGGTTTGGACGCCAATAACTAGGGGCGCTTTTTTTGGTCCCTTCCAAGTGAGAAACTGTGATTGTGGAAATGGTAACTCGGTGTGAAGCACACGGCCCTGGTATCCGCCCCCTCCTTTCTTTTCTTTTCTTTCTTCTCCCTCTCTCTCTCTTTCTTTCTTGCTAGCTTTTCTTCTTTCTTCCCTTCCTTCCTTTCTCTCTCTTTCTTTTTGTTTCTCTCTCCTTCCTTCCTTCCTTCCTTCCTTCCTTCCTTCCTTCCTTCCTTCCTTCCTTCCTTCCTTCCTTCCTTCCTTCTCTCCTTCCCTCCCTTTCTTCCTTTCTTTCTTTCAGAATATTACGGGGCTGCAAACGTTTTGGTTACATGAATTACTTTTGTATCATTTGAGTCAAAGTTATAAGTGTGTCCCTCACCCAGATGGTGTGCACTATACCCATTAGATGTGAATTTACCCATCCCTTCCTCTCTCTCGTCAGATCTGCTTGATTTCCATTCAATTTTACTAGCAAGTATACACGAATGTTGATCATTTAGTTCTAATCTGATGGTGTTCCAATCTAATGCACTGTTTGTTTTTCCATTCTTGCTATACTTCACTTAGAAGAATGGGCTCCAGGTCCATCCAGGTTAATACAAGAGGTATTAGTTCACCATTTTTTTTATGGCTGAGTAGTACTCCATGGTATACATATACCACATTTTATTAATCCGCTCATGTATTGATGGGTACTTGGGTTGTTCCCACATTTTTGCGATTGTGAATTGTGCTGCTATAAATATTCTACTGCAGATGTCTTTTTTATGGAATGTCTTTTTTTCCTTTGGGTAAATACCCAGTAGTGGGGTTTCTGGGTCAAATGGTAGGTCTACTTTGGGTTCTTTGAGGTATCTCCATATTACGTTCCATAGAGGTCGTGCTAGTTTGCAGTCCACCAGCGGCGTATGAGTGTTCCTATCTCTCCACATGGGATCCACTCCTTAAAGCAGCTGAGCTTTGTCTGCATTCATTTCCTCAAGATGTTGCTGGACCTTCTCGGGGCAGGAGGCAGGTTCTATGCCCGGTAAGGCCTGTCCTTCCGATCTGGGCTTTATCACAGCTGCAGGGTGATGGTGAGGGACCAGAAGGTGCTTTCAACCCTCATGTCAGAACCATGGCAGAGGGTGGGCTCAGATTTAAACTTTAAGTCATTTTTATTATGAAAAAAATGTAACTATATGCAAAAGTAAATTAGACAGGTATAACGAATCCTTATTTATCCATTACCTAGATTCAACAATTATCAAGATTTTGTTATAGCAAATTATAATATTTTGCTTTTTTGTCTTTATCTTAGCTGAAACATTTTCAAGCAAAATCCAGGCTTCTAGTCATTTCTCCCCTACATGGGAGATTTTCTTCATTATTTCTGTTCCATTATCACAGGTTAATAATAACTTCTCAGTTTCACCCAATTCTGGTCCATACTTAAATTTCCCCAGAATTGTCTCAAAAATATCTTCTTACATTTGGTTTGAGGTCTAGACTTTTGATGTTATCTCCTAATGTCTCCCAACAAATACAGTTGCAGGAATACACTGATGGGATTGGTCATTGGAAACAAACCACAACTTTTAGCTCCAAACAAACACAAAGCCCTATAGAAAAGTGAAGTAGAGATCCTCACAGGTTCCGAGCTGGAGAGGCCTTGGAGATTATTCGGCCTCCTCCCTTCCCAGGGCTGGAGACCTTTGACAAGGTGATGACTGCTTCATGGTCAGTGTTTCCTCAAAGTCTTCTGTGGTCACCCAGTGGGGACAGTTATAGGTGTGGCATAGAGAGGCTGACCCTCGATGAATGGCTTAACTTCTCCAAGGGCAGAACACTCTAGCATTGAAAGGGAGAGTAGACGCTTTCCTGATGGATCTCCGCTGAACCATCCCTGCAGCCTGGCCCATGTTCTGTCCACTCCATGAGCTGGCAGGTGCCTGCAGCTTGTCACACAGGGTTGGCTGGAGTCACACAGGGTTGGCTGGAGTCACCCAGGGATAGATACATCAGCAACCGTGGGGCAGCTCTACCCAAAGTCATGTTTTCCCTCAAACTTGTCTGAGTCAGCTCTATTTGATAATACAATCATATAATTTAATCAAAATGATGTAAATTGATGGAATACAAATGCCAGAAGAAATGAAATTGTTTCTACCTTCTCTGAAATTGTTGAATGCAATGTAAAGACTGTCAGTTGATAAAAAATTGGCTTTTGAATTAGGAAATGGTTGTAGAGGCCTGGGAAAAATGATACCAACCTGGTAAAAGTCTCTACTCAGATTGCAGCTTAAGGGAGTTAAAGTTCTTGCTCCACTTCAAAGAAACACAAACTGGGAATCACGGTGAATACATAGAGTTTATGGAAGAAAGGCCACATGGACTCTAACTAGCAAGTCTGTCCTCAAAGAAAGGCCTTTGGAGAAAGAACATTCATATGTATTAAATTAAAATTAAATATTTAAGGTATGTATGTGTCATCTTTTATAACTCCCTGCCTTAATTTTTTTCAATTAACCACCCATCTATAGGTACAGATAGTGTTGGATATAAGAATTCTGTATTATTAAAAAATGCTTATTTCAAATGATGATTGTGAGGAAGAAATGAGACAACATGAATTTTCTGGTCTGGCCTGATGTAAGCAGGCACTTCATAAATATAAATTCTCATTCTCCTCTCTTTCCTTTCACTGATAAGGAATCATAACTCCCTAAGACAGCCAGTTGTATATCTAAACAGCTCTAGATCATTAGGCAGCTTTTCTAAAGCTTCCTTATAATTTCCACGTATTAGTCCTAGTTTTGTCTTTTGGGTATACCTAGAACCAAGGGCCGTCCGGTACATGTTTGAAGGCAATGGTTATGTTCCTCCATGAGTTTCTTTTTCTTGACAACAACCCTAGTCTTTTCAATTTACCCTCATATGACATGTTTCAAGGTTGCTCACTCATTGTTTTGTCCCTTCCTCTCTGGGCCCACTGCACTCAACCCCTGAGATACCCCTGATAAAGGTGGCATTCTGCACGTGGCACCAGAGAGGGATCCCACCACTTTGCCTCTACTCTGCACACTCCCTTCCACTGAGGCCATCTGCCACCGCTTGAGGACTTTTGAGAGCCCTGTCAAATGTTTCTCATACAGGCCTTGCTGCCAGCTAAAATCTTCAAGGCCTTTCCTCAGCAAACTGCTGCAAAGCCAGACCTTCTCCACCCCGAAATTGTACATTTGATTTTTTTCAGCTTGTAGGTGGGAATTCATACGAAGTAAATTTCATCTTGTTGGTTTCAGCCTAGTTTTCTAGCTTAATTTCCTTTGGTTTGGTGTGCTGATGCGAGTCACTCAGCACATTAACTCTGTCTCCCAGCTTGGTGTTGTCAGCTAATTTGGTAAGCAAGCCTTCTAGGACTTTCCTCAAGCTGTTGGTAGATACATTGCACAGTGAGGGGACTGGGACATATCACAGGAGGTCTTGCTCCCTCTCCCCCTGTTCATTTAACACTCAATTAAACAAATATTCACCAAGTTGTACATGCGAGGCATTGTTCTAAATGCTGGCGATATAGCAGTGGATAAAACAGAAATTCCACTCTCTATGAAGCTTGTTTTAGTGAACATCGTGTAGACTAAGAAGTCACGCCTCTATCATATATACCTTTGGCTTTATTTAATTCAGCTCCCATTTATTCCTAATGTTAATTAATTGAGTACTTACCATGTGTTGAACCCTGTTACAGGTCTTCATGCCTGTAACCAGTGTGAACTTACCTACAACACAGGCTCGGGTGTCCACCCACTAGATAGGCAAAGGCCTTGTTATCACAGATGTTGGGATTGGTTCTCTTTCATTTAAGGATCGATCATCCGTGAATCTTTTGGAACATTTTCAGTATAGAAGGAAATTTCTCCAAACTTCCGTTTTCAAGTGGTCAAAAAAATCTTAGTGCCCATCTGTAGCTCTGCAGCTGCTGATTCTTGCCACTTGGGGGCACTGCTGAACACAGATCGTCCTCCACCCTTTTGACCGAGATCTCTGCCCCATGGCCCAGTCCAGACAGCTGGGTCCTCAAAGGATGGCGACTCTCCTTCCCCTGTTCTTCACTCAGCCCGCGGTGCTCCGTGGTGAGCTCTCTGGACTGGTTTTGAGTTCTCAGTTATTCTCCTCTGGGGCTGATCTCCATGCGTGGCTCAGGGGGCTTCCCCCTAGGATCTAGACCCCTGCCTCTCCTTGGTTCTGAGAATACTTTGGGTAGGTGGCTAGAGAGATTGAGGAGACCACCCAGAGGTTGAAATGTTTTTTGTTTGCATTCCTCAAAATCTAAGACTTATTTCATTCCCTTCTTGCCATAAGGTTAATGGATCCAATTCTTCCCAATTCTTGCTGGTCTAAAGTGACAATCTGTTACCTCCTATGGAAGGGTACTGGGGATGAGGTGCTACGCTGGGGGCCACTGCTGATGGCTGACTGCTGCCTGTCCACGCAGCATGGGTGGTGACGTTGGTGGCAGTAGTGCCAAGGGCATGGTGGAGATGGGGCGGGGAGGAAGATATTAGTATGTGAGTTGCCATTTCTTAGAGGCCGCTAAGGGACTTCCTGTGCATCTGTAAATATCATTGAAAAAAATCCTCCATGTTTACTCCAAACTCCAAGCACACACATTGTCTCATTTGATCCCCAGAGTATCCCTGCAAAGCACCATCATTTTAGCCATTTCACAGATAAGGAAACAGATTCAGAAGTGACAGGACCTCACTGTAAGTGAGTTTCGAACCTGTGTCAGTTGGGGTCTTGTCTTATGTGGTCCAACACACCATGTTCCTCCATCTTGCTAACTGGCTGTCACGCTCTGTACCCACCTGGACCTCCCTGAGCCATTGTCAAGCATCAGAGAGGACTGCCAGCAAGCCTGGGGGATCAATGAATTTCTCATGAATTGAGAACTTCAGAAATGACTTGCCCTTCACAAGCATGTGCTGATTTGATTTCTGGAGTGGTACATCCGATTAATGCAATGTACATAATGGGAGTAAAAGAAACTGCATTATGCTAGAGCTAAAAGAGACATTAGTGATCATGTAGCTTAGCTTGTTATTTTACAGGGTTGAAAACTGAGGCTCAGGGAGCTTAAATGACAGCTAAACAGTGGAAGAACTGACAGAGTAACCAGATCTTCTTATTCCCAGCCCAGGATTTATTTCAGACTGGTTATTGATGACTTTTGCTTAAAGGTCTTTGTTATTCTTAGAAAAATGAAAATGATTAAAGTGTTAAAATACATAGGACCTCCAATTCTTGCCAAGAATTGGAATAACAATTCCAATTCCAATTCCTGTTATTGAAAAATAACAGGTTTATTTATCTGCTATTAACAGCTGTAAAGCTAGGCAAAGTATTTGAAGAACTATTCTCAGGCCTTGGACAGTGGGTGTCTCAGAGCCGTGATTATTGAGAGAAAGGAAGCACAAAAGGCAAGGTCCACTTTCATGCTGACTTTTTTCCTGAGACATTTTCCAAACTGCAGGGTAGTGGAGCCCAAGCCGAGAGTGGCAGTCTTACTGGCTGGAGGAAATGAAGACAGAAGGTGAGGTTGCTAAGGCTGCCGGAACTTGTAGGTTTGGGTACCAGAGAGGAGGCAATTGAAGAGAAATAGAACCAGAAATCCATTTGGGAGTTTCCCCCAGGACCTTGGCCAAATGTTGAGTTGCATATGTACTGAGATTCTGCAAGATCTAGCTGAGAACAGCTTCCAGGGGACTGACAGGTGCACAGTGATTTCAGAAGTTGCGTCTGTTAGGGAGATGTTGGAGTTCTGATCCAGTCAAAGTAGAACTGAACGTTTATTTGAGATCCCAGAAAGAATTACCTTAGGAAAAAGGACTATGTCCTAGCAATAAAGAACATGCTGTAGGACTGAGAGCAAAGATAATTAGACTTGTCTTAACAAAATGAAAACCCAAGACTTGACAGGATCAAGATAAGTAGTTAATAATTTAGCTGCTTATCAGAACACAATGTCACAATTTTTAGGGGAAGACAACAAAATCCGGAGTCTCTGCAGCATTCAAAATGTTCAGCATATGTCTTGGTCCATTTGTGCTGCTGTGACAAAATACCCGAGACTGGTTATTAATAAAGAACAGAAATTTATTTTCTCACAGTTCTGGAGGCTGGGAGATACAATATCAAGGCTCCAGCAGATTTGGTGTTTGGTGACAGCCTGTTCCTCATACTGTACCTTCTCACTGTGTCCTCACGTGGCAGCACGTGAAAGGGCTGACAAGGGACTAGGGCACTCCCTTCAAGCTGTTCTATAAAAGCACTAACCCCATTCATAAGGGCCAAGTGATCATGACTTAATCATTTCTGAAAAGGCCCCGCTTCTTAATACCATCACATAGGGTATTACATCCCAACATAAGAATTTTAGAGAGACATGTATATTCAAACCATAGCAGCATATAATAAAAATTATCTAGACATGCAAAGAACCAAATTAAATATGGAGACCTTCCTTATAATTTGAAACCCCAAACTCTCTCCATTGGCTCTTTTGTCTTTGGAGGTATTTTAGTTTGATTTCAGTGATTAACGGAACATAGAATGTCTGGGCGTTAGCAATGGGATTGAATTTCTGATCTAGAATCACAAGTCACTTGTTTTTGAATTGATCTCAATGTCTTCCTGGTCTTCCCTGCCTGTTGGTGGAAAAATGAACCTGCATAGATAGACTGGCTTCCCTAACTGGACCTCAGCACTTGCATTCCAGTTGAAGGATGCCATTTTGAAATATGTCTAAGGGTTTTCTCTCTTTCTTCTTTAAAAAGATTAGGTGTCATATGGTCTGACTTTTTTTCCAGAAGGGATTTTGTGAGATTGGGATGGGTGGTTGGGGCAATGCAAGGCGGAGAGTATTATATATTTGTGAGACTATCCTAGATTTTGCTAAACATCTAGATGACTGAAAATAGAGAGGAACTGTAATATTTCAGCAAAAATTATACAATCTTCAGAAGAAATATCTTCTGATTTTTTGACTCTTGATAAGAATTTATAAGCATTTTAATTAGACAACTTCAACCTGTGTTGCATGTTCAAATAACTTAATCATTACCTGTTAAAACAGAGTTTTCAACATTTTGATTGTGTAAGAAACCTAAAGTATGATGAATTTTTTTTTTGTAATTCTCTGTTTTTAGATATGGTTAGTTGACCAGTTAGCATCTTTAATAAAAACAGTCTGCAGTATAGATTTTTCCTTTCCCTAAAAAATAAAGTTGCTTTCTAATCAGAAAGGAAGCAGAAGGTTTCTGCTGGAAACCTTTTTATTCTGATTGCTATTGGATTTTGGGAAAATTTACTGTTCTTGGAATAAGCACATTTATTCAATGAGGGAATAAAATCAACATTATTAATTATTTTAGGATAGAGAACATCTTGAGTCATGAAAACTCTTAATTCATGGGTCTTAATCTTTCTCCTGGTTCCTAAGGGCTGATAGTTCGCCTGTAGAATTATCCTCTGTGCCCTTGGAGTGCTCTGTAATTAATTAACAATTTATGCTGGGTGAAGTGATGTGTAGAACAGGGATGGGTGTTCATCCCATGCTGGGATTTCTTTGGCTGTTTAAATCGTCAGGGAGGTTTTTCTGATGGCAAAATGTGGAGAGGGAGGTCCAGAGGCTTAAAGTGGTGGTTATGTGAGGGTAGCTTCTATTCTGGTCTCCTGGTTTTCAGTTTGACAGGGTCTCCTGCAAATGAAGCAGATAGGATTTCACAGGCTCAGACTACCCTTCTTTGGACTGTGTAGACTCTGAAACATTTTATAATTTGAATCCTTGAGAAAAGGAATATTAGCATGCAGTTGAGAAATAGATTTTAAACGCATGGGCAGAACTGATCAGCTTTTTTTCTTTTCTGATTCTTGGGCCACTCCCATTTTAGTTTCAGCAAATGAAGTCTTTCTTAATGAGTTGTGTGATATTTGCTGAAGGTTGTAATTTTGGAAAATGCTAAATAGAAAAAACTTTTCCTCCTCCCCTGCCTTTCCATACCCATCATCTTTTTTGGGCAGTATTTTCAAATTGTTTGCCAAAACCAGTGATATAATGACTCTTTCAGATGGATACCCGACAGACTGGCACAGATTTTCACAGCTGCTGGGCAGCTTGGTCTTGAGTCTTCTTCACCAAAACACCAGCTTCTTAGATGGGAGGTTGTTGTTCTAAAATTCACTGAAGCTCTAGGTGAGGTAGGAAGTTATTTGGCCTAACATCCTATCTGCATAACAGACTAGTACCTTGATACATGAGTGGAGGGCAGTCTTTTTAAAATTAAAAAAAAAGTGGCTTTATTAAAAATTATAATGCATACTAAAAAATGTTATGCAAATACAACAAATAACAAAGAAGAAAGTAAAACAAAAAATAGACACCCTACCCCACAAATTTTACCATCTCTGTGCAGGGGTCAGTAACCTTTTCTGTCAATGTACAGAGTAAATATTTTAGCCTTTGCAGGCCTCATGGTTTCTGTTACAACTCAGCTCTGCAGTTGTAGCATGCAAGCAGTCATGGACAATATGTAAACAAATAGGTGTGGCTGTGTTCCAATAAAACTTTATTTGTGGCTTGCCAATCTCTGATCTAAAGTAACCTTCATTTATATTCAGTGCATAGCATTTCCAAATCTTCTTTTCCTCCTCATGTCTTTGTGGCTATACTATATGCATGAGAAGAAAGAGACAGAAACAATTTTCTTTCAAACATAGCATGAGCATTAAAGAGAAATATTAATAATTTTATATAAATGAAAGCACTTTTATAAAAATGGAAGCTATATTTAAAAATATTTTAAATTCAATTTTACTTGAATTTAACAGAAGAAAACGAGCTGAAAAGGGACTGCGGGAACTGTTGAAATGCAGACCCATATTTATTCACCACTGGTGACAATAGCTTCTAAAATATTCCTTTGAAATTAAGGGGAAAAAAAGATTGGGATCCTTTTGCTTTTTTAAATCCCAGTTTTCAATTTTGGATGAGGCAGTTGACTTCCTACTGTGACAAATGAGGAAATAAGCATTTTCCCCCCATTTCTCATGTGTCCTCTGAATTCTCATTGCTTATTTCTTTCTAAATTGGCTGACTTTTTATATTCTCTTCTTTAACCACAATTACCTGGGTCCTTTGGTCTTAGATTCAAGTAGATGGGCTAATGCCCATCACCAATTCTTATGGTAAGACTTCTCTATTCCTTTTTTTTTTTTTAAATACTGATGCCTGTCTTACTGAACTGGATTTCATTACCTAGTAACTTTTTCAAGAAGAATTTATGGGTGTTTATTCCCCAGTGTTCCTCTTAGCTTTATACCAGACAAAGACAACTTGTAAAATTCCTGAGTCATGTTTTCTACCCAGTGTTGTATCGTTTTAAAATCAAAATCTCTCAATTCATCTTTTGACTGATTGGATCTTGTGGTCCCACTTTCCAATCCCCCCAATAATAGATGGGTGCTACATTTCCTTTCTGTTAGGAAAGGTCCATCTTTGTGTTCTTGCTGGTGGGGTTACTTGGCTGTGTGAGCCCGTCTTGGGGTCATCTCTCTTTCCCTCAGACTGTAGTGAGCTTTGCCTCTTTGCCTGCTCCTCCTGGGAAGCCTCACCACAGCTGCACTTCCATCCCTGAAGAGTGTCTCCCCCTCCCCAGATGCCTGAAGGAACCTTTCTTCATTATTGGAATTTAATCTCTTCTTGAGAACATGTCACAGTATTAATCATGTTATTTCAGCTTGTGCCCACTGTGCCTCAGGTTTAGTTCTTCCTTTATGTTATGGGAATTTTCTTCTATTTTGTTTTTTACTATCTTTTCTTATTCCATTTACCAAGTTCTTTGTCTTAAAAACACACATTGTTGTCTTTGTTCGTATAATCCTCTCAATTGCTTTTATAGCTTTGCTTTTATTTGCTACTGTAAACTCAAGCCTACGTCTTTGTTGGTAATTTGGATTTTGGTTGTTTTCTTCTTCTCCTCACCATTCCTACTCCTTATTTCTGTAATGATGTTGTTTTGATCCCAATTTTGTTTCCTTAGTTCCACAATTGTCCCTTTCACTTCACTCATTACTTATTCATTTGGACTTTGAGTTATTGTTTGACTAAATTCATGTTTTTCTTACATTCCTTCATAGCAAGAAGCACCCACAGGAAATGAATCTTCTTTTCCTCAGGTTATATGTTCTTTTCCATTGTATTCTTTGTCTGCCTCTCCTTCTCTCTGTCCTCCTCTCTCCCTCCCTCCCTCCCTCTCTTTGTATTTTTTCCTTGTGCTTTAGTGTTGGCTTAGCTGCCGCACCACTTCTTTTTTTTTTTTTTTGAGACAGAGTCTCACTCTGTTGCCCGGACTAGAGTGAGTGCTGTGGCGTCAGCCTAGCTCACAGCAACCTCAAACTCCTGGGCTCAAGTGATCCTCCTGCCTCAGCCTCCCGAGTAGCTGGGACTACAGGCATGCGCCACCATGCCCAGCTAATTTTTTCTATATATTTTTAGTTGTCCAGCTAATTTCTTCCTATTTTTTTAGTAGAGACGGGGTCTCGGTCTTGCTCAGGCTGGTCTCAAACTCCTGAGCTCAAACGATCCACCCGCCTCAGCCTCCCAGAGTGCTAGGATTACAGGCGTGAGCCACCGTGCCCAGCCCGCACCACTTCTTTTTGTTTTGACCAAGCTTGTCATGAACCGCTCTGTCCACTTTCTGGTCAATATAACATAGTATAAATGCATTTTCTCAAACTTTCTACCTTATCTAAGACCTGTTTGCCTTTTTCTCTGACTTGCTGTGTATTATCTTCTGTGCATTTTTGTTACTTTTGTATAGCCAGAATATGTGGGGGGGGGGAGTGCGTGCCTGGGGCGGTGGAGGAGACCCCTGCTGTGGTCGTGCACACCCTTTCCTGGAGCCCTGGGAGGTTACCTTGCCTCTTCTGAGGTCCTGACATTTGCAGGCACTGCAAATCCTCGTGAGAATTTCCTCTCTCCCTTCTCCCGGTCTGCCTACACCTCTACTCAATACGCTTCTCTCCAAATAGCAGGTATAATCTGCTATATAAGTAAGAATTTGAGAATTTTGTCTACTCACCTTCTTTCTCTAATATGGCTTCCAAAAGATGGGGATTAAATTAGGAGCCTGAAATTGTTTTTGCTGTTCAAGAAGCAACTGTAAAATCTCAGTGGCTTATGACAACAAATGCTTATTTCCACGCCCTGGAGTCTGTAGGTAAGCTGTAGTTTGTCTGGTCTAGGCTGGGCTCAGCTGGGCCAGGCTGGACTCCAGGCTTTGCGTCTGGGTTAGGGATGCTCTGTGTCTTCACTCTGGGGCCCAGGATGGAAGGCAGCTGCTGCCTGGTGAGTTGACAACAGCATAAATGGCCAAGTCCAGTCAGTTACACAAGCACCCTTTAGCACGTTTTGCATCATGTCTGCTACCACTTTCTACTGGCTGAAGCAAGAGACCCAGCCAAGCCTAACTCTAGTGGTAGGTACGGCAACATCATACGGCAAAAGACAAAGATATAAAATTCTAGAAATGAGAGGGAGTAAAGAATTGGGAACATTTTTTGCAATTCCTAGAGACTCTGTAAATCTTTTGAGAATCTTCCATTCCTTTCATTTGCTGCCAGTTTTGAAATCTAGGGCAGGAAGTTATATCACTTTTCCTTGGTTTGAATTTGGATAACATTTTCTTTTGATTTAAAAAAGTCTTTATTTTGCTTTATCAAGAATTTGGAGAGTATCAGTCTTTCATCTTTACCCAGAAGTTCTCTTATAGTCTCTAGAGAGGTTTTCTAAGTTTCTTTGTAAAGCAACTTCTGGTTTAAGAACAGAATTACAGGAATTTCTTTATTACAAACTAGACTACCTCCTGCTCTTATTGGGACTCTAGCTCTGTGCTCCTCTCTGGGGAGGCTTGACCCACAATAAATGGTTCTGGGTCCGGCTTCTCCTATTTCCTCTGGATGTCTTCTCTGTTTGCTTATGGTCTTTAAATAATGTTTTAAAACTAATGGGCATTGGCATGGTGTAAATAAATTAGATTGTATTAAAAGCGGTACAAAGTGAGAGCATTGGCTTTCAAAAATTTTATTTAATAATGAGTCACTAGAAAGGTGATTAAAACTTCTGGGTGGACCTGGGTGCGTGGGTGGATTTGGCAACTGGTGGGTTCTCTGGTGATCAGCTCCCCACCCCCTGACTTTTCCACTGGGGGATCCTCGGGATCTGGGGCTGGAGTTGTTGGAGGAGCTGGTATACGGGGGCTGGAAGTATATGGTGTCCACACGCTTGATGTAGAGTGTATCAGAGAGCACACAGCATGTCCATGAGGGCTGGTGTCCTAGGTTTGGAGACTCTGGTTCAGGATCTCCGTAGAACAACATTTTATTCTCTTGTCAATGGTGGGAGACAGTGGTGCCCTGGGGGTACTTGGATGGAAGGGGTTCTAGGCTCTAGCAGCTCCATATTCAGACTCAGACCACCTTCCTGTTTTCAGGCCCAGGACACTGTGGGCCTCGGGTCCCAGGCTCTCTCTCAGGTGTGAACTTCTAAGATGTGCATTTCTTGTGGCTCCTTGGCGTTCCCCTCTTGAGGCACTTGGTCTTGGTCTTCGTTCTTTTCAGCTACATTAACTTCGTCATCTGTTTCTTATGTTGGCATCTCTAATCCTGTTTGTCCTGTGAGTTCATAGTTTTTAAAAAATTTCTCTTAACAATTCCTTGCATTCAGTGGGATTTCAGAAGCGAGCACAGATAAATGCATTTATTTTCCAGCCACCACGTTTAATCAGGCTATTTCTTTTACATCCTTCCTTCCTGTGCTCTCCTTTCTTGGAATGTCTTTAATCTCCTCTCTGTTTAATTAAATCATAAACATCATCACAGTCCAGTTGAAATCTTCCCTTCACCCCTGCCTGCCCCTGATTTATAGAAACTTTGGTTAAGCACTGGCTATGTGCTGGTTAATGTGCCTGGCATTGAGGTG
The DNA here is from genome assembly GCF_020740605.2 of Lemur catta. NCBI lineage: Eukaryota > Metazoa > Chordata > Mammalia > Primates > Lemuridae > Lemur > Lemur catta. The sequence goes on from NC_059137.1 coordinate 78,166,541, forward strand.
ACACAGATGAAAAGACACACAGCCCCTATTCTGTATCTAGATTATTGTCTAGTGAGGAGACTGTCCAGGGCATAAGCATTTGTTAGGCAGCTGGATAATGGAATTAATTTTGAGCTAAGGACCTGGGTGCATAAGAGGAGTGCTGCTTTGGTTGGGATGTTTGTGTCTTCCCTAAATTCATATGTCAAAAGCCTAACTTCCAATGTGATGGTGTTAGGAGGTGGGGACTTTGGGAGGTGATTAGGTCATGGGGGTGTAGGCTTCATGCATGGGATTAGCATCCTTATAAAGAGACCGCAGAGAGCTAGCTTGTCCCTTCCACTACGTGAGGACACAGGGAGAAGGGGCCATCTATGAAGCAGGAAGTGGGCCGTCACCTGGCTGTGATCATGCCAGCACTCTGATTGGGGACCTCCAGAACTGGGAGAAATAAATACCTATTTAATACCCCCAGCCTACGGTCATTTGTTATAGCAGCCTGAACTTCCTAAGCCAAGTGCCTAAGTCTGTCTGGAAGAGTCATGACGTCCCGAAGGAGGTAGCGTTTGGTTGAAGCCTGAGAAGGTGTTGTAGGCAGAGGGCCCGGCAGATATGACCGGCTGTGAGGGAAGCGTGGGTCCCGGTTCACTCGCTAGCTCAATGCTGTAGAATGTCAGAGCCACTTCCTCCCTTTGCACTCCCTCTGTCATTTTAAAATTTATTACTTTACCATTTTTATATGTGAAATTCCAATGTTGCCAAGTCGTCTGGTCTCTGTTTCTTTAATATTCAAACACAATCCTTCAAATACAGTTTCTAAGAGTTTCACACCCCTCTTCTGTCTTGCTTGCCCCAAGCACTGACCCAGTCCTTTCCCCTTTCTGTCCCGGAGCACTCTGCAGAGGATCGCTGTGTGTGAGACTTCTGCTGAAGGCTTGAGGACAGCAGGGGACCACAGCTCAGTCTTGCCTCGCTCCTGGGGCTTCTGCCTGCTGCCACGCGCTTGGGGCTCGCTCTCCCTTCTGGGTAACTTCTTTCCATTTCTTTTCTTCCCTGAGTGCCAAGTTCCCCCTATACTTCCTTCCTTTTGAGTTTCTAGGGGAAACTACCCAAATTCAATTTCAAGTCTCCTTGTTGAAATTAATTGTTTCCACCTGTGGGTTTCTACAGGCTTGTCTTCCTCAATTAAGCAAATTTTCCCCAGCTCCTTTTAACTGTGGACTTGTCAGTCCCCGCCCAGATATAAGTTGGGGAGCTTGACTTATCCATGTTTGTATAACAAAGCATAATGTTTCACTCACAGTCATGATTCCAATAAATCATTCTCCATGTATTGCTGAAGGCCCAGGGCTTTGCAAAGATGTAATTGCCTTTAATCTCTGCATGGTGGTTTCTTCAGCCTCCTGCAAGCCAGTTTGATTCCTAAGCTGTTTCTAATTGAGATTCTTTCAGTTGATGACAAATGGTGGAGGTAAATGCCTCACGAGACCCAAGACGTCATCTGCTGGAGCCTTGTGCTTCCTTTCCCTACAGCTCCCACAATAGTCACAGGAGGGGGGTTAAGCATCTCCCTGCTGCCCCCATCAGGGGTGCATCCACCTGGGCACAGAAACTCTTCTTGCCAGAGGCCCTGCAGAAGTCGTGGATCTTAAGCAAGGTGGTGCTGGCCTTTTGGATGCTTGTGAGGGCAGTCACTGGTGTGGCGCTCTTACCCTCAGAGGACGGAAAGGTTGTGAGGCCTCCACTCTGCTCTGTTTCTCTGTGATACTTGGTTCTTACCAATGATGAGAAAGAGTTAAAACTTTTTCCTTCCTTATTCATGCATCAGTGGCACCAGTATTCAATTTGGCCAGTTCTATAAAGGATCCCTTAGTTGACTGGTTTGGCCAGTGGTTCTCCCATGAAGGACTTTAATGACAGTTTCTGGCTATAGGTCTCAACAAGTCATGTGGCACAAGGTCTCATTAATAATATTTATTGTTGGTGGGTTTTTTTTTTTATTCTTATTTCAACATATTGTCGGGGTACAAAAGTTTAGGTTCCGTATATTGCCCTTGCCGCCCCCCCAGTCAGAGCTTCAAACGTGTCCATCCCCTAGACAGTGCTCATCATACTCATTATGTATGTATCCACCCATCCCCTCCCTCCCCCACGTCTGCCCGACACCCGATCAATGCTATTCCTAAATGTGCTCTTAGGTGATGATCAGTGAAACCATGTTGGTGGGTTTTTGAATCAATAAGCACCCATCCCAATGCCATAGTAATTATGATTATTTGTAGGCATTTTTCTATTGGAAATAAGCAAAGTTTTGTGTTGTCTTTTGCCTTCTCATTAGTAGCCTTAAGCGTTTTGAAGAATAGGACTTTCTTAGGAATAGAAACCAAACTTTTGACAAAATGCTTGACTCAAGCAGTATGGACTTTCTGGGTTATTTTCTTTCTTTCCTATAGGATATACTTTAACTTCAGAGAGGGGGTTTAGATGTCTAAAATCTATAATTTTGTTCCCCCTGCAAAGGCTAGAAAAATACAACCTCTGCTTACACGGCCACGTGTTATGTAGATTTCTGAGAGCAAGCTGGAGATGTGCTTGGCAACTGGTCACTCTTGTGGGAAGTAGCTGCACATGTCTGCCCTGGTCCTCTAGGCATGCGTCTAGCAGGAGGTCCCCAGGAGCACTGAGTTCCTTGGAACTGCGGGAGTGTGGGCCGAAGTTTCTGGAAGCACCACCCTGACTCTAGTAAATTGAGGCCTATTGGCAGGGCAGCCCTAGAGCTGTGTCTGGTTTTTCCACTGTTCTTCAGACTGAGGAAGTGGGTTTGGATTCTCCAGATGTGCTCAACTCTGGTGGTGGAAAACAGATTTCTGGCTGCATCAGCACCCTTTCTCAACTGAGTGCCACGGTCTGCGCAATGTTGGCTTATAATCAAGTAGTGAGGCAATTTGGTCTGGAAAATGGAAGAAATGATGTTAAATTATAGCAATATCTACACAACTTTCTATGAAATAACGGGGAGATTCCCCTTCCAAGATGGGTGACTCATGAGTCCCTTGTTTTGAGATAATTGGCAGCAGTAGGATTAGAGAAGGTTGGAAGGTAGGTGTATCAGCCCTGATCTCATGCAGTTGTAGGGGCCGGCAAGTTCAAAACCTGAAATCTGTAGGGCAAGCTGGTAGGCCAGAAGCTCAGGTAGGAGTTGATGCTCTCGTTTTCCCTACCCCACCCCCTTTTTTTTAAGAGATGGGATCTCACTAAGTTGCCCAGGCTGGTCTTTTTTTTCTTTTAATTTTTTTTTTTTTTTGAGACAGAGTCTCACTCTGTTGCTCAGGCTAGAGTGCTGTGGTGTCAGCCTAGCTCACAGCAACCTCAAACTCCTGGGCTCAGGTGATCCTCCTGCTTCAGCCTCCCAAGTTGCTGGGACTACAGGCATGCGCCACCATGCCTGGCTAATTTTTTCCATATATATTTTCAGTTGTCAATATAATTTCTTTCTATTTTTAGTAGAGACAGGGTCTCGCTCTTGCTCAGGCTGGTCTCAAACTCCTGAGCTCAAATGATCCATCTGCCTCGGCCTCCCAGAGTGCTAGGATTACAGGCGTGGGCCACTGTGCCCGGTCCAGGCTGGTCTTAAACTCCTGGGCTCAAGCCCCCTGAGTATCTTGGACTACAGGTGTGTGCCACCACACCCAGTGATGCTGTAGGCTTGAAGCAGAATTTCTTCTTTTTCCAGGAAACCTTAGATTTTGCTCTTAAGGAGTTCAACTGATTAGATGAGTCCCACCCACATCATTGAGGGTAATCTCCTTTACTTAAAGTCAACTGATTGCAGATGTTAACCATAACTACAAAATAATTTACTAATTACAGCACCACCTAGATTAGTGTTTGATTGGATAACTGGATACTATAGCCTAGCCCAGTTGATATGTGAAACTCACCATCATGGTAAGTGAAGCTGGAGTTTTTGCAGTGAGGCAGAAGGAAACAGAAGGAGGTATGGTGAGGAGGCAGGAGGGGAAATGAGTATATGGACCTCAGAGTGATAATTCTAAGACTGGGAAGGAATGAAGAAAATCTACTCATCTGGGATGTATAAGTAATTAAAGTTATCTAAGGTGTTTTCTATTAAAAAACAAATCCTTGCATTTCTAAGACCAAGGCAGGTAGCTGTTTGGAGGAGGGTGGTAGACACAGCTCTGAGTTGTAAAATCTGAATGGTAGAAATGCATTTGGCTGGAAAACTAAAGACAGCAAAATCTGTTTCTTAGCCTGTAGTTTATCTGAAAGAGCACAGTGAATTCACTAGCATCCTTTTGAAACTTGAAGAAAGGAGATCTTAATAAATATCAATGAATCCAAGAGATAGGGAATGAAGATTAATTGTAGAGAGGCCATTATTACTAATTTAAGATATGTAAAAATGTTATTGACTACCGCGTGGTGGCTGGCTTTAATATTGTATACCAGTAAAGTTAAAAACACTTATGAAAGATTCACTCAGGACCTAATTCACTCAATCCTGCTTTTCTCAAAGGGTCTGACTATTTTACAGCTGAGGATTCTCCTTCCAGGGAGATTTTTCAGGAACCCAATCATCTAGATTTGGGAGAGATTTTGCTCTTAGTTCCTATATATAAAAGCAGAGGTATTAAATTCATCATCATGTATATGATAGAGTATGCCTAATGGGACAGTGGGAAAGATTTATGGTTCAATTATTAGTGTGTTAGCACTATTGATACATTTAACAAAACTCATTTCTCTTCTATAAAAGACAACCATTAGCTTTTCCTAAACTAAGCACATCAACTTTGGTGCTTTAAGTAGACTTACTCAATGGTTGCATAATGTTGATACTTAGAGTGTTCTATTTAGTGCCTCCCCTCCCCAGCTGCTGATCCACTTGGTTTTCTTGTCCAATGAAAAGCAGAAAAAGAAAGTGCTTTTTTTCTTCATCATCTCCTATGATAATTCCTGGAAATGGCCTTTAAGACAGCAAACATCACATACTTGGCTGTAGACAGTCGCCAAGGCTTTAGTTGCTGTGGTTGTAATGGGCACCATGTGCTGGTGGGGCCCATAAGACCTATGAGCTGCCTTGTAAAACTGTGTTTGGATGCAAGGTCCTACTGTTTAAGAAGCATCTGTGCTTTTTGTAAACTTCTATTCTGGTTAAAAATTTAAAAGGGAGCTACTTGTAATGTCTTTAGCATTAACTTAAGCTATAGTAGGCCAATAAAACAATCATTGAGATGCTATTAAAAGTAGATGAATAATAAAACAGGTACAATAAGAAATGCTTTAAAGGAGTAACTTGGCCTTGTTAGCTGCCCCTTTGCAAAAGGGCTTCTCAAGGGGTGGTTTGGCTACATTCTGGCTGCCACGGGCAATTAAATGTTACTTGGGAATCAGGGAACTACACTCCCATTTTTTCAGTTTTAAGAGTAAAGGCTGTGGGACATTTTCTGGGTTGTAAATGGCAACAGAGCATAGTACAATAATCTTCCTAAGACATCACCTCAGGCTGCTTTGTTTATACGAGATATTTATGAGGGCGCAAGTTTTATGAGATTGTTTTACTGGTAAAAGTCAAAGGCACTAATAGCCCAGGGGCATGCAAGGAATGATGTGGGGTGTGGTGGAGCAACTCTGCCTTTTTAGAACAAAGCAATCCCAGATTTGAATCTAGGTTCTGCTATTTAAGAGCTTTGCAACCTTGGGCAAATTGCTTAATTTCTCTGATTCTTAGTTCCTCCTTTTATGAAATGGGATTAATAATGCCTATTGTGAAGAGTTACTGAGAGAATTACCGAAGTCAACGTATATAAGGTACAGAGAACATTTCTGGAAACATGTTTGGTGCTTAATAATGTCAGTTTTTTCTCCTTTTAAGATTATTAGTGATGTAATGTGTCCACAATATTTGGTATTACTGTTTAGTGGACATCTCTTTTTATAGCTGTGAAATAGCACAATAAATGATCACAATGTGAATACTTCTGTGTCATTCCCACTCAGATAAAGATACAGCTGTCGCCAGCACCCCCGTGACTGCCCCATCATTGCCACTCTCCTGTCCTTCAAAATAATCGTGATCCTGGGTTTCGTTCAAGATGACTGACTAGATACAGCTCGTGCGCGCCGCTCCCACGGAAAGAAATCAAAATTCGGGAGATTTTCACAGTTCGAATAGACAGTCGAAAAAAGAATACTAAATTCCAAGAGAAAAGTGATAGAGCCAAAAAAGTAAGGAAGAATGAGGACGGACACCGCGCTCGGTCGGGATTGGTGGGAAGACAGGAGAAGCTCCCCGACACGGGGAAGGTGTGAGAGATCCCGGGTTCCCACCCTTCCGCCAGCGACATTGGAGATCCTAGCTGCAGGAGGACCCCTGAGCCCTCACGGGACCCCAGACTGAGGCAAGGAGCTTCCCAGGGGATATGCAGAAGCATTGCTGGGACTTAGGCGAAGTCCCACAGGCTTTTGAACCTTGAGCCACTCAGAGATCACAGCCCACAGAGGTCTCTGTCCTGCTCGGGGGGGCCACCGCTTACACCACTGTAGGAAGGAGGGAGGGAGGGGGAGCAGGCATGCTCGTGCACCCCAAACACAGAAACTGCAGCTGAGGGAGGGCAGGGTGAACAATGCATGCCCCCAGCAGCCAGCATATACTGGCAAGTCCCTGGCATGGCTGCCCCTCCCCAGCCGCATTTCAGCGGAGGACCGCGGACGTTCTGGGGTCCCAGCACGCAGCCGTCTGAGCTTCCTCCGCTGCCTCTGCTGTAGCTTGGCTGGGGGCAACCTGGGAATCCAGGCACTTTTGTGCACCCTAAGGATGAAACCTACTGCCTCCTCTGCTGGGAGGGTGGGATGAACTGTCCTCGACCCCAGCCGCCTGCCTGTACTGGGAGGAGATGACCTTCCCTGGAGGCAAGTGTGTGGCACGATTGTCCCTGTCCTGCCTGAGCATTTCAGTGAAGACTGTAGCCGTTCTGGGAACCCAGCACACAGCAGTTTGAGCGTCCTCCACCACCTCTGCTGCTGTAGGGCCAAGGAGAGAGCTGGGAACCTGAGCTCTTTTGTGCCCCCAAAGAACAGAGACCACTGTCACTGCTGAGGGAGGGCGGTATGAGCAGCTTGTGTGCCCCACAGCCTCCTGCCTCCACCAATCTCACCGAGATAGGCCCACCCTGCCTCGCGACAGGCTCCAGTGCATCTGTCCTTCCCCTCCCTGAGCATTCTTCTGGACTAGGCCATCACCCCATGCCTCCCCATCACGGCCAGCACCTGAACCCAAGGAGGCTGGAGGACAAGTTCACCGGTCCGGTCTCAGCCTGGTCCCTCCAGGACTCGAGCACACCATCCAGAGGCCTGGGGACTGGGGATTGCCTGACTTAGTCCACTACTGCTGGCACCTGAACACTCCCCCAGGGCTCTTAGGTCTGGTTTACCCAAATTGCTGGAACACCACGGTGGGTGCTCACATGCACAAGCTGAAAGGCAGTGCACATCCCCCTCTCTATACAGAGCAGCAGTGCTCCCTCTAGAGAACAGGTGAGCCACTAAACTATCTGCTTTGAGCTTAGAGAAGAGGTTCTGCTCTGAAACCATTTGGGCAGAGAGCTGTTGGAAAGGCATTTTCTGCAGAGCTCAGCCATAGTGTGGCCTGGAGATAGATGACAGAGTTTGACTGAACTTAGAATCATGAACTTTGGGACAGGGACATGGTAGGGAATTGGATTGCTTTTCTACCACAGACTAGTCCATCACCTGATACAACAGAGAACCCCTCACAGTAAAGTTTAATCACTTTCTCACCAGCTTCTGCTACAGCTGGGACTTTACCCATAAGTGCCACCTACTGGCCTTGGAGGCTGAAATGTACAACCAAATTTAATACTTCCTGCCATAAGCTTCCTGAGACATCTGCAATTCTAATACTGCAGAAGGTAGTGAGCCTACGTGTATACCCAGTACATCTCTGTTATCATCAGCAGCTGAGAAATCCACTTTACAAAGGCTGTATATCACCAAGGAATTTATATGGAGCCTTGGCTCCCTGAAATCCAAGTCAAAGCCAAACAACCAAACACAACATACATTATACTCACACCCTCAAGGAAGAAAAACAAATCAAAATAAAAAATCCAAATAAATAACAATGTACCATCTAAATGAAAGTAAATTCAAAAATAAGAAGTGATAGTTTCTCCAGATAAGAAGGAACCAGCATAAGAACCCTGGCAGTATGAAAAAACGGGCTGTTTTGACATCGTTACAGGATCATACTAGCTCTCCAGCCATAGACTTCACCCTAAAGGAAATTTTTGAGATGACAGATATAGAATTCAAAATATGGATCAAAAGTAAGCTCACTGAGATTCAAGAGAAAGTTGAAAACCAACACAAAGAAACCAAAAAAATAATTCAGGATGTGAGTGAAAAATTCACTAAAGAGATAAATATTTAAACCCTAGAACTTTTGGAAATGAAAGACTTATCTGGAGAATCATGAAATATAGTGGAAAGTTTCAACAGTAGACTAGACCAAGCAAAATAATGAAATTTAGAGCTTGAGGACAAGGCTTTTGAATTAAGCTAGACAAAAATAAAGAAAAAAGAATTAAGAGATGAACAAAGTCTCCAAGAAATATGGGAGTATGTAAAATGCTCAAACCTAAGAATCATAGGTATCCCTGAGGGAAAGGAAGAAAGAGCCAAAGGTTTGGAAAACCTATTTGAGGGAATAAGTGAGGAAAGCTTCCCTGGTTTGCTAGAGAGTTAGACATCCAGATACAAGAGGGTCAAAGAATTCCAGGGAGATTCATTGCAAAAAGGTCATCACCAAGGCACATAGTCAGACTAGCTAGAGTCAACATGAAGGAGAAAATCATGAGAATAGTGAGACAAAAACATCAACTAACCAACAAAGGAAAACCCATCAGACTAACAGTAGACTTCTTAGCAGAAACTTTACAAGCTAGAAGGCATTGGGGTCCTATCTTTAGTCTGCTTAAACAGAACAACTGTCAGCCAAAAATTTTGTATCCTGCAAAACTATGTTTCATAAATGAAGAAGAAATAAAATCTTTACCAGATAAGCAAATGCTGAGGGAATTTGTCACAACTAGACCAGCCCTACAAAAAATTCTCAAAGAAGTGCTAAATATTGAAATGAAAGGTTGATACTCACCAGTATAAAAACACCCAGAAGCATAAAACTTACATTGCTTATAAAAAGGTAATACATTGGAGAATTAACCTACAAAGAAACTAGTTACAATCACCATAATGACTAGAATAATATCTCACATATCAATATTAACTTTGAATGTAAATCATCTAAATACCCTACTTAAAAGACATAGATTAGTGGAATGTATTAAAAAATAACCCAAATATCTGTTGCTTTCAAGAGACATACTTAACTAATAAAGATTCTTATAGACTCAAAGTAAAGGGGTGAAAAAAAACCATTCCAAGCAAAAAGAAAGCAAAAGCAAGCAGGAGTAGCTATTCTTATATCAGATGAAACAGATTTTAAAGCAATAACAGTAAAAAGAGACAAAGAAGGTCATTATATAATGATAAAGGGTTCAAACCAACAACAGGATATAACAATCCTAAATATATATGCACCTAACACTGGAGCATAAAACAAATTGTACTAGATTCATAAAATAAATACTACTAGACCTAAGGAAAGAGCTAGACAGCAATATAATAATAGAAGGGGGAATTCAACACTCCACTGACAGCACTAGATCATCAAGGCAGAGAGTCAACAAAGAAACACTGGACTTAAAATGGACTCTAGAACAAATGAACCTAACAGACATTTACATAACATTCTATTCAACAACTGCAGAATATACATTCTTCTTATCATCAAATGTAGCATTCTCCACGGTAGACCATGTTTTAGTTCCCAAAACAAGTTCAATAAATTTAAAAAAATCAAAATACACTGAGTATTCTCAGAGCACAGCACAATCAAACTAGAAATCAATTTTAAGAGGAAATCACAGATCTGTATAAATACATGGAAATTTAATAACCTGCTCTTGAATGACTTCTGAGTCAATAATGAAATCAAGATGAAAATTAAAAAATTTTTCAAGATGAATGATAATAGTGACACAAGCTATCAAAACCTCTCAGATACAGAAAAAGCAACAAGCACTAAGAGGGAAGATTATAGCACTAAATGTCTGCATCAAAAAGATAGAAAGATCACAGATTGATAAGCCAATGTCACACCTCAAGGAACTGAAAAAACAAGAATAAACCAAACCCAAGGCTAGCAGAAGGCAGGAAATAACAAAGATCAGAGCAGAACTAAATGAAATAAAACAAATAAATAAACAAAAAAAACAACACAAAGGATCAATGAAAAAAAAGTAGGTTTATTTTGGAAAGATAAACTTGCTAGACTACTAGTTAGATTAACTAAAAAGAGCAGAGTGAGGATTCAAATAAGCTCAATCAGAAATGAAAAAGGAGCCTTTACAACTGATACCACAGAAATACAAAAGATCATCTGAGACAACTGCAATGAATACTTCTAGGAACACAAACTAGAAAGTCTAGAGGAAATGGATAAACTCCTGGAAACATGTAACTCCCCAAGCTTGAATCAGGAAGAAATAGAAAGCCTGAATAGTCCAATAATGAGTACTGAGATTGAACCGGTAATAAAAAATCTCCCAACCAAAAAAAATCTCAGGCCAGACAGATTCACAGCTGATTTCTACCAGACATTCAAAAAAGAACTGAGAGCAATCCTACTGAAACTGTTCCAAAAGATTGAGAAGGAGAGACTCCTCCCTACCTCATCCTACAAAGCCAATATCACCCAGATAGCAAAGCCAGGAAAAGACACAACAAAAAAAGGAAACTACAGAGCAATATCCCTAATGAAAATAGAGGCAAAAATCCTCAACAGAATAGTGATTGTGAAATATGGGCCCCAGAGCCATTTTGGTGTGGGTATAGCTTATCCCCCAATCTTACTGACAGAGGGACCTGAAGGGAATAGACGCTGGTAGTACTGAGAAATTTATGATTTTTAGGAAAATGAAGAAATCACTCAGTGATAATATGAATCTGAGGCCATATGGGCTAAAGTAAAACCTGGAAGTCTCTGAAGGTGGTCACAGCCCAAATCTTTCTTGAGAATCATGATCATATTTATTCAAGATGCACTAAGGTTTTGAATGACCGGTTTGGCTGCCGACCTTTCCCTACCTGCACGTTCAAAGCAGATCTGGAAACTTAATGGAACATGTGGACTTACAGTTGCCTATTATCCAGCAGAAGACTGAGAGAGTGGTGCAGGGTAGGGGGGAGCCCTGGGTGGCCTTACAGCCTCTCCCCTCCTGCATGCACCCCCACTACACTGCTTCCATTGAGACACCCCCCACCCCCAGGTCACTTATACTGGGTTCTGTCACTGTCTGAAAGAGCTGAATTTACTCAGTTGAATTTTTTAAAAATGCATACATTTTGTGATTTTTTTTGTTTTGTTGTTTACATAAATTTTATTTATATATCTAATTAATACAACCATAGAAAAATGTTAACAGTCCCATCTTTCTATGCAATCAATCTTAAGACACATATAAACACACTACATATCTTTGGTGATTAATTTAACGAGTTCCCTGTGTTAGACATTTAACTTGTTTAGTTTCCCTCTAGCAGAAACTAGAAACATCCTTTTAGCTAATTCTGTATGTACAAGTCCAATTTCTAAAAAACTTTTTTATTATGGAAAATTTCACATATATACAAAAGTAGAAGGGATAGGGCAGCAAAGCCCCACAAATCCATGAATTAGTTGCAATAATTATCAGCACATGGCCAATGCATCTCATCTGTATTGTTCCATTGTCCCCTCCCAATTATTTTGAAGCCAGTCCCAGCATTGTATCATTTTAACCTTAGGTAATTCAGTGTGTACTTTTAAAAGGTTAAGAACTCTTTATAAAAACTGTGATAGTTTCTCCTGTTTAAACAATATTTGTATTGTAGAAAAAATGGGAAGACTAGGTAACTAACTTTATTAGCTTTCTATTGCTGTGCAACAAATTACTACACACTTAGTGGGTAAAACAATACACACTTATTATTTTGCAGTTTCCATGGGTCAGCAGTGTGGTCACAGCTTGGAGGATTCTCTGTTTCAGGGGGTCAGAAAGCAGCAATCAAGGTGTTGGCTGGGGCTTCAGTCTCATCTGAGACTTGGAGTTCTCTTTTAAGCTCACCTGGTTGCTGGTAGAATTCAGTTCCTTGTGGTTGTGGCACTGGGGCCCCCTCACAACATGCACTTTGCTTCTTCCAACCAGCCAGGAAGAGAAGTCTCTGACGTCAGGGAGGGCCCATCTCTCTTTCAAGGATTTTCACCCAGCGAAGCCAGGCCCATCTTGGATGAACATTCTTTTGATGAAATAAAAGTCACTGATTTGGGACCTTAATTTCATTTGCAAAATCCTTTCACCTCTGCTATACTCTGTTGGCTAGAAGTCAGTCACAGGTCCCACCTGTGCTGAAGGGGTGGCGAGTACATGAAGGCATCGACAATAACCAAGAAGCACATAATACCCAGAAATTTCTCCTATTGCTAATTTGGGGCAGGAGTTGGCAAACATTCTGTGAAGGTTTGGATAGTAAATATTTCGAGTGTTGTGGGCCAGATGATCTTTGTTGCAATAGCAGATCGGACTCTGCTATTAACAGGAATACAGTCACAGAGAGTATGTAATGAATGGGTGTGGCTGTGTTCCAATAAAACTACTTATAAAAACAGGTGGGGGGGCCATATTTGCTCAGTGGGCTCTGGTTTGGTGACCCCTGACTTAGGGTATATGATATTCTACTATGCTTTTCCCTCTTTCAAAGAACATACCCACATTCAATGCCACTGACTATGATATTGTTTTACAACCTACTTGGTTGGCATCAAGTCTTATGCGCACTATATGAAATACTTATCTAGAAATCTGTTCATGTATATCTTGTAGAGCTGTCTTGAGGGGCTTATCCATTCCATCTCTCAATAATTCCTACCACAAAGCTTCATATGAAGGACTTTCTTTGCAACTTAGTGCCAACAGAAATTTTGCTTCCCCTAACTAATGGATTTTTTTCCCTATTACAAAAATGATATAACTCACCCTATTTCCCTTTTTGTTTTGGCTTCCAGGAAGCTCAGAGTCTAACTTGAAACCTGATTATCACCACTATACTGTGCTTATCTGCCCCAGGCATAATATTTTATCCTTTCTAAAAATTCACTGCATTTCTCTATTATTTTACTATGTAAACAAACTTCTTTGTAAAATAATGTTAAATAAAAATATAAAGTTCTGTTCATTGAATTCAAAGGAACCACTGAATTTGTATGCATAATAGCTCCAAATTAGAAATAGCCCAAATATCCATTGAGAGGAGAATCAATAAATTGTGGTATAACCATATGATTGAATTCTACACAGAAATAAAAAAATCACACTACTGACACATACTACAGCATGGACAAACCTCATAGGTATTGTGCTGAGCAGAAGAAGCCAGACACAGAAGAATACATACAGTATGATTCTGTTTATAACAAGTCCAAGGAAAAGTAAAATGAACTGAAGGTGATGGAAATCAGAAAGAGATTGCCTTGGGAAGGGGTGATTTCCTGGGCAATGTTAAGAGGAAACTTTGTGGGGTGCGAGGAATATCCCATATCTTGAATGGAGCTGTTATTGAGTATATACACGTGTACAAAACAACAAAGTGTAGATTTAGGATTAGTACACTTTATGCACTTTACCGTATGTGTGTACACCCTCGCCCTAAAAAAGAACTACTAAAAATATAACTTCTAGCTTATTTCTCTTCTATGTTTATGTGCAGGTGTCTATAGGAAAAGAACTTTAAAACTGACAATCTCGCAAGCGCTTGACGTTTTTAATTTCTAAAGTTCACAGGTTAGCGGCAATGGTACATTTTTATTATACCACCTCACTTAAGTGCCTAGCTGTATACTTGTGTAAAGATAGTTTCTCAGCCACAAAGGAAGAGTCACTGTCTGTGGTTATACCGTTTGTTCACTTCACAGTGTGGCTGAGAGGGCACGTGGGACCTGGAATCTGGCCCTGGGCCACTTGCCAAGCTCAGCGCCTGAAGGCAGTGCCTGCCTTTGGTGGCACCTTTGCTAATTTGCACAAGTACACTTTTTCTAATTTGTATTTCCAGACATAGGTCAGTGGCAGCCCTGCATAAAGATGATACTTACGGTGTAACCTTAATTTTGGGGGCTAAGAGTGTATTTGGTGATCTTTAGAATAGAAGCCAATCTCTGGCTGGGTCTTTGGAACCTAAGGAATGTTTTATAAAATAGAATAGGAAAAAATCAATATCAATTCCCTCTCCTTCCTTTTCACATGTGCATTGTACTTAGGGATGTTGAGAATACCACCTCTGGTAGGCCTAGTAATGGCTTAATGGGGCAGAGCCATAAGGAGCTTGGGAAAGAATAAGTTTTTGCTGACCTAAGAGATCTACACTTTTAGCTGAGGCCCCTGGAAAGATTGAGTTCATCTTGACTTTCAAAGAGGTCAGAGCAGCCATTACTTATAGGAGACCATGTGCGTGCAAGGTGGAGGAAGCATCTAATCAAATCTGTCCTAGTGGAAACACCAACGTCCAGAAAAGAAAGCAACAACAAAAAGCAAAAGCATATTGAGCTCTAAAAAGACACTTAGCATTTTTATAGATATAAATTTCAGGTTACATTATCAACCAGATAAATAGAGATCATTATTACTGACTTCTTCCCCAGATATGTGAAATTAAAGCTAACGTACAATGAAATATTAATACATACTGGACTGCTGTTCAATTTATGCCAGCCTTTTTTCCTTTGATTTGAGACTTGCTGGAATTATAAGTAGGTACAAAGTTTCATCCATTAAAATAGTGTGTCCAGAAATGATAATAAATAAAAAAAAAATCCAAACAATATGTTTTGGTAAGTCCAATTAATGATTACTCATATGACCATAGCTTTAGGTTAAGAAAAAAAAATGTGGTACTTATTTTGGGTACTTAATATATTAGTATGTTTGGGTAAAATTTGCATTTAAACATACACATAATTTTCTAGACTAATCATTGTTATTGCTCTTAAGATAATTGTTGGAGGAAGTTGGCTTTGTAGTGCTATTAGCGCAGCCCTCTTAAAGTGATGGAGAAATAAGTCTGCTAAAAATTCTAGATATTAAGATCACTTCTTTCTCTAGCAAAACAATCTGAACGAATTCCCACTAACCAAAAGCCTATCAGACTTTGGTTCCTTGAACATACCCTGGATTTGCTGATGAACTCCTGACTTGGTCAAGTGTCCTTTGGTTCAGAGTAACAGAGATCCACTTCAAATGGGCTTAAGGAGAAAAAAGATTTACTGAGAGGACCCTAGCCGTGCAGTCTGCATTCCAGTTCCAGATTTCTGGGAGCCCCGACTGATCCAGCTTAGGCCAGGGGCCCAGCCCTGAGCCCTGTGGCTGGGTGACAGAGTCACATGGTCCTAATGCTGTTCTGGGGTCCACCTGTGGGAGGGTTAATTCTCAGCAGAGAGGAAGATACCTGCAGAGTTGTTCACTGTAACACGAGAGTTCTCCATGCTCTCAACTCATCCCCACCTTGACAGCACGACAGCACGTACCAAGCTGACCAGTGCCTCTGTCGGGCACAGTTCCTGACAGTGCTGGGGCTTCTGGATTTCGTCTTTGTTTCTTCCTCGCAGAAGTTCTAGAATCAGCTTCATCCATAGCGAAGCTTTTGGGGAGGAAGTCACAGGGCTGAAGTAGGTAGGTGGCTAGTCCCAAGGCTCAAACCCCTTGCGATTTTGGAAAGCATTTGCTTTTCATGGCCTGTGTGGCCATCTTTACCTGAAAATAATTTTCTTCCTCAAATTTTAAACCTTTCAGGGAGTGATGAGATTTTATGTTACTTCTGAATTTAATCTTTGTGAGCTTGGAATTTTAAAAAATGTTTTAAATTTAATGGGGTAAGCAGGGTGCAGTGGCACATGCCCTTAGTCACAGCTACTTGACTGGCTGAGGCAGGAGGGTTGCTTGAGCCTGGGAGTTTGAGTCCAGTCTGGGCAACATAGTGAGACCCTGTCCCTAAAAATAAAAGAATGGGAGGATGACGTGGCTCTCTCAGTGACTGTAAGCACACATATTTCTAAGTAAGCTTGATCCTTGACAATGACATTAACAAGGGCTCTTTTTTTTTTCCTTTTAAAATCCCTAATTATGGTTTATTTTCTTGAGCTCATAAAAAAGGACTCCAAGGGCAAGATTGCTTTGACACGCAGAGTTTAGAGGCTTTTTAAACCTTTGATTTCTACTTTTAGGTCTGCAAATGGAGTTTAGATTTCCACAGCACTTTTGTATTTTGCCTAGGAGAGGAACCTCCTGGGTTCTGTTCCTGAGACCCAGCTGGCACTGGTTCCCATTTGTCCATCTGTTCAGTGCCTGTAGGTGGCCGGGCACAGTACCAGATACAAAAATGAGAAAGACGTCCCTGGTCATAAGAAACACCTGTGGGAGCTGAATGTGTGTCTTAGTCTGTTTAGGCTGCTGTAACAAAATACCATAGACCGGGTGACTTATGAACAATAGGAATTTATTTCTCCCAGTTCTAGAGGCTGGAGAGTCCAAGATCAAGGCACCATCAGACTCAGTGTCGGGTGAGGACCACACTTTCTGGTGCATAGACGATGCCTTCTTGCTGTGTCCTCACCAGTAGAAGGGGTGAAGGTCTCTCTCCGGGGCCCCTTTTATAAGGGCACTAATCCTATTTATGGATTAGTGGGCTCCACCCTCATGACCTAATCACATCACAAAGGCTCTACCTCCTAATACCATCACTTGGGGGTTAGGATTTCAGCGTATGGATTTAGGGGGGCCACAAACATTGAGACCATAGCAGTATGTGAACATGTTATTTCCCTACACTACGAGAGGAACTGCCATCGAATATTGAGGCTGTGGTAGTAATACAAGGGAGGGAGGGTCCACTTGGCATGGGGGGTCATGAAAGGCCTCAATATGGACAAGATATCTTCTCCTCTCTCACTCATCTCATCCCAACCTCCCCTGCCTCATCTTCTGATCGTGCTGGGCTCTAGCCCTGTAACCTGTCCTCTGTGGCTTGGTGCCAAGAGCCCCTTCTGATGTCAGTGCCTCAGTGGGCAGACTGGGCGGGAGCCCTCTGCTGTCCATGTTCTGGCTGGGGAAGTCCAAGGCCCAAACGTCCCCTGTGTAAGTTCCCCAGCATCCTAGAATGGAGTCTGCAGATAGGTGAGGTGAATTGTGCAGGTTCAACTCACTCTAATTCAGCTGAGTAGATGAATGAAAACAGCACAACACAACACAAAGCCTCCACTAAACTTAGAACAATAGTTGAGAACCTGTCACAGCTGGGATGAAGCCCTAAAATGATGGCTTTGGGTCTAATCTCACTTGGGCCAAAGATCACAAAGTCATTCTAGTAAGAACACCTGAACCTCAAGGGCACAGGGACATTCATCTGTCCCTGTGGGGAAAAACTACAGAGAAGCGTCAAAGCAGAGCGGTGTTCTGAGCTGATGGCTGCAAGGAATCTGGCAAAACTCCCCAAGTCCCTGCATTTAGGAGGAAAAATTAGCGGCAGCAGAGACGAGCTAATATCAATGGCCATTTATACTCAGCTATTTTGGAGACTGGAGTCTCAGAGAGTGCAGAGCACTATACGTGCTTGTGTCTATACCTGTGTTTATCCAAGCCCTGAACCAGGCCACCAACAAAAGAGAACCCCACCTTGGTCACTGACACCAGCTGTGCAGTCTAGAGCAAGTTCCTGGACTTGCTGACTGTGGGTCCCTTTAAAATGGGGACAGTAACTTTGAAACAAGAAAGACAATATATGTGAAATGCTGAGCACACAGCTTGGAACACAATAGATGTGCAAACCTGGTAGCTTTTGTTTTTTAATCAACAAAAGCTGACAGCTGTCTAACTCACTGCCTCCCTAAGTGTGGTCCACACACCTGAGCCAGTTGGCAAAGTGTTTTATACCAGTCTCTGATGACAAAAGCACTGAAGTAGGGAGGGAGTGTTTGAAACTTTGGTAATTTTGCAAAATAATTTTATGTCTGTTGAACCTAGTGATAAAATAGTGGTCTTGTATTCTGTTTGTCTTTATGCCTTTTAAAAAGCTTTTTTTTTTTTTTGGTAATTTATTTTTATAGTATTTACAAAAGTTTGAGTCTGCAACAGTTTGGAAATGTAGGAAACATCCTTCCCCACAGATTGTTTGAGAAGCGCTGATCTAGCTCATTCATTGCCTACTAGCTAAGGTACTGAACCCCCAGCACCCCATGCCTCATGGACCACTGGGGGAACCGGCAGGCATCTCCTGTGTGCTCACAACCACTCCTCTTGGTCACCTCCTAGTCCTCCCCTCCACTGTGCTGTGGTCACCTCTCCTGGCTAGGACACGCCTGTCATTGTGCCTTGATCTCTTCTTTTAGTCCCTGCAGCAGCTCCTCTGTCCTGCCCTGATCATCAACAGGGAAAAGCTTTCCCACCCTGGGACTCCTTGACTTGCCCATTAAGCATAACTTCTCTGTACGGTCCATGGTATGGCTTCTGCAGGTAAAGCCACCCTCAGCGGAAAAACTTGGCAGGTTTCTTGGCTCTCAACCTGGAGGAATTTGGTTTTCAGCACATGATGTGTTATAACTCAAAGCTACCCTCCATGCTCTCTTCCCACCCCTCAGGGTGTCTATCTCCTCCCCATTTGGATGACTACTTCCTAGGCTGAGTAACGGTCATCTCTTTCCAACTGCTGGAAGGAAGGGTCTTGCTCCTGCACTCCAGTTACTAGCCTTGGTCTGATAGGAAATCATCGCTGCTGTGACTCCAGCCAGTCATGCCACACCTCAACAAGTCCAGGCTGGCCCTAGTTCTTACCTGACAGCCAGCTCAGCAGCTTACCCCAGAAAGTGATTGGAGAAGAAAATTTAGGGTTGGAGTCATTTTGGGGGCTTTCTAAGCATAGCACCCTGTGTTACTCACCTCTTGGCAGGATAGATTAATTGCATAGACAGACCCAATTTTTCATACCTCCTTGTATCCATTCCCTTTGCTGGTGACCTTCCACACTGGCTCTAGGCTTGGTGATAGGACAATGGGACAAAACAAGTTTGACACAAGTAGAGGTTTGAAGAAGAACTTGGGCATTTTTTTCCCCTTTCTTGGACCCTGTGGCTGTCATGAAAAATAGCCTGGGCTAGTCTACTGGGGGGATATGGGTGACAGAAAAGAGCCAAGTCATCCGAACAAAGCCCATTCTAAACCAGCTAGCCCCTCTGACCCACAGGTGACCACAGATGCATGAGCAAGATCAGCTGACTAGCTGGCCAACAGACTCATTAGAAATATCAAGTAGTATTTTAAACCACTGATTTTTTGGGGGTAGTTTTAAGCCACTAAATTTGGGGGGATAGTTTGTTACACAGCAATAGCTAGCTGATATACAGTCATCCCTCAGTATCTGTGGGGGACTGGCCCAGGACCCCTCATGGATACCCAAATCCATGAATGCTCCAGTCTCTTGTATAAAATGGCGTAGTACTTGCATATTACCTACACACATCCTCCTTTATACTTTGTCATCTCTACATTACTTATAATATTGAACACAATGTAAATAGTTGTCATACTGTATTGTTTAGACCTGTGGTCCCCAACCTCTGGGCTGCAGACCAGAGTGGGCCACAGAGCTCTGCTGTCCTCTCCTCAGCTACTCGCCCCCTATGGAAAAATTGTCTTTTATGAAACTTAGGAAACAGGGGTCGGGGGTGGAGGGGAGGGTGCACAGCAGGAGGTGAGTGGAGGGTGAGTGACTAAAGCTTCATCTGTATTTACAGCCACTCCCCATGGCTTGCATCACCCCCTGAGTTCTGCTCCCCACCCCCCAATCCAAGGAAAAATTGTCTTCCATGAAACCTCTCCCTGGTGCCAAAAAGGTTGGGGACTGCTGGTTTAGGGAATAATGACAAGAAAAAATATATGTATGTGTTTAGTACAGATGCAATCATTCATTTTTTTTGGAATATTTTCTTTTTTTTTGTTTTTAAGAGACAGAGTCTTGCTCTGTCACCTAGGCTGTAGTGCAGTGGTATGATCATAACTCAATGCAGCCTCGAACTCTTGGGCTCAAGCAATTCTCTTGCCCCAGCTTTTCAAATAGCTGGACTATAGGCATGTGCAACCAAGCCAAGCTAGTTTTTTAAATTTTTATTAAAGATGGGATCTTTCTATTTTGCCAAGGCTGGTCTCAAACTCCTGGCCTCAAATGATCTTCCTGCCTTGGCCTCCAACATGCTGGGACTATAGGCATAAGCCACCACACCTTGCCTATTTTTGTCAATTTTTGATCTGTAGTTGGTAGAATCCACAGATGCAGAACCCATGAATACAGAGGGCTGACATTACCAGGTATTTTTATTTAAGTGAAATCAAGTTAAAATGATTATTCATTAAGAGCATCCAAAAGGCTGAGCTATGGGAGGGACGTGAGAAGTAGAGGAGGCAAAAACCCTTTTCCTGGAGGGTGGCTTTCTCTTGAGGTTATTGATATTATGAATGGATTGTATGCATAAAAACGTCAGAGATTTTAAAAAAAATGTTGAAAAAGCTCTTTCTCCTTTATCTCTGTCACTTCCCGGTGATCCTGGGACTTGGGAGGCCTGGACAGGTTAGTTTATATTCCTCTGCCACATGATGGCATCCGTGCAATCCTGGGGCGAGATTCTGCTGCGTTGGATGGGCTCCCTGGAAGAGAAAGTAAGAGCACCGTGAGTTTCCTTGAGTAAAGAGTGACTTTTCCCCGTTACGGTACTGAGCCTCTCCTGCGTTATTTGTGCTGGGGTTGACATCACATGCTTAGGGCTAGTTCGTTTGTTCTAAAACCTTGTCTTCATGTGAAGGGGAGTAATTTTTAGATTAAAACAATCCACCACTTCATTCTTTTTAAAGTGACCTGATGTTAGTTACTCATTAATAGACTTGAATGATCCAAAGCAACACATTTGGATTTGGAGTGGGGGTAGAGAATTGCATGAAGTCTTTTGTTGGACACTCTTCCTATTTCCTAAATGGAACGACTAGAAAAATAAGCAATGTAGCTCGGAGAAAAATTGAACTTCTTAGGAGAATCTTGAGAATATCTGAAGAGAATATAAACTTATTTGAAGAAGGTGAGAAGACTGAATAGAATTAACACCAAAGAACAAACACAAATATTACTGAGATCAGGGATGGTTATCATGTAGCTAAGATATGACAGGCTAACTATCCCTGGCAGGAAAGAATAGAGAAATAGGCTCAGGCTGGTATTTATTGTGTTACCTATAACAGTCTCGCAGTTATTTTCTGTGTCTTGGATTCTGAATAGCATCATCCCACATTTTTCTTAGGGAGTTCCTAATACCTGACTCCCAACTATTTCCTTTATTTCCTACTATTACCTTCATTTTCCATCAATACAATGTTATTTTCTCTGATTATATCCGAACAAACATGGCACAGCCTTGCTGAATCTGTGGATTTAGGTCAAATTAATGAAAGATGAACGAGCAGTCTATGGATAATATCTAATTCCTATATTCCCTGGTCAGAATACAATGTCATTGTAAATGCATAATTTTCTTAATTCACTGATTAAATCTATCAGGGTAAATTGTCCTATTCCAGGAAGCATTTGATGCAAAAGTTGATTCTAGAGTCTTTTAGCAGCATTATAAGTTTCATCTGTTTCCCTAATGTAGTTTGTTCATTTTGGCTCACATGATTCAGTTCTTTGAAAACATATCCAGTTTAAATTATAAATATTGAATGATCCTTTTTTTGGGGGAGGAGGATGTTGTTAAACTCCGTATGAGCTATTATTTTTAGTGCAGCAATTTAATATTGAATGTAGGGCACTGTGCCAACCCTGCATGGAGATTTAAAGGCAGATGTCTATTCAGTTTATGGGTATGATTGAACATGAGCAATTTATTTCTCATTTTTGTGATATTTTTAATTATTAATTTTTAATATGGCATTGGGACTAGAAACTGCTTGCATATAGCACTAACTTCAAAAGGTACAAAAGGCAAAGGTGAAAGGTCAGACATATTTGCTCTTTTTATCCACCAGGTAACCCACTAACTGGAGGCAACTACTCTATCCTTCCCAATGTTATCCATGCATTTAAAAACTCACATGCATGCGTGCATGCGTGTGTGCGTGTGTGTGTGTGTGTGTGTGTGTGTGTACCTTTATACAAATGGTGTCATACCATAATATTGTTCTGAACTCTGCTTTTTTTTAACTTAAAATATCTTGGAGATCTTGCCATTATTGAACATACACAGCATGTCTTGATCTTTCTAACAACTGTAAACTCTTTTGTTGCATGAAGGTGTCACACTTGGTTTAACCAGCCCCTATTGATGGCATTCAGGTTGTTTCCTGTCTTTTGCTATTATAGACAAGGCTGCCATTGTTTTGCCCTGAATGTAACTTATTTTACATGCAGTATAATACAAAACTGTGTCTATACTCCCTAACAATTTCCACAAATAAAGAAAACCCTGGAACAACTCAAAATCTCTTTTCACTCTTTTGGTTTCAAAATTTTCATCTTCTCAGTTTCCATGACAATAAATACTTCATTGAATTATTTTTCATGTTTAAACTTCTCTGAAAGTTTAACTCAGGTATTTTGAAATTCTGGAAGCCCCAAGCTATATCAGAGTGTGAACATCTAGCCAATAGCTTCGTGGGCCAGTGCTTCTCAAACTGTGGTGAAGGACCAGTTATTATTTTTCTGTATTTTACTATGTTAAAAAAAGTTCCCATCCATCATAGTCCGTCACCACTGTGTGGCTCACACCACATGTCACTGATCCTCTGAGACAGGTGGCATTCAAGCTGGCCTCTCCCTTGTTCAAAGAAACAAGTCACTGACCGACTCTGAGAGGTGGATCACAAAGAAGAGAAACAAATCACTGATCATGTGCTCAGATGTTGTGTGAATGTCAGATTGTGACACAAGTTTGTAGTTACTTTTAACTTCTGATCACAAACCAGTTACAATTTGTGAACCAGTTCTTTGAGCAGCAAAGTAGGACCCAAGATTCAATTCCTCCTAATCACGATCTGTCTCCGCCTCTAGCAGGAAAACATTGCTCTGGTGGAACATCTTTCTTTAAATGGGCGAAGGCACACAGAATAAAGGGAAAATCTTGTTTTCAGTGTCTTACATACATTCTTTCTTGAGCACTTCATCCTCTAAAAATATTATATATTCAACAGAAAAAGTCACCTTGGCCAAATATGTATTCATGATGATGATTATGAAGGCTGCTTATTCTGCCTTTAAACAAATTCAGATTGACAATTGCTTATGGAAAAACACATTACTTTAACCGAATAACTTGTAGGTCACTAGCGACTCCAATGAGAGTATACGAATAATGGCCTCTTGAAAAGTCCCGAGGATTCTTGTGAGAAGAGAAAAACTCAAGGACTCATCCTTTCTTTTTAAGACAATTTCATACCCATTTTCTCTGAAAAAGAGAATCAAATATGTGTGAGAAATGGATCTCTGTGTCCATGAGTGCTAATGCCACGGCCGGGAGGTTCTCAGGGGTGTTAC
Organism: Lemur catta; assembly: GCF_020740605.2. NCBI lineage: Eukaryota > Metazoa > Chordata > Mammalia > Primates > Lemuridae > Lemur > Lemur catta. Next base: position 78,190,274 of record NC_059137.1, read on the forward strand.
CGCCATAGCAACGATGCGATAGGTCCTTGTTCTCCTGACAGTGAAAACAGAGGGAAGGACCCCAAGGGCTGACTGCAGATCACCGACTGCTTGGTAAACCCGAGTCCACCTGGTGGGGGCAAAAACTACTTTCCTATGGCAGAAGCTCACCAAGAAGAAGAGCATTCTCTCTTATGCCATCCATGCAATTTACATTGGCTCTTTCGGTATCCTGGGACAAAGAGAAATGGTAATAAATAAATAATAATAATAAAAAAACTTTGCAGTTTTTAAAATAAGGAGCCTGAGTGCTTTTCTTTTGTTTTGCCACATGGAGGCCGAAGGCCAAGTTCTAACCATTTTCTGACTCGTCCACCTCCGCCCGCAGCAGGGAAGAAGGCCTTGAGCCCACCTGACTCCCCACACAAGACTGCTCGGTGGGAGAGAGTCCCCCACAGAGAGAGAGAGAGGGATGTGAGAGCTGGAATGCATCTATCCACAACTATTTTAAACTTCTAAATGTGTGCCCTGAGAGGCATTTCTTTAAAGGTAATTCTCTTTTAAAGAAAAGGAAATTTAATAACATTGGACAAATTCCAATGTTTGAGGAAACTGGGCAAGGTAGGAGGGGAAATCATGCTTTTTTGAGAACACACGTCAAGCAAGAATATATCTCTCCTAAGATTCCATGAAGGGCAAAAACATGAGCCCTGCAGAGGAAGTGAATTCTAGGACTGCAAAATCACCCTTCCTCTGCTTCAGCCAGTGGCCTGGATGCAGAAAGGCACGGCTGGCAGTGGTTACTCCACAGTCGTCTGTAGCTGGGCGTTGGGACCAGTGCAAAGTCTCTGCCCCAGGGTCAGTCTGGTTCTGCTGGAGGCTAAATAAAGCTCCGCTCTGCATTCCCAGTGCCTAGGACAGGGCCTGGCCTACAGCAGTAATGGCTTTTGAATGAATAGTTACCTGTCTTCTCTTCCCTGTTCCGTAATCCTTCAATCAGCCATTTGACCCAATTGATGGGAAGTTCATCCACTTTTATATCTCATTTATGACTGGCATGGGGGTAGCTCCTGACTCTGTCTGTACTTGCTCTTTCAACCAGTGTTAGTCCCAGATTTTCAGCTGCTTAGGCATTTGTTAGGATTTTTTTTTTCCCCCAAGGCAGAATCTCGCTCTGCTGTGCTGGCTAAAGTGCCATGGCATCAGCCTACCTCACAGCAGCCTCAAACTCCTGGGCTCAAGGGATCCTCCTGCCTCAGCCTCCCAAATAGTTGGGACTACAGACATGTGCCAACACACCTGGCTAATTTTTTTCTATTTTTTGGTAGAGATGGGGTCTTGCTCTTGCTCAGGCTGGTCTCCAACTCCTGACCTCAATTGGTCCTCCTGCTTTGGCCTCCCAGAGTACTAGGATTACAGGTGTGAGCCACCATGCCTGGCCTCTATTTACTCTTAATTTTTAAAAAGTACCTGGGATAAAGCAGAGAAGCCACGGTGACCACCAGGACTCAGGAGTTCAGAAGCACTGAGGGTAGCAGTGGGCTTTTCCAGACACCTCTTCTTGGTCTCTCATTGCTGGTTAAGCCCTTGATCTTTCTTTCCCACATGGTTCGGGGCCTCACACTTCCAGGCTCCCCTCTGTCCTTTCCTCTTGCTGAGGCTCTGGCACAATGTGGAGGAGACAGCTGTTAAGTCATCTTGGCTGCAGTGCGGCTCTGACCTTGATTCTGATAGCAGGATGTTTGCCTCTGTGGTGTAATAAAAAATATTTGATCTTTGTGCCTGGTTCCTGGAGCAGAGTTCCTAAAACACTTGGAACCTCCTGAGTGATAAATGCCTTTGCTATGCTAATGATGACTCTTGGCTGAGGGGCTCCCAGATAGCTGCAGGGGGCCAGGGGGCCAGGGAGGAAGCCAGGAACTTTCAGCCTCACCTCATCATCCTTAGGAAGGCAAGAGATACTGAGTTAGTCACCGAAGGCAACAATCATGCCTGTGTAATGAAACCTCCATAAGAATCCCTAAATGTCAGGGGGTGGGGAATCCACGTGCTGGGAGATACACCCCAACTCCATGGGGACAGAGGCCCCTGTGCTGGGGACCCTTCCAGACCTCACCCCATGGACCTCTTCACCTGGCTGCTCATTTGTATCCTTTGTAATAAACTGTAATAGTAAGTACAGCATTTTCCTGAGTTCTGTGAGTCATTCCAGCCAATTATTGCCATTGAAGGGGAAGACTGTAGCCGAGTCAGACAGAGTGCAGGTAACCTGGTGACCCAGAGAGGGTGATCTTGTGGGACAGAGTCTGGTGCCAACTCTGGTAGTCTGAGTCAGGTCTGAATTCAACTTAGAGCACCTCACTGGTGTTGGAGGATTGGAGATGGACTGGCAGGAGGAAAAATCCTAACAGCCCCGTCCCTAGGTGTCTGAGCTCTAGTCTGCTGCTCCAATCTCTCACCCTAGTCCAGGTTCTGTTGATTTGCCCAGTAGCCAGCCCTTGTGTCCCTGGGCTTCTGCCTTGCTCCTGTCAAGCCTTCCAGGGTCTTGGCTTTGACTATCAGCCCAGTGTCTGTGTTCCCATGGCCTGCTGCAGACAGGCATCCATGAGCCTAACTCCTGATTGGTTTCCAAGCGTTGTCCACTATCCAATTTCCCACCATCATCCTTGGTCCACGTCACTGGGACAACTTTTCCCTCCATTGGAACTACTTAGTGCTGTCTGCTTTACCAAATCTCTACTGCTACCCACCCCAGACAGCGCACTCAGCCTCCCAGAGAGGACTTCTAGCTTTGTGCTAGGCCCTTCCTCACCAAGCCTTTTCCCCTAGTGGGCAAGATCAGTTCTTGAGTCTGTACTCTCACATCACGTCCCAATGCATTGCAGCCAACAGGGCTATGCCCGGCCGGATTCTCAGAAATGATGTCAGCCATGAACTTGGCCATCCCAGGACCTAATTAAATTAAGCTTCTTAGAGCCAGGGCTTGGCACATTTTAGCTCTGAGGGTCACAGGGCTGTCATTGCAAGTTATAGGCAGAAAAGGGACAGGAAGTCAGAGAAAAAACAAAGATTATGAGAGATTAAGGAAGGGGGAAGGGATGGAGCAAACATGCATGTTGAAGGGAATACCACGACCCTGGCTTCTGGTGCCTTCCAGGGGAACTCTTTTACTAGATGTTCGATAGACAAACAAGCTGTCATTGGAACAGGAGCACCACATGCTCAACCCCAGGCAAAGGGCTGTTCTCATAAAGTAAGCACAGAATGGTGCAGAGAATCTAGCACCCCTTTCGGCACACAGAGTGCAGTGGTGGAGAGAGTGTGGGGTTTGGCTTCAGACAAACCTGAATTTGTCTCTTACTTCTTCCCCTTTTGGACTGAATAACTTTGGACAAACTACCTGGACTTTGGAAGCTTCAGTTTTCTAATTTCCCACGTGGGGATAATGACACAGATTTCTAAATGCTTGGCACAAAGAGGGTGCTCCATAGATGATGACTCTGTGCCTTCCTCCTTACCACTTTTCCCTGTCACAGCACCAGGGCAGGATAGTCTTGGTGGCTTTTCAACACCATATGCGGTTTTTCCTGGATGGTGACTTGAAGCTGCAGAGTTCTGCAAGCTGCCCAGTGTCCAGGTGCCCCAAGGCCAGCTGTGTGTGGACACTACCATAGACTCAATTGCCTACATGTTTCTTACAGGAGGCAGTTGCACACAAATGTGCTCATCAGTGTGGGCCGACGTATTTAGGTTCTCAGGGGTATTCAATATTTAGGTGGATTGTCACTGGAATTGTTGGGAAAACAGAGACACAGGAAATCCCGACTCTCTTCCCCTTGCCCTCCTGAACCTAGGGAGTTCCCGTGGAAATCAAGTGGGTCTTTCCATGAAGAATAAGTATTGCAAGGACACCAGGTTACATAACAGCCTTTTTATTCATGCACATGTGTGCATATCAACATCCAACAAATATTTGCTGGGCTTTTGCTACATGCCAGCCACTGTACTAGGTGTGGGGCATGCGTGCAATGGAGAACCAGATACATGTCATTTGCAAGGAAACCACAGGGAGTAGAAGAATAGTCTGTCTACAGATTAGTATCTAGTCGGTGGAAGAGCTTTCTAATACAGAGTGAAAAATAGAGTATTATTTGTGACTTGGGCATCTGTTATTCTGCTGTTTGCTAACAGAGCATACCTTTTCAAAATTCATTTTCCCACCATATAGTATGTGATCAAAAGACAATTAGTAAATCAAATTCAAGGCAAATGAACAACTGTCTATTGTTGAGGACTCCTATGATTCTGGTTTGGAGATATCTGCTATGCAAGTGCATAGGCCAGCTGCTGGGGGATTGGGGGGTGCACTGCTGACAGCTGAGGGGACTGCTCAGTTACCAGCTGGATGGGGCTTTGAACTTTGTGGTATAAAGGGAAGGAGAGCAATGTCCCCATTGTGTTCCCTCCTTAGGAGAGAGACTTGTTTGATGGCTGAAACCCAGATGTGGGATTTAGCTCTCATAAATCCTAGCTTTTCTCTGCACAATATGGGGCTTAGGTCAAGTTAACCTCACCCTGCCTCAGTTCCCTTTTTCTGTAAAAGCAGAGAGCCAACCAAGGACTTTAGAGTCAGAACACATGTGGCTCAGTCCTGGCTCCACTTTGTAGAGTTGAGAGAAGTTTAACTCTCAGAACCTCTGTTTCCTTCTCTCACAAGTCCTTAACATCTCTGTACTCGAATTTGCAGTTCTTGATATCAGAAACAGGACTTTTCTTTTCAGCCTTTTGTAGAGTAAGTCCACAAATCATGATAGTTGGATAAATGAATGAACTGCAGTGCTGAAATTTGACTTCATCTATCAACAGTTCAAGATCCACTCGAATGGGTCACCCTGTATGGACATGCTGACCATCATCAGAGTCCCTGCCGGTTCCTTACGCAGACGGGTGTGGCAGCAAGGTCTGGCATTTCCTAGAGGCAGCAGCTACCTTGGGAGAGTGTGCACATGCGGCTCTTGTTTATTTCATGTGCATTAACTGACTCTCAAAGGCCATTTGCCGGCATTGCTTTCTTCATCTAGTGGCCCCTGCTCCTGCCCCACTATCTCCTCCTAGGTGAGCATCTCCAGGTGTGTTTTCTCTGGCAGAGGACTGATCCAGATTTGAAATTTGCTTTGCCACTGGCCATTTGTGTGACTTTGGATGAGTTACTGTGTCCCTCAGAATCTGTTTTTTTTTTTTTTTTTTTAAATCAGCTTCATGGGAAGAATATTCCTGTGTTGGTTCTATCTCTCCGGTGGCAGGATAGCACTGAGAATCAAGTGAGATAATTTTTGTCTTTTCTTTCATTTTGTGAAAAGAGTTTGAAAGTCCAGAAGTGGCTATAGGAACCACAGGTGGAATTTTTGTAATTATCACTGATTAGCATCATCAATAACTTGTAGGGTTGTGTTTATCTTCCCAGCCACCTTGCAGATGCCCAGGAGTGCTGCCTAAGGAAATAAAAAGAAGCAGGGAATTAAACATGCTGAAGGTGACAGTCAAATTCCACACTGTTGTCTAGAGACTGCTTCCCTGCTCCCTGACGTGTCTTATCCTTTGCTTTGTTGATCCTCCTGGCAGAGCCTCTGTGGAATTGCAGGAAGTCTAACATGAATATATGCTTTCCTTCATTCGTTCATTCATTTTTGTATCCAGTGAGTAAATATTAAATGTCAACTCTATACAAAGATGAATGAAATATAAATCTGCTCTTGCAATTCTTTCAAAATGTTAAGAGAAATATATCAAAAAGGTACCTGCACTTGCATATTTGTAGCAGCAGCGTTCACAATAGCAAAGATATGGAATCAACCTGAGTGTCCATCAGCGGATGAATGGATACGGAAAATGTGGTGTGTGTGTATATATGTGTACTGTGTCACACACACATACACACGCAATGGAATACTATTCAGCCGTAACGAAGAATGAAGTCATGTCTTTTGCAGCAACGTGGCTGAAACTGGAGGCCAGTATCTCAAGAGAAACAAGTCAGAAACAGAAAGTCAAATACAATACTGCATGTCCTCACTTGTCAGTGGGAGCTAAATAATATCTGCACATGGAGGCAGGGTGTGGATCATGGACAGTGCAGTCTCGGAAGGGTGGGAGGATGATGAAAAATTACTTAATAGGTACAATGTGCATTATTTGGGTGATGGCCACACTAAAAGCCCAGACTTCATCACTATGTACTATAACCATGTAACAACACTGCACTTGTACCCTTAAATTTATACAAATAAAAAAAGCAAAAACTGTTATCTTAAATTTATAATACGAAGTATAAAATGATAGGCACTGCTAGTGTAAGAAAGACATAGTTACAGCACTGTGGTTGCACTGAGGAGAGAGAGAGAAAATATATCACCCAGGGTAAGTAAGGCTTATTAAAAGAAGTGGTTTTTAACTAAATCTTGGAGGATGGGGAAAATTTGAACTTACAGAGGGGGTTGGAGAAGGGAGGGCATCCGGGCAGAAGAACGGGCCTGCGTAAAGACAGGCACGGAAAGGAACGGGCTTCTCTTCTTCATTCTCAGAGCCTCAGCCTCCTCTGGTGACTTGGAAGTACCCTTGACCCCTAGTGCGGGTTGTGCTTCTGGTATAAATCTTGCTTTTTCTCATCTTTCTGTTTGTTTTTAATTTTTCCCTTTGATTGTCCTTTTAAGTTCTAAAAATAATCAGCTATCTTGCCATGTAGTAAATCTGAGCATGCGAGACTCATGGCCCCTGCTAGCATAACCTTGGTTGCACGTGATGTACGCAGCAGCAGAAATCCTCCTTCTGGAATGCGAGGCTCACTTCAAAGCCCTCTTGTGTTGACCAGGCCTTGGGAGGTGCCACGTCCAATCACCACTTCTCAGTTGCTGGGTCCCCCGGCGCCTCACCTTGCTGTAAGATCAGAGGAAAGGGAAGTCCTATCACACGGGTGAGAATGAGGTTCGTTTCCTGTGGGTAGCTGGTGTGGAGTGGAAACTAAATTAAACAGGTCGAGAAACTGTCAGTCCAGAGCATGGAAAGGATCTTCGACTTGTCTACAATATCAAGCCAAGGTGGAAAACCGAGCATGGACCACCACAGCATTCCAGATGACCAAACTCGGCCTAGCTCAACTAGGATCTCCCAAGTGGGCAAAGTTGAGAGATCCTCATTTATCTGATTTATTTTAAGGGGAGCCAGGACCAGACCCCTAAGTCAGGTTACACTGCATGGCTCTCTCCAACCACACTCAAGTAGCAAAATACACAGAGCTAGCATTCCTTTGCTCTTACCTGGGTATATGTTGATTTATAAAGTTGGGCTACCTTAGAATATAGAACGACGATTTTTAGAGTTTTTGGATTTTATGGGCTGATAAATTTTTAAAAATTGGAGTTCAACACAGGGCTATTAACTTTTTATCTTGACAGATTAAGAACGTTAGACTAAAGGACCTTGATGACAAACTGCTCATTTTAAAAGGAAATGAAATTTTTATGCCAATTGTTGAGGGGGGCATAATCTCAGAATAAAGGCCAGTCCTTCCCCAGAAAGCATCGTTGGTCATCTTCCACCTCTGCTTTTGTTCTAAAACGTTCAAGATGGCCTCATGGTGAGCTTAGGTCATGGAACTGCCCCCCTGGGGACCGTGTGTACTAGATAACAACCGACTTCTTGAGTCTGTTTGGGAAAGATCCCGTATTGATTGTGGACCTTCAGGGGTACATGGGTGGTTCCGGGGACAGCTACGTCAGCTCCTATGAGGTGTGTTTTGCGCTGGTATCATATTTCCTGGCATTTAATAAGTTGATCATTTGGCCCAATTCTTTTTTATTCTGAGTCATTTGTGAGAAGGGAAATTTAATTCTCTGGGAACCTTTGTTTGTATTAGTGTTAAATCATTTGCCTGCTGTTTAATGATTTATATACACAGAGCTGAGAGGTCCCAGAATTACATTCCTGATAGGCCCCCCCCCCTCCCTCTACCACTCCGGGTTAGAGAAATAATCAGTTTTGTGCCGTAGAGAGTTCACCCCAGGCACTACTCTTCAGCTTACCCGTTCCTCATGTATATTTTCATACTCTGCTGATATCAGGCTTTCAGATGATTACCAAGACTTCTTGAGGATACTTAAATTGGTACTATGCCATCTTTTGTGCTATTAACAGGCTGAACTGCTTTTGCCTTCTTAACTCTTCAGTTAGATTCCTCCCAAATTTTGTGTGCTATTTTTGCTTTGTAAATTGTGATCCTCTGATTTTTTTTTTTCAAGTTCATATGCTTAATGTGGATGGGCCTTTTGTGCTCATTAAAATGGAGACTTTTATTTGAAGGGTTGTTCTCTACGTTGTGTTGATGGGACCTCATATGCTATACTTCTCAACTGCCATCTATAATTTAGTATAGTGTTCCCGTGCATGGAATGCTTCAGCATTTGCAGTGCTTATGAGTAATTGACAATATACAAGGGTAACAATAAATCAGACACGCCAGGCCCAGCCCTCTGTGGTTAGTCTACTAGGGAGGAAGGCTGAAAATTGGTGACTGCTATTAACTGGAAGCCTGTTAGATCACGAAATCAGAGAAAGCCCTTATTATTAATATACTTTGAGTAGTTGTTTAAAGTAGATAGCCCTGGTTGGATAAGGAGACATAGAAAAAAAATGGTTCCCAGCTTTTTCTTTTAAGTTATTGCAGTTCATTTCAAAGGAATGATTTATTTTGACAAAGTGAGTGAACTTGAGTTGTAATGTCTATAATAGGCTGGATGATATAGGAGACCTCACATTGCATAATGTATTGCGTATGTCACCAAGTCAGTGAAATTAAGATTTATTTTCTTGAAATGAAAATCTGGAACAGCGTGGCTCAGGAATCACAACACAGTTAAAATGCACAGTAGTGCATGCTGCAAAATGCAATAACGTGTCAGGAACGCCCCTTTTAAATGTTCCATTGCTTAGAAACAGGCCTGGTAATGTATGTTTTTGTGAGAGACATAGCTCAAATTTCCATTATTGGCCATAAGTGGTCCACGTTAAAACAGAATTGGGCGTTGTCTCTTCATAATAATTCCTCTTGACCTTGGGAGAGTGACGTAGGGGGTCAAATGTTTGCAGGAGGGAAAAAATGCTTAGCAGAATCTCCGGGGAAAAGGCGCCCTCTGGTGCTTGAAAACTCCAGTGCTACAAAACACAAGCCTTGGTGAAGCTGGGTTAGACGGGATTCAAATGCACGAGCTCTAGAGGCAGGTCGACCTCTGCATTTCATTTCCTGGCTCTGCCGTCTATATACCAGTCATGTGACCTTGGGCAAGTTACTTAACCTCTCAGAACCTCAGTTTCTTTGTCTCTAAAATGGAGAGGAAGTCCTCGTCTCATAAGGATGTTTTCAAGTGTGGATGATTTGACACACACCCAGATAATTGCTAAATTGATTTTCTTCTCCTGTACGTCTGCAGAAGGAACAGAGCCACAGGCAGCTTCTAGCTCTGAAGACTCAGAAACCTCTTAGCATCCTTGCAGAGCAGTGTGACGGTCACAGGTGAGAGAAAGCTCTCTGTCCACGCACCTGGGAAGAACGGTCAGCCATTTAGTTAGGGCTGCGATTAACAAGCCTGTCTTTTTCATATCAACCTTGAGTAAAATCATTTGTACTTATGAGTGAAAAAAAATAAGTTCTGCAGGTAAATTTGCTTTTTCACATCTTGCGTTTCAGGTCAGAGATCCTTTCTTGTGTTGATGTATGAAATTAAGGCATGGAATCCTACTTCAGCTAATAGTGTCTGTTTTTTTACAATAAAAATGTAAACATAGATCTTTACTTGGGAGTGCACAAATGGGAATTCAGGTGTGTAGTCTTGTCCCACGTGTAACAGGTGACAATCCTGGCTGTGGTTTGTCAAGCATTTAGTGTATGCCAAGACCAGGAAGCTTTGGCTTCATTATTTTGACCTTTTGTTTCACCTAGATCTTATACTTTGTTCTTTGCTCTAAGAAACCAGTAAAACTATCCCTTTAAAATCCAATCATAATGAATATTACTGGAACATGCGAGCATTGCAAAACAAAACAAAACAATCATCTGACAAAAAACCTTGACGAAAGAATTACATCTTGGTAGTTAATATATAGAAAACTGCAAAAAACTGACAGGGGGAAAATTTGCCTGGTTAAAAATAACACGTTAGTAAGAACTTCTGAGTTTGAAAAAAAAATAACAGGAAATAAAAAAGTCAATGGCTAAAATTGCACATGGTAATTTTTTTTAATTGAACATTGATGATGGAAAGTTCAAATCTTTGTGAAAAAATTTAGATCTGAAAAGCTGGGGCTAGAAACATTGGATTTGACAAAAATATTAGTGACAGAAAGGCAAGACAAAATAAATAAGGAACACGTCTTGTTTAATAATTTTAGGTGTCACCTTGACTGGTTTAAGGGATACCTAGAGTGGGGTGTTTCCAGAAGAGATTACTAGCGTGTGACTGGGCGTGCACTAACTGGGGAAGATCTGCCCTCAGTGTAGGTGGGCACCATCCCATCAGCTGGGAGGCAGGTAGAACACAGGAGAAAGGGGATTGGTCTCTTCCTCTGGGAGCTGGGATGCCCTTTTCTTCTCCTGCTTGGACATCAGAACTTCAAGCTCTTGGGCCTTTGGACCCGAGGCCTTACACCAGTGGTTGTCTAGGTTCTCAGGCTTTTAGCTTTGCACTGAGAGTGACACCATCAGCTTCCCTGGCTCTGAGGCTTTCAAACTGGGACTGAACCTTGCTCCTGGCAACCCGGGGTCTGCAGCTTGCAGATAGCCAGTTGTGGGACTTCTCAGCTTCCTCTAATAAGTCCTCTCTCATATACCTATATCTCTACATCTCTATCTCTATCTACAACTATATCAGGTTGGTTCTATCCCCTGGGGAACACTGACTGACACAGGTGCTAACTTTTGTAATATTCGATATGAACATAAAACTAATCAATGAACTAAATTTGTGCTGTAAATTTTATAAGAAGAAGATTTAATGGCAATTAAAATAAGTTTATTAAAATAGAAATAAAAATGGAAAAAAAATTGGACATTGTTTAAACTAAGCAAGGAATTAAATTTACTTAATGGAGTGCACTCCTGAAATCTCTTTATGCAAATGGATAAATGTTGGTGCAATTCAGGCCTCTCCTTTGTTCCACATGTTCCTCAAGCTCCAGGATGTTCTAGCACCAGTTCAAATTGTAAGTTCTTGCTGTGCCCCAGGCCCCCATGGCCTGGCTCTTGATCCCCCCTCTTGCCTCTTCCCGTCCTCCAGGCCCTGGTTCCCTGTACTCCAGCCACACTGACCTCCTTACTGTCCCTCACAGGTGCCAAGCACATACCCCTCGGGTTTTGCCGTGTTTCCTCTTCTCCCAGATATCACCTAACTCACTTTCTCACTTCGTGGTGGTCTCTACTCAAATGTCATTCCTCACAGAGAACTTCTTGGACTACCCTACTCTCCCTCCACCCCTTGCCTTGTTTTCTTTCTTTCATTTTTTTTTTTTTTTTGCCTTTTGCCTTTTTTTTATTAGTATTATTTCAGCATATTGTGGGGGTACAAAAGTTTAGGTTTTGTATATTGCCCTTGCCCACCTTGTTTTCTTTTTTCTCAGAGTAATTATTATTTCCTGACATTATTACAGCTGTCTATTTATTTGTCTACCTCCTTGGCTAGAATGTGAGCTCCACAGGGTTTGGTTCATTGCTCACTCTGCAGAGTCTCCAAGAGGGCTTGGCAGGCAAGAGGCTCAACAAATATTGCTTGAACAAATTCCCATTAAAATGCTCGTGTTCCTTAACATGGAGCCAACATTTCCCCTGGACCAAATTCCAGGGTCAAAATGTCCCATGAGTCAAAACTGTAGGGAAAAAGGGACAGGATCCAAGTATCACCAGGTACCTGCATCATCAGAACCTGTGGTCTGCATACATGGCCAGCTTTAGTGCCATTCACCAATGGTTCTGATTTTCCTCCCTCTGGGAACTTCCCTTCCTTACTGAAGATAGGTGTGGCCATGGGACTGGACTTGGCCAACAGAATGTGGGCAAAAGGGATGTTTTTGTGAGCATTATACCTCAAATTTCCATTATTGGCCATGAGTATTCCATATTAGCTCAAAATTGAGCATTATTTCTTCATCATAATTCTTCTTGACCTTGGGAGCCATGTAGGGGTGGAAGACTTTCAGAGCTAGTGCACAGTTTTACAAGCACCTTTCTCCCAGCATTGTGGCAAGCAGTGTTTGCTGTGGCAAACAGTGATGCTCTTGACAATGTGTCTGTCTGTATCACCTTGCTCCTTGAGGGAGGATGGTGCAGGCTGGAGCTCTCCCAGCAACCTGAGTCGGATGTGGAACATGCTGCAGAGCTACACTTCTGTGTTTTAGGCCACCTGACATTTTAGGGTTGTTCATTACACAACTGAGCCTCTCCTAATACAACACGTTACACACTTTATCTCATTTAATCTTTACATTGCCTTTTTTTTTTTTTAGGACAACGACTAGCTTTTTATTTTATTTTATTATAATTTTTCTGTCTTTCTACCTCCAAACACATGGCCGGAAGTGCTGGGCTGATGTGCACAGCACACATTGATTATCTGCAGGTTGAGATGAGAGGTACAAGCCAGACAGGTGAGCCATGGAGCTGAACCTGACAGAGTCAGCAGCTCCCTTTGAGCAGACCAAGCTGGTAACGTTGTACTGGGTTCAAACTGGGCAGACAGAACTGAATTTAAAGCCTGAGTGACAAAATACCTTTGAGGGTAAAATTTAAATTTTTTCCTCAAATATCAAGGAACAAATGGTTAATTGGTTAATATGAACACATATATTTAAATCATCCTTGCTTTCTGGCCACCCTTTTGGGCTGGGGCTGAGGGCCTGACCTCTGAGATCTAGCCACAACTGTGGAGCTAGTTCATTACCCAACCTCAGATCTTGACCTCCTGGCTGACCCAGACACTTTTCCCATATTTTTAAAATCATGGTTATAGCTCTGTTGTCTTGAGTCTAAAGTGAAGACTAGGTGGGCAGCCCTTTGTTCCTGGATCCTTCATTTCAGGATTCATTCAGTCTTTGCATTGTCTATAGGTGCCCGTCGTCATGATTCCATTTATCCCTGTGGAAACAGACCTCATGGAAGATGAGCAATTTGCCAAAGGTCGCACAACTACTCAGTGGCAGAACTGAAAATCCAAACCCAGTTCTGGCTGATCCCATGACCTGAGCTCTTAAACACAAGCCGGTCAACTTCTCGGTACATTATAGAGTATGTTCAAGTCCACGGGGGCAAAAATATGCTCACAAGGGCTACAACAGGCTCGTTGAAAACTGGAGAACCATTTAAATGCTTTCAAAATCAAGTGACATGGCAGCGATGTAGAGAGAAGACCACCAGAACTGTCCGTATCAAGTGCTCTCTGACGGTCAGCACAGGCAATGAATCAGATATTAAAACCCAACGTGAAGGTAACCTGGGTCTGAGGACTTCTATTTATTTATTTATTTATTTATTTATTTATTTATTTATTTATTTATTTCAGCTTGTTATGAGGGTACAAAAATTTAGGTTATGTATATTGCCCATGTCCTCCCACGCCCCCACCCCGAGTCAGAGCTTCAAGCGTGTGCATTCCCCAGTGCTCATCACACTCATTATGTAGGTATACACCCATCCCCTCCAAGGACATGAATAGAAATTTTTCAAAAGAAGATATAAGAATGGCTAACAAACATATGAAAAAACGCTCAACATCTCTAATCATCAGGGAAATGCAAATCAAAACCACAATGAGATATCACTTTACTCCAGTGGGTCTGTGGACTTTGAAAGGGGCTGAACTAGCTCCCGCTTGGGTAGATTTCGGATGTCCCATCTACCTCCATTCATTATAGTTTTGAAAACCCCAGTGGCTATCCCTAAAAACTAAATAGACAAATTTTAAAAACAAACTGATATTTGAGGAGCACATGCTCCTCCTACATATAGTTTGGAAGAAGTCAGACCGTCTGGGGGTGATGGGGGGCACGGGGCAGGGCATGTGGCTTCAGGCTCAGAGGCTGCCACAAACTAGCGCACAATCCAGGGCTGGCGGGCTGGGACCGGAGCGCCACTCTTATTTCTACATTTCCAAGACTGACACCCCCTTTTCTTTTCAGGCAGGAGTTAGGGCCTCTTGTCATGCCTGGGTTTGGTTTTGACAATGGTTTTCTGTATTTCTATTTAGATCAATTATGATTTGTACTCAATTTCCAAGTTAGGCGAGATGAGCTTCTTACTATTTCCTCCACATACGGCCTGTTCAGTCAAGCAGAGAAGTTTCCAACGTGAAGAAAACTACTTTTTACAAATTTAGGATAGTAGAGTTATTACATTTGCAGGAAAAAAAATGTGCTGTAATGAGTTTATTTTGGGATGTCAGCCATACTGTGTGTATAAATATCAACACACACTTATACACATACACACATTTTATTTAATGAGGCCTAATTAAGAATTGCTGAATCCCTTTTTGCTGGGCCATGTGGTTTGATCACATGTGTGGACAAATTTAAATGTGGGTGATTTTTAGATTTTACCCATGTGTCAGAGAAGAATAGGACAAGGAACAGGTAGAAGCCCCCAGAGGAGGGTCAGAATGTGGTGACCCTTCAAAGACTAGTCTCTTAGCGTGGTGGGGCTCACATTCATTACCACGGGGCTCTGCAAACTAGGTTTGCAGTTTTATTTCTCTCTCAGATGGAAAACTGTAAAACACAGATTCGTCTTCCTTCTACGGACCTCTCCCACTATACTATGATGAAAGAGGGCCGTTAGGTCTGCATCCAGACTCATGAAAAGCCCTGTGGATGGAGAGTCCTAAAAAAACCTCATATGAGCTGGGGTTCTGCAGAGCTCTGCTGAGTTCCATGAGCACCAAGGAAAACAACTGGGCTCGTTCTGCTAACAAATCTCATTTTAAAGAAAGTTAGGTAAAGGAAGCCATTAGAACAAAAGCAATTGTGGGCACTAATGAAAAGCGGAGAGAAGAGAAAATCAATAATCCCCTGTGTGTGGCTCTACACTGTTCTCTGTGGTCAGGAATCAGGTGGCTTCACCGAGTGTGGATGTATACACTAGGGCTGCAAAAGGATGGGATCCAGTAGACATGGCGGCAGAGACTTCTACACTGTTCTTGGCAAACTGTGTGTGACTGAGAGTCCCAGGCATAAGACAAGGCCTGCTGAATGGGAGGTGCTGGCTTTGCTCTGAAGGGGAAGGGACTGAGCGTGGGAAGAAGAATCCTAACGCCTTGAGGTGACTACAGGACTTTAATGGCCCTCTGGCAGTGGGTCAAATGGTATTCCCCTATGAGATATGTTCTAGTATTGACCCCTGGTACCTGTGAATGTGACCTTATTTGGAAATAGGGTCTTTTCAGGTGTAATCAACTTGTGATGAGATCATATTGGATGACTGTGGTGCTCTGGTCTGAATGTTTGTGTCCGTCAAAAATTCAGCTGTTGAAATCCTAACCCCCAATGTGATGATATTAAGAGGTGAGGCCTTTAGAGGTGATTAGGTAGTCAGTGCAAAGCCCTCATCAATGGGATTAATGCCCTTATAGAAGAGGCACGAGGGAGCTCCCTTACCGCTCCCACTATGTGAGTTTACAACAAAAGACCACTGTCTGGGAAGTGGGCCCTCACCAGACACATGATCAGCCAGTGCCTTGATGTTGGACTTCCCAGCTTCCAGAACCATAAGCGATACATTTCTGTTGTTTATAAGCCTCCCAGTTTATGGTGTTTTGTTATGGCTGCCTGAATGGACTAAGACAGTTGGGCTGTAACTCAGTGCCTGGTATCCTTGGAAGAAGGAAGAAGACCATGTGCTGATGGAGGCAGAGATTGAGCTGCTGCAAGCCAAGAGATGCCAAGGACTGCCAGCAACCACCAGAAGGTAGGAAGAGGCAAGGAAAGATGCTTCTCTAGAAGCTTCAGTGGGAGCAAGGCCCTGCCTATACCTTGCTTTCAGATTTCTGGCCTCTGGAACTATGAGAGAATAAATTTCTGTTGTTTTAAGCTGCTGAATTTGCAGATGTTGGCATGGCAGCCCTAGGAAACTAAGACAGTATAAAAGGGCCATTGCATCAGCCTCAGGGTAGTGGGGGAGGATGAGAAGATGTGGGACAATAGGTGGTGAGTGGGACCCAGAGGTGCTGGCAGGTGAGGAGCGGGGGTCAGGCAGCTTGTCAGCAGTGGTGCAAGTGCACACCACAGGCAGCTGGGAGGGGTGGCTGATTTCTTACTCAGTGGGACTAGGTAAGGACAAGAACAGGTAGCACTCAGGTATTCAGGTAGGGTCAGATTTCTCAGTCCCTGACCCCTATTACCCTATGACATTGTATTTTCTGAAGGTGGCCATGACAATAGCTTCTATCTCACTTGCTCTTTAGAATCTTGCTACTCCCCGATCACACAGTGAGTTCCAGTTCTCTGCCCCTTGAATCTGGGCAGGCTTATGATCTTTTATGTGGAAAAAATGATGCTTCATGATTTCAAGGTTAGGTAATAAAAAGTAATGCTGCTTACGTCTTGTGCACTGGAGCTGTAGACTTGTGCTGAAGCCCGGAACTACCATAAAGCAGTCCAACTGCCCTGTGGCTGCCATGTTGTGAGGAAGCTTAAACTAGCCCATGTGGCAAGACCACATGGAGAAGCCCCAAGACTACATGGAGAGAGAGAGGCCAGGCCATTCTCCAGCTGCTCCCAGCCCCTCTCTCTCAACCTACAATGTTCCAGCTTCAGCCCAACTGATCCTGAGCCCAAACCATCTAACCAAGTTCTTCCTGAATTCCTGACATGCACAACCTGCGAGCAACAAAAAAATTATTATTATTATTATTTTTAGAGACAGGGTCTTGCTATGTTTCTGATGTGTCTTGGATGTTTGGCTCCTCCGAATCTCGTGTTGAAATTTCATCCCCAGTGTTGAATGCGGGGCCTGGTGGGAGGTGTTTGTGTCATGGGGTTAGATCCCTCATGAATGGCTTGGTGCCCTCCCTGAGATAATGCATGAGTTTTTGTTTTATTAGCTCACACAAGAGCTGGTTGTAAGCCTGGCGTCACCTCCTCCCTGTCTTGCTTCTTCTCTCTCATGTGACACAGCTGCTCCCTCTTTGCCTTCTGCCTTGACTGGAAGCTCCCTGAAGCTCTCACCAGAAGCAGGTGCTGGTGCAAGGCTTCTTATATGGTCTGCAGAACTGCGAGCCAAATAAACCTCTTTTCTTTATTAATCATCCAGCCTCAGACATTCCTTTATAGCAGCACAAAACAGACTAATACAGTTGCCCAGCTGGAGTGCAGTGGCTGTTCACAGGAGTGATCACAGCACACTACATATGGCCTAGAACTCCTAGGCTGAAGCAATCCTTCCACCTCAGCCTCCCAAGTAGCTGGGACTACAGGCATGCACCACTACACCAGCTTAAAATACTTTTTTTTAAAGTCACTAAGTTTTAGGGTGCCTTACTCTGCAACCATAGTAACTGGAACCCATTCAAACTTTTGCCCAAATGCCACTTCCCCCATGAGACCTTCTCCGACCCTGGAGGCTGTGACTTCCTACCTTGAAACAACCCTTTTCTCACACAGCCATTGGCTATTCCAGCTCTCAGCATCTTCCTCCATTCAGAGCTCAGCTTTGCTGGTGCCAGTCTCTATTTTCTGTAGTTCCTATGGGAAGCCTCATAAGTCCCATGCCTTTATTATGCAGAATTCACTGTACCCCCACTCCCCGCTCATAAGCCTGCAGGCCACCCCCATCCCAGCTCTCCCAGCAACAAGAGGGCCTCCAGGAACCAGATCTCATCCTTCATAAGAGCAGGGTTCGTCAGCTGTGGTGGCTTACGCCTGTAATCCCAGCACTTTGGGAGGCCAAGGCAAGAGGATCATTTGAGGCTAGGAGTTCAAGACCAGCCTGGGCAACATAGTGAGACTCTGTCTCTACAAATATTAATAATAATAAAAAAAGAGCAGAGTTGATGCTCCAGTGAAGGTGATGGGGTTTTTAATATAGAAGAAAACATTCTTCTAGTTAAACATGAACTGTTAAATGAAAAACCTGTCTGTCTCACCCATGGGGGCTGTGTCTTACTCACCTTTATCCCTAAATTAGTTCAGTGCTTAACAGAGAAAGGGCCATGGATGGATAGATAGATGGAGGATGGGTAAATGAATGAATGGGGAAAAGCACTCAGAAAATATGGAGTGGAATGGGCAGAACTGCAGCACATGAGTGGTGACTGCCCAACTCTGTGCCCACGGAAGGGGCAGCTAAGGGGTCTGTGCACTCTCTCTCTGGGGACCCGCCTCATACTCTTTTTTAAAACACAGAACTACGCATAAAAACTAGCAATCAATCATATTTTGTACTGGAGAGGACTAAAAGCATAAAGACTCCTTTTTTTGTTACTTCAATTTATTAAAAATATTGCTGAAATAGAAATTCACATCCTGTATAAATTGATTCTTGGATCTCCTTTCCCCCACAAGTTTAAGAAAAGTTCATTCAACCCATATACATGTTCCAAGTCTTTTCACGTGTACACATTTCATTTTAAGAAAAAATATTATAATGCTTTGTGGCCTTTGCAGTTGACCACAGTGTGGTGAAGTCTTTATGAGTCTATCTCTAAAGGGGGAGAAATGATACAGCACAGTGTGGGATTCTGGAGTCGATACGGTCAATACTGCTGGCATTGTTTACAGCCAATCACTTACCAGGAAGACAGGACCGGTGGAGAAAGGAAATTACCCACCTGTCCACATAATTGCACCAATTGCTTGAATTGGTTCATAGGCCATAAAAAAGTCAATCCAACAGACGCATAAAGAGATACAAATGAGAGTAGATCTTTGTTATTATTTATTTTCATTTGTAGCCACATTTAAGCACCTTATTCATTGAAAGCAGGATGGCATTTCTGATAAATTATCTTGTCATTCTCCACTTTATCGTGCCTTCCTTTTATTGGAAGTTTTATTTTCCCTCCTATTCTTTTTATGTTTTGATTACTATACCACTGTGCCTGGATTCTGTGGAAAGGGAGGGCATGTTATGAGGTGAAGAAAAGTATCCTTTGTTGTACATGGACTAGGTCCAGGCAGAGCCTTATATTTCTTATGTAACTTGTCCCATTTAATCCCAACCACTCCCTGCCCCATGGGGAAGTCACTATTCTTAGCTCCGTTCTACAGAGGAGGAAACTGAGGTTCAGAGAAGGTAAGTCACTTGCCATACAACTACCGAGCAGATTCAAATTCAGGGCTGCCTGTCTTACCCAAAGGTCTTGCTTTGCTTGTTGAACAAGTTCACACAATTCCTTATCCAAAAGGTTTGAAGCCAGATGTGTTTTGAAATTCAGTAGGGTATGGAATGAGAATATGACCCATTTTCCATATAGGACTTAATACTCCCAGTGGGAGCTGGAGTAGCACCCTGTAATCAAACCCATTAATATTTTAGCAGTGAAACATATCAACATTCAAACTAAATGGGATAAATACAAAGTACAAAATATCTCATTTTTTTGGATGCCAAATAATTTCGAGCCTCTCTTATAAAATTTTTTTTTTATTTTCAGAACTTTTAGATTTCATTAATTTGGTTGAGGAACTGTGGGCTGGTGCTGTCCTGGCTCCGAGGATCGAGTTGGCACACACGTGTCCTCTTTCTCAGAGACCTCTGACATGGAACATGCTAGAGCTAAAACGAGACAACATAAAACAAAAACTGGATGTTGTTTGTCATTGGGCAGATTTATAACCACTTGGCATTTAAAAAATGAAAATGGCTTTAGGGACAAATTGGGAGCAGAACGATCATAGTCCTTCACACACTAGCACACTAGGGATCCCCCACGGTCTCCGTGACCAGATCTTGCCCAGGGCCCGCTGAGCTGTAATTCTAAACTGCCGTCCACACAGCAGAGCCATGGGGACCGCCTGTGAAACCGAGACCCTGTTGGTCTTCTCGGCCCTCCCCTTTCAGAGCTCCCCTCTGGGAACTGGTAGGGGTATCAGAGTGCCACCGGTATTTGTCACGAGTAATTGGATTGACCCTTTGAAGAAAAGGTTAGTTCAGATAAAATGAAATTTCTAAGTGAAGAGCCAGACCGCCATTCTGGAATATCTGTAGTTTACTTGGAGGATGGGTTTTCAGCTCTTGTTCTATTATTCCACAGTCTGTCTCACAAGATAAGCGGATTGTTTCTGCCCTGCCCACACCACCCCCCAGCAGCTCTGTCCCTCTTGTTGGTGCCATTTGACTCCCCTCCCTACATCCCTGTAGTCACAACTGGTTGGGCCAAGCTGGACCGTTCTTACTTTTTTGTCTTGGATTTTAATTACAAGATGCAGAAACTGAGTCAATCAGGTGGTTAAGAACTCTGGGTTTGTAAATCACGGTCTACATCCATCCGTACCCTTGACTTTCCCTCCCTCTGCTGTGCTGTAGAGGAACAGAAACCCAGAAGCTGGTCCTCACGGAAGAGATTTGGAGAGAGTGAGTCCTGATAAATTTTCTTTTAGGGCAGGGTGCGCCAAGGTTATCTAAACAATCAAGAGACCAAGGGTTGGTGGGATCAGAGGTTGATAGCTCCCGGACACTTCCTACCTAGATAAGCCGCTGTGATTTGTGTGATTTATGGTGGGGGTCTTGAGCCACACAATACCAGGCTGACCTCTGGAGGGAGTGATACACGGTCACTCTGCCTTGCCTATGTTATTAAACCCCCAATAAAAATTCCAGACACCAAGACTCAGGTGAGCTTCCCTGGTTTACGATCCTTAATGCGCGTTATCACTCATCATTGATAGAATTCAGTGCGTCCATGTAACCCAACTGGGAGAGCACATCTGGAAACCTGGCCTGGTCTCTCCTGGACCTGCCCAGTGGGAAGGGCTTTTCCATTGCTGACTTTAATCTCTATCCTTTCACTGTAATAAACTAACTATGAGTATAACGGCTTTTTAAAGTTCGGTGAGTCCTTCTAGTGAATCACTGAACCAAAGAGTGGTCTTGGTGGCCAAACACAGCTACAAAATTTTAACGTCTTAATACAGTAAAAGTTTACTTGCTGCTCACATAAAGTATGATGCACAACTGGCTGCTCTGGCGGCCAACCCTCCTCTGAGCAGCTGGGGAACTGGGCTCTGCCATCTCAGAGTCCACTGTGTCTCGTCACACAGGTGGCAGAATGAGGGCAAGGAAGAACATGCAGGATGTTTTAGGGGTCAGGGTTGTAAGTTTAACTCTCACTTCTGCTCAGATTCTATTGGCCAGAATCCAGTCACATGGTGCCAGCCTAATGCAAGGGAGGTTGGGAAGAACAGTCTTCTGTGTCACCAAGAAGAGGAATAAAATTGGTAAATATTTAACCAGTCTTTATCACACACATCAAATCCCTGATTTCATGGATATTAACGCTTAAGGCAAGTCAAATTTGTGTAAGTATAAAAAAAATGTTGGTTTTAAGAAAGAGATCATAAAAGAAAAAGTAAATACTAAAGCAGGTAGTGCATAATATGTCAAGAATCCTGAAAGTGGTAGGGGAATAACTGAAGTTTGGAAAACACTGGACCAGATGGTGGGTATGGGGACACTTCAGCTACCACATGCTTCTCTGATGGTGGCACCAGCTAGTGGATGCCCAAGTCTCCGATGAGTTTGCTCGGTCTGTTAGTTTATGATTTTAAGAGTTTGCAATTCTGAGTCAATCTGCCTATTGAAATCTAGGATAGCGAAAATTAATGGCCAAAAAATCCTATTTCTTTTTAACATTACGCTATGTCCAATAAAATTGAATAAACATTTAATTTTAACTCAAAATTTATTCTTGGGAGTGAGTACAAGAAAAACTCTTTTTTAGCGCTAAGTACATTATTTTTCTCTTTTTAAAGGAAGATCCATCTTGGCCTAGTACAGAATTTTCCCTTCAAAACTTTTGGCTTATTCCTGGTATATGATTTAAATGGCTTACGAACATTTTCTTGTGAAAGATGTAGCAAGATGTTTTCAAGCCCAGGAATAACTTTTGACAGCTGACAAATCTTCTGAATGCAGTGAACTTGTTAAAAGCATGTTTCTAGGTAAACTTTTGTTCACCCTGTGAAGCTCAAACAGAACAAAGACAAACAATACCACAAACAAAACTATACTGGCAGAAAGCGGTATTAGAAAATTAGCATTCTGCACTGCCAAATGTTCCCTTGCCTGGTAATAACCTTTTATAACATAGCAAAATAATTTTTTTAAATTTCAAAATATTAAGGGAGTACGAATGTTTTCATTACTTGGCTACATTGTATAATGCTAAGTCAGGGCTTTTAGTATGCGTGGTCACCAGAACAGTGTTCGTTGTACTCAGTAGGTAAGTTTTTATCTCTCACCCCACTCCCACTCAAGCAAAATAATTTAAATACATCCAGGCTCCTAGAGGTTCCATATGAGTCTGATCATGGAAAATTCTAGCATTTCTGGAATCTGAGGAGTTCAAGGGGTCACTTGTTCATCCCTCTGCCTTGGTCAGGGCTGCCTGAAGATGACTCCAGCGCTGTAGCAACTGATGGACCAGTTGTGAGCTCTTTTTTCCAGCAGAACTCTCAACTGGCGTTTAAGGATGCACATGTCAGGACAACCTTGGAAGCTGATGAGTAATTTTTACCCAAGGTAGTAGAGCCGTACATTGATTTAGTCTACTATTTTGAAAGAAAATGGCAGTCTTTAAGGTGTTCAAATAGATTAATTTCCTATAATATTGAACAGCTTTCAGTGAAATTTGGTAGACAGTGAATATGGGGAAACCTGACTGCTTTGAGGGTGGTTCTCCGTTCACACTACAACACCTTATCTTCAAAAATCTTAAAAAAGAAGACTCCAGAAACTTTTGTCAACTGTAGGTGGTATATACGGGTAGCAGTGAGATGCCTACAAATAACTTAGAAATAAGGTGGATTAATTAAATATAAATAAATTAGACTAATTAAATAAAATTAAATGGGAGGAGTTGGCCCATGGGAGTCTAGATATAAGGTCGCTGAATTAAGTAGAATAAATTAGGCTACTTAAATAAAATTAACTGGGAGGCATCAGCCCATGGGAAGAACTCCTTTACTTCTCATTTAATCAGTGATACTAATAGTGCAATAAAGAACATATTTATCATAGCATAAAAAGTGGGGTTAAGAGACACAAACTCTGCCAAAGCATGAATATCACTGCCCGGGCTAGGAACCTACTTGTGGGACACAGTGAAATCATAGGAAATGTTCTCTTATAAATAGTTCTTATCTTGGCTCACACAAAATATCCCTCAGCACAATCTATCTACATTGTATGCTGTACATACAACCTTCTAATTACTAATCTGGCTTCCTGCAATACTGGAGATAATGAAACCCATTCTAGCTAAATTAAGCAGAAATTACGTTTATTACAGGCTCTTGGATGGCTCACAAACTCTCCAGGAGGGCTAGAAGGTTATGCTTGGGTGCTCTGCAGCCTGGAGCAGTCCTCATGATGGGATGGTTCCAGGGACAATCCCACTGACTCCACCCCTGGTCATAGACATACTAGCAGAATTCACTATTGATGCTGGAAAGTAGATACCCAATTGTTGGCTACTGCTTTCATAAAAGTACCTTTACTGCCATCCTCTTAAAAAAAAAAACAGATTCTGCACAGTGCTAAGTCAAAATTTCATATGAGTACATCTGATTGGAAAAACCCAGGTCACATGCCTTTACCTTGGCTTCAAGGGAGTCTGGGAAGCACACTCTCTAAGTCTACCATGGGAGATGCCACTCACGAAGGGCAAAGTCCCCAAATAGAGAGATGGTGACAAAGGTCCACCACAAGAGACGAACCAGACAGAGGAGTTAGCCTTCTAGTTATGGATTACCATGTTTGCCACTATAAATGAATACACTGACCATTTTATTTTATTCATTTGTTTTAATCCCAGAGCATCTGGCTTCCTCTGGGAGTAATAGAAAAACCCAGTTTCTAAACTTGCAAGGCTGTGAAACAAACTTGAGCCGTGATAAACTCATTAGCCTAATGCCATCCTGAGTAAGGCCCTCCACTCCCAGCCAACCAGCCAGCTTTTGCCTGGTCACACCTTCTTGTTTACTCCATATTTCAATAAAAATGTCTTAGACCATCTATAAATCAATTCCAAGGCCAAAATAGAACTATAGGAATGGATTCACCAGTGAGTGCTTTTTTGATGAACATGAATCTCTATTTTAAATGTGCTAAGCAATATACATAACCTAAACTTTTGTACCCCCATAATATGCTGAAACAAAAAAAAAAAAGAAAAGAAAAAAAATGTACTAAGGTTGGGCTCTGGGAACCATAGCATCTGGATTGATGGGTGGGCAAGAGGCCCACATGCCCATACATGGGTGAGGGTGGTCTGCCAGGGGTGGAGGCAATGTTTGCAGAGAATTTAAAAACAATAAAAGCAATGAAAAGTCAATTTGCTGTTTATTATCACCATGTGTGGACAAATCTAAATAATGTCAGTGATAAAATACTTGTGCCTAAAAACATCTTTTTATGGGTCTATATCGTAATAATTATTAGAATTACTGTTTTTTTTTTTTTTTTGTAGTTACGAAAATTGGTACTTTTTTTTTTTTTTATTTCAGCTCATCATGGGGGTACGTAAGTTCAGGTCATATACATTGTCCCTGTCCTGCCCATCCCCCCGAGTCAGAGTCCCAAGCGCGTCCGCTCCCACTCTCCAGACAGTGCGCCTGGCACTCACCATGTATTCATACCTCGATCCCCTCCCCCCCCCACCTCCCTGGGTCTGCACCCTCAAGCATGACCATTCCCCAGAGGGTGCGCAACGCACTCGTCATGTAGGCATACACCCATCCCCTCCCCCCACCCCCCCATCCCAGTCTGATATCCAATTGGTATCCTTCCCCGATGTACATTTAGGTGATGATCAGGGAAACCAGTTTTCTGGTGAGTACATGTGATGCTTGTTTTTCCATTCTTTGGATACTTCACTTAGTATAATGGGTTCCAGCTCTCTCCAGGAGAACCAAAGAGATGTCATATCATCGTTATTTCTTATAGCTGAGTAGTACTCCATGGCATATATATACCACACATATACCACAGTTTACTAATCCATTCGTGGATTGATGGGCAGTTGGGTTGTTTCCACATCTTTGCGATTGTGAATTGTGCTGCTATAAACATTCGGGTACAGGTGTCTTTGTTAAAGAATGACTTTTGTTCTTCTGGGTATATGCCCAATAATGGAATTGCTGGATCAAATGGTAGGTCTACTTGAATCTGTTGAAGGTATCTCCATATTGCTTTCCATAGGGGTTGCACTAGTTTGCATTCCCACCAGCAGTGTATGAGTGTTCCTGTCTCTCCGCATCCATGCCAACATGTGTTGTTTTAGGATTTTTTGATAAAGGCCATTCTCACCGGAGTTAAGTGGTATCTCATTGTGGTTTTGATTTGCATTTCCCTGATGATTAGGGATGTTGAGCATTTTTTGATACTTTTTTTGGCCATTCTTATGTCTTCTTTTGAAAAATTTCTATTCATGTCCTTTGCCCATTTTTTGATAGGATTGTTTGATTTTTTCTTGCTGATTTTCCTGAGTTCTAAATAGATTCTTGTTATCAGTCTTTTATCTGATGTGTAGTATGCGAAAATTTTTTCCCATTCTGTAGGCTGTCTGTTTATTTTCGTGACTGTTTCTTTGGCTGTGCAGAAGCTTTTTAATTTAATCAGGTCCCATTCGTTTATTTTTGTTGTTACTGCAATTGCCTTAGGGGTTTTCTTCATAAATTCTTTGCCTAGACCAATGTCT
Organism: Lemur catta; assembly: GCF_020740605.2. NCBI lineage: Eukaryota > Metazoa > Chordata > Mammalia > Primates > Lemuridae > Lemur > Lemur catta. The sequence continues at coordinate 78,216,199 of NC_059137.1, forward strand.
GTGAGAGTCTTTCCTACATTTTCTTCTAGAATTCTAATCGTTTCCCATTTAAGGTTTAAATCTGTTATCCACCGTGATTTGATTTTTGTGAGAGGTGAAATCTGTGGGTCCTGTTTCAGTCTTCTACATGTGGCTATCCAGTTTTCCCAGCACCATTTATTGAATAGGGACTCTTGTCCCCAGAATATGTTTTTGTCTATTTTGTCAAAGATTAGATGGTTATATGAGGATGGTTTTATATTTGGGTTTTCTGTTCTGTTCCACTGGTCTGTGTCCCTGCCCTTGTGCCAATACCAAGCAGTTTTAAGCACCACAGCTTTGTAGTATAGTTTGAAGTCTGGCAAATCAATACCTCCCATTTTGTTTTTATTGCTTAAGATTGCTTTTGCTATACGGGGTCTTCTCTGTTTCCATACAAAGTGTATAATTATTTTTTCTAAATCTGTGAAAAATGATGTTGGTAATTTAATAGGAATTGCGTTGAATCTATAGATTACTTTGGGTAGTATAGACATTTTAAAGATGTTAATTCTTCCAATCCATGAGCATGGTATGGATTTCCACTTATTTACGTGTTCTGCAATTTCCTTCCTTAGCGTTTCATAGTTCTCTTTATAGAGGTCCTTTACCTCTTTAGTTAAATATATTCCTAGATATTTTATTTTCTTTGTTGCTATTTTGAAAGGTATTGAGTCCTTAATTTGGTTCTCCGATTGAATGGTATTGGCATATATGAATGCCTCTGATTTGTGTGTATTGACTTTGTAACCTGAGACATTACTGAATTCGTTAATTAATTCCAGGAGTCTCTTGGTTGAGTCCTTGGGGTTTTCCAGATACAACATCATATCATCAGCGAAGAGTGAGAGTTTGATCTCTTCTGTCCCTATTTGGACACCTTTGATTCTGCTCTCTTGTCTGATAGCTCTCGCAAGGACTTCCAATACAATGTTGAAAAGTAATGGGGACAGTGGGCAGCCTTGTCTGGTTCCAGTTCTGAGTGGGAATGCTTTCAATTTTTCCCCATTCAGTATGATGTTGGCTGTGGGTTTGTCATATATGGCTTGTATTATTTTTAGGTAGGTCCCATTTATGCCTATGTTGTTAAGTGTTTTTATCATAAAAGGGTGTTGAATTTTGTCAAATGCTTTTTCTGCATCTATTGAGAGGATCATATGGTCTTTATTTTTGCTTCTATTTATGTGGTTAATTACATTTATAGATTTTCGTATGTTGAACCACCCCTGCATCTCTGGGATGAAGCCTACTTGGTCGTGATGAATTATTTTTTTAATCAGCACTTGGATACGATTTGCTAGGATTTTATTGAGAATTTTTGCATCTACGTTCATGAGAGAAATTGGTCTGTAGTTTTCTTTTTTTGTTGCATCCTTTCCTGGTTTTGGTATCAATGTTATATTGGCTTGGTAGAATGTGTTGGGGAGAATTCCATCCTTCTCAATATTGAAGAATAGTTTATGTAGGATGGGCACCAGTTCATCTTTGTATGTATGGTAAAATTCAGGTGTGAACCCATCTGGACCAGGGCTTTTCTTTTTGGGAAGGTTTTTTATTGCTGTTTCAATTTCAGTTCTTGATATTGGTCTATTCAGGAATTCTATTTCTTCCTGATTGAGCTTGGGAAGGCTGTGTGTTTCTAAAAATTTGTCCATTTCCTCCTCATTTTCCAATTTGTGTGCATAAAGATTTTTGTAATATTCATGGATAATGTCATGGATCTCTGTGGCTTCGGTTGTGATTTCTCCTTTTATGTTCCTGTTGGAAGTTATTAAAGATTTTTCTTTTCTGCTCTTGGTTAGTCTAGCCAGTGGTGTGTCTATTTTATTTATCTTTTCAAAGAACCAACTTTTTGTTTTATTAATTTCCCTTATAGTATTTTTGTTGTCTTTTTCATTTAATTCTGATTTGATCTTAACAATTTCTCGCCTTCTGCTGGGTTTGGGGTCAGTCTGTTCTTCTTTCTCCAGCTCTTTGAGTCTATTCATTAAGTTGTCTATTTGTAAGTTGTCTGTCTTTTTGAAATAGGCATTTATGGAAATGAATTTTCCTCTCAGGACTACTTTAGCTGCATCCCATAGATTTTGATAAGTTGTGTCACCTTTGTCATTTAATTCAAAGAATGTTTTGATTTCTGACTTAATTTCTTCCTTTACAAAATTGTTATTCAGAAGAAGGTTGTTTAGCTTCCATGACCTTGAGTAGGGATGAGAGTTCCTGTTAGGGTTCATTATTACTTTTATTCCATTGTGATCTGAGAAGATGCAGGGTATGATTTCTATTTTTTTAATTTTTTTAAGACTTGCTTTATGGCCTAGGATATGGTCAATCTTAGAGAATGTTCCGTGAGCCGATGAGAAGAATGTATATTCAGTGGATTTAGGGTAGAATGTCCTGTAGATGTCAGTCAGGCCCATTTGTTCTAGCATTCTGTTTAAGTCTACTATGTCTTTGCTTATTTTCTGCTTGGAGGATCTGTCCTGTGCTGTCAGTGGGGTGTTAAAGTCTCCAACTATTAAAGTGTTGTTGTCTATCATTTGGTTTAGATCGAGTAGGATTTGCTTTATGAATCTGGGTGCACCTAGATTGGGTGTATATATATTAAGTATGGTTATGTCTTCTTGTTGAATTGTGCCTTTCACCAGTATGTAGTAACCGTCTTTGTCTTTTATTACTTTTGTTGGTTTAAAGACTAAGTTATTGGAAATTAAAACTGCCACACCAGCTTTCTTTTGGCTACCATTTGCTTGAAATATCAAGTTCCATCCTTTTATTTTCAGTCTAAATGCATCTTTGCCGGTTAAGTGTGTTTCCTGAAGGCAGCAGATACTTGGTTTGTGTTTTTTTATCCATTGGCCCAGTCTATGTCTCTTGAGTGGGGAATTCAGGCCATTGACATTTAGTGAGAGAACTGATAATTGTGACAGATTTCTGTTTATCTTATTGGGTAGAACTTCTTTTCTATGTTTTCTCTCTTGAGCCATTGTGGTGGCTAGAATTTGATCTTTAGTTCTTGGGTGGTTTTACATTCGTGGGTCTTTGTTGTGATGATCCGTGTGTAACTCTCTTTTGAGTACTTCTTGGAGGGGTGGTCTTGTCTTGGTGAATTCCCTCAGTCCTTGTTTATCTGAGAATGTCTTAATTTCTCCTTCATATAGAAAGCTTAGCTTAGCTGGGTACAAGATTCTAGGCTGGGCATTATTCTGTTTCAGAAGAGTGAGAATGGGGCCCCAACTTCTTCTTGCTTGTAAAGTTTCATTTGAGAAATCTGGCGTAATTCTAATGGGTCTCCCTTTGTATGTTACTTGTTTCTTTCTCCTTACAGCTCGAAGAAGGGTCTCTTTAGTGGATATTTTGGTCAGTCTGACGACTACGTGGCGTGGTGTTTTCCTATTTGCTATGAATCTACCAGGGGTTCTTTGAGCTTCTTGAACCTGTATATCTAAAGTTTTAGCAAGGCCTGGGAAATTTTCTTCTATTATGTCTTCAAATAGTTTATCCAGCCCTTGCTTATTATCTTCTTCACCTTCAGGGATGCCTATAACTCTCACGTTAGGTTTCTTCACATAATCCCACATTTCTTGAAGACTCTGATCTTTTTTCTTATTTCTTTGCTCTATCTCTGTGACTGTCTTATTTAATTGGAAAGAGTTATCTTCGATTTCTGAGATTCTGTCTTCTATTTGATCTACCCTGTTCTTGAGACTTTCCACTGTGTTTTGTAGCTCCCTGAATAAATCTCTCATTTCTAGGAGTTCAGTTTGGTTTTTCTTCAATATGTCTATTTCTTTAGTGAATTTTTCTTCCAAATCCTGGAATTTTTTTGCGGTTTCTTTGCGTTGGATATCAATTTTTTCTTGTATATCATTCAGCTTATTTATAACCCAAGACTGAAATTCTTTTGGTAACATGTTGGTATTCTGAAACTGGCTTGTGCCAAGTGGAGGAGAGTTGGTATTTCTCTTTGGGGGCGAGGTTTCTGTTTGGTTTTTTGTGCTCCCCATATTTTTCCGCTGAGCCCTTCCCATCTGGCTCTATCGTTAGATCTTTTCTCACAGCTTTAGTCTAGTTAACAGCACGTCTTGTACTCTGTTCTTAGGCTGTGAAACAGTCTAGGAATGTTGCTTCCTTTATCTATAGGGGGAGACTGTTGTGTGCTGTTTAGAGTTTTTTTTCTATCTCAGTTGGGGGACTGCTTCTGATGGGTCCACCCCCAGAGGGTTGGCTTGACCTAAGACCAGTTTGGCAAGTTAAATCACTGTGTTGTGGACTTTCAGTTAGTAGGCAGGATTCACACTATTTGCAAGCAGAAAGCCTCTTCTCCCTCTCTTTTTCTTTCCCTTCTTTCTTCTTTTTTTTTTTCTTCTCTTTTCCTCTTCCTTCTTCTTCCCCCCCTGACTTTTGGTTCTTCCTCTGGGTGTGTGGTTTCTGTCTCTTTCTGCAGGAAAGACACTGGCTAGGCAGAGGAGGCAGTGCCCTCACTCCCTCAGTGCCCCAGCTGCTGCAGCTCCCACGGGCAAGGGTCTACACTGTCCCAGTGTTCCCAAGGTCCAGGCTCCACACTCTTGCGTCTGGGGAAGCACTCAGTGTTCACACCTGGGAAGGGGACCTGGAGAGGGTCTATGGATCAGGGGATGGAGCCTCCTGGGGAGCCGCCTGGCACCCTATGGCTCTGCAGCAGTTAGACCTTGGCCCGCACAATTGCTGCTGCCCACCCGCAGATCACTGGTACTGGGGGGCAATATTCAGGGACCAATAGGAATCAGAGCTGGGGGTCTGGAGCACTCAGGAGTATACAGTAGCTCCTGGGCTGGAGGGCCACCGGAAAGGAAAAAAGAAAAAAAGAAAAAAAAAGAGAAAAAGAAAAAAAAAAAGAGAGAGAGAGAAACAATATGAATAACAAGGAGAATAAAGAGAAAACAAGAAAGAAAAGAGAAAGAAAGAAAGAAAGAAAGAGAGAAATAAAAAAAAAAAAAAGAAAAAATCTCGCTTTAATATTTCACGCTCGCGGCCCCTCGCCTCGGTGCAGGTCCGCGTCTGTCCCTTTAAGAGATAGGGCACCGGAGACCCGCCAGAGTCCAAGCTCTCGCCCGCCTATGTCACCTGTCCTCGGAGCTCCAGGTCTCCCGCGGTGATTCTGCACCGATTTCAGTCAGATCCCTGACCGAGTGGATGTGGGGGTCAGTGGGGAGATCAAGCCGCTCTGCTGTGGGGCCGAACCCGCCCCACTCGCCGGTGAGGCAGGTACGGCCGTCCCGCACTCCGCTGTCTGTTTTCCGTCCCGCACTCTCCAAATTATCTCGGTCTGATTTCCCACTCGCCTCTGTTTTTTCCTGTTCCCCGTGTCCCACGGTGATTCTCCGTGGGTTCACCTCACCCTTCCTGTGGAGGAGCAATCCTCAGAATTACTGTTGAGACTTAAAAATAATACATACCTCAGCTTCAGATTAGCACATTTTTCTTTCTCTCTTTCTTTCTTTCTTTTTTTTTTTTTTTTTGAGACAGAGTCTCACTGTCTTGCCTGGGCTAGAGTGCCGTGGCGTCAGCCTAGCTCACAGCAACCTCAAACTCCTGGGCTCAAGCAATCCTCCTGCCTCGGTCTCCTGGGTAGCTGGGACTACAGGTGCACACCACCATGCCCGGCTAATTTTTTCTATTTTTAGTTGTTTGGCTAATTTCTTTCTATTTTTACTAGAGACAGGGTCTTACTTTTGCTCAGGCTGGTCTTGAACTCCTGAGCTCAAGCAATCCTCCCGCCTCAGCCTCCCAGAGTGCTAGGATTACAGGCTATTTTTTATTGTTTAATAAAGATTGTATTCTACATCGAAGTTAATTTGGAGAACTCTCTGTCATGCAGTGGGCCTCCGATGTATGCAGACTCAGCCATGCTTTTGTTTTCCAAGTGAATGGGAAACTCTCCGCAATTGTTCCAGCTTGCTCAGAGCACGTCTCCAAACCCTGTGAGGCTGCATATCTCCGTGTTTGAATAGTAGGTTTGAAAAAACAATGATACTCCAATGATTATCAGGACAAAAACTCAGAATCAGAGTTATTTTAATTCTGTCATGCTATGTGACCACTTAGAGTTTTCTTCTTTAAAATTTGAAACAGTAAATCCAAAGTGTAACATTTTTGTTTGTCTGGGAGCAGTGGCTCATGCCTGTGATCCTAGCACTGTGGGAGGCCAAGGTGTGAGGATTGCTTGAGGCCAGGAGTTCAAGACCAGCTGAGCAACATAGGGAGACACCATCTCTGCAAAAAATAAAAAAATTAGCCAGGTGTGGTGGTGCTACTTGGGAGGCTGAGGTAGGAGGATTACTCGAGCCCAGGAGTTCAAGGCTGCAGTGAGCCATGATGATGCCACTGCACTGTAGCCCGGGCAACAGAACAAGACTTTGTCTCAAAAAAAAAAAAAAAAAAAAAAACAACTCAAAAAACAAAAACAGTTTTTGTTTGGTAAGTGTGAATATTAGTTCATAAGTGAACTAGTTTAAAAAGTTTTGAATAATATCTTTAAAACAGAAATTTCTTTTCTTTAAATTGTTAATTGCTTTAAAATAAAGAACAAACACATCAAAAATGATTATTATTCAAAGAACATGATTATAACTGAAAATAATTTTGTCCTACAGAAAATAGGGTGTTAAAAAAATGATCTGTTCCAAGTGTCAAATATACTAGGTCCCCTGTAGGGGTTTCTCAAGGTCCCTGAGGATTTAGGATAATAATACTGACGGTTAACCCTATTTTCACCATGGCAAAGTAAGTGAGATGACTTCAACACTGGCCCTGTGGCATTCTTTCCAGCATTTTTGCAAATATTATGCTTAAAATAAACAAACAAAAAATAAAGAACAGCAACAAATCATTGCTTCCATGTGACAGCAAAGAACTAAACATAAAATTAATAATAGCAACACTAAGTTACTTTTTCCTTGGGATCTTGGTCTGTCACCGTCAACTCTAGGTTCCCACTTTAATGAGCAGTTTTCTCAAAAAGGGTGCTGACTCTGTGCTAGGTGTCCTATCACAACATCCTGCTGTCCCCTGGGATCCTCAAAGCCATCCTGGGAGGTAGATCCCGGTGTCATCCTAGTTTGGAGATGAGGAAACAGGGGAGTGGAGAGGATGAACCATTTGTCTGAAGTCGCACAATCAGGAAGTTAAAGGAGCTGGGATTTCTGTTTCCAAAGCCAGATTTTTCCCTCTCCGTTGTGCTACCTCTGAAGAGCAGAAATTTATCACCTCCAGTTGTCCAACGATCACTTACAGAGCTTGCCGAGATCTTAGGCTTATGGCTAGTCTTTTTTTGCTTCCATACTTTGTTGCTGCTCAGAACTAAAAAGTGCTGAGGCAGGAGGCACGGGCTGTGGTTAAGTAGAATAACGGCTGCTAACACCACGAGCGCCTTCCCTCACCCAGGCCCCATGCCGGGGCTGTCTTTGCACCCCAACTTTGGGTCTTCGCTGTGCCAACTTCTCAGAGGAGGAAACTGAGGCTCAAGGACGAGAAGCAGCACCTCTAAGCTGCGAACCCCAGCAGTCTGACCACAGAGCAGATGATCTGACTGCCACCTTCGCAGATCCTCCCACCGTCTCCCTGCCAAGTGCTTCTATTCCTAGTCTGGGTGGAAAAGCATAGACTTGCTTTGCTTGTAGCTTTCAGGTACGGAACTCTCATACCACTGCTCTAAGGACCAGGCAGCTGTCATAGTCTCAACGCCTGCTGAGCTCTGGGATGTCCCAGTGACTTACAGAATCAAAACCCAGGCTTGACTGGGAGAGGAAGGGCAGAGGGGAGGATTGGGGTGGAGGGACAGAGGGAATGCCAGTGGGGTCCCCCCTCCCTCCTTTCCCAGCCTGATGTAAGCGCGACTGGGCTTCTGCCGGCTGCCATTTCAATAATTTGCTTTTTATGTACCTATTCATTTATTTAATTTTTTAGATAGGCAACGTGTTCACATGGTTCAGATATCAAAATGTGTAAAGGACACCCAAGGGAGCATCTCTCTTCCCCCTCAAGTCACCCTGTACCCCCACCCTGGGCTAACCTGTTGCAGTCACTTATGTATACTTCCAGTTTGGTTACATGGGCAACAGTGAAAATATAAGCAAATACTATATATATTTATGCCAGCTCTTTTACAAAATATGGTAACACTCTCTACATACCATCCTGCACTTTTAGTTTAATGAGCTTTTCCAGGGGGGATGGGAGAGAGGAGATGAAGACTATCTGGTAACTATTCAGGAATGTACACAATTACTCAGTGGGTTTCAGAGCCGTGAATCTGGGCAATGTCTACTAGTTCAGACTAGTAAGGAAGTGTTGGACTTCTTTCTTACTTTCTTATTTCTTTATTTCCCTCCCTCTCACCCTCCTTTCCTTCCTTTTGCTCTCTTTTCCTTTTTCTTTCCCTTCGTCTCTTCCTCCCTCCCTTTCTCTCTATTTATTTTGGAGTGAGGTCTCTAGGTATTTGCTACTATCTCGACCTGCCGGAGTGTTGTTGACCTTGATCTTTGCTGCTGGGGTAGAGGCTCCCACCAAGCAATTGCCCCCAGTTCGGTTCTACTGCACAACACTCCTTATGCTGTGCAGAGACGGGTTTCTGCTGGCAGATTGTTTCCAGTCAAAATGAGCAGATATGTTCTTGTCAGCTTTAGTGAGAAATTCAAAGTAAAGTTTGTGTCTTGAAATTAATCTCGCCTATCGAGTGTAATTGTGCTTGGGTAAATACTCAGCAAACAATCACACTATTTCTGCTTCACTCCTCCCGGGAATGCAAACCTTGGTGGTGCCAGTTTGGAGGAGCCCTTTGAACTGCTCTTGTCAAAACACCATGTGGGGATTCTTCTGCCGGGGCCAGCGTTACACGGCACTGCCAATTCTCACTCAGTGTTTCGATAAACATGTTCAGTGGAAGTCAACCGGTTACTTCGAGGAGCTAAATAAATTTGGGAATGAGATCCATGTATTAATAGCGAAGTGAGGAACAGGGCAGGAATTCCTCATCCCTTATTCAGGGATAGTTCCCTTCTTTCTGCCCTGCAGACTAGTTTAATCTCAACCTCGAATGTGCCAGATACCTGATCCTGGGAGGGTGGGGGTGGATTGGAGATAAATCTGCCCTTTGTTCATCCAGCAATTTAAAAATAGTTTGGCAATAATTCAAATTCCTTGGAGGAGACGTTTACATAGTAGGTCTCTTATGCTTCCTCCTACAGCCAGGGTCTCCTGCAGGCCCTGAAAAGCATCATGAACTTTCCGGCACCACGAAGAGAGGTGTTGGCGCCAGGGTCTCTGTCTGGCCTGAAGTAGCTCCTACGTCCTGCATGATCTCCAGCTCCAGGTGGTCACGAGTGGAAAAGATTCAGGGGCCTTTGGCTTTCAATGTATCATTCAGGAGTTTTTCCTTTTTCCACAAACATGTTATTTTGAAAAATAACCGGAGGCAATGGGCTTCCACAGGAAGTGGTCTCCCTGGCTTTGGACTTGCAGGGAGGGAGGGGTGAGGCTGCCGTTAGTAGCACAGTTGGTGCTAAGACAGAGGGTTAACTTCTAGGGTTTCCTCGGCTCCCCCTGGGAGAGATGTGTGGGCAGCCCTGTAATTCACCCCCGTGATCTGTGGTGGCCTTGGGTGGGTTTCAGGCTACATGGTTTGGACAAAGAGGAAGAAACAAATCCTCTGCTAGATAAAGGCAGGTGTTAATGATCAGCTTTATCGTGGATTCTGTGTCCCTGTGTGCACACGAGAACTTCCAGGTTCTTACACCTCCTTCCCTCCATTCCAGAGTATTTGGGGCTGGGTTAGTTTTGGCCCAGAGAGGGAAAGCGGCTTCTCTGGTGAGGTCAGGCATTAGGTCTGGGGTGGGGAAGGGGGAAGATCTATCTTCCTCTTCCTCTGAGCAGAGAATCTCCTCTTTCAGAATCCCTGTGGTTTGCTCAACTCTCTGTTCTCTTTCTCCTACTCCCTACCTGGAGGTCACAAGGGCCCCAGTAGAGCAGGGGACTGTGGCCCAGGGGCCCTACCTTCTCAAGGCAAGTAAGTTATTTTTCTTCTGGGGCCGTTCTCCCCACCGTCACTGCTTCTCCTGTCTTCCCCATGGTTTCTAGTGTCTTTGTGTCCTCAGGCAACTCAGGGCTCCCATTGTTCCTGCTGTTTAAGGCGAGATGTGGATCAGCCCTGACTTCCTGGTTCTTCCTCATGACCTCTAGTGCTTTCCTGGATCAGTTGCTTGAATCCACGGTCTGTGGATGTCCTGACTGCAGATGGCCTAGTGCTGATTTTGCACATCCATTTCAGCTTCGATCTCTATTCTGCGGCTGCTGTAGGACATGGAGTTCCTGGTGGCCCGGCAAGGTCACCCTGATCTTCCTGCTGTAAAATCTGGAAGGCCCGCCTTTGCCGTTACGGTGCTTCATTTTGTGTTTTTGTCATGAGGATACGAAGGCAGCACGCGTGGATCTGGAGCCAGGCAGACAAGGGTTTAAATGCTGGCTCCCCCGCATTCTAGAAGTGGACCTTAGGCAGTTTCAGTATCTCAGGGCTCTTGTGTGTACAGTGAAGAGAACAATACCCACCTCCTAGGCTCATGGAGCCCAGGTTAGGTAAAATAATGTTTACATACCACCTGGCACAAAGTAGATGTGCAACGATGATAGTTTCTTTCTCCTTCCCTTTCTTTCTACTCATCTCCTCCCCCTTTTCTTACCAAATTTTCATCCACCTTCCCCATAATCAAGACTTTGCACCTGGATTAGAGTCCAACTTTCTCTGCCTTTAGAATGCGTTGCTATTTGCCTCTGATGGCTGTGATCCACACCTGCACAATTTACACACGTTATGTCCTAACCGAGCGAGTGTTAGGGATTGGCATGAGGCAAAGGCATTTTATGTAACCACAATGTTTGTGCCCCCAATAATATTCTGAAATTAAAAAAAAGTCTCCTGTAGTCATTTTGCTTTATGAGGTGATGGAGAGCTCGTTCGACTCCAGGCAGATGCTGCCATTGGCTGTGAACACAAGTAAGGATATATGGGCAAGCACCAGAGCTTACTTGCTCGGGCAGGATATACAGTGTCCTTTGTGGCCACAGCCAATGAGGTGGTGGAAAGAGCAGAGGGATTTCAGGCCTTGCAGCTGGTCCTGGCTTAGGAGGCAAGTGTTGCCAGTGTGTTGATCTGGTTGCCTTCTGTGGTTTCTCTCCAGGCTGGCTCCTTGTGGCTGAGACTTAACACCTCCACTGGAAGGGCTTTGTGTTGGAGACTGACTTGTGGATGCTCTTTTATATATAAATCATAAGTATGTGTACAATACACAGATACATAATATATCTATGCTATTAAAGTTGTATGGGGGCATTTAGGGAAAATGTCTAAAAAGTCTTCTTACGGGGAAGGGTTGGGAAACATTGGTCTAGTGTCAGTTACACACTGGAATTATCGGGGGAGCTTTGAAAATCTTGATACTTAGGCTGGATCCCTGACCCATTAAATCAGAATCTTTGGGATTAGTATCGGTCACTTGTATGTTTTAAATTCTCTAGATAATTCCATTGTGGAGCCATCTCTTTGAGATACTACTGATTCCATTTCCTTTGGATATGTACCCAGAAGTGAGATTGCTGTGTTGGTACTGCCATTATGAAAACCGTATAAAGTTTCCTCAAAAAGTTAAAAATAGGACTACCATGTGATCCTAGAATCAGCTAGCTTTTGTCAACTTAAAAATATGGCTTATTTATTGAAATCTGCAGATATAAAATCTTTTTAAAATCAAAGACTTACAGAATAGTTTTGTACATGGATGACTTAGAAAATAAATGAAAAGTTTAATGTCATCCATGTTCAACAAGAAAAAATAATTTCTGGAGTATTTTGTATTTTCAGTTTTTAGATGGACATAGGTTTTGAATTAGGATCTCACAATTTTCCTTTGCTCATTGCTGCCAGCTATTCCTTGATGGTTTATGAAATGTTATTAGAGGGATATAAACTGGTGAGTCTATCATCGTTCAGACTGACTCACATTGGCAGCTGATATATTACCAAGGCAAGCTGTCTAATTCTTGGGGTTTCTACAGCTACCTGATTACTGCATGGATAATTATTCTTAATTGTGGTTTCATAATTTAGCCAATTTATGGTTATTGGGATAAAGCATCTGAAGCCATTAGGTGTCTAATGGTTTAGACATTTTCATGTCTTTATCTTTAGGGTGATAAATGAATAAGGTGCCTAACTCTTCCACCAACATTGACTTCTCACACTTAAAATGTTGAATTAAACAATTTAGTGTCCTTGACAGTGTAATAGATTTTGTTTAATAGGTAATGTCTAAACCTGGACCTACTTCACCTCATTTAGTGAATGTAATTTTTCCCACCAGGGGTGTTAGGTGTAAATCTGTCAGACGTGTGTGAATCTGTGTGACCTGGTAACAACCCCTCTGGGGGCTACAGAATCACCCTGTTCCTATTCCACACAAATGGCAACTGTGACCTGATATATTAAGAGTCATACAAAATGAAGCAAGGGCATTTCACTCATATGTTGCCCTGATCGTAAGAAGCCATGTATATTCCACAACTGTAAAGAAACAAACAGTGGCCTTGACATGTTGATATGGGAACCATTGTTATTTTATAATGCTATATATTTACAAGGTTTCATAAAACATTTCTTATATATTCTTCCTAGCACTGTTATGAGCTTGGTTGGATTTTTTTTCCCTTTTCTTTTCAAATGACAGAGAGCACAGAGAGATCAGACAAAGAGGAGCTTGGTTGGCCTCTCCTGACCTGATTGTTCCCCTGTGCCCAGTTCCCATGGTGAGCACGGAGCAGCCACTCTGTGTCAGATCACCCTGGGGTTTGACACCAGCTCTGCACTCACTGGCTGTTTGCTTCATTCATTCATCTGCTTATCCAATACACCTTTATTTGAGCACCATGTTCAAGGAGTTGTGAACTAGATACACAATGCTTATTGGCGTCACGGAGTCTACAATTGCCTTTAAACTGTGTAAAGGCATCAAATGGATGCAACCCTTGTCCCTTATGGGATAATAATAGGATAATAATACCAAACTCCTGGGATCAAGGTGAGTAATAAACAAGCTAGCAGGTCTTCAGTAGTCATAGCTATTTCTAACCTTTAATGGGAACCACTTAATACCACGTGGATCAATGTTGCTTCTCATATAGAATTTGATGGTTCTTTCTCCTTCTGGGCTACTGGAAAAAATGGTAGTAGTTTAGAGAACAAGAAGTTAAAGGTGTTTCATGGGCCTTAAAAAAAAAAGAAAATCTTTTCTTATTCTGTAAACTGCCCAGAGCATCTAAGGAACACTGTCCACAAAAAGCCAGGCAACAAACCCCTGCTGATGAAGAATTTCATCTCTTCAATGGTGAATACATTAAGGACTCAACAAGAAGCTTTGACCTTGTAGATGAATTTATTCCCCAAGGGTTCAAAAAACTAAAAGCAATACAGAGTACCTGGGTTTACTATTTGGTCCATATTTTTATTGAAAGTGGCAAAGGTGGCAGGTGGCAGGTGACAAGAATGCAGAGTGTTCTGGGCAAGTGTCAGGAGACGAGGTTGGAAAGCTGGGCAGGGCTGGGCCATGGAAGGCCTTGAATGCTCTCCAAGCAGGGGAATGGCATGACCAGATTTGCGCTTTAGAACTATCTCCTTAGGTATAGTATGGAGGAGGGCGCAAGGGGATAGGGACATCAACAAGAGTGGAGACAGTAAAACATAAGGAGAAAATTGCACCAACTCCCGTGAGCAATAACAGACTCACGTGGGCTCAGAGAGGGGTGGATATTGGACATTTGGTGAAGTGCAAAACCAGGACTTGGTGGCTGATTCCACGCGGGGCTCAGGCAAGAGAATAAACTCTCTGGTGACCTCCAGGTCTGTCCCTTTAGTGAACGGATAGGTAACAGATTCTATTCTGTTAAGTGGAAGATTGAGTGAGGTGGAGCAAGTTCTGAGAGAAAGATGATAAGCTGAGCACGACGTGCCTTCGGGCCCTGGAGCAGGCTGGTGACGTGTATGTGCAGGGAGAGAGTAGACGAAGCCTCGGAAATCAATGGTCAAAAGAGGACAAACAGGTCAACTAAAGAACCCCAGGGAACAATGAATTCAAGGGATGGAAAAAGTAGGACGAAGCAGAAGAACTTATGAGAAGGTCTGTTCTTCCTCCCATGTCCCTAGTCTTGGTGAATGTTACCCCAAACCTGAGGGTCAGCTTTCACTTCACCTTTTCCCATATCCCATCAAGACCAAATTTTGCGAATTCTACCTCCTTAATTGTCTTGTATCCATTTCTTTCTTTCTTTCTTTGAGACAAGGGTCTCTCTCTGTTGCCTGGGCTAGAATGCCCTGGTGTCAGCCTAGCTCACAGCAACCTCAAACTCCTGGGCTCAAGCGGTCCTCCTGCCTCAGCCTTCCAGAGTGTTAGGATTATAGATGTGAGCCACCTCGCCTGGCCCATTTCTCTTTTTCATCCCACTGACAATGTTAGTTCATCTCACATAATTTAGTAGGTTAGGGGTGGGGCCTGAGATTCTGCATTCCTAATAAGCAGGATTTTTCCCAATAATTTTTAAATAGAAAAGGTTTAAGGGAATTACTTAAAGGGGTCCCAGTACCCTGATGGTCCACGTGATACATGAATCTGATTCGATCATTAGCAAGTGTTAGCCACATTCTCTTGTAGCTGGTTTTATGGCTTGGTGTTAGGGGTGCTGAATTACTTACTCAATTGGCCTTGTAGGCTTGCCAGTTAGACAGACTAAATCTATTTAATCCATCCTTAGGGTGGTGAAATTGTCCTCAATGCAGATATGGGTTGATTGGCAAAAGTAAGCTACTTTTCTTTTACTGTGCTGCACAAACAAAAGGCATCTGGTAGCTATTTTTAAAGCACCAATAGCTTCACTGAATAGTGTGCTGAGAAGTTGCATGTATTATACATGTTTATGCTAAATGGAGTTGTGATTTCAACACACAGCTTTCAGCTGGCTACTTTAAGAAATCCCACAGGGAATTGTTTGGGCAGAAAAACAACCTTTTGCATGAAATCAGCTGGATTCCCATCTATTGCATTAGGTGTGTTTAAAGGTTGGGTCTTATGAGAATCAGAGCTTTGGAACTCGAGGTTCTATTCCAATATGGGTCAAATACAGCCTGCTTAACCCTGGATTATGGCTTACCTGGAATTTTGATCAAAATGCTGTTCTTTCTCTGGTTCAGTGGTTGTCGATCTTGACTGTACATTAGAATCACGTGGAGAGCTTTTAAAAAGGAGTCATGTCTGCACCCCTTCTAAGACCTATTAAATTAGAATCTCTCAGGAGTGGAGCTCAGTCCTAAGTATGTTCCAAGAATTCCCCAGGTGATTCTAAAGTACAGTCAAGGTTGAGCATCACTGCCCCTCAATAGTTAACACACTTCGAATTTCTAGGCCAGTAAAACTTAACTTTCCCACTACTGATGCCAGTTTCAAGTTAGCAGGCCTAAATCAGTTAGTAATTCTAGTAGAAGCTAAACGTAATTAAGTATATAATGTTGAACTCCTCATGTCTTCCACTAAAATTACATTTAAAAATTGTAATATTCTGCAGGTTTCCGACAGAAGGACAATGTGTATTTTTGAGATTTCCGTAAACACTTGACTCTCTTCTTGGTCATGTCTAATTGTCATGGGCCACTGAGGACTCTCTGGATTCACCCCTGTCATGGATCAGACTTCCATATGGATCATACACGTTGGATTTTTACCTCACCTCACCCCACTAATCATCCCTAGGGCACACTCAATTGTCTGGTCACTTGCATCCTGTGTCCCAGGCACAGTGCCCACAGAGAAGGGATTTATGTACACTGTTGAAAGAACAAAGGACCACTGATGAAATAAACTTCAGACATTTAGAGCGGGAATGGCCCTTAGTGCTTAAATAGTCTAGTTATCTCATTTTTCAGATAAGAAAATTGATCCCTGATGGTTAGGTGATTTGGCTAGGTCCAAACAATTGGTTAGGGGCAGAACCAGTCTCCTGGCAGGTCCAGTTGCCTTTACCAAGTTTCCTGACAAGACCTTGTTGTCTTATAGCTAGGGCTGGGAATCAGTGACAAACAGCATGCATTGTTTAATGGCAATTTGAAACAATGAAAATAAAATAAGGGACTATCTTAGCATAAATAGCAAAATTAAAACAATATTATGGTTGTTTTTGCTTCTGTGCTAAGTGTTTAACCTGTAATATTAAAATATTCACTTTGTCCTAGATCTTTGGGCACAGTGGTGATGTAATTTTGACTGTGCTATTTCTCATATGCCAAGGGGAAATGTTCGCTCTATGAAGATTATTCTGGCAGTAAAGAGTATGGCTCCATTCTTCTGTCCTTCTGCTTGTTAACAGGGACAACTTATTCAGAGGCAGTCAAGAAACTCGACAGATAGTTTGGAAAGGAGTGGCTTGATGGGTGGACAGAGGGGAAAGACAATCAGAAAGAAAGCTTTGTCTACAAAGGAGAAGTTTGTCCCCATACAGATGACTCCCATCCTGCATCTTGTCACTTCTTTCAAGATGTTATTGTACATTCATAAAATAGATTAATATTTAAAGAACTTAAATTATTTACCAGTCATACAAAATACTGTCTAAAGCTATTGGTGCACTTAGGCTGAGAATGAGCCTCAAGGGTTGGAAATACCATTAAGTTATACACATACGGTGAAGATAGAAACCCTTTTGGCTGCACGCAGACCAGGTTGCTAAGAACTTTCGTAATGAAGGTGGTTAGGAGAGGGCTCAGTGGAGTCTGGACGCTCTGGGGTGTGTGTGTCCAGCTGTGCTTTCTCCAAGCCCGGACAGTGCTGATTGCAAGTTTGGGGCTGGGCCAGCCCTGGGCGCCTCTGCTCCAAGGCAG
Organism: Lemur catta; assembly: GCF_020740605.2. Taxonomy (NCBI): domain Eukaryota; kingdom Metazoa; phylum Chordata; class Mammalia; order Primates; family Lemuridae; genus Lemur; species Lemur catta. The sequence goes on from NC_059137.1 coordinate 78,233,162, forward strand.
CTTCAAGCAAAAGACAAGAGGCAGAACTCCCCAGAAGTGAACCTGAGGCCCTGGCTTTTCCTGGTGCTATTTCCTGATTTATGTACTACTTGTTCCCAGCTTGCATTTGCTCCAAGGATTTTGGCAACTACATGAGGCCCCAAAGTCATAGAGTGAAACTAATAAAATATATTTACCACAAATCCTTGCGGGGGAAACTAAGAGATCATAAAACTATTTACTCTCTGATTAGAAAGTCATATTCTTTGCTTCATACTGACAAACTTTTCAACACAACATCTGCCCTTCCATTTTAGCTTTGGGATCTAGTGGACGTCGTCCAAAGCTCTTTAACTTTTCCAGTCATTTGAATTTGGTTTTACTCAGAAATGCTACATTAAAGGGCATGGCCTGAGATCTTATTAGTATCTGGCCTGCTCGTGGCTGGTTTGGGAAGGACAAGCTGAGGGTTACCCTCTGAAGGCGTAGTTAGTTCTACAGAGGGGAAAAGGGAGGAGAACTACCCTTCACTCAGTGCCAACTGTATGCCTGGTGCTAAGCAAGGGAATTTTCTGTCCACAGACTCATTCATCATTCCCTGACTTTGGAACTATCCACCAAAGACTTTGACAGTGAGAGAAGTGAGTGAGTGGTATTAGTTGGTGGGAAGGGGTAGACGGAAGGACTGAGAAGCTGGTATCAACCATACAGATGTTTGCTAGAAGGTATTCTGCCAGTAGCAGAGCAATGCATGTGTTCCTGACCTGTCTTGATAAACATTTCAGAAGGCAGAGGATGCCCAAAGCTATACATCAGGAGTGAGACAGGAGCTGGGGGAGAGAGCTAGGGTCATAAATGAATGAAGCAGGCAGATGTAGCAGCAGGGAGTGCTGAGCACAGAGGCAGGTGCAGAACATCTTTGCTGCCTAAAAGTGATAGCTGCTTCTCAGCTCCAGAAGCCTATGGCAGTGTCTTTCCAGATCTTCTGAATTTGCTGGGGAAGTCAGAAGTCTGGATTTCTACGTGAAATCCCCTCTTTTAAAAATTAGTATTGACCCATGAAACGACACACGTGGGCCCCAGATCTGACAACAGCCAGCCAGTGTGCACTCTTGCACAGTTGGTTTCTGGAGTTCAAATTCACCCAGCCTTTGAAAATCAGGAGAGTCTGGAGGCTAGAGTGCTCTAGGGGAAGGCCACAGACTGGGAACAGCTGTCACCATGGGGCTCATTCGCCTGAATCCTGCCTGGGCTGCTGGTGCTCACACTTGCTTGTCTACGCTGGCCCTGGAGCACCGTGGGGCCTGCAAGCTTTGTCTCTGGATCCTGCCTCTTTCTGTAGTGGGCGGGGGGCAGTGAGCACTGGGAACACAGCCACTTCAGGAACTGTGCTGTCCCCAGATCAGTGAGGTCCGGGCGCACTTTGTGGGCTCTGGCAATATTACTCAATGACAGGGAAAGGGCAAACAGCTCAGTCGCCCATTGTACTCTCATTTCCTTTTTGCCTTATGGTCCCCTGGTTGGCCTGGTCTTCCATTACTTGTGCAAACAATTATGGCTATTAAAGACCCTCCTTTTAAAATATTCAAGTGGTTTCTGTTTTCCGATTAGATTCTGACTGATTTGATAAAACTTTCATATCACATGTTATGAATTATATATTAATTTAGGAGTAATGTTTTTTTCTTCCATTTCCATTTATTCAGTGTCTTTGCATTAGTGCTTTGGCCCATAATACAGTCATTTGTTTGTCAACTGATTCTGTTTTTCCCAATATAGTATATTCATTTCTATAAAAATTGTTTAGAGAAAGACCTATTTTGGAATTCATCAATAGTGTTTCCATAGGTCATTTTATCATAAACCAAAAGCACTACTTTCATATTTAAAACTTGTTTCTATTCATCCTTCTGGTGTGTATTTGTGATCACTGCAATATTGTCACTTACAGTATTTTCTAAGATGACCTTTACTGAAGTATAATTTAATTAATACAAAAATAAAATACAAACATTTTAAGTGTACAATTTAGTCGGCTTTGACATAGGCCTACAGTCCTGTAGCCACCAACACGATCAACAAATAGAAATTTTCACTATTCCCACAGTTCCCTTGATCCCTTTTGTGGCCAATCCACCCATCTTTGGGCCCAGGAACTACCTATTTGCTTTCTGCCCCTGCATACTAGCTTTCTCTTTTCTAGAATATCATATAAATGGAACCATATAATATGTTTTCTTAGTGTCTGGATTCTTTCAGCACAATAATTTTGAAATCTCATCACGCTATACGTATATCAGTACTTCATTTCTTTTTTCTTCTTAATAATATCCGTGGTGTGGATTAAATGAAATGTGTTTATCTATTTACTTTTGGTGGATATTTGGGTTGTTTCCAGCTTGCGGGCTTGTGAATAAAGGTCTTATGACAATCCATGGAAAGGCACTGTATAAACAATGTAGATATGTTGAATACTTCTTTGATTCTATGATGTGCCTTTTATTTTCTGAGATGTCTTTCATATAGCAGAAGTTTTAAATTTTGATAAAATACAATTTATCAATATTTTCTTTTATGATTTGTGCTTTTTCCTAAGACATCTTTGTCTATCCCCAATTGGAAGATTTTCTCCTATGTTTTCTTCTAGGACTTTCATAGTTTTGGCTTTTAGTTTAGATCTATGACTCATATCAAATTCATTTTTGTGTGTGTATTAAGGTAAGGGTTGAGAGTCTTTTTTTTTTTTTTTCCCAAATGGATATCCAATTGTTCCAGCCTCCAGTATTGCTTTGTAAAGTGATTTTTAAGAGACATGTTTACAATGACTTTCCACCCTTGCCGTTGTGAAGTCATATAATCACTAGATCTACATTAAGCATTTGCCTCATAAGTAAGAGAAATTGCCTTGCATTCACTAGATCCTCTTTTCCTATGCCTCCTTCCCAAGCATACAGAAGACCAAGACCACACTCACTGACCTCTCATGGTCAAGCAGTTCTGACCAATTAAATATGAGTTGGAAACACATGGTCAGTTTTAGTCTGAGGCAGTGAGAACCCCCTGCATGACATTCCAACTCTCCCTCCCCCTCATTGCCAACTAAGAAAGCCTTGTGTTGGAGGTGGGGCCACAAAATTAAAGCTAAGTTACCACCTCAAGGACAATTTCCTGGAGAGTCACTCAGGCCCACAGTGGCATTTGTGATGAGAAGAAATTTTTTTTTTTTTTTAGACAGGATCTTGCTCAGGCTGGAGTGTAGTGGCCTAATTGTAGCTCACTGTAACCTCCACCTCCTGGGCTCAAAAAATTCTCCCACATCAGCCTCCAAAGTAGCTGGGATTACAGGTGCACTCCACCACACCTGGCTAATTAAAAAAAATTTTTTTTTTTTTAAAGACAGGATCTTGCTATATTGCCCAGGCTGGTCTCAAACTCCTGGCCTCAAGCCATCCTCCCACCTTAACCTCCCAAAGTGCTTGTATTACAGGTGTGAACCATTACATCTGGCTGAGTGACAAGTAGATTTTTATATGATAAGCCTCTGAGATTTCAGAATTAATTTGTTACTGCAGCATGGTCTACTTTACATACTAATATACTTTCTTCCTCCTTCTAAAAGAAATAAGCTCTATGAGATAACCTCTCTAAGCAGCTAAACTACAACAGATTGAAATTATTCAGGCAAACATGGCTTTGCCAAAAGTAAGGTAGGTGAAGGAGTACCTCTATAATGTGAGAGAATTTGTAAGGACTCAAATAAAAATCATTCCTTTTGTTTGAGGGATGATTTAGAGGGAAAAGCCTCACTGCATACTTGGTCATATATCATTTGGTTGTACAATAATAAGATTGTAAATCTGGATGCTTTAGGAAACAGGGCTGTAGGTAGGAGATGAGAATAGGTTGGTGCAGTGCCCACATCTAGGGCCTAAGATGTGAACTGTATAAAATATCAGTTAATATTTTCCTTTTATTCCCCCATATATTACATTTCCTGCAATAGAAGATATTCATAGGAGACTCAGGCCTTAAGTATTTTCTAGATGGGCACAGCTCAAAGAAATCCTATAGGAGGTTCCTATAGCTCTTAAAAGTTATACCCTGAGTTCTTGATCTTGTACATTGCAGAAGTCAAGTACAAAGCATATTTCAATGCTCTGCTATCATCTAAGACAAAACAGCAGAGTTCAGGAGAACCTTTTTATTCTTTCCTTGTTTGTTTCCTAAAAAACAATGCCGATTCATTCTGATTTGGTTTAAGAGAAGCAGCCTGAATGGACAGGGTCCTGGATGGAAAGGTAGAAGTCACGGGCTCTCGGGCTTACTGTGTGGTCCAGGGAAAATTGCTTACTCTTCTTTGGAACTTGGTTTTCTCATTTGCAAATAAAAGTCTGAGTCAATATTAGTAATTCCCAGTTAAGCTTACAAGGGAGCTTATGGAGCTTACTCATGGAATTTACAGTATTGTAAAAGTCCAGCAGAAATATTACCTATTTTCTGATGAGGGTGCACAGGTTTAGCAAAACATCACGTTTCTTAGCATTTTGACTATAAGGTTTTGAACTCAGCAGAGTAGCGTTAGTCATCTCCTGCTATGTTAAAACTGGGTTTAAAAATTATATATGTCTTTAATACAATAGTAGCTAGCATTTATTAAGCACTTACAATGTGCTGAATAGTGGTCTAAATATTAGACCCAAGGGAAATCTTATTAAATCCCCCAATTCAGCCACATTTGCTATTCTTTGGCTGTTATTTTCTAGCTCTTTTGTATTGTGGTCAGCGTTAGACTTGGCTTTTAACTGCCCCTGCATAATGTAAGTGAAGTAGGGCATATATACAAGTCACACTTTTTTTGGTAAGAAGTCAGTGTGAAGATGATAATGGAAATTTTCATCATTAGCCCATGAACTTTAAACATTAATAATCTCTAAAATTTGTAAGAAATTAGTCAATTAAATCAGATTTTTTTTTTGATATCTGAAGTGAATCTGCTCACTGTAAAAATGAGAGCTCTTCTTGGATGTTTAACAAAACAGAAATGGATAGACTAAAATATGCTTATTCCAGAAGCATTGATCAGGTCTATCTTTGGTGTATATCAGGGTATTGATGGATAAGAGGATGAAGCTAAGTGTGAAGTAAGAATAATTAAAAGAAAGTAAAACCACTACTTTCCAGGAATTTGTTATTGATTAGATAGTTGTTCTGGTTATTTCTTTGCTATGCAATGAACGACCCCAAAACTCAATAGCTTCAAGAGAAACCATTTTATTATCCTGCATGAATTTGTGGGTCAGGAATTAGGGCAGGGTGCAGCTGGGTGATCGTCACCACCATGAGTCGTTGAATGAGGTTGCTTGGTGGTATTTGGCTAGTGATGGCCTGGCCTTCAGGTTCCAAGAAAGCTTCACTCACAAGTCAGGCACCTGACAGGCATGGCTAAAAGGTAGGGCTCGGTTGCGACTGTCTATCAGAATGGCTACACAAGGTCACTCCAGCAACGCAGCATCACGGTGGTCAGACATTTTGCACTATGGTTCAGGGATGTCTAGAGCACATTCCAAGTCATCTGGGTGGAGGTTGCAAAGCTTCTTATGATCTAGTGTCAGGAGTTCCAGAATGTCATTTCCACCACATCCTGTTGGTTAAGCAAATTATCACGGTCAGCCCAGCTTCAAGAAGAGGAGAACTGGATTCTACCTCTCAATGGCAGGAATAAAGAATGTATGTTTATCTTTAATTTACTGTTAGTGTTCACACCAAAACTACTGGGAACAATTAGCAAGACAGCAGTTGCGTGATGCCTGGCAAATACTTGTTAAGAGCCTGTGGTGTAGCCGGAGGTCATAATTTGCTGGAGAAAGTGGAGTCAAGGAGTGATCCCAGTAAGACGTTATCAAAGGCGCTTTGGAAAGTCCTTGTTGCTCAGCCTGCGTGTTGGAGTGCATGCATGAGTCTTAGGCTCCTGGCACTGTTCCTTAGTCTTTGAAGGGTTTGTAATTCACAGCAAAGCAACTCCAACATGGATGGCACTGAAATAATTATATAGCCTTTAAAAATTTCCAACCTCATTGCCCATTCTTCCGGGGAAGCACTTTGTAACTTTCCTAAGTGAAACCAGCTGTCATTGTTAACTCATCAGTGTTAAGCATTATTTGGCTAGTGCAGTTGGCCAGTGGCTATTTCCGTGACTATGGTGCTGACAAACTTTAGAGGTTACTGGCACTAGTATTAGCCAGAAATCACATGTACCCATGGAGAATGTCATTGACCAGACCCACCTAGAGGAGAGTGTTCATTTATTGCCAGAGGTTATAAGAGGACAACTCTCTGTTCACATAGGCCATCTCCTGCCATCACCAGTTGGGCCACAGTTTCTGTTGAGAAGGGCTTTAGAAAGGTACTTCCCAGAAGGTGGAAGCGTACAGGCAGCTGGCATTTGATCCCTAGCTTACCTCCCCGGTCCCCACTCCCACTGCTACCACCACACTCAGCCTCCAAGGAGTCATATTCCTTCCTTCCAAGTCCAGTCTTTTCTCTCTGTGCTCTTTAGGTCAGCTGTGACAGGCCAACATCTTTAAAACAAACTTTGGGCTGGGCGCGGTGGCTCACGCCTGTAATCCTAGCTCTGGGAGGCCGAGGCGGGTGGATCGCTCGAGGTCAGGAGTTTGAGACCAGCCTGAGCAAGAGTGAGACCCCGTCTCTACTAAAAATAGAAAGAAATTATCTGGCCAACTAAAAATATATATACAAAAAAAAAAATTAGCCAGGCATGGTGGCTCATGCCTGTAGTCCCAGCTACTCGGGAGGCTGAGGCAGTAGGATCGCTTAAGCCCAGGAGTCTGAGGTTGCTGTGAGCTAGGCTGACGCCACAGCACTCACTCTAGCCTGGGCAAGAAAGTGAGACTCTGTCTCAAAAAAAAAAAAAATAAAACAAACTTTGTCAATGAACAGAAGGCAAGAAGAAATCATTTTGGAAAATGCAAATTACATAATAGAACTCAAGTTCAAAGGTGCTGTTTTCTGGCCGGGCGAGGTGGCTCACGCCTGTAATCCTAGCATTCTTGGAGGCCGAGGCAGGCGGATCCTTTGAGCTCAGGAGTTCGAGACCAGCCTGAGCAAGAACAAGACCCTGTCTCTACTAAAAAAAAGGAAAGAAATTAGCTGGACAACTAAAAATATATAGAAAAAATTAGCCAGGCATGGTGGCGTATGCCTGCAATCCCAGCCACTCGGGAGGCTGAGGCAGAAGGATTGATTGAGCCCAGGAGTTTGAGGTTGCTGTGCGCTAGGCTAATGCCACGGCACTCTAGCCTGGGCAACAGAGTGAGACTCTGTCTCAAAAAAAAAAAAAAAAAAAAAAAAAGATGCTGTTTTCTCACCCAAAGACAGCTACAATCTAGCCCCAGAAGACTAGATCGAAGCTCCAGTCTAGCATTTTGTTGCTCCCCTAACTTGTCCTTCTAATTCCCAGGAGATATGCTTATGTGCCACCTTATTTGGTTCTCTGGACAAATGCAAAAGACATTTATTAATGCTAAATACTTTCCTCTTTGACTTGACATGAACTCCCATGTTATTCATGGGCCTCTCACCCATTGCCTTGTTCCTGGCCAGCTCGCAGGGCTGTGGAGGAGCCACACACAGCAGGCCCAAGCTACAAACTCCATCCAGCTTTTGATCTTCCTGTGATTCACTAAGGAGGTGTCCTCCCTGGTCCAGTGGGTCTAGCGTGGTCGTTGGCAGTGGGTGCTCTGAATACAGATGACCTCTCTCCCTGGCTCCAGTGAGATAACTTGTGAGCCTTAGTTTCTCATCTGTAAAATAGAAATAATAAGAAGAATACATACCTCATAGGGTTGTTGTGAATATTAAGTGAGTAGTCAGGTATAGGGTATTTTAGAACAATTCTTGCCACAAACTCTCAAAAAATGTTAGCTGTGGTAATGATAATGATGCATACAGAATGCCTTGCCTGTAACTATCGTGCATGGTGTAGTAACGACTTCTTGGATGTACGTTACCTCAGAGAGGGCCAGAGCTGTTACTTCTCCAGGGAACAGCTATCACTCCTCACTCCTCGGACGTAGATAGTGGAGAAAGGGACAGTTTCCAGCAGTGTGTACCAAACTCTGGTGCGAAGGCGGGGGAGGAGGCAGGGAGGAGGGGAACGCAGGAAGCTGACACCGAGAGTACCTGCCTTGTGTTCGGCCTTAGAAGAGAGTATATGGCATTTCATGGAACTGTCTCAGCGACAGTGTGAGGCATGTGTACACCCCCTGCCCTTTACAGTTGAGGAAACAGAGACACAGAAAGTTTGAGTAAATTGTACAAGGTCAGTTAACTAATAACGATGGGGCTAGGATTCTAACCTAGGAGTGTCTGGCTGAAAATCCTCTGTCCTTTCCTCCAAACCATACTGGATATTAGGGCTGTTTGAGGGCCCTGGTGTCTCTCTTGATCTAGCTGGGGAAATTCTCAAACTGTCAGAATAAAGAAGAAAGTGAAAGACGAAACCAAACAAAACACAAACAACAACAACAACAATAGCAATAACAAAATACCAACTACTCCCCGCCAAACAAATAAAACACCTTGACCTAGAAAAGTTATATTCTTGGCTCCCCACAACTAGCATTTTATTTTTAAGTTTGAAGAACTCCTAATATCATTTTTAGATAAAGAAATGGTGAACTTTAAATATAGAAGCATTTTAGGACCCATATTTTTAAAGCTATAGCTACACTCCAAATGTTATTGACTTAAAAAAAATAATCTATTTACATCTATGTTCTGCTACTTGGTGCTATGCTATGCTTTGCTATTCCATTCTATTCTTGGATGTTCATTCATGTATTAATGAATATTAATAAATATTAATGAGTGCCTTTGGTGTGGTGGGTACAATGGATTCACTATTGTATTAGTCAGTGTGGTAGATAGAATGATGACACTCTCCTTCCACAAAGATATCCACTGTCCTAATCCCCAGTTGAATGTGCTATCTTATGTGAACAAAGGGACTTTGTAGATGTGATTAAAATAAGGATCTTGAGATTGGGGAGATTATCTCAGATTATCTAGGTGGGTCTGATGTAATTATAAGAGTTTTTATAAGAGAAAAGGAAGAAGCTCAGAGTCAGAAAGAATGAGATGTGGTGATGGAAGCAGAGGCTGGAGAGATGTGCTTTAAAGGTAGAGGCAGGGCCCATGAGCTAAGGAATGCCGTGGCCTGTAGCATCTGGTACTGCAAGGAAAAAGATTCTTCCCTAGTGATTCCAGAAGAAATAAAGCCCTGCCAATATCTTGATTTTAGTTCCAAGGTCTCATTTTGTATTTCTGACCTCCAGAACTGTAAGATGCTAGATTTGTGATGTTTTAAGTCACTAAGTAGGTGGTAATTTGTTACAGCAGCAATAGGAAACTAATACAGTCAGGATAGCTAGAGTAGACTGCAGTAACAAATAACCCCCAAATCTCTTTGACTTAAATCAACAAAGCTTCCTTCTTTCCTTCTTTCCTTCCTTCCTTCTCTCCGTTTCCCTTTTCCCTTACTTCCTTTCTGAGACAAGGTCTCACTCTGTCACACAGGCTAGAGTGCAGTGGCCTGATCATAGCTCACTGTAACCTCAAACTCCTGGGCTCAAGTGATTCTCCCATCCCAGACTCCTAAGTAGCTGAGACTATAACTGGGACTACACACCACCATACCTGGCTAATTTTTGTTAAATTTTTTAGAGATAGGGTCTCACTATGTTACCTGGGCTGGTCTTGAAATCCTGGCCTCAAGCAATCCTCCTGCCTTGGCCTCCCAAAGTGCTAGGATTATAGGTATGAACCACTGCATGCAACCGCAAGGTCTATTTCTTATTCACACTAGAGTCTAGCGAGGGCCAGGTGGGGGCTCTGGCTGTTGTTGTCAGCTACTCACCTAGGCTGCTGGGGGCTCCATTATGAACCTGCTTCTATAACCACTTCATCTTTATGTGGCAAATTGCACACTAGCTCACAAATCTTCCTCCTGGAGGTAACAGAGAGTACTTTGGTTCACATTTTATATGGTTGAAACAAATCATACACTGGGCCAAACTTCAGCTGGAGAGGGACATGCAATGCTACACATGGATAAGAGGAGAACTTGAAATCTGGGACCAGCCCTGGTGACTCCTCCACCCAGTGAAAAGAGTCTGGGTCCCTATTCTTATGGAGTTGTGTTCCATGGAGGATGGAGTCCAACAAACAACACTGATAACTACCATAGTAAATACACACGGTTGATTTCAGATCTTGATAAATGTTATGGAGAGAATAGAATGGGGTAACGTGATTGGCTATGTTTGATTGGTCAAGGAAGGACTCTGAGGACGTGCTGTCTGGATTGGGAGATGAATGACAATGGTGAACCATGTAATAATGTCCACAGGGATCCAAAAATGACTATTTTCCACTCCACTTAAGAAAAACCAAAAATCTTGGGGAAAGATATTTCCTTTTAATTTTTTTCTATAAGACTGAACAAGTGCCAATGGCTGAAAGGAAATCAATGGTACACAATGGCTCTTCTTAGACTGAAGAAGATTCTTTTACACAGTTTCAATAAACCAGGATTTTGTATGAAGTGGAATGCCCTTCCCACCTCTGGAGAGTGGAGCCATTCGATTTTGACAGGTTTCCAAGAGACTAGTTAAGGCCTCCCTGGGAATGACAAGAAGGAAGTCAGGGAGACAGCGGCACAGGACTCAGCTGAGCAAAAGAAGTCACGGCGGTGCTGGATTTGACTCTGGCTGCACGACTCATTTAAAACTCCCGAGGTTTTGTCAAGGGAAGGTGTCAGGCAACATGGGGCAAAAGAGTCCACTGAACCTCTATGATAAACTAGCTGGTAGGAAGCGTCATCAAAATATCCAAACTATGAGCAAGGTTAGAAACTTCTGTTCTGGACTCACTCAGAAAACAAACAGCTTTGATCTTGTTGGGTGGAGTTTGGACAAAAGGAAAGTACAATCTCTAGGTGGAAGAACCTCCCTAGAGAGCTTCAAAACCTGGGGTGGGGGGTAGAGTGGCAAATTCCCTCCGAAGAATGGAGCAAGAACAGCCCAGGATCATCTAAGCTCATTCATCGAAACCCTGCAGCAGAGGGGGGGGCCGGGGCCCAGGACATGACTCCTGTCAACAGTGAGCCCCAGAAGATCCAGGCTCCTCTGCTCCCAAGGCCCGTGTTCCATCCCTGGTCACCTCTCCCTCAGGTGCGTTCTTCCCCATGGAGGTCCCTCGCAGCAGCCAGAGGCCCGTAGTGCCCTTCCTCTGTCAATAGCACACAGCAGAGGGACAGTGCTGCCCACTCATTTTGAAAAACCTGCACATTCTCCTCCTGATTCTCATCCACACGTGAAAGGACTCATTCTGCAGCAGGGGAAAGAGGATGAGATTTGGAATTAGAAAACCTGGGTTTGGATCTTGGCTTTTCTTAGGCTGAATTCCTTGACAGAGTTTCAATAAGCCAGGATTTCGTATGAAGTGTAGTGTACTTCCCACCACTGCATAAGCTAACCTAGACCTTCTGGTCGACTTAGCAGATTCCTTCCCATCTGCCAGTGCGCCCGAGCCACTGTCCCTGCCTCTGTGGCCTCTTTGTGGATCCCTTTCAAAATCTTGTTTTCTGACCTACTTGCTGCCTAATGATTACCTTGGTAACGGCCATCCTCTTAGGAGCAGCTTTGACTCCTAGCCACAGCCTTCAACAGGATGGCCCTGTTAAGTAATGGCTCCATATGCTTAAATGCTGAGCAAGAGACATACAGTTTTGCAGTAGGAGAGTAGAAATAAGCTAGAGCTCTTACTTAAAATCAAACCTCAAATCCTAAGCAGTTGCCAGGGATATGTGTGCTGCATAACACGTGGATTCTTGGCAAGTGGCATCAGGCTCTCCCCGTGCAGTGGAAGCTGCTCGTGTCTCACGTCACATCCCCTTGGTCAACTCCAATTTCATCTGCAGTTGCACTGGACAGTTCTGGACAAGCTCAACAATGTTCCACCTCAGGCACGTGCCCGGCCTTCTCCCATGTCAGGGCACACACTCAGCAGGTGTGAAAACAGCCTGGCAGTGAGGGAGGCCAGTGCTCCTGGGGCAGCCCTGAAAGGAGGTGGAAGCCACGGAATACAGGCTCCAGCTGCACTTGGCCCACGTGCGCTGTTCTGGGAGCGTTAGGGAGGTAGATCAGGAAGTTTTGGCAGAACCAATACCATTGCTCCCGTTATAACCTTCATAATACATTCTTACGATGGCTTTTCTTCCTTCCCTGCCTCAGTTCTCTCTTCCATTCTTGCTTCCTTGGGATCACTGCCTGTGGAGGGCAGAATAATGGCTCCCAAAGACGTGAAGATGTCCGAGTACTAATATTTATTCCTTAAGTTTGGCGATTTGCTAGGGCATGCACATATCTAAAAGTAAACTGTACTCCGAAATCCAAGTTCAATTGAACTGAAAAAATGAAGAGAGCACAATTGCTGATGAACTCAGGGAGCAAGTCCAGTGCACACATCATGCCAAAAACACATTCCCCAGCACAAGCTGCACGAGCGGTGTGGATGCAATCAGAGGGCACGGTGTGCCTGGGTTGTGAGGATCTGGTCGTCAGATTGAGCTGATCAGGGGAAAATGCTGCAATTTCACACACACAGTGTCTTGGAATTACAGTTGGCAGTTGCACAGCTACCTTTCTTTGCAGTCCCCAAAGTGGGAAGAATTTTTTTCTATTTTGATCCAGAGGGAGAGTATCCAATTTAAGAAAACACATCAGCTTTCAAGCTTTTGTGGCTTTGCTCTTATGACAAACGTTAAACCTTGGTTTTAGCTAAATAGGAGAAGTCTTAGTAAGACCTTTGTGGGTCTTGGAACCCTGTTTTCTGATGTTTACTTGACCATTTTCTTGAAGACTCCTTGAGTCGCCACAAAATTTACTTTTTCACATCTTGAGTGACCTGCACAACTTTTATCAGCCAGAGTGGATAAAAATCGCTCACCAGAATACAAATACATGGAAGAAAGGGAGACATAGGAAAGCAAACAACACACATGGTAGAACACACACAACTTGGGATAAGGAGTATGCCCACTGGTTAAAAGAACTCTTAGTGCGGGTCGCTAACTGCCATTGCCCAAGAGTGACAGTAGGATCTGTCACCTTAGCTCATGGCTCAGAGCAGTAGGCACCATTCAGATTGTGAGAAAATAAACTGTCTGTTGTGGAATAAATTTTACATATGTATGATACACACATATCATATATGTGTAATTTTTATATATTATATATGTTTATGAATATATAAATACATTTTAAAATATCTTTCTAATATACCACATATTATATACTTTTCCAAACAAAGAAATGATTTCAAAGACAAATAGCATTTAAACAAACCACCAGGATTGATATATATGGCTTTCTTCCCTTTAGGATACTGCAATTTTGCACTTTCAATTGTCTTTTGTCACTAATTGGAAATTCTTGACTGTTGTGCTGTCAGGAGGAATGCTCACAGATAAGCTTGTAGAAACACTTGGACAAGAAGCGTTTTAAGACGAGCAAGTGAGCTGACTTGTAACAAATCTGGAACAAATAACTAAGAACTGACAGCAGCCTTGTTTTGTGTTTGTAAGGTGACTTTGGGGGAGGGGATTTCAAGGTAAACAGCAATGTCAGGACTCTCTGATCCAAGTGACCTGCACAGGAAGTACTAGGGGTGACAGTAAACAGAAGGTGTCTCTGTCCCTTTTTGAAAAACATTTTCTTTTTTCCTTTATTTTTGTTTACTTATTGGCTAAAACCAATCATGTCAGAAAGCTATGGAGACAATATAAAATGAAAGCAACTAGTGAATACGTGGCAAAATTGTTTAGATTATTTCCTTCCACTTCATTTATTATTCAACTTCTCTTTTTTTGATAGACTCCAAACGTGGAGGAGTATATTGCTGCTGGCTAATGGGTGGAGAGAATGCATAGGGATGAGGGAGGCTGTCAGCAACCTGTCCCCTTCCCAACACCTTTAGATTCCTTGGTTCTGCCTCCAGTGTCCAAAGTAGTTTGTACCCTTAGCTTATCTAAATACACATTTTAAAATCTTTGCACTTCACTCTTTTCTTCTGCTGAACAGTCCTGATACACATGCCGGGTAGCAGACTGGCCCAGGGGGGCCATTCACACCGCTGCCACCTTCTTCTGCTTCTAGGCCTCTGTACCTGTCTCTAAGGAGAGGCAAACCACGTGTCTATGGACCCAAGTTGGAGAAGCGTGGGCTGGAGGCGTTGAACTTTGACAGCATCCCCTGTGGGTAATCTGCTTGTATGCTTTTGTTTCCCTTTGGCTTCAGAGTAAACCATTACTTTGAAAAATTTTAACTACATCTTAGGGGAAGTAAGGAGAAAGGGTGTTGTTGCCCCTATGTCAGGAGGAATTCAGCACGGGCGAGGGTGGGAAGGCTGTGGCCTACAAGGTTCCTGGCTTAGAGGAGGTGAGGCTAGGGCCCAGGGAGGAGCAGGGGCTTGCAGGGAGGAGGCCAAAATTAGGGACAGCCCAGTGTCCTGACTCTTCCTCACACTCAGATTCTCTTCCTGGTTGGTATTTTAACTTAACACTAATTTAAAAAGAAAAAAAAAAAAAAAACAGCCGCTCTCTAGATCTCTTTCCTATAGTGGTTTGCATGTAAAAACAAGGCAGGTTGTAAGATTTTGGTATTGTGGCAGATTTTGGTATTGAGGTGCAATGCATTTACTTGAGGGAGAATCGTATTTGCAGCATTACCTGTTAAAGATTTTCATTCATTCTGTGTCGACTATGTTTCTCTTTGTATATGCCAACAAGGTGCATTGTTGATATTTAAAAAGTTGTTTTTTTTTGAGACAGAGTCTTGCTCTGTTGGCCCGGCTAGAGTGCTGTGGTGTCAGCCTAGCTCACAGCAACCTCAAACTCCTGGGCTCAAGCAACCCTCCTGCCTCAGCCTCCCGAGTAGCTGGGACTACAGGCATGTGCCCCCATGCCCAGCTAATTTTTTTTCTATTTTTAGTAGAGATGGGGTTTCACTCTTTCTCAGGCTGGTTTGGAACTCCTGATCTCAAGCGATCCTCCTGCCTCGGCCTCCCAGAGTGCTAAGATTATAGGCATGAGCCACTGTGCCCAGCCAATATTTAAAAAGTTAAAAACACAATTTTCATACAAGTATATATTAAGCATATGTAAAAGATTTAATTAATTAATGAGGGTACCAGCAGGATGACAAAGCCTGTACAAAGGCAAGCAGGAGAAACTGATGTCTATATCGATATTTATATCTATACATACATACATACATATGTAGTGAGTGGGAAAGATTTCTGGGACGGGATCATGCAAAGTTAATATAGAACTAGTTAATAGCCTGTAGGGAAATAAAGCTGCAAGTTTTGGGGTTATGGTCTCTGCCAGTTAGAAATCATTTGTCATTTATCAATGGTACCATCCAACCTTACCCAGTCTGAGTCTTTATCAGTAGTAAATGGGGAGTCAAAGTTTCCTGCCCTCAAGCGTGGTCGGCCCCCAGCCTGTTCTGTGCAGCCAGGACCACAGGGGCACATATTCATCCGTTGTCTGTGGCTGCTTTTGTGCTCCTACAGCAGAGTTGCATAGTTGTGACGTAGATTGTAGGGCCCACAGAGCCAAAAATGTTTAAGATCTGGCCCTTTACAGAAAAAGTTTGCTCGCCTCTGCTCTAGAAATGCAGAGTCAGATAACTCTTAGGTAGGCTTGTAAAGAAATCCTCTAGAATTATCCCAAAGGCCTGAAGATCCTTTTGCCTTGTTTGCAAGTTTGGGATAATCTTTTTCAACAATATTATGCACATGTACATAGATATGTGTTTTACTTTAGAAACAGCTAAACTCTCAATGTATGAATTTTCAAAATACAGAGAATCTAACAGAGGTCTGGCTAATTCCGGATGCTCTTCAGCAGTGACTTGCTCCAGGAAAGAGTCCCTGAGCTCAAGGCCCACCCCCAGCCCCACCAACCCTGTCCCTCTGGCTGGATCAGGCACTCTGGCTCGGGGCCCTCAGTGTTTGTGTCTTTCTTTGTACCATCTCTCTTTATCAGTTATTTGTGTGCCCCATGGGCTTGGCTACACAACTTGTGGGGGCCCCAGTGCAAATTGAAAAAGCAGAGCCCTTGTTCAAAAATTATTAAGAATTTTAAGACAGTGGCAATAGAGCATTAGACCAAGCACATTGTGAGACTATCTGTGCGGCACACTTATGGTCCCAGCCTAGCCCCACTCATTGGAATTTGCTCTCTCTGTCATGTTCACCTTTGCATACCCATTGCACAGAATAACTAACACACAGTGGGCACCAGAAAAACATATTTGTGGAATGTCATTCATTATTCAACAGGTTCTGTAAAAAAGTAACCCTTTTGGTGATTTTATTTTTGAAAATTCTATTGACTTTTGCAAACACATTTAGTACATAAAATATTTTTTTTTTTTTTATTATTTCAGCATATTGTGGGGGTACAAAAGTTTAGGTTACATATGTTGCCCTTGCCCACCCCCCTCAAGTCAGAGCTTCAAACGTGTCCATCCCCTAGACAGTGCGCATTGCACTCATTAGTACATAAAATATTTCTAAGTACATACTCAAATGGGAGAGCAGGTTATATTGGGTCTTCAGTGTATTATATGATTATGTTCACTTTTCTTCATTCTTTTTTCTTTCTGCTCCTTAGACTCAATAATTTCAACTTTTACCTTCCAGTTCACCAATTCTTTCTTTTGCCTGCTCTAATTTGCTGTTGAACCCCTCTCCTGGCTATTGCTCTACTGGGCAAAACAGGATCTTCATCTACTGGCAATGGTTCTGGCAGCATCCAGATCATTCTTCTGGACCCATCTGCTGGACATGGCCACTTTTTCTGGGTCTTTCTACCTGGTCCTGCTAAAAGTGCTGCCCCTGCACATCACAGGCTGCCACCTGGTTTCTCCCCTGCTTCTGCCAAAAGCTCCTCCTCCTCCTGGTACAGACACCTCAAGCTGCCCCAGTGGATGATATTCTGTGGAGGGGTGGGAAAGGAGACCCAACTTCCTCCTGCTGAATTTGTTAGGGAAGCATGGAGGCTGCGTGTCCCGTGTCTCAGTCTCTCACAGTGCTTGGTGAAGCAGCATTTGCAGTACTCACTTTTTTTCCCTTGACTTTCCCCCTTTACCCACACGCTTACAGGCTCACATAAAGTTCAGACAGAGTGAGGTTTGGAGATATAGTTTTGTAGCACAATGTTTGGCTTTTCTGCCAGCTCATGGTTGTCTCCCTGCCTGTTTCTTACAAGTCCTGTCCCATAAAACGTTTTAGCCCCTCATGGAATAGACTTTTCTGGAAGACCACACCTGACAGGCTTATCAGACAGGCTGGAACAGTCCTCCCCCAGCATGAAAAACGCTGACTACACCTCCTCTGTGGCCCCATCCACCTCAACGCAGTGACTATCTTAAGGACATACTTTGTTTTCTCTTAATGTCGCTTGAACTTTATTCAGACTATCTGGGAGAATCAATGACTCATTTAGTATAGTGGAGAGCCTGTTTGTATTGTAATTAACCAAACTCATCTAAAACGTTTTATGTATTCAAGGTTTCGTATATTTGTCATGTTTGCTCAGAGTCCATATTTAGAAACATAGTATAGCTGTACATACATATTTGTCATGTCTTGACGGGTCATATTGGCCAGAATAAGAGGGAACAGAAGATCATGTTTAGGCAAAGATTTGGTTCCAGGCCATCACCCACACAGTTGCGGGAAAAAAAAAAAAAAAAAAAAAAGCCCATAAATAACTACGAATAGGTTGTGAATTTTAATCCATGATGATTAATTCACAGATTTTACATTTAAAAAGTAGAAAAATGCTTCATATCAAAAAATAAACTTTAGCTAAAACTTCTGACAAGTTTTTCAAAAGACTTTTGAAAAGAAAGTTAATAATTCTGTCTTAAAGCCCATACTGCTAACAGTACTTATATGGCATTTACTGTGTGCCAGGCCCTCTTTTAAGTACATTACAAACATAAACTCACTGACCCCACAGAGCAGCCCTAGGATGTAGGTTTTGTTAGTTACTGTTCCCTACTTCACATCTAGACGCGCTTCACCTGCTCTTTTGCAAATATGCATTCCTGCTCAGAGAGAAATGGGCCATCACCTACACGAGCATATTTATTTTTCGTTTTTCAAAACTAGGTGTATAATTTCCAAATATGTCTGATGGTCGTCGTGATTTTATCCATTAGCAATCAGCAAATTAGTACAATATTCCTCTAATCACAATTGTCTACTTAATGGCTTATTTATATAATATTAATAGTTCTCATGAATCTCTTAGCAGATTAAAGTATTGTTAAAAATAATTTTATATTTGTCTAAGAGAAGAGCTAATATAAGAGTAATCAATCATTTTGTTGGGTTAACTGACCTAATGAAGACAGTTGACATCAATTAAACAAGCAATTGGGAAGAAGCGCAAAATCAACATAGTGGCTCTCGGTTGACCGCCGAAAGACTGTCGGTGAACATTGGTCAGCTGAAAGACACTAGCCAGCCTGTATAGCCATACATTATTCATACATGTCATTCATTATATGTAGTTCATGGCATGCGTATGGCCTGGATTTTTCTGGTTTGCTAACTATTCTGTCCCCATAAATAACCTCCTGACTGTCAAACCAAATGTTTTGGTGTTTGTTTCAGAAGCTGTGGGCACTGTATGATATAACAAGCATCATTACTTGCTCGTAAACACTGTTGGGCATCAGTGATGAGGCGAACTGGAATTTTTTCCCCAGCAATTAATAAGTTGTACCAGGTTTTTAAGACAGGAAATATGAATCAAAATCTCTTTTGAAGTCTAAGCCACAAAGTGCAAAATATTTAGGGTCAGTTTTCCAAAACAGGACTCTAAGGAGTACCAGAAGATATTCCCCGGTGAGGATAAACGGGCAAGGGTGATAAAAGATGCACACGTTTGCTGCCCTCACAGAACTTCAGGCAGCGTGTGAGGGGCTGCTTTTGCTTTTAAAATAAAATTTGGCCCCTTTCTGCAGATGCACTTCTTTATCATCTTTTTGGAGGGCAAGGATCTTTGTTTGGTAATTCCACAATATGGTTCCTGCAAGACAAACAGTGAAAGAGCCACAAAGAGCAAAACCGAGCACAAAACCAGAGGTGTGCTAGAAACCATTGCATGTGTTCATTTTCATCTCTGTTGACCTAGTAAGCCTGCTAGTGTCAATATACTTTTACCTCTTTATATATTATCAGGGGTACAAAGTAAAGGGCAGGTTTAGGGGAGCCAGGTGAATGTGGGTTTGAGTTCTGACACCAACTCAACAGCCTTGTGACTTGTGTGGTAATTAATGAACACATAGAATGTGAACATTTGCATTTAGTGCTTAGGACAAGTAGTTGGAAGAGGAGAGGTAGAACCAAGAGAGCAACTCCCCCTGAGCACTTTCCCTTACAGTAGGGCCTTGGTGGTGATTCGAAGCCTATAGGTGGGTGTGGCTATTGCACATCCCTGATGCAATCCTTGCTATTGGAAGCGGGAAACTGGGAGCCCTGTGGAGAATAATAACACAAAGACAAACACAGAGCACTTCCAGTGTGCCAGGCACTGCTCTAAGTGCCTCACATATACTCAGCTGCAGCAGCAGGCTGTTAAGGTAGATACTATTTTCATCATCTTTATTTTATAGATCAGGAAATGGAAATATTTGGAGGTAAAGTTGCCTTTAGGCAATACAGTCATGGTGACAAAGCTGCGATTTAAACACATGGGGTCCGGCTTTGGTATCTGTGTGATTAACTTCACATCAAGTTTCCCTCCCAGGGAAAGGAGCCAAAGGGTGACGCTTTCCTGGGCTTCCTCCACGAGGTACCCGGGGACACAGCGCCTGCTCCTTTGCAGGTCCCGGAGTGCTTTCTCACAGTCGGAATGGGCGTGCTCATGTCTGCCTCGGATTGTCAGCGGGATTGAATGAGAGCATGTATGTCAGATGTCTGCACAGAGTTGCTGCCCAGTGAAAAAGAAAGTAAAAAAAAAAAAAAAAAGAGAAGTTTTTGAGCTACCTTGAGCTACTCTAAGAGGTATTAAAAAAAAAGTGAATGGGCTGAAAGAATTCAGTAGCAAAACCCAGAAGTTACTAAATCTAGAATTTCTTTGCCTAGTTAAACTCCCGTCTTTCTTGTTTATATTTTCCTCAGTATACACTGCCTTATGATTTTTCTGATTCCTAAAGTAAAAAAATGAGATAATCAGAAAAATATAAAGAAGGAAGCAAAAATTTCTTGTAATTCTACTACTAAGAGAAAATGGCTGCGAAAATTTCATTGTATATCTCTTAGACTTTTCCCTATGCATTGTTTTCTTTTTTTTTTCTTTTGTATAACTTTAAGGGTACAATGCAGTGTCGTTATGTGGATACACTGTGTGGTGGTGAAGTCTAGGCTTTTAGGGTAGCCGTCACCCGAATAATGTACATTGTACCCATTACGAGATGTCTCATTCCTCTCCTGCCAACCTCCCACCCTTCCAAGTCACCAACGTCTGTCATTCCACACTCTATGTCTATGTATTTATAGGCCTATACACACACACACTATATATATACATATACACACACACACAGGCACACACATATATGCATATACATAAGAGTGTAGGGAAAAATGGATCAAGCTATACAAATCCTGTTTACTTGCATTTTTCACTTAATTTAATGTGGACATTTTCCCATGTCAATAAATATAGCTCTACTTCTTCATTTTTAATCTTTATAAAGTGACTTATTTTGTGTGTTTCACAATTTACTTAAAAGTTCCACTGTTGAATAACACTTAGGCTTGATTTGTTGCTATTATAAACAAGCCTGGGATGATTAAAGGTACATTTATGTACTCCTATTTGATTATTTCCTTAGGATAAAGTCCTAGAAATGAAATTCTTTAATCAAAGAGCATACCCAATTTTAAAGATTTTAATGTATTATGTCAATTTCCATCTCCACTACCCCCTGCCATTGTACTATTTTTTTCACTGTCATCAGGCTGGTAAGAGAGTGTGTGTTTCCTCTAATACGTATCACTGATGAATTCAGTGACATTGGATATGCACTTGAATTTTTACCAATGTGATAAGTAAACAAAAATTCAAAAAATAATGGTATTTTGTTGTTTTAATTTGCATTTCCTTGTTTGCCACTGAATTTGTAGTTTTCCCTTTTTTTATTTCAGAGTATTATGGGGGTACAACCGTTTTGGTTACATAATTGCTTTTATACCATTTGAGTCAAAGTGTTCCCATCACCTAGATAGTGTGAGTTGTACCTGTCGGGTGTGAATTTACCCGTCCCCTCCTCCCCCCTCCCACCTGATTGATTTGCAATGAATGTTATTGTCATATGTGCACATAGGTGTTGATTGATTAGTTCCAATTTAATGGTGAGTACATGTGATGTTTGCTTTCCATTCTTGTGATACTTCACTTAGAAGAATGGACTCCAGTTCCATCCAGGTTAATACACGAGGTATTAGTTCACCAGTTTTTTTTCATGACCAAGAAGTACTCCAGTAGGAATTTGCACTTTTCTTAGGTCTGTTTGTCAGTCATTTGTATTTCTTGCCTTGGGAAGTGACTGATCATGTCCATTTCCCATTTTTCTTTTAGTTTTGGTTATAACTGCTTTTTAAACATTAAGAATATGAACTCTGTGTCATAGATGTTAAAACTGTTTTTTTCACTTATTATTTGTCTTTGACTTTATGTATGATTTTTCTAACCATACAAATGTTTAGAATTTTATGTGTTTAAATATGTCAGTCTTTCCCTTTAGGTTTTGCATTTGACCTTATGAAGGTCTTCTCCACAATAGGAATATAAAAGCATTTACCTATATTAATTTTATATTAACAATTTTAATCTACCTGGAATTTATTTTGGTACAAGACTGATCTAGCCAGTCCTATTTCCAACCCCCACCCCAACATTAAGGCAAGTTTTCTGATGCTTCAGAAATGTTTAGTATTTTTAGTGGGGATAAAAAAACCAAGATGTTGTGCTTTTCAGGTGAAAATGAAGTATGAGCATTCATAGCTTATAAACCATATGTTTTCCTGGTAGCACTGCTGAATTTCTAAACTGTCCATCCCGCTGTTGTCAGCCTTATCACCAAGGCCACGTTAGTCTAAGATCTGGAAAAGCTTTTTTCTTTGACCAAAGTCTTGATGTTGGCCTTGGGAACATGATACTTCATATAGCAATTAAATTGAAAAGTCCTTGGCACTAGTGAAAAAATGAAGAGAACAGAAAACCTTTCTTCTGAGTCCCATAGAAATGAAGCAACCAAACAAATAATTGGCTTAAACACTTATGCTGAAAAGCCTCCGAGGGAGGGTGGCCAACAAGAGCACAGAGAGTGATGGAAGCTGTCTATATGCCACGCCACTGCACACACCTCATTAGCTAGCATGGCAGCATGTTGCGTGGATCTCAGCCTGCTGCGTGGCCTGTACCAAGTGTGGATGTCTGGAAACATCACATTTGGAAAGAGATCACACAAACCCCTGCCTGATGCAATGGAGCGGCAGCTCATTGTCAGAAAATCCTCTCTTCTATCTAGCTGACTTATTCTTGTTGAATTTCATTGGGTCCTCTCTGAAAACTGGTCGTGCAGCTTGCTGTTCTCTGTACTGCGGGCCACAAGATACCAGACATTGCCCTCTAAGCTTCTCTTCTTTCACAAGTGAAGTCTCCTTTTATTTGGACAAAGTGACCTCATGATCTGAACTGATTATAAAAATTAACATGAGAAGGACAAACAGGATGTGGCCTCAGATTTTCCAGAGGCCCGGACAAAATCTTTTCTTTCTTTTCAAATCAGAGGATAATTAAAAACATAGAATGTACCATATTTTTTCTTGTCTCTGTCTAAAACTAGACCTTGTTGATTAATTGAATTATGTTCTATATTCTGTTGCAAAAGAATGTATATTTCTCTTTTCTTGGTTTTCATTTATTAATTCGATCAATGTTTATTGAACACACATTATGTGGAAAGACCGAAGCTAGCATTTGAGTTTCTGCCAAGTACTGTGCTAGGTGCTTTTACAGATATTTCCTCATTTAATGTGCGTGAGAGGGGCATTATTATACCCATATGACATGAGAAGAAACCAAGGCCCAGAGAGGTTAAGTGGCTTGTTCAAAGACACTGTGCAGGCAAATGTTGGACCTGGGATTCAAATGTCTGTGTCTTAGAGTGCATGGCCCATGTTTTCCTTCCTACTCTAGTGGTGAGTCTTCTTTTAAAAATTCTTTTTATTTCTCTCTAATTTAATTGCCTTATTGTGGGAGAACATTGCTCCAATGACATCTATTCTTTGAATTTGTTGAAGACTTCTCTGTGACCTAGTCCATGGCATGTTTCTATAAATATTCCCTGTTTACTTGAAGAGATTGGATGTTTTCTGCCAGTGCAGGGTTATATATATCCATTAGATCAAGCTTGTTAGTTTGGTTTTTTAAATCTTCTTTATCTTTTCTAATCTTTGGTTGTCTGTATCTATCAGATAATTTGTTAAAAATTGCCCACCATGATTATATATTTGCCAAATTCTTCTTGTCATTCTAGTAGTTTTGCTTTATGTAAATTCATGGTTTGTACCTTTTCCTGGTAGATTGTTCTAATTACTATTATGTGAGGTCCCTCTTTGTCATTCTTAATGCTTTTTCTCTTAACTTATATTTATCTAATCCAAATATTTTGGCTGGATATTTGCTTGGAATGTACCTTTTTCCCCCATCACCTGCTTTTATGCCTTTCTGTGTGATTTTGTTTTATGTATGCTTTTGGTGGCTGGTTCAGGTTTTTATTTTTAAAGCATTCAGACAAATGCCGTCTTCATAGCAAGTTTAATTGTGAGCACCACTGAGACTAGACTTTTTTGCCACCTGATTTTGTCTTCTTTCATATTCCTTATCTTTGTTCCTTTCTTCATTCTTTCCCTGCCTTCAGATGGACTGATAAACTTTTCTAGCTTCCTTTTCACTCCTCTGCTGGTTTGCAAGCTAGAACATTGTATTTCTCTTCTTTTCATAGTTACCCTTAATATTTCAACATACATATTTAGCAAAATAGTTTTCTAACAATATAGGCAAGTTACGTTGCATTTCTATTCTTCTGCTAGAAATGATAGGAACCTCTCTGTGTTGGGACAACTCAGTGACTGTCACCCCGTCTTGTTATTTTATGTAGAGTTTTGGTTTTACCTCTTGTGCCATCTCTGTATCCACCCCTTATATCTACAGATCCAGTCCTCTGTCTGTCTCTCGCTGTCTGTCCATCGTTTCTCTCCCCCCTTTACATTCATCCTTCCGGCCTGCCCCTCTGCCAGGGCTCTGGCTCTGCTTGTCAGTTTGCATTGCTCTTCTGTTTCTGGCCCACAGACATGTTTGTCTTGTTTTGGAATCTGGCTGTGACTTCTTTTTACTTTTTTTTTCTTTAATCTATCATCATTATGTATTGGAAGTAGCAGAAGTGTGTCAGAGCTTGCAGTTACAGAACTGGGTGGAATTCACTAGAATGATTTTTAAAGTATCCTAAGTATTCTCTTAAGAGAAACCTCCTGATTGAAAGGTGCAAGTCTTTTGTTGTTGTTATTGTTGTTTGTTCTTATATTTTAATGACTTGCAAGTCGACAGTCCTTAGTCCTTAACATGTAACACACCTTTGTAAAAGTCACAAGATGCCAGGTGGCTGCAGACCCACAGCTTGTAAGTGGAGGGCAGATGGCATTTCAGTCCTTGCTCACCCCTTTGGCAGATGCCTTTGTGTAGCACATAAACCAAATTTCCCCACACAGTGGCTCTGTTTACAAGGAACCTTACTAAGTGAGTCATTAAGGGTTACTAACACTTGGTACTTATAAGTCAC
This sequence comes from Lemur catta, assembly GCF_020740605.2. Taxonomy (NCBI): domain Eukaryota; kingdom Metazoa; phylum Chordata; class Mammalia; order Primates; family Lemuridae; genus Lemur; species Lemur catta. The sequence goes on from NC_059137.1 coordinate 78,258,151, forward strand.
AATTAGCATGTTGTTAGAATTTACCAATGGTAAATTTGGAATTTGGAATTCTCTTGATTATTAACTATCAATAATCAAGAGAATTTCAAAACACTGATAGATACTACCAGGGTGGTATTGGTAAGTACATAACACTTTGCTGATTTCTGTAGTGTAAAAACTTCCACCACAGCTGATTTCAAGCTATCACTGTATTGACATCATGGGAAGACATACATACAGTCGTCTGCAGCACACCCCTGGATTGCACTGGATGAGTATCACATAAAATAAGACATTAATACTTTTATTTCAGTTATTAGTGATAATTTTGAAACTAGATTTTCAAAGTTAAAAGAATAATCAGTCCAGAAAAGTATCAAACAATTACCACAAACTTGAGGTCTTGTGCTTGAGGATTGAATAGGTCTAGGACAGCCAATAGCTGCAAGAGAGAGCAGCTCTCTCTCTGATCTGAGAGGCAGGACACAGTCTGTCTGTAAATTATTTTATCTGCACCCTGTAGAGATGAATGGCTCCACTCTAGGAATATTATTTAAAAACTATAGCCTTTATTTAGAAAATTGTAACTTGTTTTCTAAATAAAGATATTACTGTGGGCACTTGCATGTTTTCCATCTTTCCAACGTGCAATGTCCTTTTTCCATTGGAATTTGGGTCATCTTTGCTACCTCCATCTGGTATTTGCCTTTCAAGAGCTGTTCTGCCAACCAAGTACTTCCCATTTTTATGCTTCATATATTTGGTATTGTACTCAGTCTTCTAATCTGGTATAATACTACGGACTTCATGGTTGCCTTAACTTATCAGTGTATTCTTTCTGTAGTTATGATGGAATGATAAATTTTACTTTTTTCATTTGAGCATGTCATGACCTTTTCATGAACATTAAATTGGTATTGTTGACAGTATTTTGTGTTATTTAGCAAAGTGATGACCTGGAACACAGTACTTATTCCACTGACTTTTACATTTCTAGTAAAAACTTGGAGAAAGATAAATGTAAAATCCTTTCTTTTCCCTTTGCTTTTCTTTAGAATGTTATTTCTCTTCACTTGAAAGGGGTAGATAACTGGTAGACATGCATTTGACCGAATATATTTGCAAATTCATCTTTTATAATTTTGTCTGGAATATTTTAGTAATTCTCTCCCTCAACTCCACTCTCTCAGCCCCTTTAACAGGTCTCCGCCGTGACTGCCCTGGGGTGCTTGATTTTTTTCCTGTATTGCAATGTTCCAGATTGAATTTTGCCAAAAATATAAATATGGAATTTACCTTCAAGCGAAGGTAAACCAGTTCTCCAGTAGCAATGTTTTGTTTAGTTTTCAGTGTTGACAGATGACAAATATTTTCAATGATTTCGTATACCCCACTTCACAGAATACACACATTGCCACAAAAGTCAGAATTCCAAGTAACATTTTTCCAAATGATGGTCATCAAAACGTTCACCTGGAGACTTTAAAAGCCATAGGAAGAAAATTTTGTTCTATGATCAAATAAGTTTGGGAAAGGCAGCACACTTTATTTTCTCTTGACAAATTACAGTACTTGTTTACCCATTAAAGTTGGTAGTCCACTAGTTAAAAACAAAACAAAACAAAAACAGAGCCTTTTTCTCAGTCTCTCTCTCTCTCTCTCACACACACACACACACACACACACACAAATTATTTGACCCAGTAGTTACCCAATATGTTGAGAAGAATTTTTTTCACACCATATCTATAAATACCATTTGAAAGAATGCTCTGTGTAATTCTGGTTTGGGAAATTTGCTCTAAATTCATTGACTAATGATGACCATATGTGGACTCTTGTAGGTTTTATTGTTGTATTCACGATGGGAATGAGCAGCATTTTTACACAGTTTAAGCAACAGGCCCTAAAACTCATTCTAAGAGTAAATAAAATTATTCTTGGATTCGTCTATGTGCACTTTGGTACATGTAGTTGAACATGAATATGATGGGGTTCCATGAAAGAAAACTTGAGGGCACTTCTGCCTCTTATAAACATTTCACACAGAGAAGAAAGTTTGCACATATATTTATTTCATAACAAGTGAGAATTATGGCAATCTGTCAGTGAAGTTTTGTCTCTATTATTGTATATTATCAGTTATCAAATAAGTTGTAAGCATTGCAACTTTATATATGCAACTATGTTGCGTTTTCTAGAAGACTTGGTTGAGCAGTTATAACTTGTGAATAAATAATTCAGAAACATCTTAGTAAAGGACTGAAATGCCTTGGGAACTAAAACAACTTTCATGATCCTTATCTGGAGAAAAAAATAAATCAAAAGATTACAGCCACAGAACAGCTAAAGCCAGAAATATCACTTAAAGTAATTTAATTATTTTAACACTAAGCTTAAATAGCTTAGCATAATGCTAAGCAAAAGATGATCATTTAAAGGAATTTTTACAAAATAAGAAAGCAGACAAAAAATAAATAAAATCCGCCCAGTTATATCACCTAAATATAAACATTGTTAAAATTTTAGGTGTATTTCTTTCTAGTTCTTTTCTCTGTGTTAGTTTTCTTGTTTTGTTTTGTTTCTAAACAAAGTACAGAGACATATTACTGTGAAAGTAATAGATCTCCAACTTCAGTACTTCAGTGTCTCTCACTTATTAAAAAAAACCCTTCTAAGCTTGGGAGAGACATTAGCAATGTGTTATTAACATGATCACATGTTTTTGTAAACTTGGTGAAGGTACTATGGATTAACTGAGATTGTTAAGACTGCTGTCTCTTCCCACTCAGACTTCCATCCATCATGCTTCTTCTCACATCATGGGGATCTGGCTGAGAGAAGCTGAGTTGTGGATGCATTGGTTTGGGATTCAGTCGGCTGTGTTTAAATGGCTTGCAGCCACTTCTGTGGATCTGATGTCCAGGAATGTGCTTTTCTGCTGACCTATCTAGCATTCGGGCTCAATATTGCAGGGCCAGAAGTTGTACTGCAGCACACACATGTCCTTTGGTGCATGGCACAGAAAAATATGAGCAATGGAAGAACAAACAAGAGTTGACATTTTGGAGCCGAAAGTTATATTCCCATCAGCAGACATGAACAATTGTGAGCTCATCAGTCAATTCTCTTTGATGCCTAGTCAAATTACCAGAGAATTTCAGAGAATTACACTGAACATGGAATTCAAAATCCTGCCATTTTCACTTAGAAATTATACCACTAGAATTTTCCATATTAAAATGGCCTTTATAAATTTTTTATATGCTGCCATAATATACAATTCAGCTTAAGTCAACTCAGCGTTCTGATACCCTCGTATGTGCCGTGAGTTGTACTCTGCAACGTATTTCTGGAGCAATTCTGATACAGCTCTTCCTCTCTCAGCGCATCTTCTCTGGCTTCGCTTCTGTCTTTCAGGTTCAGTGAGTTTTTTTTCCTAGAATACCTTCCCTTTCTGATTCTGCCTGAGAGATTACTCCCCATCTTTTAAGATCACTCCTGTCTTTTTTTTTTTTCCCGGTAAAACCTTCCTTGACTCCATGAATAATTAGCGTTCTCATAGCGTCATGAGTTTCCCATAACAGGCATCTGTGATTGACCTTGTGTTGGATGATAGTTTTAATTTACCTATGAGTCTGACCCTCTAGTTTGTGAGCACACAAGGAAAAAAAAAGAAACACAACTGTTCACCCCATTGAATATGTTGCCTTCCATACTGCCTGAAATATAGGGTTATAATAAAATTTTATTGAAAAAAGGAGGCAAAGTACAAATATAAATATTACAATTGAGGCCAGAGATATAGTAAACAGCAACCTGTCTTCTAATGATAGGCAACTTTTTGAGATCTTACTTTGTTCTTATTTGAATAAAGATTAACTGTAAACCTGATTTTATTCTACAATTATTTCAAAGTTTCATACAAGAAATATACAATGAAAAAGCATAATATATGTTTTAAAAGAACACAGATTAATGAGTATATTAATTTCATTAGATTTGGCTCCAAGTGGCTAATATCTGTCTAAGCCAAATAACGATGGCATAGGCAAGATATGGTTACATTTTTCTTACCCAAGTTGAAGCAGGTGGTCTAGGGCTGGTTTGGAATCCAGTGTTGCCAGAGACCCAGGCTCTTCCCATCTTATTGCTTTGTGCCTGTGTGGCTTCCATTGTTACTTTATGGTCTAAGGTGGCTGCCCTTATGTCAGTGACCATGTCCACTTCCCAGTAAGTAGGAAGGACCAAAGGGAAGCAACAAGGCATGCCTGTCCCTGTAGGTGCGCTTGTCAGACTTTGTTCACATTTCTTCCGTGCATTTCATTGACCAGAATTTAAATACATGGCCACACCCAGCTGCAATAAAGACTAGAAACGATAGTCTTCATTGTAGATGTCCAGTAAAATTTGCAGATTCTTTTCCTGAGGAGGAAGGGGAGAATGAATGCTGGGGGACAACTAGTGGCCTTTGCTACAAGGTGGACAATAACAAACATTTATCAGTTTCTATTGTGTACATTATTTCATTTGAGCCTCACAGCAAATCTCTAAGGTTTATATTTTCCCCGTTATACAGATGGGCAAACCAAGGCTCAGAGAAATTAAATAACTTGTTCAAAGCCTCATGGATGCTCAGTGATAGAAACAGAAGTCAAAATCAAATGTGTTGATTCTAGAGTTCATGCTTCTAGAGTATGTGGTTAACAATGAAAGTTTCCAAAAGGGAAATGGGTTTGCTTTCACTTACTTTCTACTAAAAAATTGTCACTCATGACGCTTGTACAAATATTTGTGTGCTTTTCCAAATAGGCCAGGTAGATAGCAATAAGATTATAACACAGGCATTTCACGTGCAACCTGTTTACAAATATGAACAAAATGTTTGGAAATGCTTTAGAAAGAATGGACTTTATAAAGCTCGATTTCCTTGGTTTCTGATGTATTCATTTTGCGTAGTCACTTGTCTATTGTTTTAAGTCAACTTTTCCCCCATCACACAGCTTTGGAGGTTATATATTTTACTTTTATTCTTGAGTAATTATCTTAAAGGTATTAAAACTCTGTTCTTCACTTAAGGAATCTAAGGTTAATCAACAACTCAATCTTCCAAAATATGAAAGCCTTGTAACACTTTAATCTAAATTATCCTCTCCCTTCTTCCATGTTATTTTTTACTTGGTATTTTTTTTTTTTTAGTTCCAACTTGTTTTTAGCACATTCAATCATCATCATCATTAATTAGAATTACAAAAATATCTCTTTCTTAAGACTGCATCTTGTATCCTCATTTCTTTCTCAGTTCCAATCCCTTTTGAATGTGTTACTCTTTAGTAATCTTTCATTGTGGGTCCATGAGCAGTGAATTACTTTGATATGTATATTTCTGAAAATGTTTTCATTTTCTCCTTCCTCTCGATTGATATAATCAGTTTTATAGTATTCCCCCCCAACTCTTTTATAATAAGATATTACTGAATTGTTTTCTGCTAACTATTGTTACTAACGGGCAGTCCGAAGTCAGTCTGATTGTTGGTTTTTTTTTTTAAGGTGATTTTTTTTTTTTTACTTTTTAGAAGCTCCTAAGATTCAAAAAAAATTTGGAGTTCTGTGACTTCACTGGGATGTGTTTAAGTGTGGATTTGTGTTTGTTTTCCCTGCTTAGGACTTATAATGCATTCAAAACATTTTTTAATTAAATGACTATTTTTTAGAGCAGTTTTAGGTTTGCAGAAAACTGAGCATATGATACAGAGATCAATACTGATACACTGTTGTTAACTGAAGTTCATAGTTTATAGTTGAACTTCCACCTCTGCCACCCTGAGACAGCAAGACCAATTTGCTTTTCCTCTGTTTTTGTTCTATGCTGGCCCCCAGCTGGTTGGACGGTACCTGCCCACATTGAGGGAAGATCTTCCACATTTAGTCCACTTAAACTCACACACCAATCTCTTCTGGAAACACTCTCACAGACATACCCCCAAAATGCTCCCAGTTCTGCAGGTGTTCTTTAATCCAGTCCAGCTGACATCTAAAGTTAACCATCACAGGAAGTCCTTACTTTGTTCTTCTTCAATATTGTGTTGTCTATTCTGGGTCTTTTCTCTTATATATAAACTTTAAAATCAATTTGTCAATATCCACAAAATAGCTTGCTGGTATTTTGATTGGGATTGCATAGACTCCATAAATCAAGTCCTTAAATGGCCCCTTAGGTGAGACACTGGGCACAGGGGTAGAGTCAGCTAATTTCCCTTCTCCCACATCTGGCAGGGATTTGGTGAATTCTCTTTTTTGCTGAGTAAGCTTTTGTTATGGAAAATGCTTTGAGTATACTCCAAATGCTTTACTTTTCTTTTCCCACAGCTAGAAACAAAAGCTTTTCTGGGCTCTCAGCATGAAATGCTGGTGGGGTTCCTGGGGGTAACACCAGTGAAAGTGTGGGGTCCCCCGTGACTGCTGTCCTCAGGAGTTTCTCATTCTTACGCTAATCTATACTCTGCCTCCCTCAATTTGTCAAAGTTGCCATTTAAGTTTTCCTCCCAGTTTATGGCTCCAACTGCTACTGCTTCGGGTAAGCTTATTTTAGTTTATTCACCTTTCCCTTCAGATTTCAGGTGGTGGTTTTTCCTGTGACCTCAATTTTATAACGGGTCCTAGAAACATTGTTGATATTCTGTTTGTTCAGCTTTTTTCTTGTTGTGAGGATGGGAGTGATCACTTCCCAGCCCTCTGCATGTCAGAGTAGAAACCAGAGTCCTCTACAAACTTTTGAAAGTTTGAAAGTTTTGCTTTTCGCATTTAATTCCTTGATCTATCTGGAATTAATAGCTGAGAGTGATGTGAAGTAAGGTTCCATTTAATTTTTTCCATATGGAAAAACAATTTTACCAGCACTATTTATTGAATAATCTCTCCTTTCCCCATTGATAGGTCTTACTAGTTTATTATATACCAGGTTTCTATATACGTTTGCTTTGTTTCTGGTCTCTTTATTCTGCTTCATCAGTTATTTATCTATCCCTGGCCAGTAAGACACTTTTAAAAATTACTATATCTAGCAAGGACAACACTCCTACCTAATTCTTCTTTAATAGTGTCTTGGCTATTCTTGGCCTTTTACAGTAAAGGGTTAATTTACATCTATTTATCCTCTTTGTGGTTCAGAGAAACTTTCAGTCTTTGTAATAATGTTTTTCTTGAATTTTGGGAATTTTTCTACAATTATTTCTTTCAATATTTTCTTGTTATCATTTTTTTTCCAACTTTTCTCCCTGTTTTGCTAATTGGATTATTATTTCTACATTGTCATTCTTATTAACATTTATATTGCGAAATGTAACAATAATTTTCACACATATTTACACTTACTTTTACATTTATATTGATTCAGTAGTCACTACCATTCTTTTTAATGATCTAGATTATTTTCTTGGATGGCTGCAGTTTGTAACATAATACTTTTTTTCTAGAAGGGTTTTTGAGAACTGTTTTATATTGAGCTGTTTTCTTGGGACTTGGTGTAGTTCTTTATTAATTAAATTAATTGATTAGCTACTTAAACTACTGTTATGGGAGTCTTCTATTTTATATTTGAATTTCTCCTGTTTGATTTTTGGTTTTCTTATTTATTTATTTATTTATTGAGACAGAACCTTGCTCTGTTGCCCAGGCTAGAGTGCTGTGGCATCAGCCTAGCTCACAGCAACCTCAAACTCCTGGGCTCAAATGATCCTCCTGCCTCAGCCTCCCGAGTAGCTGGGACTACAGGTATGTGCCCCCATGCCTGGCTAATTTTTTTTCTATATATATTTTTAGCTGTCCAGATCATTTCTTTATATTTTTAGTAGAGACAGGGTCTCACTCTTGCTCAGACTGATCTCAAACTCCTGACCTCGAACGATCCTCCCGCCTTGGCCTCCCATGGTGCTAGGATTACAGGCATGAGCCACCATGCCCGGCCGGTTTTCTTCTTTAAGGCACAGTGGCTGCTCTCTTTTAATTGTCCTCTGTCATTAACATTTACTGTTTAGCAATTAAAAAAAGAAACCTAGCTATTTTCCTTTTTATTATGCTCAGTTTTCTAAAGTCTTTTCCTTTATATTCTTGACTCCTTTTTTTTCTTTTAGGACTGGCTGAGATTCCAATTCTCATCATCCATGTCAGCAGTGACTCTGCTTTAGTAATTTCTATTTCTAATGGGAACTTCACTTTATTATGTGTTCATTTTCTCTATCATTTCATATCCTTTCTAAAAATAAATCATTTTCTCCCAAGCTCTTATGTTTTTTCTTTCTGCTTTTCTTTCCCCCACCCCGGGAGGCCATTTTTCATTTAAATTCTTTGACTTTCATAAAGTTGTTTGATCATAATCTCCAACTGATTTGTGGCATAGTTTTCTGATGTGTATTCTTAACTCACCTTGTTTCATGATATTAATTTCCTCGTTTCTTTTTTTTTTTCATAAGGGCTTGTTCTTAAACTGGAATGGTTTAAGAAAAGCACTAATTTTGATTTTATTTTACACTTTCAAACAAGAAAGAGGGAACAGAGAGAAAAAGTACGACTGGCTGCCCAATTTGGGGCCCAGCAGGTCCAAAAGAAGACATATCTGAGACAAGGTCCACCTCGATTCTAGGGAAGTTCCAGTGCCCAGGGAAGACTAGTGAAGCCCATTACACTCCCACCCTGACAAAGAATTCTACAGCTAATCTACCACAGTGTTCCAGCTAAAGCATCTTTAAAACTACAGAAAGTTTCAAATTAACATCTAAATTTTAAAACGTAGCATTTCAGGAACAAGTAAGCTCGGAGAGCTCATCTCAAAAGTGAAATAACAGAACTATTGCTCAGACGGCTGACAAGTGGAGCTGCCGCTCTCGGCCCCGCCTCCACTCTCAGACTCAGGCAGACACACAAGGGGGTGGCGGCTCCTTGGCAGCGCCAGTCACAGTGGCATCATCATACTTCTCACCATCCTGATATGTGCAATGGCTACATATGGAGCTTACAAGCAACGCGCTGCCTGGATCATCCCATTCTTCTTTTACCAGATCCTCAATTTTGCCCTGAACACCTTGGTTGCAGTCACTATGCTTGTTTATCCAAACTCCATTCAGGAATACATACGGCAGCTGCCTCCTAATTTTCCCTGCAAAGGTGATATCATGTCTGTGAATCCTACCTGTCTGGTCCTTATTATTCTTCTGTTTAGCATTATCTTGACTTTTAAGGGTAACTTGATTAGCTGTGTTTGGAACTGCTACCGCTACATCAATGGCAGGAACTCTTCTGATGTTCTGGTTTATGTGACAAGCAATGGTGCTGCAGTGCTGTTACCTCCTTGTTTCTTGAAGTATGTTTACATACATTTCCTGCTTTTAGCCATCACTGAATGCTGGACTGAACAATTTCCCTGGACAAACTGGTTTTAGAACAAAAGTATGGGGATAAGCTGAGATAAACTGGGATATCAGGAAAATTTGCTAAGTTGCCTCTGAATACTTTGTTACTACACCCTGCCCTGTTGGTATGATTCTGCCACCTGCTAGGAAAAAAATCAGTCTAGCTCTTTGGTCACAGGTATGGAGTGACAATGTAAAGTTTACTTACCTTTGGGTAAATACCCAGTAGTGAGATTGCTGGATCAAATGGTAGGTCTACTTTTAGTTCTTTGAGGAATCTCCATACTAGTTTCCGTAGAGATTACACTAGTTTGCAGTCTGGCCAACAGTGTATAAGTGTTCTTTTCTCTCTGCATGTGTGCCAGCATCTATTATTTGGGGACTTTTTGATAAAAGGCGTTCTCACTGGGGTTAGGTGGTATCTCATTGTGGTTTTGATTTGCATTTCTCTGATGATTAGTGACGGTGAGGATTTTTTTCATATGTTTATTGGCCATTAGTGTATCTTCTTTTGAAAAGCTTCTGTTCATGTCTTTTGCCCATTTTTTAATGGAGTTGTTTGATTTTTTCTTGTTGATATGCTTGAATTCTTTGTATATTCTGGTTATTAGCCCTTTACCAGATATATAGCATGCAAATATTTTCTCCTGTTCTGTAGCTTGTCTATTTGCTCTGTTGATTGTTTCCTTGGCTGTGCAGAAGTCTTTTAATTTAATCAGGTCCCATTTATTTATTTTTCTGATTGCTGTGATTGCCCTTGGGGTCTTCTTCATAAATTCTTTGCCTAGGCTGATATCTAAAAGACTTTTTCCAACATTTTCTTCTAGAATTCTTATGGTTTCATGTCTTAGATTTAAATCTGTTATCCATCTTGAATTAATTTTTGTGCGTGGTGAAAGATATGGATCCTGTTTCAATCTTCTACATGTGATTATCCAATTTGCCCAGCACCATTTATTGAATAGAGATTTTTTCCCCAGTGGATATTGCTATCTACTTTGTCAAAGATCAAATGGCAATATGTGGATGGTTTTATATCTGGGTTCTCTGTTCTGTTCCATTGGTCTATGTTTCTATTTCTGTGCCAGGACCATGCTGTTTTGGTTACTATAGCCTTGTAGTATAGCTTAAAGTCTGGTAAAATGATGCCTCCAGATTTGTTCCTTTTGCTTAAGGTTGCTTTGGCTATTTGGGCTCTTTTCTGGTTCCCAATAAAGCATAGAATTATTTTTTTCAGATCTGAAGAAATGATGTTGGTATTTTGGTGCAGATTGCATTGAATCTGTAAATCACTTTGGGCAGTTGGACATTTTAACCATGTTGATTCTGACTATCCATGAGCATGATATGGTTTTCAATTTGTTTACATCATCTGCAATTTCCTTCCTCAGTGATTCATAGTTCTTTTTGTAGAGATCTTTCATTTCGTTGGTTAAATATATCCCTAGGTATTTTATTTTCTTTGTAGCTATTGTGAAAGGTATTGAGTCTTTGATTTGATTCTCAGCTTGACTGTTGCTAGTGCATGGGAGTGCTGCTGATTTGTGTACATTGATTTTGTAGCCTAAGACTTTGCTGAACTTATTTATCAATTCCAGGAGTCTTTTGGCAGAATCTTTGGGGTTTTCTAGATATACGATCATATCATCAGCAAAGAGCGATAGTTTGACCTCCTCTTTCCCGATTTAGATACCCTTAATTTCCTTCTCTTGCCTGTTGCTCTGCCTAGAACTTTCAAAACTATGTTGAATAGAAGTGGTTACAGTGGACATACTTGTCTTGTTCTAATTCTGAGTGGGAATGCTTTCAACTTTTCCCCATTCAGTATGATGTTGGCTGTAGGTTTGTCATATATGGCTTTTATAATTTTGAGGCATGTGCCCTCTATGCCTATTTTGTTAAGAGTTTTTATCATAAAAGGGTGCTGAATTTTGTCAAATGCTTTTTCTGCGTCTATTGAGATGATCGTATGGTCTTTGTTTTTGCATCTGTTTATGTGGTGAAAAGACATTTGCACTAGAATGTTTATTGCAGTACAATTCACAATCACAAAGATGTGGAATCAGCCAAAGTGCCTATCGATTCATGAGTGGATTAATAAAATGTACACCATGGAGTACTACTCAGCCATAAAAAATGAAACACCTTTTGCAACAACCTGGATGTAACTGGAGACCATCCTCCTAAGTGACCTATTGCAAGAATGGAAAAACAACACCACAAGTACTCACTGTTAAATTAGAACTAACTGATAAGCATTCGTGTACACAGATGGAAGTAAAACTCAATGGAAATCATGAAGGTGGGCAGGGGAAGGAGGGAATGGGTGAAATCATATCTAACGGGTACAATGTACATTATCTGGGTGATGGGTGCACTTAGGACTTTGACTCAAGTAGTACAAAAGCAATCCATGTAACCAAAACATTTGTACCCCCATAATATTCTGAAATTTAAAAAAGATAAAATAAATAATGTCTAAATTGTAAAATGGAACTTGAAAGCCTTATTAAAAATGTTTTAAAAAATCAACAATCTAAAATCACGAGACTGAAGTAACTAATATTGTTATAAAATTAAATCACATGACCTTTATAAATAGAAATAATAGAATTCAAAACTATGTAATAATAAAAAAAATGAAGTTTATTTACCTTCAGGTACCATCCAAGGCTGCAGCTCTGCATGTTATCCAGGTTTATTCTAAATCCAGCCTCAGCGAGAGCCTATTTCTTGCAAATTAACTTCTCTCCCTCTCTGTGAGAGCTCACTCTGCTTGCCTACACCCTTCAATCAGGGCACTTGGTTTACCCCTCTGGCAGGCCATCTAGTTTGGAGAAATGTGTGTTAGCTCAAGGTTTACAGAGCTCAAGCTTCTCTTTCTGAGCTCTCCTTTCCCTGTGGACAATTTCCAGGGCATTCGGCAGCCCTTCTTCATAGATTGTTGTTCAGGGTTAGGGGTTTTCCTAGTTGTCCCTCTTAGTTTAGGGGAGAAGAGGGAATAAAGATATCTTTTCTGTACTATGTTAAATAAGAAATTAACGTAATATTATTGTTGATGAAAACAGCTAGTTGTTTGCCAACCATCAGTCAAAATTATTACACAGGTTAACTAGTGACAGTACTTAAGTAACCAGATGTACCTCTTTTTTTGTTCTTACCACTTTAAAGGTTGGATTTTTTTCCTCTTCTAATCAAATCCAGCAAGTCAAAAACTAATGTTATAATTGATCAGCAAAGCTAATGCTTTAAGGTTTGTCTATTACGTAAATCAGAAAAGTCTCCAGACAGCAGACACAAATACTGCTTTGTTTACGACGTCTTACCAATTGCTTATTTTTTTTTCAGGGAAGATTTTTTTTTACTCAAATGTAAATATTAATTTTTTTTATTTTACCACATAGAAATAAATTGTTAGACTAAGATCTGAGATTTGTCTAAATAATAAAAACTAATTGATAGGGGGTAGTCACCTTGTTGCTATCTATAGGTCTATTTAAACCATTGACCTAAAAATAAGTGACTCTAACTGTATATCTCTTTACCAATCATCTAAACCATCTAGGCTCGAGGGAATTAAATAATCTAAAAGTGGCACATTTTATAATAGCTACTGGGACTTTTATTGACACTCTCACATGATCAATTCATGGTTGTCACCCTGCTTAAGTTGATCAACCTGCTATGTACGTGCAACATTGTAATTACATTTCCTTTTGACAAGGATGCATTAAGTGTGGCTGTAATATGGGAACCCTTTCAGCTTTCATTAATTCAATATAAATCCAAAGCTTGCAGATTCAGCAGGGTTGGCTCTAGTGGCTTAATTAGAATCGCTGGACAAGAACATTGATTCTGCTTCACTCAGGTAAAGATGAAAGTAACTGCAACAATGCATATTGCATTTGAAGGTCATTGAATTGTAGTCAGGCAAGGGGAGCAGTTATTAAAACACACACAAAATAATGGAGTTTTTATTTAGTACCTTGGAAGCCTTGAGAAACGCAGTATCAGTTGACCTTGAAATTTCATACTTTTGTGACTCATAGCATTTGCTTTTGTATTTCAGAGAAATAAAATGATATTTTAAAAGAAGATTAATACAGCCAATTTTAATCTCTGGGAAGTTTATGCCTGATATAACATATTTGTAGACTATGATACTATGTAAAATTAAGACCCTCGAAAGTTTGGGATGCATCTGATATAAAGGATACAATTACTCTTTCATTAGCTTTCTCTTGCTGTCAAGTCTGTACCTAAGAGGTTGTTCACTGCAAGTTCTTCATTCTCAAGCACAGCCTCCTGGATGCTGCACTGCCCTGAAGTCTGCTTTTCAGCACAGCATCAGGAAATGCAATGAATTCCTGCCTGACCATCCCATTCCTACCCTTTGCAAAGTTCAAATTTGCCCATTTGAGCACACTTTTAGTAGAACACCAAGTTTGAGTACGAAAATTGTCTTTTAGTTCTTTTAGGAAGAAAGAAAACATCAGCTGTTTCAAATTTTAGAGTCCCACTTAGGCAAAAAGAGAGTTGTGCCATCTATTGTGTAGTCATTCTTCTGCAAAAATGTCATTTATTGGGGAGGAACGGACACTGCATCCAGCAATGTAAAATCAGTCTACAAATGGGAAGATTAAGACCAAAAGCACTGGATTACAAACATCTCACCCAAACCCCTTAGCGTAGTGGTCCTCAACCTTTTTGGCACCAGAGACAGGTTTCATGGAAGACATTTTTCCACGGACATGGGTGGGGGTGTGGTGGGGAGATTTTGGGATGATTTAAGCATATTACATTTATTGTGCGGTCAAACCTCTCTGCTGATGATAATCTGTATTTGCAGCCGCTCCCCAGCGTTAGCATCACCACCTCAGCTCCACCTCAGATCATCAGGCATTAGATTCTCATAAGGAGCATGCAGCCTAGATCCCTTGCGTGCCATGCGCAGTTTACAGTAGGGTTGACACCCCTATGAGAATCTAATGCTGCTGCTGATCTGATAAGAGGTGGAGCTTATGCAGTGATGTGAGCGATGGGGAGTGGCGGTAAATACAGAGGAAGCTTCCATGTTTGCCGGCTGCTCACCTCCTGCTGTGTGGCCCGGTTCCCGACAGGCCACAAACCAGTACTTATCCTCAGCCCGGAGGTTGGGGACCGCAGCCTAAGCAGGCAGAGAGCTCTCTATGGAGTTGGAAGATGAGTCTTTTGTCTCCTTTTTGTCCCACACATTAATGCTGATCTTAGGAGCTCATTGTTGCACCCTTTGTGGCAGACAGCCATGCAATCAAAGGGTTTCCATTGCTAGAGCCCGTGAAAAGACAAGTCGAAATTAGCTTTAGCTAATTTAACTAGTCTTTGCCCGTTCTCCTGACCCCGAGGTAACACGCACATTTTATAATTCATCCTCTGGGGGCTGGCTTGTGCTTGCTCCCTTCTCTTTGGCAGTGATTTTAAGTAACCAAGTTCTTATTACAATTCTCAGATTTAAAATTAAGCTCTGATCATATCTTCTCAGGGCATACCTAAGGGGCACTGTTTGTCCCCAGCCAAATCAACTGTTTCCTCAAGTGACTCATTCCTGAAAATGTTACTGTTCCTAATAATCCACTCAAGTATGTATTTTCATTTAATCTTTTCTTTTACCTCCATTTCACATGTGTTGTTGCGTGTCGGGCCGTTTCCACCAGGATCTGCCATTACATCATTGTGTCAAGCATAATATAAAATGAGGTTTGTTCTAATTTAAAAATTACTTTTGCTCAGATGGTGGCTGGGCTTGGAAATGTTTTGGGCTGCCCTGGGGATTTTCGGCCAAGGTTAGAGTGTGTGTGTAGTTTTCCTGGACCAGCTGGTTTTAGAACTGAAGTACAGGGATAAGCTGAGATAAACTGGGATATCAGGAAAATTTGCTAAACTGAAAGGGTCTCCCAATGCTTATTTCTCCTCAGGTGACACAAACTGGTTTAGCAAGTGGCGTCAGAGTGGGAAGAGGAAGCTCTAAAAGTGTTTGCTATATGCAAAGGTAAGCACAGTATATCCATCTGGGGACAAAGGGGAAGGATGCAGCAAAGTGACCTCTCATTTCCCCTCCGACTAACGTGCAGGAGTTTAGGAACTGTAGTGCGAAGACAGAAATCAAAGGGCAAGACCACAGCTTCCTCTATAAACTGCAGGAACAAACACGGGTGTTTGTAGTCCTTTCTAACAACGGGCCCTTTGCTGCTGATTCGAGGTTTTATGATTCCTGTTTTATGTCCTACGAATAGGAACAGACATTCCCCTTTTCTCTACACCACAGTAAGCCCCTGGCCTAGACAAGAAGCAACTCCGCACTGCTTTTCAAACCTCATTCTCCCTCTCAACTGCAGGGACTATTTGGTTTCTATTATACTTCTGGCCTTTCATATTCCTGATGTTGCATCTGATGAAACCCAGCAGCCAGGTGTGTGAACGCGCTTGAAAGGACCCAGCAACGCTTCCCCACGGTGCGGGACGGTCCCCTCCCGAGATGGCCCACTGTCAGTGAGACTGGTACAGTGAGTTGTTTTCCCAACTGAGAGGACAGGTCATATGACCCGTTTGTACTTTTTGTCCTGGTCCTTTTTTAACTGACTACACAATAGTATGATCTCTGGCCAGGGTCCATGACCAAGGACAGAGTTTAGCTGTGTAGATTTGTCTGCAGCAGACGTTCACACGGAGCTGTTGGAATAGATGGAGCACGGCCACTGTGTTTCCTGTTACAATGGGATTCTCCGGGCATGAGCTTCAGAGAACATGTGTGGGCTTCTAGAGTAGGCTGAGCAGCCTCATGACACATTCCCTGCTCTGTACCAGACGCCAAGCTCTGCATCCTGTCTGCTCCTTGAACAGCCCCTTCATTGTTTGCTCAGCTATTCTGCTGCCTCTGCAGATAGTCCCGTCTGGGAAACAGCCCCAAGAAAGCTGTAGAGAGACATGTAAGTCAATGGCAGTGGCGGATGACTGTGAGGCGTCTTCTTTTGCTTCAGCAAAGAAACTACCAAATAACGATGATGGGAATTCGCTACTAGGTTAAAAAAATGACTTATTGCAAGTTCAAAGTGCTATTTAAACTATTGTCAATCCCCACATTTCAACCTTTTGGCTATAAGATAGTTTTAAATGAATCTGCTGGGAAAAGTGCTTATTTGGTGAATAAAAAAGATAATCTGAGTTTTAGAAACTGATATTCATGCACATAAAACATGGAAAGTGAGGAAGACCAGACTTGCCATATACCATGAGCATGATCATGGCTGTGCAAAAGTGAATAGGATTTTGGAGCAGGGTGGGGAGGGGGGGGTTGGGGAGATGTTGTCAAAGGATACAATATTTCAGTTAGACCGGAGGAATAAGTTCGAGATCTCTATTGTACAATATGGTGACTATAGTTACTAACAATATATTTTATTCTTGAAAAATGTTGAATAGATTTTAAATATTCTCACCACAAAAAGATATAACCATGTGAGGCGTTGCACGTGTTAATTAGCTAGATTTAGCAGTTCCACCATGAATACGTACTTTAAAACATCATGCCGTACACAATAAATATATATAATTTTATCTGTCAATTTGAAAAAATAAAAAATTCAATTAAAAAGAATATGAAATAAATATCTAAGTAAATAAAAATATGATTTTTAGATTATTTCTGCTTATTTCTTATTTTGTGCTTTAGATTCTTCCCCCTTCCCCTCCCGTCTTTAGACCCAGCAGAAGGTTTTCAATGAGAGAGAGTTATGGAAAGTTTTATGAGAAGTGAGTGTCCTAAGAAGAGAATATTTTCCTCAGAAGACAAGAAAACTGATGCTACTTTGTAAGCCAGAAAAATGCATGGAAATTTGGGCAGGTTACTCCTTCATTAAGCACCTATCATCATTTAACCCCCACTTGCCCACTCTGCGAAGCAAGAAGTGTAACTGTAGACAGGGACCCAGGGCTCCCAGAGGCTAGTCAGTAGCAGAGCTTGGATTTGAACCAAAGAGCCACCTCCATCAACTGGCCTGGGCTTCTGTCCTGCACTGAGTGGCTGCAGGTGGGATCCTTGACCTTGTGCATGAGGCATTGAATCCAAGCAGAGCTTGATAGAAAGGTAGAAGGAAAGAAGCTAACCTTTCATGGCCTTGAATTTAATGTAGTATGCAGGCAGAAATTCTGCCTACACCCAGCCTTGTTTAATAATTGGAGAAGAGAGAATGGAGAAGAGAAGATGACTGGCTGCCCATGGTAGTAAAACAGGATGTTAGAATGGGCACTTGTCTGAAGCCCTAAGGTGATAGCTGTAAGATGCCAAAGAAGACTCCAGGCAGATGGAGCTACAAATGCTCAAAGCAGGTAGCAGAGAACCCATTAGAACCCCACCTTCCTCCCCTGAATAGCGTGGCCAAGAAGGAAGGAATGATGAAGGAGATTTCTTTGGCAAGAGTCACTGGTATGCTACAGGTCCCAGTGCCACCCCCAACAGAGAGGGGTGAGAGATACTTGCCCCTCACTTGAAAATAAGTGGAGAGGGGCAACAAGGCCACTCAGAGAGCTGGGTATGCATCCCCAGCAGCTGGGTGTACAGGTGTCTGATTTGTACCTGCATAAAATATAAAGCTTGCTTCCTGCCCTCGTGATGGGAGTGAGGGAGGGGCCGTTTGTGCCCTGGGCATGGTCTCCCAGAATTTGTGGGGGCCAAGTGTGCATGAGTGTCCCCAGGACAAGATGCAGCCACACCAGAGAAAGGGCTGGCGTTTTAGACCCTGCCCAAGAGGGCCATTAAAAAAGCCAACAGACTATTTGTTGATGTAGGTGGTGGTCACACACTCTTACTTTGAGACATTTCGAGTTGTCCACTTATTTCTATATTTGTTTGTTTGCTATACTTCAATAAAAATTGCTTTTAAGAAAAAAGTGAAGAAGCCTCATTAAAGAGAAAATAAAAGTATCCCAGTGAGTGGATTCCTTGGGGCTGCAGAAAGAGTAACCAAAAGGTTGGAGGAGAAGACATGAACAACATTAAAGGAATTTCAGGTGAGTGGTCCCCAGCGAAGAGGCAGCTTTCAAAAGAGCTCTATGAGAGGAAGAGTCAGCTTTAAAAGCCCACAGCCTGCTTTCAGCAGGACTGGGCCTCCCTCCTGCCTGCACTCCAACCCTGGGGCAGGAGAAACCTTGGTTAGCAAGTTGGGGAAGAGGCTGGGAAGCTAGAAAAAGGTGACAGCTCCACCTCCTTGCTGACTGTGGGCTTCCTTCCTTCCTTTCTTTTTCTTTTTCTTTCTTTCTTTGTTTTTTTAATAGCATATTCTAGCTAGGGGAGGGTGAGTTCCTGAAACTTTGAATGAAGTTGGAAGCTTTTACTAGTTTGTGTGTTTGGAATTCTAAGTACAAAATGAGTCTGTTTTGTGACTCAAATGACTCTAAGGTTTTCTATTACCTAAGAGTGACCAAAAGTCAAGTCTTCATCCAGAGGCAGAGAGAAAACTAGCCCCACTGAGTAAGTTAGCAGACAAGGGGAAAACAAAATAAAGCTGTTTTATTCTTACATCTAAGATGTTCGTTTGTTCCATTTATTGGTTGTAGTAGTTTAAAAGGAAGGTTCTGTAATATTACTCCGGAGTAGAAGGCAACAAAAGCTGATCATCGTAAATGCAGCACTATCCCATGGAAATATAATGCAAACCATATGTATGATTTAACGTTTTTCTGTCAGACACATAAAAAATGTAAAATAAACAAATAAAATTAATTTTAATATATTTTAACCTAACATACCTAAATTTTTATGATTTCACAATGTAATTAATATAAAAATTTTAATGAGATGTTTTACATCCCTTTTTTATTTTTGCACTTACCTTTTGAAATCCGGGGTGTATTTTATACTTTCAGCACATCTCAATTTGGATTAGCCACACTTAAGGAGCTCAGTAGCCCCCTGTGGCTGGTGGCTGCCATATTGGATAAAGAAGCTATAGGGCTTGGATGGGGCAGAAAATTATCTTGGATTATGATAGGATTCCAGGCTTGAGAGAAGTTGAGGCAGTGTCTCCAAAGTGAGCAAGAGGGTGATTTATGATCCTGTCTTCACTTGCATGAGGTCTGATGAGAAAACATCTGGGTATCTGGCTACTGGGCAGAGAAATAATGGAGATGGAGAACTGAGAAGAGTCTTCATGAGCTGGGATTCTACTGCTCACGTTGCCACTGGAAACTAAGCTAACCAGGAAGAGAAGAAATTGAGAGAAGACCCAATTTAAGGAAATAAAACTATAAATTCAGGACACTTTTCTGAAGTAACGACTACTGAGTTTATAAGTATACATTAAAATGAGCACAATATGCCCTCAAGGGGCTGTTTGTGGTCTTTTCACAAACCAATGTGATTGAAATATTAAGGGTCCTGTGTTATGCTTAGCATCATACACTAGGTAAGTACTACTATTGTTCTGGTTTTGCTGATGAGGAAAGTGAGACTTAGATATGAGGAATCAAATAATGAGCTTCTTGATGCTAGAAAGATATCACTGAGCAAACCTGGCAATCACTGGGTACAAAATCTTCCTTCACAGATGAGAAGTCTGGGCTGCAGGGAGGAGAAGCAAGATCCTTAAAGACATACTAATACATAACCAGGGAGAGATTCCCGTATATTGCATTAAGATTTCAGAGCCACCAAAAAAGATTCTCTGTCTCTTGCTAGAAGGAGAACAGCCTGTTTTGCATGGCAGTCAGCTCCTTATAACCGGACCTTGGCTATGGAAATTGGATAATGCTTCCCACATTGCTATAAGGAGGTTCATAGAATTGAGTGCACGTTGAGTTAGAAGATTCCTGAATTTTTCTCCAACATAAGGATTTTCTGACGGTTTGATGATATGGCAGTTTTAACATTACGTGATCTCCAAATCAAACTGTAGATCTTCCCACAGTGATGGTCAGAATTTTTCTGCAGATGTTAGAGGGGCAAGGGGGGTTGAGACAGAGGCCAGAGAATGGAGGTTTTAGCTGGAGCCTCATCATGTTCTGAGGGTAATTTGAGCTTAGGTTCTAAATCCCCAATTCCCATGTGCTAATGATAAGGAAAACCCCAATATGTGAGATCATTCTAAGCTCATCACAAAGGCTTCACAATTGATCATGGGTAAATAGAATCTGAACACTTTTAAATAAATGAAAACACTTCATTACATCTGAACAAGCGGTATTTGAGTCAGGCATATGATGGAATGGATGGATCACTTTTCATTTTGATAACCTGCAGGTCACATTTGGCAGGCTGCCAAGCTAACTGCCTGGGGAAGGTCTGTGATTCATGGCAACATCCTGTCCCTGGGTAACGAATCTTATTGTCAGTTCCTCAGATCTTATCGTGAGCTCCTCACACATGACCCACTGACATTGAAAGGGACACTGATTAGTTTCTAAATGATAAAATTTTGCAGATGTGTTTCTGAATCATGAAGTTTACTGATTGTCTTGTGTGTAAAACATTTTAGCCTCTGTGTTTCATTTGCAGCCAATGACTGTAACCTCTGTATTGTATCCTTCAATGAAAAAAGATAACTCCAATATGAGAGGTCCCCCTCCCTTCTCCTAAATTTTCTTATAAAAGCTTTGCAATTTGTAACAGACTTTGGAACCCACCTAACTTTGCTAGTGTGTCTTCCTGAGTCAATCCTCAGATATGGCTTTCGATAAACCTTTATCAAATGATTTCTGCTTCAACAGCCTTAATTTTGGTTGACAATTTGTCTTCATTTGTGCTTCCTTCCTGAGTCATATTTTTATAAGATGGCTTTGAAGATAAGTGATTTCTAAGGACTGTTGCTCTCATGTGGGTCAAGCAAATGGTTCAGTCTTTTTGAGCCTCAGTTTCTTCTTCCATAAAATGGCAGGATGAGCTGAGATGAGCTTGAAATCACTTATTGATTTAACACAGTATAAACCTTCTATGCACATGTGAATACAAAGAACAGGAACAACTTACAAAAATGAAGATAAATTTCTTCAGTAAAAACATAGAACTTGCTAGAGAACAGAAGTGACAATGAGGTGTTTTGTTTTGTTTTGCTTTAAGATATAAAGCCTCTTATTGTAATGGAGAGTAGAAGGTCTTGTTGGAACGGTGATGTGAGCCTGTTGATTCCATGATGGTCTGGCACCGTGAGCCAAGGCCTCGGGATGGTTTTGATGAGAGAATGGGATTAGGGCAGGAGAGCAAAGCCCAAGATAGAGGAATACACGGGCAGTGTGGGCAGAAGTGAGGTGCCAGGAAAGAAGGGAAGGTCTGAGGAATCGGAAGGTGAAGACACTGACCATTTTCCAAGAGCATTGAGAAATTGGCACAATGCTCATTTTGACTAGTGGGTGGGGAGTTGTAAGAGAGAAATACAGAGGTGTGGGGGGTGCTTTGCAATATGAGGAGTTAGACTAAGAGGACTTAGTCAAAATGGAAAAAAGCACCCAGCAAAATAATTGGCGTGTAATAGATCTCCAATAATTCTCAAATAATGTTTAGAATTGCAGCTTTGTGGGAATTTTGAATGCAAAGAATTCAGAAAGGTTACAGACCAGAACTATACAATAGGGATATAATATGAGCCACAGATATAATTTAAAATTTTGTAGGATCCACATTTAAAAATAAAGAACAGCTGAAATTAATTTTAATGGTATATTTAATTGAAAACAATATATCTAAATATCATCATTTCAACATATCATTGATATAGAAGTATTAATGAGATATTTTACATTCCTTTTCTCATACTAAAGTATGTCTTCAAAATCTGGTGTGCATTTTGCACTTCCAGCTCGTCTCAATTTGATCTCAATTTGGACTGGGACACATTTCAAGTACTCAACAGCCACATGTGGTGGGTGGCTATTATATTGAACAGCATAATTCTAGACAGCTTCCTCTGCATCATCACAGTTTTGTCCTTTGTTTAATAAACTTAAAAACAATGTATGATTAATTTTATACACAATTTTAAAGCTGGCAATGCTAAACAATTTCTTGCTTAGGAACGTAGAAGTAGGTGGTAAAATTAGAACAAAATGTAAAGGAATGATGATCACACAAATAAGGATAGTGGTTCCTTTATTCCAAGAGAAATAATGATAGAATTAGAAAAATAAGTAAAGGAGAAGAAAATTAAAATCTTCTGGAAATTTCACCAATAAGAGATGACCATCGCTAATTTTTCTGTGTACCTTTTTAAGAAGGGGAGAACCTGGGAGTGAACGATGAGCAGATGCATTGAGGGTGACTTGAGCTCCCCCAAGTCAGACTTGTGGCTGCATCAAGGCTTCACAAAAGCAAGTGGGGGCATTTGAAACATTAGAGGGAGGTAGACGATGTCAGACCCTTGGCTGAATCAGATGCTGCCCATTCCCACGGGAGGACACCCTAAAAGAAAAGTGAACAATTAAGGACATTGACTTATTTTCTCTTTAAGACATGAACTTAACCAATTTCCTGGAATTTTAAAAAAGAATTTACAAGAAAAAAAAAAAAACCCAAGCCAATAACCTCACAAACCATTAGGTACTCAGAGTTTCTGGAAGGGCAGCTGTAAGTGCACAGTCTATATCCAATTTGCACTGTCATCTTGGAATGGGAAGAACATTGGAATGACAAGCTAGATTGAAAAGCTGTTAAAAGCCAGAAAAATAACCAGAGTCTAATCCATAAATGGAAAACTGTCAGTCCCTTATGTCTTATAAGACTTGGCTTGATGGTAATTCAAGCACAAGTCCTAGGTTTTCAAGTAGCACTTAATTGCAAAGAAAATAAACCATTCAGACAAAAGGAGCCATAAGAGGAATACTGGCCCTCACTTCAGTGTCTGCAGTGAGTAAATTCATAAGAGAGGAGATCAGAACAGAGGTGGTGGGCATTTGCAGACGTGAAACCTGGCTGGTGATTTTGGAGGTGAAATCCCCTTGGTTCATGTTGGTGACCTTCAGTGATCTTGCTCTAGTCATTAAACTGGACTGTGTATCCCCAGATAAAGATTCTCGGGCAGGGTTACCACCCTGCTGCCTGTATCCAGCCCTCCTCTGCTTACTAATCAGGGATTTGTGTCTGAGTCTTTGGTCACCTAGGCTAAGAGAGCTGTCTCAAAGCTTGGTGTTTCCAGGGCTTTTCCTTCCCCATGCTGAGATCTGGGAACCCCACGAAGTCTAAATGGCAGCTGGAGGCTGTCAGTTACATTAAGGGAAAGCCTCAGAGAAACGCATAATGTGTAAAAGCCACTGCAGTGTGGAAGCCCGCAGATCCCCTCTGATTCTGGGCTCGAATGCTGTCGGAGCCCGCTGTTATGCCATAAAAACAACTGCGAGCAGCAAGCCGGGGGACACAGATTTGCATCGACAACTTGGGCAACTCGCAGCAGTCTTAGGAGCGCGGGGCTTTTGATACCTTGGGAAATGCTTCTTGCTGAGCAGTTTCGAGTGCTACCTCAAGTAGATCAGAGAGCTGTTTTCTTCTCCGTTTATCTCAACACAGCCTTGACCACGTAGCCGAGACCTCAGAAATGAGGCCTGCTCCTTCAAGTGTGCCAAGGCTCCGCTCCGTTTATCCTCCCCCTGCCGGGCATCAGACTTCCTTTATTGCTACCCGTGTAGATGGGCTCAAAAACATGCACACAGCTGCCTGCTGCGTGTCTATTCACAGCTCCGGGAAAACCATGTCAACAGAGCAGACAGTGGGGGACTTGGAGCTGTGCTCCGACCGTGACTCTGCCTCGACCCCTGAATGACCGTGGTCTAGCCTCATCACCTCTCAGGGATTCAGAGGGGCTGGGCTGAACTAGCATGATGGCTTTAAAACTGGGCTCCTGGCAGTTTGCACAGAGGGGCCACTGGGCAGTGGAGACAGGAAGGGAGAGGGGCCTTCTAGCATATTCCACATATTTCAACCGGGGCAGGTTCGCTTTTGTCTGTCCTGATGATCTTCCACCTACTAAATTCAGATTTTGTGATTTTCCCTGTGTTTGTTAGCTTTTGGACTTTTTCAACGTGTTTTGTTGATTGCTGATGTAGCAGGTTCCTTATTGACTTTTCACAGTCTTCTATGGTCATATGAAAGGCTATAAAGAGACGTATAATGACTTTTTGTTATTTCTTCTAGAGGGATGGCTGCTGTCTTAGTGATTATATCAGTGGCTGCCAATTCACTAATGGCTGGAACATATAATTAGAACTTGAGAACCTGGTGCTTGTCATGACTGTGCCACTAACCACGGCCTTGCACACATCACTCACTCTTTTGGGTGAATCATATGGTGTGATTAGGAGCTTGAGATGTAGACCCAGACCGCCTGGGTGCAAATCCCAGCTCCACCAACTTACTAGCTCTATGTTTTTGGACAAGTTATTTTACTTCTGTGCTTTAGTTTTGTGTCTGTAAAATCGGGATAATAACACTGCCTTTTTTATTGGGCTGTTATGAGAGTTGAATGAGTTAATTCATGCAAAATGATTAGATGAGAGCCTGGAAAAAATGGCATTCCCAATAAACATTAGCTATGATTATCTTTCGGGTCTTTGCTCCCCCATGTGTAATATGAAGGGGTGGGATTGGTGCCCGATGGATAAAGTCATCAACTAGTTCATTAGAATGTATAATTATGGGCTCACTATTGTGTTCCCAGGGCCTAGAACAGCTCCTGGCACACAGTAGGTGCTCATTATATGCTTGTTGACCAAATGACTAAGATTCTGCATTTCTCCTTATAAGAACTGTAGAAGAATCTATTTATAGGCATTTATTATGCAGAAATGTTACCTCCTAAAATTAAAAATATCCATCCAGAGTGTTAAGATGAATAAATTAAGAACATTAGCCCTTTATGGAGAACTAACTGTTAGTCAGGGTCCGGTCAGGACAACGAAAGAGCTCAAGCCAAATAGTTCGATAGATGTAGCTGAATCTGGAGAACTAGTCACAAAGAGGGCAGAGGAGCTTGGAAGCCAGCAGGCGCCGTGAGGAGGCCCAGAGATTAGCCACTGCCACCCCTAGGTGGTGGAGGAAAAAGCAAGGAATGGCGCTACTGGGGTCCTGATGCCAGACCACCCCACAGGAGCTGGGAGCTGGGACTGTGCAGGGAGGGGCTGTCCAGTCCTGCCAGATTTGCTGGCAGAGCAGAGAACTCCCCCCCCAAAACTCCCACTCATGCCTCCCATTGGCTAAATCCATCCTGAAGTCAGCTAGCAAAGGAGGGTGGGAGTTTTAGTCTGCAAGGGTCAACCCCCTGTGATCCAGAGAGGTGAATGGGAGGATGGGGAATGGGTTGAGGACACACAGGCCCAGAACCAGCACCCCAGCCAGGCTGTGTACTAGGCACATTCTAGATGAGGGGGTCTGCAAACTATGGCCCATGATTCCCATCCAGCCTACTGCTTGTTTTTATGAATAAAGTTTTATTGGAACACATCTCCTCCCATTGATTTCTGTATTACCTGTGGCTGCTTTTGTGCTGCAATGGCATAGTTTAGTTGTGACAGAGACCATATATCCCCCAAAGCCTAAAATATTTATTATCTGACCTTTACAGAAAAAGTTCATTGACCCCTATTCTAGATTGTGTCTGATCCTCACAATCACCTGCCAGGTAGGTATTTTTACCCTTCATTTACACATGGGGAAACAGGCTCAGAAATGTACCCGACTTGCCTGAGGATGAGCACACTAGGCCAAAAAAAAAACCTTTATTTGATTTGCATAGAGTCTGTTACCAAACTCCAAGTGCTTTCATGCACCCCTCTGCCTCCTTAATTTAAGGAATTTAAGTTCCTTAAATTTAAGTGACACGCTTAAATTTAAGTCACTGTCATTCACAGTACCCTGCATGTCTTTCTGCCTGCTGTGAGCCATCCCCGGCTGCAGCACAAGCAAAAATGTGCCTTAGTTTTACATCTCTCCATGACATGTCTCTGTCCCCTCTGCCCCACCGTCAAATTCGTGGAAGAATGGGGCACTCGAAGGCTGTCTGAGCCGGAATGGGCCTTGGGTCATTTCACAGGAGTGGTTTAGAAACATTCTGCAGTTTGAAGCTCCCCACTTGTTAGACTGTCCTTTCCAGGTGGGCAGCTGACCCTTAAGAAACTCACTCTTTCCCTCTCTCCTTGTTTGCACAGTCATCACAACTAAACAATAATAGCAAAGGATTTGGGAGAACGTCTCTGACATAATGGAAATCAATGTTAAAATGAGATTTACTTTACAAAATAGACAGTATAGCCAACTCTTTAGGAAAGCTTCGCCTGTAAAGCTAAGTACACCTGTCTGATGGAAAAAGAAAAATCCCTTCAAAATGGAACATTATTGCCAACATTTCTCTGCACTGCTTGCAGATTCATCTGAGGTAATAGCATTTATGAGTCAAGCTGTGTCTTCTTTGTATAACAACAATAGCAGCAGAAAAAAACTCCTAAAATACATGGGAATTTATATTTACTGGAAATTGCGAGTGCTGTTAGGTAGACACTGCTTGTATTTGCTTTGCTCACACAGATGGCAAAAAATTGCTGCTCTGGGAAGGACTTAAAGGGATAAATAGGATGCACGTGTGACTAATGAAATTATGATTTACATGTGATGACACACAGAAAGGGCAGAGCTGTGGCCATGGTATTATTTGACTTAGCATTTAGCCAACACAGGTATTTTTATAATGTAATAAATGTGCTCTCTTGGCTCAGTGAAAACAATACTCCAGAGCCACTCCTTGTAGGATAAGTGACACCGGTTATGTTTTTAAGGTCACGATGAAGCTCTACTGCCCACCCGCCCTCTCCTCCCCGGCTGTGGGGGTTTGGAATGACTTAGTCTGTGCTCTGGAAGCTGGTGGAGGGCTATGGCCACAGGAGGGATTGCAGGGGTGCCTGTCACCCGGGGCGGGTAGTAGGCTCTGGAGCTTAGGAATCTATTTCCATTTTGGGGTTCCTGAGTAAGTTTGTAACTCCCTAGACATACAAGTTCACAGCTATTTCATGAGAGGCAGTGTGGAGTGGGAAAATCTCAGGCTGCAAAGGCTAAAAAGAATCCTGCTGTTCATGAGTTTATCCTCTCATGAATCCGATCCCTTCTCCAGGCCTGAGAGGGGTGTGGGGAAGTCTCTGTGGCAGTTGAATACAAGCCCCCAAAGACAACCAGGTTCTAATCTCTGCAGCCTGAGAATGTCACCTTATGTGGAAGAAGGTTCCGTGCAGATATAATTACATTAAGGATCTTGAGATAGGGAGATTGCCCTGGAATATGTGAGAGGGCCCCAAACTCAATCATAAGAGTCTTCATAAAGAGGAGGCAGAGGGCCATTTGAAGAGGAAGAAGAGGAAGAAGACAATGTGATGATGGTGGATGTAGCAAGAGAGGTGAAGATGCTGCACTTCTGCCTTTGAAGACCGGGGAAGGGACCTTGAGTCAAGGAGTGCCAGGAACGCAGCAGCCTCAGGAAGTTAGAGAAGCCAGAGGAACATTCTCCCTTCCAGCCTCTGGAGAGAGGGAGGCCCTGCTGACATCCTGACGTCTGGCCAGTGAGACCAATGTCTGACTTCCACCTCCAGAAGTGACAGTGAGTCAATGTGTGTCGTTTTAAGCCACCACGTTTGTGGTAATCTATTATAGCAGCCACAGAAAACCTATACAGTTTACCACCATGGTGGGGTGTGTAAGAATCACACCTAGGAAAAGATGCCACATAAATGCCCAAAATCATACCTAAGCAAGGGAGCAGGATCTGGGGTAAGTTTGGAGTATTCGAGGTAACTTTGGGGGCCAAGTGTAGTCATTGAGAATAAACCCACTGGTGCTCCCAAGTTTAGGCTAGAGTGTGAGAAGCTGCTCCTGGCATCAGCACTTAGCATCTGGCATGGAGCAGCCCCCCTTCCCTATGTCCCATCTCCCTGCTGTTCCCCTTTGACCTTCCTGGTCTTCTCTCCCACCCCATTGTCTGCTCAGCCCACCTGGTTCCAGCCATGTCCCTCCTGCCAACCTGGGACTCAGGTACACCCTCTGGATCCCAAGTCCCTGGTCAGGCACTGACCCTCCCCAAGTCTGCCCTGTCCTTGGCTTGGCAGGAAGGGTTAGAGCTGGTGGATGGAGATGGCGGGGTGATTTTCAGGGAGGAGGCTAATCAGAGGACACTGAGGACCCAGGGGAAAGAAGAGGAGGTGGTGGAGGCAGAGATTATGTGCCCAACCCACATGGCCTTGGGCTCAGGCCATGGCCTTTGAGCTCAAGAGAGCAACCTCTCCCCTCCTCCTCACCCCAAGGGCTCCCAAGAGTTCCCCCAGAACTGGAGGGAGCCTTGGCTAGGACAATGGCTCCACTGCCTAAGGAGCAAGGGTGGCCATAGGAGATCCAGCCCCCATGTGGGAGGTCTGGACATTAGGCCAAGGTCAAGGATGACCTACAGAGTTGTTGGGGTGTTGGAGGAAGATCACACACATAAACACACTCACACACATGTACCCCTCACAGCTGCTTAGTGCAGGAACATTATCATCCCTGGGAACAGAACCCAGAGGACCATCAACGTGGTCAAAAACTACAGTCACCACCAATGCAGCAATAATCACAAAGAAAGGTTCATTTCTCTATCTTCCAGGAAGTGTAGGGTTAAAGATCTTTGCAAGAAACTTCAAAGATTTGCTGATGTGCTCAAAGCATCTGGTGTTTGTTGAGGAGATAAGGAGCATTCCCGGAGAGAATAGGGCCCCAGGGCAAGAGGAATCTGGCCCAAGGCTGAGGGCCAGTCTGAGGGCAGGATGGTGTTTGCAGCTCAACTGTCTTTCCCCCAGCCTGCAAGAGGGAGGGTGAGTTAGGATAACTGCAAAACCTCCTTCCTGCAAGCCACCCGCCCCTCTCTTATAGAATCAAAGGTAGTGTCCAGTCACTTCTCCAGAATGTCTAAAGGTGAGCCATTGCAGCTGGTCTGGTGGTTCTGCTATATCAGACCTGGGCCAGTGCCTCCATCCAAGGACTAAAGGGTGGTTTACATCCGCACATTCCTGCTGTCAGGACAAATGACCTCCCTCCTATCAGGCTAGACAGGGCTGAATCTAAGAGTAATTATACTCTTGGAGAGCTAAGCAAGTAAGGAAATCAACTGCAGCCTCTACTGGTGGAGAGATGGGACTGAAACTCAGCACCCAGTATCTTGTCCTCACCCGGTGGCCAGAGCTCACAGATGTGCTCTCCAGTTCAGCAGCGACTGAGCAGAGGAAGGCCCCGTCCACAGTCCTTTTGCAAGATGATAGCAAGAAAGGTGCAGGACCCCAGACCCTCGGGGACTTGGAAGAGGGGGTTGCACAGAAGGATGGTGGGGTTGGCCAGAGGTGGGGAGAGAGGGAACAGCAGCCCTGGGCCCCCACCTCAGGGCGTCGCAGGCTATGAGGCCCCCTGAGGGCTCCAAAAGGAAGAGCAAGTTCATTCAAGCCCCGGTGTTTGCTCTTCCAGCTCTGAGATCTGTTATGTCTTTAATAAAGAACTCCACGTGTTACACACGACTGGTGATGATGAGATGGATGAGACTGAAGGTAGGGACAGCAGTGACAGCCCCCGGTTTCTTTACAGAGCTTTGGCTGGACTGGGGTGGAGGTGGAGCATTCCCTGCTTTTTACCCTGGCTGGCCAGGCACACCCTTTGCGACTGCGCAGGCGGGGCCCTGGCATGCTCCAGCTACCACTGAAAATGCTACAAAACGCCGGGCACAACAATTGCTTGGTCGGGAGGCTGTGATGTGCAGTGGTTAAGTGACAGGCTCTGCAGTGAGATGGCCTGGGTGCGGGGCCAGGTTCTGCCACGTGACAGCCGTGAGACTGTGGGCAATTAACCCCATTCCTGGACTCAGTTACTCTCTTAAAAAGGGAGGTTAATGGCGCTACTTCCCTCGTTGGGTAACTCGGAGGATTCAGTGGGATAATATATGCAAAGGACTTGGCCCAGAACTTGGCAGGATTAGTTTCCTGTGGCTACTATAACACATTACTGCAAACTCAGTGGTTCAAAACAACACACATTTGGTATCTTACAGTTTTGGAGGTTGGAAATCTGAAATTTGAAGCCAGTAGTGTAGCATCTTCAGATCTCTCTCTGAGTCCTGTCCTCTTGCCTTTATGTTTCACTTACAAGTATCCTTTGAGTTACACTGGGCCTGCTCAGATACTCCAGGACAATCTCCCCATCTCAAAATCACACCAGCGGATTCCCTTTTGCCATGTAAGGCAACAATGTTCTCAGGGTCTGGGGAGTAGGATGTGGTCATTACTGTGTGATCAGCCCATTGGCTTAAATTACAAACTTAATATGTATTGGCCACTGTTATTTTTCTTATACCTCCAATCAAATGGAAAATAATGAATGGAGAAAGGAACGCTTTCTCCTTTGATCTGGCTGCCACCATGCTTCGATGCCTTAAGGACACCAGTACACTACAGAGGCAATGGAAATGACAGTGACTCCACTGGGGGCTGGTCTCCAACAGAGTTGTTCGTGGTGCCCCCCAAGAGTAGGGCTGTACCCCAAGGAGGAGGCGGAAGCAGTCTCTGATAGAAGCGGTGATACTTGCTAGGCGTGCTGGGGATGGCAGTGCTTACCGAAGGAATGGGGCTTAG
Organism: Lemur catta; assembly: GCF_020740605.2. Lineage (NCBI taxonomy): Eukaryota > Metazoa > Chordata > Mammalia > Primates > Lemuridae > Lemur > Lemur catta. The sequence goes on from NC_059137.1 coordinate 78,289,176, forward strand.
CAGAACCTGTCGTGGTGCAGGTTGGGCTTGGGGGAAGGCAGCCTGAGGGTGGACCCCAGGAGCCACGGCCAAGTGTGCTGCCTTCATCTTCCCGTAGCTCTACAGGCTTTTTTGGCACAGTGGTTAGAGCAAGGGAGGAAGAAATGGCAATTGCTATGAGGTGAATGCCAGGACTTGTGGCCAAGCATGTGTTTGACCCACTGGAACTATTGAAATAATTTGGAAGCCTTTGCAGGGGGCTGGAACTCCTGCAAGGGCAGGTAGGGGCACGATCAGGTTAAACGTAGGTTATTGCTCTTAACATGTGCCCATTTACAACCCTCAGTTGGTCTGGGAAGCCCAGGTTGTGTAAGCTGGGCTCATAGCCCGGAGCTGAGCACCCTGGAGGGGCTCTGGACATGCCTGACTTCATGCCTCCCTCTCCCCCCTCCTTGACTGTGACCTCATTGACCTGCTCTAGATGCTCTAATCTTTCCCAGCAGCCTTACTGCTTACACCTCTCAGCTGACGCTGGCATCGTTCCTCTTCCCAGAGCGCTGCCTCAGCACTCTGATCGCCTGCCCCACTTTGAGAGCTGGAGTGAGGTCACGGCGTGGCCATGCATCAGCCTTCGCGTTGCTGGAGTCCTGCCGCCACGGCCTGAGCTTGCACACTCCCTAGCACCCCTGGTCAGTGGTCTGTCAGTACCCTGGTCCTGGAGGCAGTGCACTCCTCCTTTGAACTTGGCCCAGACATTGCACGGTTGAACGCTTACAGGCCAATTTACAGCCCCTTTGCAGCTCTGTAGGTGATTACCCGGTTTCCTTACTTTGGTTATCTGTCCTGCTTCGCCTCGCCATCCCCTCTGCTCAGTCTGGTACTTGCCTTTTTGGCATATGACCCCTCGTTGGCACCTCCTCCAGAAAAGGTGCTCTGGACAGAGGGTTGTCTTGTGATTCCTAGAAGACAGAGTGTTGGGAAGTGAGATGGAGAAAAGGAAAAAAACAAATAAAGAATATGCAAGTTTGCCGATTACCACTGTGGCAACCAAGTCTCAGTTCCCTGGGGAGCCCTGAAGAACACTGTGGAACGCACCTCAGAATTGTCCTTCTGAATGTCAGGAGCCTGGGACATTTATCCACCAACCCCTATGACCCATTGGCAGAGGGACCAGGGGAGTATTAGCTCCACTTGACAGCCGGGATGGCCCTCCAAGGCTTAGAGGAAGGCTCAGGGCGGAACAGCAGGGAGCCCTGACTGTTGAGAAGGGAAGCCAGAGTGTGCTAGAACTGTCACTTCAGGTGAGCTAAAGTCAAGGTGGCCTAGAAAGTGTCCCACAGAGGGTGAAATTTACATCAGTCGTAGTAGCTTTAGAGAAGGATTTTAAATGCGAATAGTTTAAAACTGATGACCTACACTGAAGGTTTCCAAATTATTTGTGGAGTTCATCTGCCTATGTTATTCCTGTTCTTCCTCCTATGTTTGGGAGAGGAATTGATCTGTTTGTCACCAATGATTCCTCTAGGAGGGATGATTAGTACTCTGTTGCTTACTTACACTCTCTCTGCCTAGATATTTGCATTTTTATCATGACTTCTCTCACTTAGTCAATCAGTTAATTAACATAGTCAGCCCCAAAGAGAGACTGGTTGATAGTCTGAGATGCGTATTTATGCAGTTTCCTTCCTTTGCTTTCTTCCTGTTCAAGCAGGTAGGTGACCTGTGTTGTGTTGCCCCAGAGAAGATTCCCCTTAGGGCTGAAAGCAGAGGAGGCCTGTATGGATTTCTGACTTTTTCTGTCTAAAAGTCTAAGCCCTTGGGAATTTAGAGGGTTTGCTGAGGAGGTAAAAAGGCAAAAGGGATTGGAGTGTCTAGATGGCATGTCTTGGAGAAGTGGCCCCACCTCTAGACTACAAGATGGCCCTTGGCTATGAGAGGGAAGGAGGTGAGAGAGGACCGTGTTCCTGGAGTGGCCAGGCTCTGGGCTCTGCTCTCTCTAAGGCCCCCCCATCCCCGCCCCGGGACAAGACAAGTCTTCAGAGCAGAATGGTTGGGTGATACATCTAATTCCTATGTCCCAAACCTGTTGCAGAAGTGCCAGGAGAAGCTGTGTATCAGGTATCTTAGCAGTCACCAAGGCAAAGAGGGGACTGAGCCGAGATACACAGTGCTTTGGCACAGTGGGAGATCCTGCACTTTTCAGATGACCCCAGGAAGAGGGAAGGAAAATTAGGAAAGGACTGAGGCTACATTTTCTGTCAGCTTGGTGAAGTGGGGGCTTAAAGTTGGTAATTACATTGGTAATCACATTTATTCAAAATAAGGAATTTTGGGGCTTAGATGCCCATTCACCACACAAACATTTATTCATTTATTGAGTGTTTACTCTGTGGCAGGGATTGTGCTTGACTTTGAGAATGGAAATATGACAAAGACATAATCCCTTGCTTAAAGGGGCACAGATCAGTGCAGATGGGGACAAATGTCTAAAGTGATGGTGATTCAAATACATGTGTAATATGTAGATATAATAATAGATATCTTCAGGTATTACAGAGGCTAAGGAGAGGGGTGGAGGAGAGTTAAGAGAAGGTTCTTGGAAGAGATGGTGTTGTAACTGAGCTTTAAAAGATGGTAGAAATTATCCCTCTGGAGAGAAGGGGAAGGAGGTGGGAGGCTGGAGAGGCAGTGAGAACAGTGTGGAGAGAGAGCTACAGGGGTGGGTATGAGTTTTTATATTGCTGCATAACAAATTACCACAAATTGAACAGCTTAAAAAGACACACATATTTATCATCTCCCACTTTCTGTGGGTCCGGACTCTGGGCACAGCTTAATTGGATTCTCGGCTACAAGTTCTCACTCGGCTGCAATATCTAATAATACAAATTTCACAGTTCGATGGTGAGACTGTGGTCAAGAAAAAACATTTCTCCACCATACATAATCTCTGCAGCTCCTTCTGCTGAGTATGTTCATTAATTTACGCCCCCACCCCATCCTGCCAGAAACCATGGTTCAATGTCACTTTTTGTTTTGGAAGGAGGTAAATTTTACTGAAATGCATGACTCTGACCTTGGAGACTGCATTATCATTAATTTCTCCTTTCATGAGCTTTTAAACATTTCCATCTGAGCAGTAATCATATGAACATGATGTTGACACTTTCCCGAGAAATGGCCAATACCAACAATAGCTCAGGAATGCAGAATTTGACAAGGCTAGATTTGATGATTTGCACATCTTGAGAAACTGTTGGAATTTTCAAGTGAAACCTTGGAACCAAGAGGGCTCAGCCTTCTGGATTTACCTGAAGCTTATTAATAACCTGTCCTGAATACTGATTGCAAAGAAAGTCAACATCCTCACAGATTGTTGTCTTCTCAGCATCTCTCAATTAATCTGTCCCAGAGCTCACTCTGGAATCCAGGGCTCACAATAAGATTAAATGTGATGTTACAATCTTGGGCCTAATTATCCCAATATTGGATTTACACAGTGTTTAAGAGAAGAGTATTGGGGTCACTACTCTTCTGGAGTGGTTCACTTTGGAGTTACCCCAAAGCCTCTGTGCATTCTTTAGCCCTAAAAGTTGTTGTGCTTTATTGTATCGAAAATTGCATCTTAACAGAGGGCCTTAAATCACCTTACCCCGTTCTTCCATTGTAACTGCTCTAATCAAATTTTCTGTAGGTTTTGTTAGGAAATTAAAACTTCTTGTCATCAATTTGCTCACAATATTCTTTTATGATTATTTTGGCCTCTTCTGTATCTGTGGTTATGTCCTATTTCTCATTCTTAATCTGAATTTTTTTCTCTTTCCCTATTAAGGATTATCTTTTCAATTGATCTTTTCAAAAAATGAAGTTTTGATTTTATTTTTCTTTTCTCCTTTCTTTCATATTTTCTCTCTCTCTTTCTCTGTAGGTCCAATTAATGTTATTGCTCTTTTTCTAATTTATTAAGGTGAACCCTGAGTATCATTAATTTTAGCCTTTGAAACTATTAATATTTAAGGCTATACTTTTTTCTAAGTATGCTTTTGCTGTGTCCCACAGATTTTGTTATAAATATTCTTATTTTATGGCTTTCTAGGTAATTTGAAGCTTCAGTTTTAATTAATTTTTGATCCAAAAGTTAGATAAGAGTGTTTATTAACTTACAAGTAGTTGAAATTATTATTATTATTGTTAAGCTTATAATTGAACATGTGATTTCTACAATTCCTACTTTTAAAATTTTAAGAAGGTTTTCTCTGGGGCCAAGTATTTGATTTATTTTGCACATACAGATAAATGTATTTTTCTATTGAGTGATGTAAGTTCTTATATGTACTAATTAATCTATATCTTTACTTATTTTTTGACTTCAAAATGTGTCCTAAAAGAGGTATGTTATCTCACTATTTGTGTTTTGATAGTTTTTATTTATATTTCTAGCTAGTATGTTGTGTGTGGTCTGAAGAACTTCAAACAAATACATTATTTAAGAGAGGTCATGAATTTATTGTAATCTTGAATGTTTGGCAGAAGCAAATATAAATCTTCTCTGGGCTCACATATCTTCTGAACAGACCTCAAAGAATTCACATAGATAAATCCAGAGAACTTGAGCTCATACTCAGACATCATAAAATACACAAGGAGAAAGAGACATCATGAATAAAAGCAGGAACTAAGATTATTAGATACAACAGATAAAATAAGTGTATTTAACATTTATTCACAAGTACTTACTTTGTGTCCATTACATTTTAGGTACTATTCCAGGTACTGGAGATATAACAGTGAAAAAAACAGAAAGTATCCCTGCCTTTAAACATTTATGTTCAGGTTAAATAAATCAACTGTATAGACTTAGGAGGAAAAGGTGCTACAGAGAACCATGAAGCAGGGAGTGGGTATATGGAATGTGTATAAGAAGGTGACATTTGAACAAAAACTTGAAGGAGGTGAGGAAGTAAGTCCTGTGCATTTTGGGGGGTCAGGTGGAAGCATTCTACAGGGGAATCAGCAAGGGCAAAAGTTTGGAGGTAGGTGTATGCTTGGCATAGGAGGTCAGGATTGCTGAGATGCCATCAATAAGTGGGAGAGATAGAACATAAGGTCAGAGGGACAACAAAAAGTAAAAAAAAGGATTGAAATATGATTATGGGAAAAGAGACTATTAAAATCATTAAGAAGATATAAAAATGAGTCAAATAAAACTTCTAATTCTGAAATAATATCACGGTTCGTATTTAAGAGACATTGGATGGTTTCAGTATCAGGTAAGACATAGCTGAAGAGAGAATAAGTGAACTGAGAGGGCTAAAGATATTCTATAGAATACAGCAAAGAAGGACAAAGGAATGAGAAATGTAAGACAGAGGTTGAACATGTTTAATGAGAATTACAGAAGAATATAAGAGGGTAAATGAAGGAGAAGCAATGTTCAAAGCCCCAAATGGCTTAGTGTTAGGTTATTAAGTATGAAATGTCCAATTTCCTTAAGTATACTAAGTTTGACAGTTAATATCTCTGACATTTCACTTTGACATTTCTTGTTTTATTTTTATTGTGAAGGTACATCCTCATTCTTTCAAACACATGGTTTGGCTTGTGATTATCTTTCAAAGATTTTTTTAGAGCAATTTTTGTGAAACCATGGATAAGTAAAAAATTCATGTTATTTTCAAATATGAGTTCCCCATCATGGAACCAATCCTGCCCAGACAGCTGGAAATATAGACAAAGTGTTTGGGAAGGATGCAGCTAATGAACACACAGTACATTGATGGTTTGAGAAGTTCCATTCTGGTGATTTTAATCTTGAAAATGAGCCATGTGGGCGACATGAGACCAAGGTGGTTAATGATGAGCTGAAAGCTATAGGGGAAGCGAATCCATCTCAACCTACGCGTGAATTAGCAGCAAAGTTTAACATTACTATTCCAACAATATTGGATCATTTGAAACAAATTGGCAAGGTAAAGAAGCTGGATAGTTGGGTTCTGCATGAATTAAACTAGAGACAGCAGAGAAATTGTCTTGAAGCTTGTCTTTCTTTGCTGTCACAACATAAAGGCAAACCATTTCTACACTGTATTGTTACGTGTGATTAAAAATGGATTCTTTTTGACAATTGCAAGTGTTTGGCACAATGGTTGGATAAAGATGAAGTGGAAAAACAGAGTCCAAAACTGAATATTCATCAAAAAAAGCTAATGGTGTCTGTTTGGTGGTCCAGCGCTGGAATTATCCACTACAGTTTTATGAAACCTGGTCAATGAATTACAGCAGATGTCTACTGCAACCAGTTGGTTGAAATGATGAGGATGCTTGCGATTAAGCAGCTCTGATTGGTCAATAGAAACTGGGCAATCCTCTTGCAAGACAACCCTCAACCACATGTCGCACAAACAACGCTGCTGAAACTACAGAAGCTAGGCTTGGAAACCCTCTGTCATCCATCATATTCATCAGACCTTGCACCAACTGACTACTGCTTCTTCCAGGCTTTGGACCACTTCTTGCAAGGAAATGTATTCAATTCTCAACAAGCTGTGGAAAACATCTTTTGTGATTTCATTGCCACTTGCTCTCCAGGCTTCTTCACTGCTGGTGTAAACAAGCTATCATTAAGATGGCAAAACTGTGTCTATAGTTTAGGCACATACTTTGATTAATTGTACTGCTTCTTGAGATATAATAAAACTACACTTTTGATTTGAAATCGGACATTTCATATTTAAGAATTGAAAAAAAACACAAATTCTCAGTTTCAGGACACCCAATAAATCTCAAATGGGATAAATAAGGGAAAATCCATATTTAGAAACAATACAGAGAAATTGCAGAACATCACATATAAATAAAAAATGAAAAGAAGCTAGGGTGAAAAGACAAATCTCTGACAAAAAATGATAATTAGACTTAGAGCTGTCTTCTTAATAGCACCAATGGAAGCTAAAAGACCAGAAAGTAATATTTTAAAGTGCTGAAACTGTATCTAGTGAATAACTATTTACTATATTCTATGTGATGAAACTGTCTTTCAAAGTTAAAGAAAAAGAAAGCTATTTTCACATAAATAAAATTTTTGTTTTCCATCAACAGATAAATATTAAGGAAATTTTAAAATGTGTACTTAATGGAAAATGAAAATAATCCCAGGAGAAGATATGAGATACAAGAAAGAAGGAAAACATACAAATTGGTAAATATAAACACATATTGATTGGATAAAACACTGATGATGATGTCTAATCTGTGGATTTAAAAAAATAGAACAAAAACACTGATTAAGAGTGGCATATATGAATACATTGGAGAAGTGATTAATGTTAAATTGTTCTGGGGTTCTCAGATTCTTTCTGATAAAGGTAAATATGTGATCAATTTTAGATTTTTTTAGGTTAAATCACCCACCGCCACTCCTCAAAAAAGAAAAATATTCATGTACAATTTCCAAGTTAATAGAGGGAAAAATTGGAATGAGAAGAAAAAGTGGAGTCAGCATAGAGAGAAAAAAAGAAAAATTGGAACAGAGAGCAGAAAACAAGCTGATAGAAGTGAATCCAAATACCAGTAATCCCAATGAATGCAAATGAAAAATCAATCCTGAGAAACAACAATGGTTATCACATTGGCTTAAAATATGTATTCTGTTTATTAATAAAAACATAAAAATAAGGAAAATAAAGGTTGAAAAATAAAGAATGGAAAAAGCACATATCAAGCAAGTAGTAACAAAAATAAGCTGGCATCATTATATTAATAAATAGATCTGGAACAATATTTTGCAGAGATAAAATGAGTCACTACATAACTATAAAAGATTCAATTCACCAGGAAGATACAAAATTCTAAACTGTATACTTCTAATAAAATAACCATAACATATCTAAAATAAAAGTTGATAAAAGTATGAGGAGTAATAGATAAGTCTGCCATTATGGTAGAAGATTTTCACACACCAATTTTAGTAATCAATAAATTAAACAGATAAAAAAGTCAATAAACATGTAGAATGTTTGAATAATATAATTCAACTGGATCAAATAAATATGTTTATAATTAATTCCAAAATCTACATTCTTTCTATGCACATGTAGATAATTTATAAAAAGTGATCACCTGTTAGGCTACAAAGGATTAAAGGATTGACAACATATAGGACATGCTATCTGACTGCAAAATAAAGAGTTCTTATTATCTGTTTATACTAAAAGAGGTAGACAAACTTCTACGTGTGGAACTTTAAAAAGCATATTTATTAAGTAACCCATGAGTAAAAAAGACATCATAATATATATAAGAATGCATATGGAACTAAACATTAATGAAAATATCAAAACTTGTGGGATGTAGCTAAACTAGGATTTGAAGGTCAATTTAAAGTCATACATTTGCATTTAGGGGAAAAAAGGAGAAAAGTTAATGACATCAGCATCTAGTTTTAGAAATTAAGAAAAAAACAATAGAACAAACCCAAAGATGGTAGAAATATAAATTGAAAAAAAAAAAGACAGACAATCAACAAGGCCAAAAGAGCGTTCTTTGTAAATACTAATATTAATAAGATTGACAAAACTCTGGCAAGAGGAACAAGAATAAAAGGTATAAGCCAAACAAAATATGTAGGTAACTGAGTGTCAGAGATTTAAAATATAATGAGAAAATAGTGTAAACCAACTTTATGACAAAAGATGTTAAAAATTTAGATGAAGTGGAAACAATGTTAAAGTATATGACTTGTCACAAATGACTCCAGAAGAAATGGAAAACCCGAATAGTCCCATAGCCATTCACTGGTAGTTGAAAAGTCTTCTCCTTAAAGGAAGCAGGATGTCTAGATGGGCTTACAGGCACTCTCAAGGAGCAGAAGATTTCAGGGTCATATAAACACTTCCAAAGAATATAGAAATGGGAAAACTCCTAACATTTAAAGAGGCTAACATAACCCCAATGCCAAAATTATCAGAAAGGAAAATTAAGTCAAGGGAAAATTACAAGCCAATTTCACTCTTAGATATAGAGGCAAAAATCCTTTGCAAAATACCAGCAAATCAGTTCAATATACACAAAAACACAATATCTCATTACCAAATTTGGTCTATGATAGACATGAAAGTCTGGTTTAACATTAGAAAATTGATTAATTTAATTCACTGCATTAATAGAAGAAAGGCAGTACTTCTAGGGAGAAAACCATAAATCTTTATTGAAAAAAACCACTTACGTCAATGAACAGATGTATTTTCATAGTTTGGAGGACTTACTGTAAAATGTCATTTCTCCCCGGATTGATCTATGGATTCAAACTAATTCCTATGAACCCCTAAAAGATTTCTTTTGTTATTGGTGCTGGTGTGCGTGTGTGTGTGTTTGTGTATGTGTTGTGTGTGTAACTTGACAAACTAACTCTAAAATGTATAATGGAAGTGCAGAGGGCCAAGAATAGCCAGAGCATTCTTAAAAAGAAGGTCAGAGACTAGCCTTATCAGATGCCAACATTCATTCTACAGCTACAGAAGTGAAGACAATGTGATAACAGCACAGAAATAAACACACAGGCCACTGGAACAGAAAGAGAGCCTAGGAATAGAACCACACATACGAACATCAGACATATGACAGGTAAGGAGTGAAGTTCAACAGGTAAAGGGAGAAATTTTCATTAATTGGTACTGGGATATTTGATTACCCATATGGATAAAAGTGAAGCTGGTTTCCTTCCTCACATCAAAGAATAAACCAATTCCAGCTAGTCTAAATGTAAAAATGAAAGACAACACTATAAACATTTGGAAGACAATGAGGGAGAATGTATCTATTCCCTCACAGAGACACTGTGAGGGACTGAGAAACCCCAGGGATTTCCTGAACAGGACACAAAAATCAAAACATAAGTAAAAAGATTGATAAATTCTACTACATTAAAATTTAGAATTTCCATTTACTGAGAGAGAGAGAGAGAGAGAATGAAGATAAGCTACAGAAGAGAAGATAGTTGTTGCACATACAATCAACAAAGGATGCTTATCCAGAACGCATAAAGAAATTTCCGGCTGGGCATGGTGGCTCATGCCTGTAATCCTAGCACTTTGAGAGGCCAAGGCAGGAGGATGGCTTGAGCCCAGTAGTTGGAAGTTGCAATGAGATATGATGACGCCACTGCACTCTAGCCTGGGTGACAGAGCGAGACCTGTCTCAAAAAAAAAAAAAAAAAAAAAAAAAAAGAAAAAGAAAAAAGAAAGAAAGAAATTCCATGATTCAGTAAGAAAAAGACAATCAAATAGAAAAATAGACAGAAAGGGAAACATGAATGGCCTATGTACATATGAAAATAAATTCCAAACTTTCCAACTCTTAAAGCAGTTGAGAAGCAGCAAACACTCTCATTCATTGCCACTTAGAGCATAAATTGCTTCCACCACTTTGAAAAACAATTAGGCATGATATAGTACATTTTAAAAAGTGCACAACCAAAGATTCAGCAACTTTACTCCTAAGGCATATACCCTAGAAAAACATTTACAAATATGCACCAAGAATTGTGCACAAAACATGCATAGCAATGATCTTTGTTATGGTAAAACACTTGGAATTAATTGCAGCGTCTTCACACATGGAATGTTACGCAGCAGGAAAATGAATGAACCACAGCTGCATGCAACATGAATATAATCTTTAGCATAAAATGCAAGTAGCAGGAGAATACACATAGTATAATTCCATTTAAGTAAATTTCAAAACTAAACAGTATGTTTTTGAGGGAATATATTAAACTAGGTAACATTTATCCTTATCAGGATATCAGGAAGAATTAATACTCCCTATTGTTAATTTCTAAAATTAATTTTATAAAGTACTTTGAATTGTTTAGGTCAAAGGCAAATGTGGGCCAGAGCTTTGTAAAACCCTGTCATGATAGTACAGGAAAAAATGCTATTTTGTATCATTCGAATTCCAGGTAGCTTTAATCAATCATTTGACAAGTTTGTAATAAGCACCTAATAAATAATCAGTGATCTGATAAACAACATGTTTATTATGCTCAAGGACCTTAAAACATACAAAAAAGGGAAAGATCACAGACAGGCTAAATTTGGTGATACTAACGTTATCTGCAATAAGATTTTGGAAAAGAGAGACATCACTGGAGGCTGGTTTAGTTGGAGCAGGCTCCCGCTGGAGACCGTGGGAGGATGAAGATGGGTGAATGGAGTAGAGAGAACTACTTCTTGACATTTGTTCAGGGTATCAAAGGTCATACATTTCAACTTTTTCCCAATGAGCAACTCAATTTTAAAGATATTTATTTCTTGCAAGGCCCAAGTTGACCTCTACTGAGTGGCCTACTAGATAAATGGATAGACTGTGGGTCCTTTGTGTGCTGAGAATGGTTTCCTGTTTGCCCCCTGATAACTTCTGTCCATTGTTGGTCCCAGAATTGTCAATTACTCCTTCATGATTCTTTGCCTTGTGGTGTACAAAAGAGCGAAAGAAGAGCCCTTATCTTAACATCAGAGATTGCTAACTGAGGAGTGTTTCTACATGCTGTACAGTCCACCCTCAGCTTTCCAGAGGGTGAAATATTGCAATGGTGGAAAGACGATAACAGAGATAAAGGGATAGTTAAAGGTACCCAGAAACGAGCAACGCTCAGCTGGATCTGGTGTGGTTGTCTACAGCCTGCATTTGCTCTGATTGGTGGATGTCTGTGCCATAGCTCACATTAATTATTTGAAAATCTCTCCTGGCTATACCCCAACTGTAGAAAATAAGCCACAATGTTGCTTCTTCTAGAATAATGGAAGGTAGTCAACTTGTTATCAAACCAGAAAATAAAAATTAAAAATTATGAGCACTTTGGTAAATCTCACTGTTGACAACAATTTAATTGAGCCTCCTATGTCTTGTTTTATTCAAAAGTATTCAACCAAAAATAAAAGTACTCAACCTATTTGAAAAATGTTAAGCTGGTATCTTTTTTTCTTGCTTTTTTAATTAAAGCCTAACTCCGGAGCAGGGTTTCTCATCTTCAACACTATGGACATTCTGAGCTGGATGATTCTTTGTTGTGGGGGCCGTTTTGTGCAATGTAGGACATTTAGTAGCATCCCTGGCTTTTACCTACCAGATGCCTGTAACACCCCTACCCTCAGTTCTGAGAACCAAAAAGGTCTCCAGACTTTGCGGAAGGTTCCATATGGGACAAAATCTCTCCCTTGGGCACCACTGCCCAGCAGAGACATCCCACTGTGATATTGAAGTAGACCTTGCCCTAGACATTTTGTTTATGTGATGTGGATAGCGTTGGTCACCTGTTTCCTTCTTTCACACTTAATGAAACACAACCTTCTTTTAAGCCGTATAGCAAAATAAAACATTTTTTTTCTTAAATGTTTTCTATTCATTTCTTAAGTTTATGTTCTTGATGGCTGCTACTGAGCCCTGTCGCTATGATGCAAGTCAGGAAACCCACCCGAGGTGGGGAGGAATGGTGCGATGACTGCCTTGTGCTGGAGAGGGGTTAGCGTGGGTTGTGAATATTGAGAATCACATAGAAGATAGTGTCCTGCTAGGAGAGTCCCTGGCCACCACCTCCCAACTCCCAGGAAACTTGATATCAATTTCTCAATAGCCATACAAGAAAACAATAGCAATAAATTGCTTATTAACACATCTACCATGTGCCAACCCTTTGAAGAACCAACTGGTTCCCTGTATAGTTAGGACTCTTGTTGCAAGCAATGGAAAACTCAAATGGTTCAAACCATAAGGGAATTTATTAGCTCATGCAATTGTAAAGTCCAGAGGTAGGGTGAGTGGGTTGGCTTGTTCTTAAGGCTCATGCTGTCATCAGGGCTGTAGCTTAGTTTCTCTGTTTTTCTCTTAGCTCTGCCCTCCTTTAGGTGACTGCATCAACCTCCAACTGGTAGCCAAATCTCTGCCATTAGTTCCTGGGACCACAGGTTTCCTCCACAGCTTCTGTTTCCTCCATTTGCAGAACAAAAGCCTGCTTAGGACACAGCATCTGGCCGTCGTAGCACCCGATCACTACGACAAGGGTGATGCTATGTGCCGACCTGTCTAGGCCTGTATCACGTGCCCATCCCTGAGCTAGTCTCTGTGGCAAGAGGGGCTTAGGCAGAACCAGTTGAGTCCCAACCTTGGAACCGAGGGTGGGACAATCCCTCCCAGACCATATGACTTCTCTGTAGAGGGTGGACTAAGTGCCAGGGAGTCAACCACCATACCCACCACCCCACAGACTCCATGGAGGTGCAGCAACTTAACACTGATGAAAAGAGCTGTAAACCCCTCCATAAATGTCTGCAGCTCTTAGCAAAGGGTCTGTGGTGGGGGTTGCAGCGGGGCTTGAGCAGCCCAGCCCAGGGAGGCCGACACCAGAATAGGAATATAATTGGAATCTCTGCTGGCTCTGGGTCTGTTTGTCCTCACACCCTTTCCTCTTCCTTCTCCTGCTCTGCTCTGTGTCCCAGGGGGACAGATGTCTGTAGACTGCATTTCCCAGGCTCTCAGGTCAGTTGGCTTCTAGCTGGGCTTGGCCAATGGGAGGCACTGGCAGGAGCTGGGAGGGCAGGAGGAAGGGAGACACCAGGGTGTCAGTCCCATCCCTGTGCCTTGGGCAGTGTCTCCAGCAGTGGCAATGTTGCTGCTGAGTCCTTGGCTCCAAATCCCACTGGACAGACCTGGTGTGGTTCTAAAATCCTCCCATCATCCCTGCCCCATGGGTTCTGGTACCACTTCATCTCCCCTCTGTCCCCCCAGCCAAGGGGTGATAACAGCTCCCTGCAGGTGCCAACCTCTGGGTTGCACCATCTCCTGTTTGGCTTCTCAGCCCTCCCATTCACATCCACCCCCATGCCACCAATTCCCAGCACTAAATTGCCTCTGGTTTAAATACTTAGAGGGGTTTCTCTTTTGCCAGTTGTTCCTAACCCAAGCCTTAAAATTTTCCCAGCTTGGTGTGGCCTGGAGAAGCAGGGGTTACATGCCGAACTACATCAAGCTGAGACCTCCAGGGTGTTCCTGACCCAACCTCTACACTTCAGTAAGCAGCTCTCTGTTCAAAATTAAAATACATCTCCTTTATTCTTTCCTCCCTCTCTAGAGTCAAGAGGTTGAGGGGACGCTGTCCTTGGGGATGAGGTATTGTGATTGTCAATAGCAGTAATGACAACTGATGGAACGTTTAGGTCTGATTTACAAGGAGTGCTAGATTTGCATTAGTGTGGTAGGTTTAAAATAACATCCATGCATTAGATGATATTCAGATTTAATGGAAAAATAATGACTGCATTAAATCAGGTTTTATTGTTATGGAGGGTTTTAATTTGGCAGGACCACTTTCCTTTTGTGATCTAGAAAGGGCTCAGTTGTGGGAGGTGGGGCCCTCACGCTGATTTTTGACCTATATCCATTCTGCACTCACCCAGAAATGATTGCACCTTTTAAACAGGTTAACCTTTCTCTTTCCATTTTTTTCCCCCTTAGAAGTGATTTTCACTTTTTCAAACATTATAGATTAATTTAAAAGTAATAAAAATTAAACAGAAATCATTGTTCTTCCTTGCTTTATGAAATGGAGTTTCCATTGTGGGTTTTTTAAAGAGGAAATGCATCATTAAAATTGTTGCATTATTTATCAGAGAAGCTAATGAAATCATAACTACAGTAACTGAATACACGCAGCACAGCGCTTGTTTGAAACACTGCCTATAAAACCCCAGTTAATCACCGTGGGACCAGTGCTTTTTATACTGCACCTCATGAAACCAAAATCACTGTAGTGTTTGTGTAAAGGCTTCAAAATTCCTGACTCCTACCAAGATTCTTAAGTTACCGTTATGGGGTGACCATGAAATCTGATCAGAATTTGCTAGTTGAGTCAGGATCGACAGTAGATTTCAATGGGACCTCAAAAGATTTTTAAAAAATTGCCTCCCATCTTGCTTGTCTCTTGTTGCAATGTTACTTGTTAATTTATTAATCTTTCCACTGCCCAGGTCAGTTGTTGTCACAAGGATCGAAGCCATAACCGCAGAGAGAGAAGAAACCATGACCGATACATAGAGCAGTCCGTAATTTACAATGGAGGAAGTTGAAGCCAAGGATGTAAATGACTTGCTGAGAGCAGGGTGAGAACACAAATCCTTCCTGGTTACCTTATTACCTATCTTGCAGCAGCCTGGCATACCTGGGGGCCTGGATTTGGGGGTTCTGAAAAGGTTTGGGAGCCCCAGGACTAAAGGAAAACTCGAGAGGACAACTGATGGAACATTTAGGTCTGATTTACAAGGAATGCTTGTTCCAGGGCCAACCTGTCCTGGGCCTGTAGCAAACCTATCCCCTCTGTCTCCCATGCCAGCACCCCACCATGTGCGCCACCCCTCCTGACCCATGTCCGTGCATCTGTAGTTTCTTCTCTCTTCACTCATCTCTTTTTCCATACATCTGGTGCCCAGGGCTGTGGAGTAAGCTAGAGTCTTGATGTTTTCCATCTAGCATTAGCGGTGGCCTGACAATGACAAGGTCAAACCATTGAGTTTCTGACATGGCCAGATTATTAGGCTAATGTCCCAAACCCTACATAGTCTTTTAGCCTTTTTTAATGTCCATTTTTGAGCTCTTTGCCTACTCTTCCAGTTAATCCTTGATTTGGGGGATTGTACACCTAGCACCTTTCTCAACTCTGTCTCCCTCTTTCACATCCTCCTGGAAACTGTTTCACACCATGGCTGAGAGGGTTGCCTCCATATTACACCATCTACCCCACAGCCTCAGTGGACTGGTCCTGGCATGGACATCTGGCCCAAGCTGGGCCAAGGGGGACCTTCCTGGGTCATTTGGAATTAGAACCCATTTTAGGATCAGTTTCTCCAGGTGATGAATGAACTGTAGGTATAATATTTGGGAGCTCTTGTAGACCAGGTCTAGAGTCAAAAGAAAGAATGAAGCTGGTAAGTGGAGAAAAAGAGAGCCCAGAGATGGTCAGTGTGTGCTTGGGAAGTTCCCTTTGTCCTGAAGCACAGCTGGACACACCTTGTGTTTAGTGCAGCCGGGCCTGTGGCTTTCCCTGGATTCGGTGTGCTGATGCATTTCTTTTTATGCACTAGATATAATTGGGTATCTGACATTGCAACAGCAAAAAGCTCATTGACTGACTAATCTCCTCATTCATCCAAAGGTGCACGCACACTCTCAAAAATGGCTACTAAGTACCTGCTAGGTGTCATACCTTTGTGGGCTTTCCTTTTCCCATCTTGCTCCCCTTACCCACCCATTGTTTCCTATTTTCCTCTTTACTGTGTAGTTTTGCTCCTGTCAGATAAATGAGGGAAAAAACCAATTTTTAATGGCTATTTTAGTTTAGATGGATTGGAGGAGCCATGGGTACGAGTTTATGACAGGCCGGAGGAGGTAGGACCCTGCTATGGATTTGTGAACATGTGATTAAGTAATCTGTCAGCAAGCTTTATGGCACATGCATTATTTGCTGGAAGCTACCAAAGAGAGGGAAGATATACTCCTTGTTCTTGTGATGCTTACAGTGAGGGAGTGGGAAAGGATTAAGACAAATGTGACGTGCTTGCAAATCGGAGGGGAGATGTCCATAAGGGGATGATCTGGCTGCCTAACCTCAGGAATGCTGGCCTGCTCTCCCTGAGAAGATCAGTTTGCACTTTTATGGCATTTCTCATCCAGAGATCTCAGGGTGGATGATAAATGCTAGCTTGTCATGGCTCACCATCCCCTTGGGTACCAGAGATTTAAAATAGGGAACAACCATGGCCAGAGGGATGGGAAACATACCTAATAGATGTTCCAGAGAGACTTAGGTAAGCAGAATGTAATTACCTATACGGGAAGCGGGCCAGAATGCCAGAAGTGAAGGAACTATCAGACTTCGAGTCCAAGGTGATGATAATATCACTCTGTCAGCCCCAAGGGAAAATGGAGGTTAGTTGCATTACCCATTCTCACTGCATACATTTCTTTCACTATGATGCATGAAAATGCTTTCTTCTTGGATTTTTTAACTCACTTCATCCAAGCTAGATGCTTCCTGAAAAGCCAGCTTTCAACTGTCCTCTCCCACGTCATTTGCAGGCATCTTTCCACATGCCCACAGCTCCTGACCTTTCCGTCTCCTGCTGCCCGGAGCCCCCTCAGTGATGAGCCTGGGGGTCTGGCCCCCATCAGGACTTCAGAGAAGACAGATGAGGAGGCATTCCGCTCTGCGTTCTTCCCATGTCCCTCCTGCCCTCATTTCCGACTTGGACACCTCACAGCTCTTCCAGGTGCCACCTTGTCCCACCATATCCTCTCTCATCTCTCTTCCTCATGGTGCAACGATCTCTGAAGACTTGAGAAGTTCAGGTTGATCAGAAAGGCCAGTTCTGATGGGACTGCACTCAGATTCAGGCATTTTAAGTAAATCTTAAGTAAAATGAATACAAACTTCACAACTCTCAAGATTAGATGTAGAAAATGGAGCTTTTTTTATATAATAAAAATGTTATTTCTGGCTTTGAGATTTCATTTTTCCTGACAGAGAAAATGGGACCTTGTCACTTCCAAGTAAACTCAGTCAACTTTCCAATTTTCTCAATCACTTATATTTGGCCACATTTGGAATTTGCTTTTCCTCATTGCCCCTCAGGTTGGTGTTAAGCTTTAGGAAGAGGCTCAGATGTCATTTGGCTGCATCTGGGTCTCCACCTGATACGGCTCTCTGCTGCTACCCCTTGAGATGCTCCTTGTATCGCCCGGTGCTCAGACTTGGCCACCCCTGCCCAGTCGACTTGTGAGCTGTCTCCCTCTGCTTACCAGATCTTCATTGGGTGGTTGAAAGGGAGAAGACTCCCATTCTGATTCATACATCTACGTCCTTTTCTTTCTTCTTGAACTTCTAGCTTTTGACCTCAGCACTTACGAATCGGATATCTTTGTTCTCCGTTTTCTTTCTGACTCTCTAACTCTCCTCCCCGCCACCTCATCCTTGGAAAAATGATAGGGTAATATTTGTAGCCCAAGAGAGGAATGATAAAGGAGAAGGACAAAGGACATCTCAGTTCATATCTCCAAGTATCATCTCTCCAAATAAGCTGAATTCTTTTATTGCCTATATATTGAATGTACAGTAAAAAACTAAGAACTTGCTAGAGGTCTTTTGTTTTAGCCAAAGTTTTTTAAAAGGCACAGTATAGAACTCCTCATTTTCTTATAAGAATCAGTAGGATGTAGGGGGTGGGGGGACGAGGAGGATAAGCTGAAGTTATCCAATGTGTATTGATGACAGTGGCTGTGCTCAGAAATTAGGACTTTCTTAAGTTACAAGTGGAAATGGAATCGGTCCATTTTCACAAGTGAAATGCTAGGCCAAGATGACAAACTTAACAGTATGGAGAGTTATCAGATTTGATGCTATTTCAAACAGAGGTCCAGAAGTTACTCCTATTAGGAAGAAATATATATTTACCCTCATGATATGACATTATTAGGTAGAAATATGTGAGATGGTTCTCACCAACCAGGAAAGGAGGGAAAAAACACATCTCCAGTGCTAATGTTTGTACTTAGCTGTGTGCTTGTATCTCTCAGCCCCTTGTCAGTAACACTGGTGGATTCCAACTCCTGTCGCTACTCAGGTAGTCCCATCTAAACTTGCTTTTTGCTCCCAGAAAAGCTTGTCAGGCATATTTTCCTTTGAATCTCAGTATTTTAGAATTTAGCTGCTTATAATCTTTCTTTGGCTGAAGGAGGATCATTTGCACAACTATCATTTCTTTTTTAGTTTTGCAATTCACATAATCAAAACAAAACTCACATTGCTTAAGCACTAAAATAGAGGGAATAGATTATGTTTAAGGACAAAATGAATGGTTGGTACTAAATGATTGTGGTATGAAGGGGGACAGGGAGGAAGGATTGCCGTCAAATCAGTAGAAGTGAGGTGAGTGCCTACCAGAGACTTAATAAATGATCTGAGCATGAGATTGGAGATGAAATTCTTTCTCAGCCAGTTAAAAAATAAGCTATACCTAGAAGTAAATTGCTTTTAGAAGCTGTGTTTACATGTCACCAAGACAGTAAAGGCATACTTATTTACTATGCTATTGTCTTAGTATCCCACCAACTAGGCTGGTCTTATTGTATGAGAATGCAGCACATTCCAAAGGTGTTATGCTAAACCCCAGTTCTGTCAGATGTTAAGGTGATAGCAAAGTTCTCTTCTGCAGGCAACGGAGGCTGACCTGGGATGACTTGAACAGGCAGAGCAGGGTACGCCAGTTCAAAGTCTTGATGAGAAATGTGGAGAACAGGCTGAGGAAGTAGGCAGGGGCTAAAGACAG
This sequence comes from Lemur catta, assembly GCF_020740605.2. Classification (NCBI taxonomy): domain Eukaryota; kingdom Metazoa; phylum Chordata; class Mammalia; order Primates; family Lemuridae; genus Lemur; species Lemur catta. The sequence goes on from NC_059137.1 coordinate 78,308,525, forward strand.
GCAGGTGGCCAGAATCGCAGTCAAAATCGTGCCATAAGGACAGCCTGGTGGGGACACAACTACCAGCACTTGTAGACACCCAACACTTCCTTTGTGCCTCCAGTGGCTCTGAATTCTGCACCCTGCACACTCGTCATGCCCAGATGAATGCGTCTCCTTTGCCCCTGCCTCTCTGTTGCTTTCTCCAGAGTCAAAATGCAAAGAAGGAGCACACACCTGGCCCTGTCGAGAGTGGGTGATACCCTAGTCGCGCTGACGTGAGGAAGATGACACTCCACCTTCTGACCTTCTGTGGCAAGAGCTGGGTCTTGCCTCCCAGTAAGACTCACGCAGCTGGGAATTCCCCAAACACAGGAAAGTGTTTCAGATCCCTGGCAGCCCCAAAATGACAAATGGTGACAGGATGTCACATAGGAAAATGTTGCATGGTCAATTAATTTTGGGAAATGCCAGGTTTAACAGATTTCTTTGCTCCGGGGCCTTCAATGTGGTTGCACAAGTGGGGGATCTTCAGGCAGGACAGTAGACTCCACTCCCACTTTATCTCCCTGTGTGAGTTTCCATGGAACACGTGTATGAGTCACTACTTCAAAGCAACAAGACTTTTTCTCACACTCAGCCTCAGCAAACCAGTTTCTTTACGGACACATGCCATGTTTCTAAATTTGTGAACTAGAACTGCAGTTTTGAAAACCTTAAGGCTATACTGCGGCCTCATGGTTGGTTTATATTTCACCACAAAGGTAAGATCACTGCTCTAGGTTAGCAGCACTCACCCAGGGCTTTCTCTTCTTGGGTTTGCAGGCTTGGGTTTAGTCTTTCAGACATAGCACTGCCACGCACTCTTCCTCACTGAAGCATCTCCGTTGGTTTTTGGCACATTCTCCAACCTGCCTGAACAAGTTAATGTAGCTTTTAAAACTGTCTAAGAGACTCGCTTGTATCTGGGAGACCCTACATATAGCAGAGGTGGAAACTGCCAAGATTCAAATTCTCTGATAACTAAAAACAAATGTCCTGCTTATTTTTATAGTGCTACAGCATAAGAACACATAATTCAACAACCAAACAACAACTGACCTTTAAGCCATGTTCAGCATAGAAAATTGCTCCTTTTTATAGTCATAGATGATGTCTGAACTTTAGGTCAGAGTCATATTTTATTTGAGAATTGGTAAGCTGAAGATTATATCTTCATGTACAAATGCAAGGCCCAGCTCTCTAGGCAGTGGAGGTTAAGTACAAGTTATGCACTTGATTTAAATCTGCACTGAAATTTTAGTTTTTAAAAAATTCCATCATAAGATGTTTCCTTTTTCAAACCTCCCTACTGATTACTTCCTTACTATCCTTTGACTTTTGTAAAAGACAAAGCTAACACAATGAAATAGAGTCATTCATTCAAAAAATATTTATTTTGAGCCTACTATGTATCACTCTGTGTGCTGGGTGTGGGGATAAAATAGTGAATTAGTCATATTCCATGTCTTTAAGGAGCTTACACTTAAACCAGGGACTGGTTAATTTGTTTATTTATTTAAAAGACTTTTTCAGGCATATTATACTCCATACACTGTGCTAAAAGCTCAGAATAAAGCAGTGAACCAGAAAATAAAGGTTTCTATTCTTTGGAACACAGAACTAGAGGGGGAGGCTGACATTGAACCATGCATTGTACAATTATTTATAGAATCATGCTTGTGATCAGAGCCACAAAGGAAAAGACCAGAATGCTGTGAGTATATGATGGAATGCATTCTCTGAGGAAGTGGCCTGAGAACTGTGCTGAGAAGAATGAGCAGGAATAAATGTCATGGAGACACAGATAGAGAGTATGAGGGTGGAAATAAGAGTTTTGAGCAGAAGAGAATTTTGTTGGTACCAGAGGAAGAATGGTCTAACATGGTGGAGAATTGGATGGGGCCTGACCAGGTAGGGCCTTGAAGACCATGGCAGGATTTTGGTCTTTATCTTAAGGGCAACAGGAAGGCATGGAGGAGGTTTCATCTGGGAGTGGGGAGTGACATAATCAGATGTGCACTTTAGAAAGATCGCTGTGCCCTGCTCGTTGAATGGTTTGGAGGGGCAGTAATGGATGCTGAAATGTCAATAGGGAGGTTTTTGCACTTACCCAGGTAGGAGTTGTGGTAGGTGGAAGAGAATGAGGAGAGGTATATAGATACAAGACACATAAAGGAGTCTGAATCAGGAGTCCTTGGTGCTTGATTGGATGAGAGAGATATTAGGAGATAGAAGTAAACTGCCAAACGCAATATGGTGAGTCACACCTGCTATAAGGGATTACAGAGGCCCTGGCCAGTCACTGGGTGCAGCAAAGGAACATACAAAGAAGCATATGATCTCAAGTAATGCATTGTTTATTTGAAGAGACTAGATATAAATACTGAAAAATTAGCTCACAACCAAAGCAGTGAATACCAAGCATCACATGAGTGATATGCACACTAAGGTTTATAAGTGTTCACCTCTCAGTTGTGGACAGAGTGGGCTGGAAGGCTCACTATACAGTAGGTAAGACCAGCTAGACTTCGGCAGAGAGGAAGATGAACCATTCTGGTGGAGAGAACACATGGGGGAAGGTGAGGAGAAAGTAAGAATAGACATAGCATGTTACAGAGCTGTATCTCCGTAACACTAGCATGAACTAGTTGTATCAAAATGGGGGGTTTATTTGGAGAAAAAATGGTGATAAGTTTGGAAGAGTATGCTGGGGGCAGTAATAGGATTGTGGACTTTCTATCAAAACTTCATAAAAGGTGATTCATATCTGGATCACTACAAGTAGGCTGCAAATATCATACACTTGGAGAAGCTCAAGGTCTGGGTCCCTGCTGACCTCTACAATGAAACCTTGTAAGAGACAAAAGTCCTAGTCCCTTTCTTTCCCTGACTCCCAACCAGATCAGAGCATCTCATGCATGTTGGTTGTGTCTCCCTAAGAGAGAAGAGAGCTCTGAGTCTAAGTTAGGGAGCTGTGCAGCTCCAGACCAGTCTTGAAATAGGAGAGAGTATCAGGAACTTCTGGTAACAAGGCCAGAATGCTTTTCTCACCCCAGGGATCCACACCACATGTACTGGTTCTTCCAGTGTCACAAATGTGCTACCTTACTTCTCCTATGAGCAGAGCAGACAGTTCACAGTGACAGTCATATGGCCTCTTGCAACACAAACACATTTCTGAGTAACAGTCAAGTCTCTAAGGAAGATGTGTTCCTGCTCCAAGCAGTGGCCCTTGGAGCTCTACTTTAGTGGATCTTTTTGCCCTTTGCAGGACTTTACTCCAGTAGTTGTTCACACTCTCTCACATCGTCAAACTGTACCTCATTCTTGGGCCACTTCTGTAGCATATGAACATGCTCTAGTAGCTTTCTTCTTCAAACAAGCAAGCAAACAAATAAATATAGAAAAAAGAAATAAAAGAAAAGAAAAAGGAAATCTTTTTGAGCCCCCATACACCTCTAGCTTCTACCACCCCTGCCCCCAGAGAAAACTTCTCTTACAAGGATTGTTACTATGGTCTGAACAAAATTCATATGTTGAGGCTTAATCTCAATGTGATGGTGCTGGGCTCCTGGATGGTGATTAGTTCATAGGGGCAGAGCTCTCATGAGTCGGATTAGTGCCCTCATAAAAGAGGCCCCAGAGAGCAGCCTTGTCCCTTCCACCATGTGAGGATGAAGCAAAAAGACACCATCCATGAGAAAGCAGGGGCTGACCGGATGCCAGATTTGACGGTGCCTCGATCTTGAACTTCCCAGCCTCCAGAACTGTGAGAAATATATAAGTGTTGTTTATAAGCCACTCAGTTTTTGGTATTTTGTTATAGCAGCTCAAACAGACCAAGACAGTTATCTACACTTTCTATTTCAACTGTATATCACTTCCCATTCATCCTTCCTTCTAAACAATAAGACTTTTCCCTGCCACAGAAGCACTTCCCCTTCTTGACTGTCAGGACACCTCCCTCTCCTGGTTTGTCCCCTGCCTCTTGGGTTCCTCCTTCTAGGTCCCTTTTTGGAGCCTCCTTCTCTGTTTCTATCTGTGTATGTTAAGAGTTGCTCAAGGCAACTCTACCTCTTCCCTTCTCTGTGAGATCACTCCTTGGTGACCTTATTCAGTTCCAGAGCTATAATTAAATATTTATCATCTACATGGTCACAATCCCCATGCCTCTTTCTTTAGTCCTGACCTGGCCCCTGAAATCCAGTCTTGTGTATCTTGTAGATACACAAGCTCCAGGTCTGTGTCAGAGGAATTTCAAGCTTTCTTCAAAATGCAATACTGGCTTTCATCCCAAACTTGCTCCTACTCCACCCCAGGCTTCCCTCGCTCAACAAATGGCTCCACTATTTGCCCAAGTCCCAAACCTGAGTCATCCCGGTTCCTCTTTTCCCATCACTCCCCCACAGTCAACACGTTAGGGATTTCTGTCAGTTCTGCCTGCAGAGTACATCTTGCATTTATCTACACGAACTCTCTGCTGGTGATGCCTTACCTAAGCCACCATCTCCTCTTACCTGTTGTATTGCAGAAGCTTTCTGTTCTTTCCCCCCACTCCCTGGTTTCTGTGTTTTGTTTTATTTTGCTTTCTTTCTTACAACATATTCTCTCTTAGGCAACCAGGGTAATGTTTTAAAAATGTAAATTAGATCATGTTACTTCCTTCATAGACTTATGGCAGAAAAAAGCAAACTCCTTACCATGATGCTTCTAGCCTGTGTATGATCCAGCTTTTGCCTAACACTCCATTGTGTCTCATTCTGTTCTTTTCCTCATTCACTGAGCTCCAGTCACCGAGTTTCTGTTCCATGAATATGCCAATCTCACTCCCACCTCAGGACCTTTGCACTTGCTGTCCCCATTCGCCTGATTGCTCTTCCCCTGGCTTTGCTCATGGGTGGCTGCTCCTCCCCAGCTCTCCAGTTGAAATGTCCCACCCTCAGCCATCCACCCTGAAGCCTTTTATCCTGTTGTCCAGTGCATGCTCCTGTGTTTCCCTCATGCTGTTAACCACAACCCCAATAGCCCACTTGTTTAGTGTCTGCCTTGCCCACTAGAATGCAAGCTCTATGGGGTGGCTTGTGTGTTGCCTCCTGTATCTTCATCCCCTAGCACAGTGCCCAGTGGGGCTCAGCAGACACCTGTTGAATGAATAGACAGTACTGAGTGTGCTAAGCAAGGAAAAGTGGGGAGTTCAGATCAGAAATGAGGGCAGATCCTGGAACATTCACTGAGAGAAAACATGTCTCACTTCGGGTTTGCCAGACAATCCCTGGGCCCTGTCCAACAACCAGTACATGGAAAATAGGACCCGAGTCTCTGCAGCCTATAAAAATTTGAAAGCCCCCTGCTAAGACTTCCCTGGGGATAAAGTTATGCAAATATTTTAGGTGTTCATAGCGTGAATATTTATAATACTTAGAAAAGTTTAAAATACTTTTCTATGAACCATTTTGTGAGACTTTCATGCTCAACTTTTCCACTTATCTTTTAGTCAATGCCTTAAATAACTCTTCCACTTACTTTCCTCTAGACAAGCTGGTTAACACTGGTTCTAAAATAGGGTTTTACCACACGCTGGTAAGTGTGAGAAGGAGCTTTTATCCTTTCTGCAGGGTTTACAGGGAATGTGGGGCTCCTTCTATCAACGGTTGCAGTTTCCTACTCTTTCAGGAAGAAAACTTCCTGTCCGCCTGCTCCTGAGCATGGCTCTTCCTGTTCGGGAGAGAGGGCAAGTTTCACACTCCAGAACGAAGGCTACCCTACCTCTGAAGTAATCCTGCCACAGGGTGAGGGTGTCTTCTGAGCCTCAGATATTTTGTGAATGACTCAAAGATACAGACTCTTGCTGGGCAGTAGACCCTGAAGAGCCTGCTGGTTTGTTGATTATGCCCACAGACTGTGCAGCTACACTGCCTGGGTTTGAATCTCAGTTCTTCTACTTTATATAGCAAGGCGAGGGTGGGCAAATTATTCGAGCTCTCTATGCCTTCCTTGATTTTCTCACTTGAAAAAGGGGGATGATGATAATTTTACTTGCTTTAGGAAGCTGAGTTGTTAGGATTAAGTGAGATAATATGGCAAGTGCTCCATAAATGTTACCGATGGTTGTTGCTGTTGCAGGATGAGTATATCGGGCATCTTTGCCCATCCACAGCCCTCTTAACTGAGCCCGTTTCTCTCACTAAAACCCATGTTTTGGTACTCAGCATTCAGTACCAGTGATCTATCTTCTGTCTCCTTAGAACTGGTTACTCAACCTACCCTCGTTTGAGCTCCACACTCTGCTCTTGACCGATAACTTTGTTTGACTGGTTTTCTTGACCCTGGCTTTGAACAGCCTCCCTGGGATATGATTTTTATATCACAGGGAGGAGACACTGTACTTCCACGCCCTTCCTGGTCCTCCAGGAAAATCAGGACATGAGACTTTCTCTGATTGGTGAGGAGTGATGATGGAGGACCCTTGTCCTTAGTCCTACGAGTGGACTTTCATCAATTTCTTAAATCTTTATTATTGAGCCAGGATAAAATGGTGGTGATACCATGTGTTGAGGTGAGAAATGAAATGGCCTTACCTAGACCAGAGGACACAGCCATCCAGGTGGCATCAGAAGGAGGAAAGAGGACTGTCTTTGCTTGTTGATGTAGCTTTTTGAGGTCTTGGATCCCTTCTCTCTCTTTGTCTGAGTCTCTTTCTGCCTCACTGTTGACAAGAGTTTGGGTGGTGGCGTTGTCTGGGGTCTGCCCCGTTAGATTCTTACACATAATTGGAACCAGACGCAAGTGTGGATTCTTTGCCTTTGGTTGAGCATATAGCAAATGATCCAATATTCATGCAGTGTTGCCATAATCCAGAACATAATCAGACATTTCCTGGTGCACTGGAGGGCAATTTGTCTGGTCTTCTCCCTGGAAGTTATTCAGCCCTCTGCTGCCGAGACGTTCTTCATTGTTTTTCATTTATCTTCAAGCATCCTCACTCTGTCCTGTGTTTCCATTTAAAACTTCACATTTTCCCAGGAGGATGACCCTCACCCGATCATCTTGGTGGTCAGTGGCTGGGAGGAAGCATCACCTGGGATAAACTAAGGCAGCTGAAGCTCCCAGAAAGTTTTTCACGTGGTACTTACTGCGTGTGCCGTTCATTACTCAACGTGAGGTGGGGCGCTGCGGAGTCACCATGAATGAAGAATCGCTGAGACTTCCGAGTTTTCCCAGAAATGTCATTGTCTAATATACACATGTAGTTGGAAATGTATGAGGCTCAGGAAAGTGAGTTTCGTCCTCCCAGGTTCCACACACCATGTTCAGACAATAAATTCCTGGTTAATTTTCTCACTCTGGCTCTGCGAAAACTCTTAGATCTAAGCTGCTGTGGTTCTTTTTAAAATTCCCTGGCAGTCCTGGAAGCCAGGAAAGATTTACTTTCAAGCGAGAATTTTGGTGTTTGTATCAGTGAGTACTTTATTTAATTACAATAACACATTGTTTAAATTAAATTTCCTCTGGAAAAAATAAGGGTTTAACTAAAGAGAAAAATATTATGTCAAACTAGACAAAGTTCTAAGCGACTGAAAACTCTGTTTCTCTTCCCCCTCCCCCCCAAACTTGAATGCCCTTGTGAGACCCTCTCCCCTACTAGTTGATTTGCTCAATTAATGCTCATGGGCATTAATTTAGGAGCAGCTTCTCTCTACCCCTTCACCCAAGTGACTCTAAGAGAGAAGTGCTTTCATAAAGCCCAGGCCGGCATCAAAACAGGGTCCTACAGGGCTCTGAGTTCTTTTAGACTCATTAGAATTGTGCATTTATAACCAGAGGGTTTCAGCTTTTCACTTTAAAAACGTCAGTTTTGGCTGGCTATATTAAGCATGTCTTTATAGTCCAGCTGAAAATCTGTAGTAGGTAACTGCAGCCTATCAAATGACTGACAGAAACAGACTAGAATTCAAGACGTGGTGGTTACAAGAACACATTGTTAGATAAACTCTCCCTCCCTCCCTCCTCTCTCCTTCCCTCTCTTCCTCTCTTCTTCCCTTCCTTCCTTCCATGTTAAAAGTTGTCCTCAGGGTGGAAGGGGTTGGTAGACTTGCTGGTAGATTGGGGGAGTCTGAGGGGGTAAACTTTATTTTAACAATCGTCTTCACCCCAAGTCAAGTTCGAGGCTTATTGAGTGGTCTGGGTCGGGGATCCTCAACGAAACCTTTCATTTCCATCTTGTGAGGAACCAAAATTTCTCCCTTAGGTAGCGTCTTACTCTAGCCATCTTCCTATTACATTTGGCCAGACTTCTCTCTAACTAGCATGCTTTCCCTTATATTTAGGGAATAGTGGCTACTACCTGCTAAGAGTCTGTCTTGTCCCAGGCACTTTGGTGAGTTTGTCACATGTATTCTCTCTCCTAATTCTCTTCCAAACCTAATGTGGGAAATGTATTTCCCATTTCTGAGATAAAAAAACTGAGTCCCAGTGTGTCCCAAGACTCCTCAGCCTCTAAGTGGCAGAAAAAATGATTTGCCCCCAATGTACTCTACTCAATCTTCTATGCAAGCACTCAGAGCTTTTAATGTTTATAAATAAATAATAATAGCTGATAATGTGTGTGCTCAACATATCACATGCATTAACTCACAAAAATAACATAATGAAAATTCTTCGGCTATTTTTCCCATTTTACAAATGAGAAAACCGTCTTTAAGATTTGTTTAATTTTCCCAAGGTTACAAAGCTGTCAGGTGTCAAAAGCTAGAATCTGAATCCAGGTTGGAAGTGCCGTGGCCTTTACTACTGTGTGACCACTGATTATCGGCCTTGTCAGTGCAGGGCCCAGGGTCTAGCAGTGTGCCAGGCACAGAGTGACACGTACGTGTTTCTGAATAAACAAAATTAAGCAAAGGAATGGGTGAATAGATGAAATAAAGAATGAATCAGTGAGTCATGTATATGACACCAAGTCTGAGTTTTTGATTTTCTCCTGGACACCATGCATGGACTTTGGTGAGCTTCTCCCAAAAGGGATGATATGGCCTGGCTATGAGATGTGGCCCGGACAGCCAGGCTGTGCACAGGCATGGAACTGGGGTCAACTGCTGAGCACCACGCTTGTCAGTCAACTGTGCTTTGCTTGTAGAAATACATTTTTTATAGAAATAAATTTCCTAGTGCTAAACTTGGAGTATAGTGTGCTTTAATAGTAATAATTCAATTAAGAGTGATATGTAAACATCACAAATATATAGGAACATTTTGGTTTTTTTTTAAACAAACTTTACCTCTTATCAGTTACTACCACTGAATTTAACTTTTTACTTTAGAATAGTTTTAGATGCATAGGAAATCTGCAAAGATAGTACAGAATTTCTACACACCCCTCACCCAGTTTCTCCTTTTATTAACATCTTACATTACTGTGGTACATTTGTCACAATTAAGAAACCAACACTGGTACTTTACTATTTGATAGACTCCACACTTTATTAAGATTTCACCAATAAGGTGGCCATCTGCAAGCCAATGCGAGACCTCTCAGAAGAAACCAAACCTGTTGACACGTTGATCTTGGACTTCTAGCTTCCAGAACAGTGAGAAAATCAGTTTAAAGCCATCCAGTCTGTGGAATTTTGTTATGGCAACCATGGCAAACTAATACAATCTTCCAACCCCCCCCCCAAAAAAAAAAAAAAAAGATTTCACTAGTTTTCCCCCAAAGAGTCGTTTTTCTGTTCCAGGTTCTAGGGTATCATATTATCTATAGTTGTCTTAGGCTCCTCTGGCCTAAGTCAGTTTCTCAGACTTTCCTTGTTTTCCATGACCTTGACAACATTGAGAACTACTGGTTGGGTATATTGCAGAAAGTTCTTGGATTTGGGGTCGTTTGATGTTTTTCTCATGCTTAGCCTGGGGTTATGAGTTTTGAGAGGAAGACCACAGAGGTGAAGTGCCATTCTCATTATATCATATCAAGACTAGCACTACATTTTTTAAGCTAAATCCTTAATTCTTTCACTTTTGGTGACAATAGCTCCACATTCTTTCTCTTACAGTTTTGCCGATGGGATGGCCTTATCGGAGTCTCTATGGAGAAAGCAAACTTTCCTGCTGCCTTACCAGGTCCTAGGTAAGTCTTCAATAGCAATACATTGTTGAGTTTTGCCTAGCCTGGATAAGACAATCTTTGCTGTACTAATCAAGCAAGTTTCATCTAGTTGAGATATAAAGCAAAATTTTGTGGCTGCAGACAGATAAACAGGGGCATTTCTATTTCTTAATGGTGTGGCTGTCACCTAAGGCCTTCATGGATGTCATGAGAAACCCCAGTCATGTGGATGTGAGAGATGAAACTGCGCTTACAAGGCACATTCACAGGAGAAAACATAAATACGTGTCTATAAGCATATTTTTCATAGTTGGTCCCCAAATTTGCTTATTTTCTAGAATGCAAGATGAATCCCAGCTTGTCTTTGTAGGCATCCACCCTTCCCTGGACACTAAGGCCGGCCTCTCTCAGGGGCTTGTCTGCGCTCAAACTTCCCCATCCCTCTTCTCCAGGGTGGGCTCCTGCTGAGGCTGAGCCCTGCTTCGAGAACAAAGATCCATCATCTCCCTGTGAAACCACCTTGCTGTTGGGTTTCAATCATATTTTATCCATATTCATTAAACATTTTCAAAGGGTTCTACATTTCAGGAAAGCCAGTGCGGCTCAGACAGAGAAAACATTCAAGCAATTTCCGAACGACAATAATCCTTATCGTCCTTCAGGAGGTCAGACAGAGCAGATTTGTTTTGGAGTTTGTCTTACTGAATTTTATTTTATCATTTATTTATGTATTCAATATATTTATTTATTTATTTCGTGTGTGCATGTCTTTTTTAGACAGAACAGCCCTCCTGAAAGGCAGAATTAGCATCAGACTGTTTATTGTAGATCTCGGCTTAAGGAGCAGATGTTTTGGGCTCAGTTAATAGTAAACAATTCTTTCACCCATTTTTAATTTTATTTCTTGAAGTAACAGGAAAATATAGGAACTTTTTGAATGTGCTCTTAGGGGGAAGAGAGGATAAGAGGGGGAAGGGAGAGAATATTCTCCTTTGAAGATGGGCTCGTGTCGTAACAGGGTCAGTGCTAGGCTGGTTTGAAGACATTGCCGTGATTATGTCCTTGTTCTTTTTTCCCACTGTCACTTCCTGCCTTGCCTTTCACCATTTCTCCTCTCTCATTCTTTGACTCCTTTCCCTGGTGTAGACCTGCTGTTGGCATCTGGGATGTGCTTTTCTGGCCGGCGCCCACTTCTTCCTCTCGAATGTCAAGCCTCAGGGTGAGAGGCCCCACAGGTCTCCTCTTTCCTGCTTGGCTGCCCTCCTGGAGCCCCAGAGACCTCAAGCTTAGCATTAACTCATCCATTCAGGTCAGGCAATGTTGGTCTTTTAACGTGAGAACTGCTCGTTCTGATTCATGGAAATGCATATTAACAGAATCCATCTGGAAGAACATATGGCCTGTACACTGTGCCCAGCCACCATCGCTGCTCTCCTGGGAGGTGGCATCTGAGCAGGTAGGAGGTAGGGCAGCCTAGGGTGGGGAGGGTTTGGGGCAACAGCAGGTTTCTACCAATCGGCTAATGTTCCCTCACCTACTCCTGACAGGTGGGGCCACGCAAAGCCCTTTGCTTCTCTCGACCTTATGAACCAGGTAAACCACAAGCACTGTCTCAAGTCTGGCTCCTAGTTACTACATGTGGTTGCCTAGAAGTAACTGAGGAAGAAGAAGGAGAAGGAGAAGGCCAAGAAGGGGAAAGGGAAGGGGAAGGGGGAGGGGAAAGAGAAGAGGAGGAAGGAGGAGAAGGAGGAGGAGGAGGAAGAGGAGGAGGAGGAGGAGGAGAGGAAGAAGAAGAAATATAGTCAGTACTTAAATTACAGGGACTGTGCTGAGCATTTAAAACATCATCTCATTTAATCTCCCCAACAATTCCATCAGAGGGGGACTTTTGTTATTCTCTCTCTGATGGAATTAGAGAATTAAGGTTCAAAGAAGTTAAATACTTCTTTACTTAAATACTTAAATCAGTTGAGTATCCCCTATTCAAAATGCTTGGGACCAGAAGTATTTCAGATTTCACCTTTTTTTTGGAGTTTGGAATATTTACATATACATGAGATATCTTGGTGATGGGACCCAAGTCTAAGCACAAAATTTATTTATGTTTCATATACACAGTATATACATAGCCTGAAGGTAATATTATTTTCCCGTTGGGGAGGCTGAATAAACTGTGTGTTGTGCACCTGCATTTTGACTGTGACCTGTTATATGAGGTCAAGTGTAGAATTTTCCACCTGTGGGATCATGTTGGTGCTTAAAAAGTTTCAGATTTTAGAGCATTTTGGATTAGGGATGCTCAATATATAACTTGTCAAGATCATATAGCTAGAAAGAAGCAGGATTAAGTTTCAAACCACGTTGGTCTAAGTTTCGAGCCTCTCAACGATTCTGCTATATTAAGTTAAATAAAAAAAAATCTAATATCCAGGTGCTGAGGGATGTGAGTATGGGTGTATATTTGTTTTGCGTGTATGTGTGCATGCGTCTGTCTGTTCATATATGAATATATGTGCATATGTGCATGTCTTTGTGTATGCATGTGTGTTATGCCTATGTGTGTATGTTTATGTGTGCATGCTTATGCATGTATCTGGGTATGTATATGAATTCACTTGCATGTCTGTACATATGTGTTTGTTTACCAGTGTACATGTTTGTGTGTGTGAGTGCCTGCGTGTGTGATTTTATAGCACAGTGGAAAATGCAGCTGAGAAAAACCCTGGCTAAAAGAATCAAAGCTCGATGTGCATACAGTTTTTATATAATAGAAAATGGCTTTAGGACATGCTAAATCATGGTCTGACTAAATGGTTCGGGGTCCGGAGCAGAGCCAGCAGGAGGAACGCATGTGGTGTAGAAGCTGTGCCCACTTCCAGCAGCCCGTGCACCCCCACTTCATATGCTTGTGAATCCTGGGTGTTTGAGCTACAGTTTTCTAGGTTGGGGTAATTTTCTTATTTTGGGACACTGTGCATTTCTGGAGTAAATTCAAGTGAGTTGTCTTAAACGTATTTTGATTTTCTCTTTTTACTTAAAGCAAATGTACCCTTTTCCAGGACTGTCCTGGCAAACACAGCAGGTCTTGAGAAGTGACTGTAAAGCTCCCTGACATCGTTAGACTGTAGAGGTTTGATGGATTCTACTGTGGGTTTAAGGAATGCCAAGCGCCAGAAACATAAGAATACTCTTCATTTTCTTAAGCCAGGAGAAGCAATTAGAACATGACTCACTACGGCAGAGGTTCACATATGTCCTCATGTGCATGCGTGTGGGCCACAGGTTATTCAACGTGTCAGCAAAATGTTTCCAAAGTCGACACTGTGCTGGGTGCCGGGGCAGGATGGGAGTGGTTGGTCTGGACATGGTGAGTATTTTATCACTGGTATGATTTAGAATCACTGGTGCACAGTGATAATAAAAGGCAGACAGACTTGTAATTGGTTGTGTTATTGTTTTTGAGTTCTCTACAGATCGCACACTCTCTTACTGCCTGCACCCAGGGTAGACTGCCCCCTTGCCTGCCCTGCTTGGTTGACCACTGCAAACCACCCAGCTACATGTCGCATCAACAATGAGGACAATTCACTGCCTTACAAAAAAAGGCTGGAGTCAGGTGGTTTCAGGGTTGCTTTGGCAGCTTAACAATATCAACAAGGAACAAAGATCTTTCCATTTTCCCTCCTCTTTCTTCATCCTGGCTAAGTCGTTAGGTTTGCCCCTCTTGGCCCAAGATGGCATTAGATGGAGACAAGACAATGTCTTTCCCCAAAGGGGATGTTTCCTCCCAGTGTCTCTTCTAAATAGGGAGGAGTTTTCCAGGAAACCACTCCAGAAAACTTTTCCACAGGTCAGGATTGGGTTCATAGCCATGAACTAGTTTAGAGCTGGCAAACTGCTACAGCCTGTGGGCCAGATCTGTCTAGCCACCTGTTTTTGTTCAGCCCACAAACTACGAATGGTTTTTACATTTTTAAAAGGTTGAAAAAAACCAGAAGAAAGGTAATATTTCCTAAGATATAAGAAATTCAAATTTCATTGTCTATAAATAAAGTGTTATTGTAATGCAGCCACACCCAATTGTTTCTGTATGGATCTGGGCTGCTTTTGAGCTACAGAGGCACACACCACTGCACACTGTGCTTAGAGTAGCACGAGCCAAGCATAGAGCTGGGATGGCACCTGGGGGAGCCAAGTGTCTGATGCAGCTGAAAAAAGATATAGCAGAGGATTAGGTTAGGATAAGATTTTGGAAGGCCTTGAATGTTGAGCTAAAAAGAACTTCATTATGTTTAATGAAGGCTTTCGAGGAGGGATGTTCTGCTCTGGGATGTAACTCAAAGAAGATATAACGGATGAGATAAATGTCTGATAGGACCTGGTTGATCTTTAACAGAGCCTCTGTGTCAGTCTGTTTCAGCTGCTATAACAAAATACCCTTAGACTGGGTGATTTATTAACAGCAGAAGCTTACCTCTTACGGTTCTGTAGGCTGGGAAGTTTAAGGTCGAGGCACCAGCAGATTCAGTGTTTGGTGAAGGCTCTCTGTTTCATAGGTGGTGACTTCTCGCTGAGTCCTCATATGGGAGAAGGGGCAAGCAGGCTCCCTCAAGCCTCTTTTATAGGGTACTAATCCCATTCAAGAAGGTGGAGCCCTCAAGACCTAATCACCTCCTAAAGCCCTACCTCTTAATACCATTACATTGGTGATTAGGTTCAACATATGAGTTTGGGAGGGACACGAATATTCCAACCCTAGCATTCTGGCATCTAACACTAAAGTTGTACAGACGGGCAACCAGTCTTGATAAAGAGCACAGCAGGGATGGTGTGGCTCTGCTCCTTAGTGACTGGGGACTCGACTAGGAGGCTTGATCACCTAGGGGTTGACTCAAATGGTTGGAGGATGCAATCTTCTGAAATTTCCTTTACTCATATATGTCAAAACTGAGCTGTTGGGGCTGTCAACTGGGTGCTCCACACAGCCGCCCCATGTGGTTTGGGCTCCCTCACAGCATGGCAGCCTCAGTATAGTCAGACTCCTTACACAGTGGCTCAGGACTCCAAGAGCAAGTATTTTATCAGGGAAGACAGAAGCTCTGTAACCATCCATGACCTAGCGTTGGAAGCCATATGGTGTCACTTTAGTAGTATTCTATTGGTCAAAACACCCATCAGCCAACCTTGATTCAAGGGGAGGGAACCTAGACCCCACCTCTTGATGGGAAGAATGTCAGTAAACTTGAGGCCATGTTTTAAAAGGTACACAGATTGGTACTTTAGTTGGCATCCTTTTGCATACGGCATAAAGCAGGCCATTTAGTTAAAGAAGTAAATTTTCATTAAAAGCTCAAAATATCTCCAACTTGCGATTTCTTTAATCATCTCTCACCAGCCTGGGGAATTAAAGTCAATGAGGACAATTCTAATTGATCAAAACTATGAGATTTACTACACAACTAAGGTAATCCCTTTAAAAGGCTGGATTTCTTCTTTTGAATTTTAATGCATTAGATTTTAGATTTCAAGGCAATATGGAATCCTCTCTGGTCTAGAATCCTCTCTAGTCTGACATGTGGCATCTGTATGCAACCCCTCCCCAAATGTGTCTAGCCTTCAAGCCTGGCTGCAGACTAACCAGTGCATCTCAAACATGGTTCATAATTATGGGGTTATGAATCTAATTATGCTTAGATCTATGTCAGAGAATCCTGGTCTGGGGTCCACAGATAGAACTTTGGGTGTCCGTGATCTTGGATAGGAATAATTACATATTTATTTTCACTAAACTCTAACTGAAATACAGCATTTCCTTTAATTATGAATGAGCAACAAACACCATTATATTATCAGTACTTTCTGCCCTGGGACTTTGTCAGCTAAAGAAGTTAATGATAAGTTGCATATATTATTACAGTTGCAGGGATCTTGAAATCCTGTGTATGTTTGTAACTACTTTGAAATTATGGTAGTTATTAGACATGCTTTTAGATGACATGTGACTACAGTCCTCCTGTCTACAGGCACCTGAGATAGCTGGGTGGTTATCCAGGCACCTCTGCTGCAAGTCGTGGTGTAGCCAGCAGCTCATGAAGTCCTGTGTTCCCACCTTGTCGTCAGTCACACACACATTGCTTTGCCTTACTCTCTATCCACAGCTGTTGTTTAAACAAAAAGTGGAAGGAGGTGATTTATTTTCATCGTTTGATAATGTTTCTCAAAACTGGACAGGCCAAATGATAATTCATAGCCCTGTATAAGGTGGCGCTGTCTGTTCTTCCTGGATTCCTGGAGGTTACTGCGGATAAGGGTTCAGGTGGGGTTGAGGGAGGAAACACAATCTGGGCACAGGAATCTGAGCAAGTGGTATGAGCCCCAATAACACTTTTCATTTGGAAGTTTCAGGGTTCTGCCCTGATAGACGGGGCCATGTAGTGGAAAGACAGAAGCTTTACAAAATTATTATTTGGAGGGGGCAGGTAGGTGATATAGGCACATTGTACAAAATTTAAAGGATGCAAAAGGAATTCAATGATAGGTATTGATCTTACTCCTGTCCCTCAGCCACCCAATTTCCTTCCCCAGAGATAACAACCATTACTAGTTTTTTGGGTATAATTTTTGATGTAATGAATATGTAATCAACTTATACCACACACACACCAAGCCTCCACTCTGGCAAGAGTCTCTTAATTTTGGGTGTCATGAAAATAATGGTTTACATTATAAAATTCAAATTGTATGGAAAGATATTGATTATGAAACAAAGGCTTCCTTGATCCTTCTTCTTTTAGAAAATCTTTGGATTATTTATTTTTTTAGAGCTTCTGATGCCTGGCTCCATACTTTAAATAAACCATGAATACATTTATATCTTGACTTATCAACTTTAGATAGGATCTAGTGACTCTCCAGTATGAAATGCTTTATCTAAAGCAAACTAAATTAAGTAATATAAATGAACTCCTTTCCTCCCATTTTTCAAGTAGTTATTCTGTTTTACATTTTTTATTTTTAATTATCATGGGTACATAATAGCTGTATGTCTTTATAGGGTACATGTGATGTTTTGATACAGGCATACAATGTGAATTAATCACATCAGGGTAATTGGGGTATCCATTGCCTCAGGCATTTATCATTTCTTTGTGTTAGGAATAATCCAACTCCACTCTTTTAGTTATTTTAAAGTATATCCTAACTTATTGTTGAGTATAGTCACTTTTTTAAGCTATCAAATATTGTTCATTCTATATAACTACCTAACTGTACTTTTGCACGCATTAACCATCCCCACTTTATCTTCCCTTCCCCATTACCCTTCCACCCTCTGGTAACCACCATTTTACTGTCTGTCTCCATGAGATCCATTGTTTTTAATGTTTAGCTTCCACATATGAGTGAGAACACACAAGATTTGTCTTTCTGTGCATGGCTTATTTCACTTAACATAATGTGCTCCAGTACCTTCCAAATTGTTGTAAATGGCAGGATTTCATTCTTTTTGTGGCCATATAATATTCTATTGTGTATATGTATCATAATTTCTTGATCCATTCATGCATTGAGGGACACTTAGGTGACTATTATTTTATAGTAACCTGTGATCTTGTTTTATGACAACAAGCGTTTTAAGCCTTTGATACTTGTCAAATTTTCCACAATTAAAATTCAGTCATTTTGGGCTTCAACTAGCTTTTAATATTAGAGCTACTGAAAATTCAAGAGAGACACATGTGGCTTATTTGGCATGTTAAAACCATATAGGAAACATTGTCAAATATGAAATGGTGTTTAACTTTTTTGGATTTTATTTGTATAAACATGTTATCAATATATGTTCCAAAATTGAATGAGATTCCTAAATTCTGATTTGTCTTGGTATATGTTATGAATAACTATGGTTAATACATTAAATTGTTGTATGCCAAAAAAATAGTCAAATTTTGTTGCCAATTGTTTAACCATGACTGTTCTGAGACTTATGTCATCCACAGACAATTATTAATTTACCTTGATTCTTCTCAAAAAAGGGGTTTTCAACTAGCTATAGTCCAAAATTTGCTTCTTCAAGAAAATTTATAGGAAAGACTCCGACAAGTACTCTCGAATACAAGTTTCTGAGAACATCAGAGATCATACCATTTGGACTGAATCCTGAATTCTTTCCTGGCTACAGTGTCCAAATAATGTTTTCAAATTCTTTTTCCATTTTTCTGACTTGGAAGACTTGAAATTGCCACCATCTTTTCCCGAGGCTTTACAAGCAAGCACACCTGTGACAGAAAAACTCCAGTAAACTCTTCCAAATATTAACCTTTGTTTTTCTTCTTTTTACAAGCTACTTCCACCTTAACTAAAGATGCTTCGAGTTTAACATCTAGACACCTCAGGTAGATTCTCTCCAGACTCTAAAGAAACTAGTTTACTTTAATTAAAAAACTGATACATTTATGAGGATTGCTAAACCAACCTCAAACAGAACAAAAATTAATTACATGGGACTGAAATAATTTTTTTATGGCTTTTTGTTTAGGACATTGATGATGCTTTTTATGTTTTGTTTTCCAGGAGTCAAGAAACATTTTTTTTTTTTTAACTTCTTTTGCACTATTTGTACCTTACAACAAATTGGTAAAGTACATTTTTGTGAGCAATTTGAAGTATTTATTTTTCTCTCTACTTGATTTCTCCAGAATTTAGAAACTATTTGTAAGTGTTCTTATTTTATGGCAATATATTAATAGTTATTTGCATAAGTTCAATAAAATGTTTCTTTTATAACAGGACAAAATTAGAGATGCTATTTATTTTACCAAGGCTTTGACTGGAATGGCATATTTTCAGATACACTCAGAGTGTTTTGAGGAATTAGGTTAACTTTGTAAGTTCAATAAAAAGCCCAATATGAAACTGGCCTGGTACCTCATCTATAACGTTTCCTGGTCTGTGGTAAGTAAAAAATGTCACTTTCTGACAGGTCCAGTAACCTCAAGTTATGTTGGAATTTCAAAAAGAGAAATTTACCCAATTCATATAGGTATTTACAGGAACAGTTATATCCTTGGCTTGGTTCAGCTCAAGAGGTTTTTAAGTCTAACCTGAGATTCAATATGAAAAAAAGTTTCTTGTTATACTTTCTGCAAATAATCAGGCCAAAAGATAATGAGGCTAAAATTTATTTTGCAAATAAATTGGTCCTATTATGATTTGTCTTTAGTGAAAATGGGAAACTGGAGAGAGAAAAAATCTATAGCAGACTCATTATTAGATTCTGGCCTTGTCCATCATTTCTGAGATTTATTATTTGCCTACAATTTTTGACATTGGTTCATCTTGACTCATTTTTTCTCCTCTCTGACAGACATGATCTCCTTGAAAATGAGCCTTCCTAGCAATGTGGGATTAAATTTAAAAAAAATACAAGCACAAACTCATCTCTTCCACAATGACTTCTCCAAAATATTTAGAAGAATGGGGAGAATAGAAAATGAAAATCAAAACCTCAGGGCCACTCCGCCACCCCCAGCTCCTTATGGAAAAGAAAAGGTAAAAGCCTTGGGCACCTGTGCCAGCACCGTAGATGATTCATTAAGGAAATTTCTTGCTGATCTCCCGTAAGGAAGGAGGTGCAAATTGTAACTATGTCCAGCACCTAAAACTAAAGCCCGTTCCATTCTACTCTAATAATCAATTAAAAGTTTAGCTTTACAGGAAACAGAACTGGAAACATACAGAATCAGACATTCTTGTACCTACTCAGGGACATCTACATGATCGATGCTTCCTTCACTCCCTTTTTGTCTTCTAACTTTCCCCTTATTTTATGTAAAGTATAGATTTGCTGGACCTTGCAAGAAGGTAACCACTTTACCTCATCAGCCTCCCCCACCTTTTCTTTTCTCTCCGCATGCCTTTAAATGCTGAAGCTCCCAAATTCCCCTTCAGAAAAACAGCCACAGGTCTGTCTGTGGTTCCTATTTTTCCTGGGCCCATCCTCAATTTGGCTGAGTAAACACCCATTGATTGAGATTTTTGCCTCAGTCACTTATTTGGGTCAACAACAGTTTGGTAGTTTCTTATGAAACTAAACATACTCTTATCAGATAATCCAGGAATTGTACTCCTGGGTATTTACCTAAATGAGTTGAAAACTTATATCCACACAGAAATCTGCACATGAATATTTATAGCGGCTTTATTCATAATTGTCAAAACTTGGAAGCAACCAAGATGTCTTTCCATAGGTGAATGGATAAACGAACTATGACATATCCATACAAAGGAATATTATTCAGTGATAAAAAGAAAGAAACTATCAAGCGTTGAAAAGAGATAAGCAAAAGTAAATGCATATTGCTAAGTCAAAGAAGACAATCTGCAAAGGCTACATACTGAATGATTCCAACTATATGAAATTCAAGCAAAGGCAAAACTATGGAGATGGTAAAATGATCAGTAGTTGCCAGAGGTTCAGGGAAAGGGAGGGAGGGATGAACAGGTGGAGCACAGGGGAATTTTTAGAGCAGGGAAACTATTCAGTATGATATTGTAGTGGTAGACACATGTCATGTGTCATTTTACGTTTGTTAAAATGCATAAAATATAAAAAACAAAGAGTGAACCCTCATGCAAACTATGGACTTTGGTTAATAATAATATATGACATTGGTTCATTAATTGTAACAAATGCACCACACTATGCAAGATATTAATGATGGGGAAACTGGGTAAAAAGGTGAGTGGGTATATGGGTATTCTCTCTAGTCTACTTAATTATTTTAAACCTAAAATTGCTAAGAAAAATAGTTTATTAATTTAGAATAAATAGCTAGACTTATACTTACTGAAGTGTATACATGAATACAAGCATGACAGCATTTTTTATAATAGCCAAAACGTGGAAACAATCCAAATGCCCATCAACTGATGGATGGATAAACAAAATGTGGTACATCCATACTATGAAATATTATTCTGCCATAAAAGAAGTACTGATACATGCTACAACATGGATGAAACTTGAAAATGTGTCAAATAAAAGAAGCTAGTTACAAAAGCCCTCATGTTGTATGATTCCATTTGTATGAAATGTCCAGAACAGGCAAATATAGAGCAACAAAGAATAGTGGTTGCCTAGGGTTGGAGAAAATGGAAAGTGAGTGATTGTTAATAAGTTTCTTTTTCTTTTAGAAGATGAATAAAAATATTTTAAAATTGTGATTGATGCACAATTTTGTGAAAATACTAAAAACCATTAATTGTACATTTTAAATAAATGAATTATATAAAAGGTAAACTATATCTCAATGGAGCTACTATTTTACAACTATGATTAATGTACTCAAGAAAATAAAGGACAATTTAAGCAAAACATTAGCATTCATACAAAGCAATCAAAGGAAAATTCTAAAAGTGAAAAACAATAGCTGAAATTAAGGGATCGGTAGATTGGTTTAACATTACCTTAGTCAAAATATAAAAAAGGATTACTAAAGTCAACAAAAAATAACCAGACTAAAATTTGGAAGAAAAAATAATATAAAATAGAGAAATGAGTAGACAAGACATATGGAGAATATACAAAACATACTGATTATACAGGACCCAATCATGGGAGTAGGTTGAAAACACCCACCCCACTTGAACCACAGGGACTTACCCAAAGGAAAAATGAAGTTCTGTTGCCAGAAGTAAAAAGAATGAATTACAAAGACACAAAAACAATGGTAAACAATAACCGAGATACACCAATAATTGCGTAGGCTGTATGGGGTGGTGATCTATTCCAAGAGATAAGAATAGGATACATAACATGGCAGAGGCTACTAGATACTGCTGGAGAAGAGTGTTCTGAGGAGAAAGAGTTTATGACACAAGCTGACTGTATGTAAACGATGTAGAAATGGAAAACTCTACACACCTAGAAAAACGGGCATCATGGAGTGTTTGAAAGGACGATTGTTGAAACTTACACATGGTTAAAAATGTAGACATTTCAATTAACCTGTGAAAATGATGTCTTGCTCAATTTTCTGGATTTGAATAGAGCATGAAGAAGTCTTGCTAAGTTTTGCATCAACACCAAAAAAGAGATAGAAGAGTTTTTTCTTTTATCATGAAACTGAAGAAAAGGCAAATCTTAAAAGTAACATGAAGTCCTACTAGTATTTTCCCTGATGACAGAGCTAATTCAGTAGACGGGTCTAAGGCCATTAAGCAAAATAAGGTTGTAGAGTCATCACCCAATATATGAGATTAAGTTCTAATGACACATGATGTAGTGCTGTGCCACAGCTGGCTGAACTGGTTGAGGTGTTAAAAATGGTCCTTGAAGCTACAGGAATTGGACAGTGGACATAGAAAAAGAATAAAGTAAATCCAAATGAGTAGAAGGACAAAATTATTAAAGAAAAAAGCCAAAATATAGAGGAAAAGTCATAAATTTAACAAATGAAACCAAATCCTTGTTCTTTGGAAAGATTATTGAAATATGCAATATTTGGCAAATATGATAGAAATACAATTAGCTATAAAGCAGAGGGAAGATTTTTTAATTGCAAAAGAATACTATGCCAACTTTATACCTATGTATTTGAAAATTTAGAGGCATATTTCTTTTAAGATCCTAGGTTCTAATTAATGTCAGGAAATGGATTCCAGCAGTACATGAAAAATATAAGTCCCCATGATCAAGCATAGTTTATCAACATAAAGCATATTTATAAACATAAAGTAACAGGTAGGATGAGTAGAGAAATGTTTATATCCAATGTCAAAATGTATTCCAAAGTTTCAGTCATTTAAAAAATCTGATAACTGTGGCAGTAGTACATTGATATGTTATTGAACCAAAAGAGGACCTGTGAATATATGGGAAGTAAAATATGGGATAAATAAAGTACAGGCTATCCTTGCTTGTGGAACTACAAAAATGACCCACATAAGCTGAAATTGTGCAAAGTGATTATAATTATCAATCAGAATAACATAATTGTTTCATATCCTTAAAATTTTTCTGACAAACATTAGAAACTCTCCTCCTGTTGGAAAAAAAGGTATAAATAAATGAAAAAATTAGTAAACCGTATATTTAATTAATGTACCGTAATTTAAAATAGTAGAAATATTGAGAACTAACATTTTTATTTTTCCATTGTAAAAAAAATTTTTTGAGCATTCTAGTTTCTGGTCTGAGGAGCTTGGAATTGACCACTGCATCCTAACAAGAAATAGGAAGCTGAGCAAATTGAAAAATCAACGACTCTTAGTAGATTCATTAGAAAAGTGAGGTACAGGTCAAACTACTATCCCCCAAATTGGAAAGACAGACAGGTTACTTAAGAGAGTAACAGCTTCCCAAAGCAGAAACCCAGGAGCAGAAATCTCTGTGAAAACCAGTAGTAAAATAGGAAAACCTGAACTGCAATTGAATTGCTGTAGGCTCAGGGTGAACAAATCTGTGAGAATGGAGGCCTCCCTCTTGTAAGTTTCACCTTCTGGAGAACTATCAGGGTGTCACTGTGAAGACTGGAGAAAAATCCCGCAGTGCTTCTGCAGGTGGAGGGGGAAGTGGCCATTTTGAAATACACCAGAGCATTCTGTTTTGCCTAACAAGGCATGCCCTTGGAGAAACTATTTTACCAGAGCCTAACCTATTGAGATTGAACAAAGCCTAAACAACCTGGCAGAAGAGAAACATCAATTCCAGTTGCCTCCAGTCATCCTGTCCCGCCTAAGGTGAAAAACAAATCTGAGATTCACATGTGAAATTAATAGCTGAAGGGCACAGACTTACCACAAGCCTGAGAGAGACCTAATCACAGGAATACAGAGCTCTTCCCCTTCCCCGACTCCTTACCACCGCCTCAGTAAAGGCAGTTCATTTTCTCCAGGACATCACAGCTGTGTATCAAAGCAAAAAAAAATGCAAGTCATACTAAAGGGCAAAGGACACAGTTTGAAGACACAGAGCAAGCGTCAGAACCAGAAACAGAAATGGCAGAAATGTTGGAATTACCAGAGCAGAAATTTTAAAACAACTATGATTATATGCTAGAGCCTCTAATGGAAAAAGTAAACAGCATGCAGGAACAGATTAATAATGTAAGTAGAGAGAAAGAAATTCTTTTTATTTTATTTTATTTTATTTTATTTTATATTTCAGAGTATTACAGGGTACAAATGCTTTGGTTACATAAATTGCCTTTGCACCGCTGAAGTCACAGCTACAAGCGGGCCCATCCCCCAAACAGCACCCAAAGCACTCCTTAGGTGTGAGTTTACCCATCCCCTGCCCCCAACACCCGATGAATGTTACTTCCACGTGTTTGCAGAGAGAGAGAGAGAATTCTAAAAAAATAAGAAAGATAGGACAGGCTGGCCTGGTTGCTCACACCTGTAATCCTAGCACTCTGGGAGGCCAAGGTGGGAGGATCGCAAGAGCTTGGGGGTTCAAGACCAGCCTGAGCAATAGTCAGAGCCTGTCTCTGCTAAAAATAGAAAAATTAGCAGGGCCTAGTGGTGCACCTGTAATCCCAGCTACTCAGGAGGCTGAGGCAGGAGGATCGCTTGAGCCCAGGAGTTTGAGGATGCAGCAAGCTACGACGACACTATAGTCTGGGCAATAGAGTGACACTCTGTCTCAAAATAAATAAATAAACAAACAAATAAATAAATGAAATGAAATAAAAAAAGAAAGATATGACAGAGATCAAAAACATTGCAACAGAAATGAAGATTGTATTTGATGGGCTTGTTAGTAGATTGGATGTGGCTGAGGGAAAAAAAAATCTCTGAGCTTGAGGATCTGAAAATAGAAACTGTGAAAACCAAAAAGTAAAGAGAAAAATTACTGAAGAAACTAAACAGAATATCCAAGAACTCTGGGACGTTACAAAAATGTATAATTTACATGTCATGGGAATAACAAAAGGAGAAGAAAGATAGAAAGGAATACAAGTAATATGTGAAGGAATGATGACTGAGAATTTCCTCAAATTAATGTCAGACACCAAACCACAGATTCAGGGAACTCAGAGAACATTAGACAAGATAAATGCAAAAGTAAATAAGTAAAATAAATAAATACACCTAGGCATATGAGATTTAAACTGCAGAAAATAATTTTTTAAAAAAAAAATCATGAAATAAGCCAGATGAGAAAACATCTTACCTTCAGAGGAACAAACATAAGAATTACATCTGACTTCTCAGAAATGATGCAAGCAAGAAGAGTGAAATAAAATATTTAAAGTGTTAAGGAATAAAATACCAACCTAGAATTCTGTATTTTATATTATAAAATTATGCTTCAGAAGTGAAAGAAAGACTTTCTCAGAAAAACAAACATTGAGGGAAACTGTTTCCAGTAGACCTGCCTTTCAAGAAATGTTTATAAAAGATCTTCAGAGAAAAAGAAATTAGTATATGTCAAAAATTTGGATCTACATAAAGAAAGGAAGAACTTTAGAGAAGGAATAAGTGAAGGAAAATCTTTTATATTCCTTATTTTTAGTTGATCTAATAGAGAACAGTGTGTTCAAAATAACAATAGCAATTATATGTATAAACATGTGTAAGGGAAATGAATGACAGAGATGAAACAAGACACAGATTGAGGAATTAGGAATTTTTTTTTATTGTATGGTACTTGCACTACCTATGATGGGGTATAGTGTTATTTAAGAATGAACTTGTATGAGTTGTAGATGTGCACTGCAAGCTTTAGAGCAACCACTAAAAAAAAATTGTCAAAAAAAAGTAGGGATAAAATTTATTTTCTAAGGAAGGACAGAAGTAAAATCATATAAAATACTCCATCAAATCCACAAAAGATAGAAAAAAGAGTGGAAGACAAAAATGGGAACAAAGGTCAATGGCAATAAATTGAAAGCAGTAACAAATATGATAAATATTAATCTAACTGTATCAATAATCATTGTAAAATTCAATGATCTAAAGAGACAAAATAAAAACAGATTGTTAGAGAGAATCAAAACACAAGACTGAACTATAAGAAACCAACCTTAAATATAAAGACATATGTAAATTAAAAGTAAAAAGATGGAGAAAGATATACTATGCTAGTACTAATAAAAAATGTGGGAGTAGCTATATTAATTTTAGATAGAGCAGACTTCAGAGCAAGGAAAATTATCAGTGAAAAAGATGGACATTATGTAATGATGCAGGGATAAATTCTCCAGAAGGTCATATCAATCCTTAACATGCATGCACCTAACAACAATGCATCGATATGTATGAGGCAAAACCTGATAGAACTGCCAAGAGAAATAGTTGAATCTACTATTATAGTTGCAGAATTCAAGACCGTAACAGAAAGATTCAGAAGACAGAAAATCAGTAAGGACATAGCTGTACTCCATAGCACGATCAGTCAACTGTATATAACTGACAATTATAGACCACTTAATTCATCAATAGCATAGTACACATCCTTTTCAAGATCACATGGGATATACATCAAGATAGACTATTCTGGGACATAAAAATATCTTAACAAATTTAAAACAATAGAAATTATTAAAATGTATTAAAATTTGTAGGATTCGTGAAGTCAGTTCTTAGTGGGAAATTTATAGCATTTTCCAACCTTAGAAAAGAAAAAATTTCTAAAATGAATAATCTAAAACTCCACCTTGTAAAACTAGAAAAAGAAGGTCAAATTAAATCCTAACTAAGCACAAGCAAGAAATAGTAAAATATGGGAAGAAATGCATGAAATTGAAAACAGGAACTCAATAGAGAGAATTAACAAACCAAAAACTGATTCTTTAAAAAAACCTAATAAAACTGATAAGTCTCTAGCCAGGCTAACGAAAAAAAAAAAAAAAAAGAGAGAGAAAGAAAGAGAGAGATGTCGCAAAGTACTAATATCAGAAAAAAGAAGAAGGGACATCACTATAGGTCTCACAGATAATAAGAAATATTATATGCAACTTTATTACCACATATTTAATAACCTAGATAAAATGGACTGATTTCTTGAAAGACAAAATCTGCCAAAACTCACATAAGAAAAACAGACAATCTGAATAGGCCCATATCTATTAAGGAAATTGAATAAATAATTAAGTACCTTCCAGAATAGAAAGCACCTGTCCCAACTGTGTTCACTAGCAAATTTTACCAAACATTTAAGTAAGAAATTATTCCAATTCTGTAAAATCTTTTAGAACATAAAAGTGGAGTACTTTGCAACTTATTCTATGAAAGCAGAATTACCCTAATATCAAAACCAGACAAAGACATTACAAGAAAAGGAAACTACAGACCAAACTATGTTTCATGAATATAGATGAAAACATCCTCCACAAATATTAGCAAATAGAATACAAAAAAGTATAAAAGAAATTATACAAAGATCAAGTGGGATTTATCCCAGGTATGCAAGCCTGGTTCAACATTTGAAAATCAGTTACTCTAATACATTACATCTGTAAGCTAAAGAAGAAAAATTGTGTGATTATGTCAGTAGATGCCAAAGAAGCATTTGACAAAATCCAACATGCATTCATGATAAAAGCTATCAGCAAACTAGGAATAGAGGGGAACATACTCACCTCGATAAAGAACATCAACAGAAAGCCTACAGCTAACATCATACTAAATAGTGAGAAACTAGAAGATTTCCTGCCAAGATCAGAGACAAGGCAAGGATGTCCCCTGCAATACCCATTTCAACATGGTACTGGAAATTTGAGCTAATGCAAAAAGATAATAAAGGAAATAAAATGTGTAAAGATTGTGAAGGAAAAAATAAAACTGCCTTTATTTATAGATGACATGATCATCTATGCTGAAAATCTTTTAAGAATCTTAAAAAAAAAATTCTGGGAGGTCAAACATGGAGGTGCATATCTATATCCCAGCTACTTGGGAATCTGAGGCAGGAGGATTGCTGAGGCCAGGTATTTCAAGCAGTCGTCGGACCAGCCAGGACTTGGGTTTTAGGTGGGGAGGATTTCCCTCTAAGTATGTTGGTCCACATGTTCCCTCCAAGGACACTGGCAGAATTCTACCCTGTGCCAAGTTCCCTTGTGTCAAGGTGGCACTGAGTTTCAGTGCTAAGTCCCACAATCACTTCACTGTCCCTCCCCTGGGCATGCAGATTCTCTCTCCACTCAGAGAACTGGTGCAGAACTGCTGGGGGGATGGGGAGGGGTGGTGTAGACAGTACAAGACTGTCTTTTCTGCCCTCTTCAGTGCCTCTTTCCTTGAAATGATGTTAGAATCAGGTAGTATGATCACTCCTCTGATTTTTGGTTCTTCTGAAGATGCTTGCTTGCATGGATAGTTGTTGAATTTGGTGTTCGTGCAGAGGGATGATCACTGGAGGTTTCTATTAGGCCATCTTGCTCTGCCCTGTCTGCCTAGTTGTTTTTAGTTTCTCTTTTGGTTATTTTTACGACTTTAAAAACCATTACTTTTAGGCCGAGCGCGGTGGCTCACGCCTGTAATCCTAGCACTCTGGGAGGCCGAGGCAGGTGGATCACTTGAGGTCAGGAGGTCGAGACCAGCCTGAGCAAGAGCAAGACCCCGTCTCTACTAAAAATAGAACGAAACTATCTGGCCAACTAAAATATATATAGAAAAAAAAATAGCTGGGCATGGTGGCACATGCCTGTAGTCCCAGCTACTCGGGAGGCTGAGGCAGTAGGATCGCTTAAGCCCAGGAGTTTGAGGTTGTTGTGAGCAAGGCTGACGCCACGGCACTCACTCTAGCCAGGGCAACAAAGTGACATTCTGTCTCAAAAAAACCCAAAAAAACAAAAAAAAAAAAAAAAAAACCCATTACTTTTATAGTGCAATGCTAATAACATTTGTTTTATGCTTTGTAAATATGATTAATTATTCCATATATTGTACATATGTCATCCTAAATATTGATGCCAAGCAAAATTTATAATATTTTAATATAAATATTGTTTATTTCCAAGACCATTATCATAATTAAACACAGAGAAGGAAATGTAACCTAAACTGCTGCCACTCAAAGCAATATTAATAATAACACTAATATTTATGGGATGCTACAAATCCCACTTTAAAGATGAGGTTGCAGAGATCCAAGGGCTTAAGGACTTTGCCCAAAGATCCCACAGTGTGAAGAGTAGAGTAGATGCAATTTGAAATAAGGCAGTCTGATTCCAGTCCATGATATCCACTACTGCACTGTTCTGTTTCTTTAAGAAACAACATCAAATGGATTCTCTTGTCTTCTACTCCATCAACTTCCTGTCTCCTGAAACTCCTTATGGTAAGGAATATGTGGAAATGGTTGAAATAAAATGTAAAAGTAACCCCTCCTCCCTTCCCATAACCATTGCCCATTCCAAAGGAAACTGATGTTAATAGTTTGCCAGGTTATCGTCCCAGTCCTTTTTCTGTGTAATTTAATGGACTTATATGTTCTGTACTTTACCAATTGCCTTGCCTTTCTTCTTCTTTTATTAATTATTTTAAAATATTAGTGGAGTACAAACATTTTTGTTACATGGATATCTTGCAT
Organism: Lemur catta; assembly: GCF_020740605.2. Taxonomy (NCBI): domain Eukaryota; kingdom Metazoa; phylum Chordata; class Mammalia; order Primates; family Lemuridae; genus Lemur; species Lemur catta. Next base: position 78,338,179 of record NC_059137.1, read on the forward strand.
AATGCTTAAGTTGGCCCTTTTTTGTTGTTACTGTTTTTGGTAGTTTTTTTATTACTGCTTCAATCTCACTGCTCATTGTTGGTCTGTTCAGGATTTGTATTTCTTCCTGATTCAGGCTTGGTAAGTCGGGTGTTTCCAGGAATTTATCCATTTCCTCAACATTTACTGTTTTGTGTGCATAGAGATTTATATAGTATTCACAGATGATATTTTGTATTTCTGTGGTATCAGCTGTAATGTCTCCTTTTTCATTTCTGATTGAACTTATTTGGATTCGTTCTCTTCTATTTTTGGTTCATCTAGCTAGAGTGCTATTGATTTTGTATACGTTTTCAAAGAACAAACTTTTTGTTTCATTGGTCCTTTGGATTTTTTTTTGTTTCCATTTTGTTTAGTTCTCCTCTGAACTTTGCTATTTCTTTTTTCTGCAAGCTTGGGGTTTGGTTTGTTCTTTTTCTAGTTCATTGAGGTGTGACATTAGGTTGTTAATTTGTGATCTTTCTGTCTTTTTGATATAAGTACATGTCTATGAATTTCCCTCTCAACACTGCTTTTGCTGTATTCCTTAGATTTTGGATGCTTGTGTCATAATTGTCATTCTGTTAGGAAAATTTCTTGATTTTCATTTTTTTGTTTGTTTGTTTTTTGAGGCAGAATCCTGTTCTGTCACCCTGGCTACAGTGCTGTGGTGTCAGCCTAGCTCACAGCAACCTCAAACTCTTGGGCTCAAGCGATCCTTCTGCCTCAGCCTCCCAAGTAGCTGGGACCACAGGCATGTGCCACCATGCCCAGCTAATTTTTTCTATATATATTTTTAGATGTCCAGCTAATTTCTTTCTACTTTTTTTTAGTAGAAATGGGATCTCACTCTTGCTCAGGCTGGTCTCAAACTCCTGAGCTCAAATGATCCGCCCACCTCGGCCTCCCAGAGTGTTAGGTTTACAAGCATGAGCCATTGTGCCTGGCATTGATTTCCACCTTAATTTCATCATTGACCCAAGGATCATTCAGCAGCTGGTTGTTTAATTTCCATGACCTTTTCTAGATTTGAGAGTTCTTCTTGGAGTTGATTTCTAGTTTTATTCCACTGTGATCTGAGAAGATACAGGGAATGATCTTGATTTTTCTGAATTTGCTGAGACTTGTTTTGTGGGCCAATATATGCTCTATCGTGGAAAATGTCACATGTGCTGATAAGAAGAATGTATATTCTGTAGTTTATTGGTAAACTTATTCTGTAGATACCTGTTAATTCCACTTGTTCTAGAGTCCTGTTTAAGTCCAGTGTTTTTTTGTTGATCTTCTGCCCCAATGATCTGTGCAGTTCTGTCAGTGGAGTGTTGAAGTCTCCAACAATTATGGTGTTGCTGTTTATTTCTTTGCTTAGAGGTAGCAGCGTTTTATTTATGAATCTGGGAGATCCTGTGTTAAGTGTATATATATTTAGGATTGTTATATCTTCTTGCTGAATTGCTCTCTTTATCATTATATAATGACTCTATTTGTCTTTTTTACTCATTGTTAATTTAAAGTCTATTTTATCTGATATAAAATAGCTACTCCTGCTCACTTTTGGTTTCTATTTGTGTAGGATATTTTTTCCCATCCCTTTACCTTGAGTCTGTGAGTATCCTTGTGAGTTAGACTAGGTTTTTTGGAGAGGGCTGAAACTTGAGGTGTGTATTTTCATCCATTTAACCAGTCTATATCTTTTAAAAGGAGCGTTAAGACCAGGCGCACTGTCTGGAGAATGAGAACGGACGCGCTTGGGACTCTGACTCGGGGGGATGGGTGGGACATGGAAAATGTATATAACCTAAACTTATGTACCCCCATGATGAGCTGAAATAAAAAAAAAAATGTTAAAAAAAATAAAAAAAAAAAGACCATTTGCATTCAATGCTAGCATTGATATGTGAGATACTGTTCTATTCATCATGTTGAATGACACCTAGTTGCTTTGTTTCCTCCTTTCTTACTGTCTTCTAAGAGTTGTGAGCTTTAACTTTCAGGTTTTTTTATGTTGGTGGAAATTGATTTTTTTCCCATGTATGGAGCACTTTTAAGCATTTCCTGTAGAGCATGTCTAGTGGTGACAAATTCCCTTAGTGTTTGCTTGTCTGGGAAAGACTTTATTTCTCTTTCATATATGAAACAGCGTTTCAGGATACAAAATTCTTGGCTGACCATTATTCTGTTTAAGAAGACTAAAAGTGGGACCCCAATCCCTTCTGGCTTGAAAGTCTCTGTTGAGATGTCTGCTGGATGGGTTTTCCTTTGTAAGTAACTTATTGCTTTCATCTTGCAGTTTGTAGGATTTTCTCCTTCCCTCTGACTTTGGTTAGGCTGACTGTTGGATCCAGTAGTGAGAGGGAGACACACAAAGCCTCAAATGTAGCAAAATGCTGTTTATTTGAGCATCTGGGTGCAGATGGATGGAGGCCAAAAAGAGTGTCCATGCCAGGAAGGGGAGAGCAGTGAGTTTGGATGGAAGTTTGGGGAGGGTGAATTTTTTTCTGAACAGTAACCAGTTCCTGCCAGTGTCACTGCAACTGTCTGTGGTCAGACTTAGATATACAACCTCTGGACTCTCCAGACTGCTGCAGCTATTGTTTCACAGGCCTTATTTATGATCACTATCTAAGTTTTCCATTAACCGCATTCCGTCCTATACATATCTTCCAGGTTCCCACCCTGAGCAGGCCTAACACTGATAACTATATGTCTTGGTGATGTCCTATTCATTATGAGTCTTCCAGGGGGTCAATGACCATCTTGTATCTGGATATCTAAACCTCTAGCAATACCAGGAAGTTCTCCTCTATTATTCTCTCAAATAGGTTTTTCATGTTTATTGCTTTTTCTTCTTCTACCTCAGGATATCTGTAATTCTTATATTAGTTTGCTTTGCATAATCCCATATTTCTCTCAGTGATTATTCATTCTTCTGTGTTCTTCTTTTCTGTATTTTTTACTGACTGGTTTACTTCAAAATCCTTGTCTTCAAGCCCTGAAATTCTTTATTCTGTTTGGTCTAGCCTGTTGTTAAAGCTTTCTGATGTATTTTGCAATTCCCTAAGTGACTCTTTCATTTCTCTTAGTTCTGTTATCTCTTTTTTAATGTTCTCTAACTCTTTAGTGAATTTTTCTTTCATGTCCTGAATCATTTTTTTGGTTTCTTTGATGTAGTTTGCTACCATTTTCTCAATTCCATTCATCTTATTTTCCATCCATAACTGAATTCCATATCTGTCATTTCAGCAATTTCCTTTTGATTGGAGCTCATTACTGGAGAGCTATTGTGATCCTTAGGGGGTGGTGAGACAGCCAGATTTTTCATGGTACTGGAGATTTTATGCTGATGCCTTCTCATCTGGGGCCACTTCTCTCGGCTCAGAACAGACAGCAGATATGGTCCACCTGTTCTCCTCTGCTGGGACCTCTGTTGCTCGGTGAAGGTAGGGACGAGTCCTTAGATGGCATGCTTGGGTCCTGCTCTGGAAGCTTGACTAGGGAGGAGAGGGGCAGATGCACTGTGAGCCTTTAATGCTGATGCATCTCTCAAGTTCCCCTGTGTTTGTCACTGGGCTGCTGTGGCAGGGCCAGCCCCTGGTGCTAGGTACACACGCAAGGTGGACCTGGCCAGCAGCATGGGGTGTCGGGGGGGATGGAGGAGGTCTGCTGGGAACAGTGGGCATGTGTGCAGGCCTGGGCAGCTGAGGTGTCACACAGGTGGGCTGAGTGAGGTCTGTGCAGGGTATGACACAGGGTGTGGCAGGTGCTCAGGGTGTAGTGTCCCACAAACCCATAGGGCACGGGACAGAGTGGCCCCCAGTGTGGAGTGGGCCAGCAGGCTACAGCTCACATATGGGCTGGAGCAGGACCTCCAGATAGAGCAGACCCACAGGGCAAGGTCCCTACTTGGGATGAAACAGGTCCGTGTTGTGGGGTGCTCACAGGCGTGAGCTGGGGCACATGGGTGGGGCAGGGCATGCACAGGGCATGGTGCCCAGGGTGCAGGATGGTGCGGGTCTGTGGCATGCAGATTTCCCAGATCCAAAGGCCATGGTTGCACTGGCTTTTGTCCTGCTTGGGACCTTTCAGGCAGTGGTAGCAGCAGCAACAGTCTAGCTGCCCCAGCAGTAGGCACCAAGATCTACAGGACGTCCTTCACCTGGGTCCCACAGGAAGTGTGGTTGAGCAGGATCACCCAGGCCACAGCAGTGGGTGCTGGGCCCTTAGTCTCCTACTCTCCCCGGGGCCTGCAATGGCAGGGGGTGGGGAGGTTAGTGGTGCACGTCACCTGCCCATGAGGTGCACTGGGATTCCCTGCTTGGCAGGGGCAAGGGGGAGGCTGTGGTCACAGATCTGAACCCCTGGCAAAAGTAGCTTTCTGGGGTTGAGATGTTACAATGTGCCAGCTGCAGCATCCAGAGCTCACAAGCTGGCCGTACCTGCTTTCCAGAGTAGTGTAGCTACACAGCCTCCAGTCAGGTCTCCTTATCAGTCGGGGGCCTGCTGCAGGGGAGGGGTCCTTGGCCACTCTGGTTGCAGTATCCTCAGGGGAAGCGTGGAGCCTGGGCTATTCTCCTCTGTCCCCTTCCCATGTGTGGGCGACTTCCCTAATTACCTCCAGTTCTGCTGAGCAGCTCATCCCACTTCTGTCTTCTTCACATCACTCCCACCTCCTCTCCGTGGATTCCTAGGGCTCTCGCTCAGACGACTGATGCAAAGGTGGGCATCTCTGCACCACTTTTGATCCTCTCCTTGAGAGCAGCCTTGTGTAGGCTGCTTCTAGTCTGCCATCTTGCTCACTCTGCCTTCCCATATCAGCATATAAAAATGTATATGTATACTTTTTAAAAAGATAGCAATATAAAATCTCTTTCTGTGAATGTATCCTACCGTTGGATGTTTGGATTGTGTCCAGTTTTCACTATTACAAACGAAACTCCCAAGAGCATCTTAGTTCATGCTCTTTGGTCACGTGTGCATTTTTCTCTACAATAAGTTGGTAGCAATGAAAATGTTAAAACTGTAGGCACATTGAAAATTGTGATCATGCTTGGCATATTGCTTCCCGTCTACACAAAAAAGGCTTTAAAATGAGAATGAGAATGCTTGTTTCTTTGTAGCACTTTCAACATTTGAAATCATTAATATTCTTATTCTTCGCCAAGCTGATGGGCAAAAAATTGATATCTGGTTGTTCGCATGCACTTCTTTTATTATTAATAAGGTTTATCATCTTTTTGTTGACATCTTGCCATCTGTTGACATTTTTAGTTCTTCTGAAAATTGCTTGTTTATAGCCTTTGCTCTTTTAACTATTGAGATATTGGCCTCTTAAAGACTTGCAGGAGATCTATATAGTTCGGATAATAATTCTTTATCTAGTACATTGTGTGTTATGTTCCTCCAATGTGTTGCTTGTCTTTCAATTTTATTTGTGGTGTTCTTTGTCATATAGAATTTTAAATTCCTATATAGCCAAATCTGTCAGTCTAGTATAGGATATTTCAATTGGCATCTCAAACACAACGTGAGTAAAACTGCATTTCCCATGATTTCTCCAGTTACTTTCTCCTCTTGATCATTTGAGATTTGAGTTTTGTTTTTTGTTATAAGGGTGGTTGACAAACTTCATGGCCAACGATTTTGTAATTTTTTTTAAAAGCAAGAGAAAAGTTCAAAGAGATCTTTTAAATGCAATTATCATGCTCTTCCACTTAGCAGGAGAAAACAATAGATTTTTACGATTGTGTCTTTGCAAGTTCTGCACTGAAACATCATTACAAATCACTCCATGTATTGCCTGGGGATAGATTTCTCAACACTGACATTGTCAAACTTTATTTAGTTCTCTTCACTCCACTAATCTCCAAACCAGACCTGTTTTCAGCCCACAGAGACCCCACTTTTTATTGTGACCACAATAAGTGTAGGAACCATGTGGAAGGAATGGTGCAATCTTTTGCATGAACTCCCGGGGCAGGTGTTCCCTCTCTGTGGTGAAATGGTTCATGAATTCAACCTGTACTGGGTGGGGGAGTTGGGAAGAAAACTCAGGAGAAATGATCAGTTTGGAAAATGGGATTTCTTTTGTGCTTTCTTGGGCTTCCTCTTCATGCTTCCTCCCCCTCCTGACCCTTCTGTTGGTCCTGTTAAGGAAGAGACCACGTGGCTTCACATTCATGCTTTGCCCTCTCCCTTGGGTCCCATGGCTGTCCTTTGGGGACCTCAAAGCAAGTTCCCATTGCAGAGCACTTGGTAACACGGAACCTGGACTGACTCAAGCCCATGAACTTCCCTTCCTGAAACTTTAGGGTGCCATGGAGCCCTTAGGTTGATTTTATTAATTTGGTGTCACATTGTAAATCAAACAGCTGCAGAGTGGCTGGGACATCTGTTTGGTTCTGTTATTCTCTTTACGCCAAAAGGAAACTAACTCTAAGGTCAGTAAAAGGTGCACATTGCTGGTAAGTGGCTATATTATTCTTCTCAGGCATAGACCAAAAATATAAGAATTTTTTACTTCCAAAAAAAAAAAAAAGAAAAAAACAACAACTAAAAACCTTGTGTATGTGTGCTCGTGCTCTCGCTCACTCTCTCTCTCTCTCTCTCTCTCCCGCTTATCGTAGCTTCATGGAATTCTGCCTAAAGAAAAAGGCAGTAGGAAAACAAATGAATAAGTAGTGTCCTTGAGTTTATTGAGATCTCTATTCCTCTTTACTGGTTTAAAGATGTTGGAAACAGTGATAGAAAAGATCTAGAGGGTACAAGATAAGAACTGTTATCGATAACTACTAGATTGGACACAGGAAGCCATTTTCTTTAACAAGATTTTTTCTATTTCCCTTTCTCGTAGATTGTTGAGTTAGGCTAGGCTGGGCTGGGAAAACAAACACACTCCCCCATTCCCTACCCGCCCCCCAGCCCCCGCCCACATTTTAGTGACTTAACATCGCAAAGGTTTATTTCTGGCTCACGTAGGCCTGGCTGGGGGCCAGTGACCCTCCTCCATGCTGGGAGGCAGGGAACAGAGAGTTGCACATGGCTCTTCAGCTTTGTTCTGTAAGTGGCACGTGTTACTTCTGCTTACTTCCCTTTGGCCAGAACTGGCCACGTGGCCCTACCCACTGCGAGGGGGTTTGGAAACATGCAAGAACATCTTTGGGAAATAGTGAAAGTCTCTGACACCCCAAGTGATATTTGAAGCAGAGATAATAAAGGTAGTAATTCCTCCTTGTTACTTACTTCTGAATTTTTGACTTAGCAACTGTCCCCTTCCCACTTTCCCCTTTCTTTCCACTTCTACTACCAATATCCATAAGAATGTACTAAAATAGAATCTTATATAAGAGATAAAAAGCCAATATGCCTTAAAAGGTGTGTATACAGAAGAATATCTATGGACTACCTATAGCTCTATAGAAATAAAATTATTCTAACTCCAAATATAGTTCTTAAGTGAAAGGTTCCTATCCACGTTGATTCCCAGCCCCTAAAGAGTTTCTAGAGCAGACTGCTTGAACAGCAGCTTGACACGCATCACAGTTCTCCCTCCTGAGCCACATGGGAAATCATCTGGGACACTAGTTAAATATACAGATTCCTCGTCTCTATCCTAAATCTGCCTTCACCAGAATTGCATCAGGTAGGACTCATTTTGAAAGAGCACCACAGATGATTCCAATAAACACTGAAATTTGAGAAAGGCTAACTTGTATTCATTTTCCCAGGAGCATTTACATATTTCAAAAGGAAAGCTGAAAGAAGGAAATATTCCATATGAAGGAATGATTTACTAAAAGCTGAAATTCAAACACCGGTGGGGCAGTAGTCTTTGGTGAAGGCCTTCCTGTACTGGGTCACTCTCAATACGTTTGCTTACTCAGCTATTGGGCTCTGTGAAGTTGGCATGTACTATCTCTCTCTTTCTATTTTTTTGGTACTACTTTATTGGTCTTTTAAAAGTCTTTTTCAGGTATTCTGTAGTATTTTGCTGCATCTGTTGGGTTTCCCTCATAGGGGATATTTTCCTATTATGGATTTTCATTTTTGGTTGTGACCTCATCTTCAGTGGTTGTTGTTGGTTTGTGTGTGTGTGTGTGTGTGTGTGTGTGTGTGTGTGTGTGTGTCTGTCTGTCTCAGATCTCTGGAATGTGAAAGCATCCATACAGAATAGTTCTTGCTTGGTTTTACCAGGTGTCCAGTGGATTTCATTTAGGACCATTCTGGGGTTGGCATCATGGCACCATGCAGAGAATTCCCAATTAGTGCTTGGTACAGGCACACAACTTTTAGTTTTGTCCATCCAACACCATGGGCAGAAATATACTTCTTGGCCACTTGGTTAGGTCCACTAGAGTGTTTTCTCCTAGTCTTCTCTTCTCCAAGTAAATAGCCCCTCCAGGGTCTTGCTCAGTGTGCGTAGTTTATCGATGTGTTCATCAGAATTTCTAGATCTGATCTTATATCCCCAAACTTCTTCCTCCAAAAGCCATGGTATCATCTCTAAGATCTAACTCTGTAACTTTTCATTTCTCCTTTTATTCCTTGGCACCTGAGGATATTGAACTATTTATTTTGAGTTCATCTTAGAATGTTTTTTTAAAATGGTTGTATTTCATCCATGATGTGTGTGCAGCCAGGCTAGGGGAGAGGCTCACACTCCACAGCTTTTCAGTCTGCTGTTTCCCCTGAAGTTTTACAAGCATTTTTAAGAGGTGTGTTGCTTTGCACTTAGTTGTATTCATTTGTTCTGTGCCACCCCTGCTGTTTTGTTTGGTGAATTCCTTTTGCTCTGGAGCAATATTTGATGTTAAAAAGGTCCCATTTCCAGCAGAAAACAGACCATTAATCACACTCTCCCATGGAACCGAGTTCATTTTCCTCACATAGTTCTCATCACATTGCATCATGGTCAGTTCCAGACAGCTTTGCCTTCCGCACCATAGGCATCTGGGGCTAGCAATCAGATCTCATTAATCTTTTCATCTCCAGCACTGGCACGGTGCCTAACACAGAGGATTGGATAGAAAATGTTTGCTATTTGCTATTCAGCAGGAAGCCTTGCCGATGATGATGATGATGATGATGATGATGATGGGGGTGCTACCACACTAAGAGGGGCTTCACAGAATTCTGGCTCTGGTATGGATGGCTAGAATGTCCTTCTTGGCTTATTGGATTTTTAAGTGCTATTAATGGCTATTAGCTAGCTTGTGTAGATTAACACCTGCTCCCTGCCTGGATGCACATACAGCCATTACTTGCAGAGAACCAGCCTCCCCGAGGGATTGAAAACACATACAAATTCAGGAAAGGGCTTGTCTCCTATTTCTCAGTGATGGGCTCGGGTCCCCAAGTACATGCTCAGAGGCCATCTGCTGTAAGCTCTGCATGCCCAGCTTCCTCTCTCCCTCCCTCTCTTCTTCCCCCTCCCCCCTTCTTCTCTTTTGCCACTATAGGTGAGGTGCTTAACTGAGAGAACCCATAGTAATTCATCAATAAGTACTTGTCGAGCTGAGTGAATTATCTCAATTATCCTTGAAAGGACAAAAATATTATCTAGTTTACTTCTTCACACAGAGGCATCCTCTAATGTATAAACTAATGATAATGGTTACTATTGACTAAGCACATTATTACTATTGGGTACTTGTTGCTAAGCATTTTATACCTATGGAATCATCTCACCTCATAAACAACCTGTGAGATGGAGGATACTACACATATGCTGAACAGCACTCACCTGAGGCAGAGAGTAATTCACTCCAGATCCCATACCCTGTCAACGGCAGAGCTGAGCTCTGAGCCCAGGCTGTCTGGCTATAAAGCCTGTCCTCACGACGTTGTACCACACTTCACACAGCACTCATCAGCTGAACAAACACTCCAGAGTGGAGTGTCCACCAGGCCCACCCGCAGTGGAATTCTTATTTTTGATTCAAGAGTGATACAGAGAGCTATAAAGTGCTGGGCCCCTCTCTTCCTTCCAGCCTGGCACATTCAGGAAGGAGATGGGAGAATCGAAGTAAGTAGGTTTTCTACGGCAAGTCTGAGTCTGAAAGCTTGGATCAGTATCAAGGGATTGTCATCTAAATATCTTGTTCTCCTCTCCTTGTTTCTAGATGATGAGGGTAATAGTTAAAGAGTGTCATGATGGCAATATTAAAAATATTAATATTAATCTTAGATAAGGTAATAATCTCAAGGAGAGAATACTCAAATTAAGTTTCTTTAAAAATCCAAGATCAGTTTTGAGAGGCAAGCAAGTCTCTCGCAGTTAAAAAAGAGAAAAAGAGATGGAGAGAAAGAAAATGCTAACCTAATGCACGTGCTGAAGAAGCTGCCAGTCTGTGTGTGGGCAACGTCTGGCACCCTGAGAGAGGAAGTTTGGCTGAGGCAGGACTCTCAGCAAGGCAGGATGCTTACCCTCTCTGTCTGCTCTGCGGACAAGGATCTAGAATATACTTACATGTGTGTCTTTGAGTGTAGGATCCACTGGACTAGATATCTATTCATTACAGTATCTGGTGACTCTATGTTAATAAAGAAGATTAAGTAGGGGACTTGGGGCACCTCCAGGAAATTTCTTTGTGAAAAAACTAACATGCATTCTTTGTCCCTTCTTCTGGCTTATCTCCTTCCTGTTGGCTGGAATTTAAATAACGGTTGGAGACTCTGCAGCCACCTTGAACCGTGAGGTAAGCCATGTGTAGCAAAGTGACAGAGAGAGCCTGGATCCTTGTTCTCATGGAATACAATACAGGTCCTCAATTGCTTTTGTTTAGACAGGAAAAAACGTACTACTTTTAGCTAATTTAAGCAATTGTTCATTTGGATTATATATCATTTGCAGCTAAACCTAATTGTAGTTGATCCATCCTATACCAAGTGACTCCCAATGGACTTACACAGCATAAGGTGGAGAGAACGAAAGCCTACTTAGCAATTCAATGGTTTTGTGGCTAGCAGACCAGACCAGAGAAACCCTGTCTGAGCAATCATGGGGGTGTGCACTCTGCATGGACGCTTTCCCCACATCCTTTGCCTATCTCACTCTGCCCCATTGCCACAGAGGAAGAGGGGAAGACTTTGCCATTTCTCTACAGGGCTTCCATCTCTCATCATCTCCTTTTGCCAGGTGCCTTTGCTGTTTTGATTCGAGAATGCTGGGATCCTGGCTGTTCCATCTCATGTTGTGTAAGATAAGAATCTGGTGAGGCCTGTCCTTTGTATTACAGCAGGGTGCTGGGAGGATCCTAGTGATGTTGGCAAGACAGACTCTGTTTCTTTTTCCCCAGAGGGAGAGTTGTCATGGACGAAGATAATGAGGAAGGTGAGGGCAAGATGGATGCTTTAGAACAGGAGTCCACCTTGCTTTTGGAAAACAAACAGGTGTCTCCTCTAGGCAAGCCAGCTCTGCTAAGTGTATCTGGGATAGAAATGAAGACAGCTCCTAAGAGTGAATGGAATTAAACTCCACAGACGTGTTAAGAACAGCAAAATTGCACGGTGCGATGAGATGGCAGTTACACTGAAGGATTTGCAGTTGCTCCTGCTGATAGTGAGGGATCTTATCACTACCTCTCCAGGCCAGGATGGAGCCTCTTCCTCCTCACGGATGTGATGGTATCTCTTGTGACTTGGCTCCCAAACAATTCCTGCCTAGAAGCTGATAATGCACTTGGAAAGATATTTCTAATTTTTGAATAATGACAACACACCATGAGAGTCTTGAAATGGTTTACTAACTTGGGCAACGTTTTACTGCTCTGGCCCTGCCATATTTGGTGTACAAGGACTTTATTGAAGGATTGTGCTCAGAGAGAAATTATTGGCAAGTATGTGCTTCATTATATCTTTTAGGGCAGCAGAAACAAACAGCTCATACAATTAATGCATGTCTTTGGAACTTGGGATATATGAGGAATACCACATATATTAATAGCAATAGCAGCATTGACCATATGCTAGGTAATTTCTAAGCACTTCATGTGTGTTAGCTCAGCTACTCCAACAATCCCACAAAGCAAATGCTATCCTCATGCCTCATTATCCTCATGCCAATTTTTCAGATGAGAAACTGAGGCACAGAGATTAATTGTCACAAGGTTAGGTTAGAGTTAGGATAAGATAGAGCTGGGATTTGAACCAGGAAGTGTGGTGTCAGAGTCCAGGCTCTTCACCATTACACGAAATCATCTGTCCACATTGAACGAATACACACACATACACACATACAAACATGGATGGTGTGGAAGAAACCTACACGTGTCGAGTTATCTAACCATCCTCAGATTCTGGAAAGATCATTCTTTTTAATAGCTATTGATAGCAATTTGTACATGAATTGTGAAGAGTCAAGGATACTAAGAATTATCCTCATTCTTTAAAATTAGAGTTGACACCATCTGTGTGGCTTTGGACAAGTAAATTAGCCTTTCCAAGCCTTGACTTTCCTATTTGTAAAATTAAAATAAAAATTCTTTCCCTGCAGGGTTGTTAGGGATATCAAGTGAGGGAGAGTATGTATCATAAAATGCCTGTGTGAGTTGGGGCTCTTTCAGTATGTCAGGCATATAAGTCCTGTCCTGGAGTCAGGGGTGCAGCCGATATTGCCTGAAGTGGAGAGGTGGGTTGGGATTAAAAGGGGGTGAGAAGAGCTTCCCTTGATGCAGGATCAGGATGCTCACCCACATGGAGATAAGGGTAAGTGGGTACCAGAAACAGCTGTCTACCTCAGTGGCCGGCCCATCTGAGCAACTCAATAAATGCAAGATCTGGGCCTGTTCTGGTATTCCAATTCATGGAACGCTAATCCCACACATCTTTCTCGGAACTGTGCAAACTAAAATGGCATCCAATAATGTTGTTTTAACAGGGCAATAGATGTCATCATTCGAATTGCAAGACAGTACATCCTTACCTTGTTTTTTATTCAATGCTTCCTTCCACGCCCACTCTGCATTCCCCCAGCGGTCTTAAAAGCCTTCCACATCCTTTCTTCTGATGTGAAGACCAGAGATCAAGTAGTGGATAATGTGTCTACCAGATCTTATCAGGCAGTCTTCCAGCAAGCTATCACTACAGCCCCAGCAGAACACGATCCAATGTAGAATTTGGAAGAAAATTGTTACGGCAAGGAGAAATAAAATCAGGAAGCCAAACTTTTCCCTTTTATCTTCAACTAGTCAAGTTAATCATGCAGTGTTATTCATCCAACAAATATTTACTAAGTACCTAAAACGTGTCCAGTTCTGTGTAGGTCCTGGAACTGCAAGGGACTTGGGAGCTCTTTTTTGTTTGTTTGTTTGTTTGTTTGTTTATTTATCCCATCCTTATCTCCCTCATCATAGGAAAAACTGATGTCTGAGCTGAATCCTAACCATCAAGACGTTTTCCACCATTCCCGTCGGTGCTTTTCCAGCTGTGCTCTTGAAGTCCCACATTTCCGAGTGGAGGCCCACAGGGCTGGGAAGGAGTGAGTGAGCACGTGGCTGTGCTTCTTTTATCTCTTTTATCTTGGGGTTTCTCATAAGAATATATTTTCAAAGACAGGGACACGTACACACAGATGTAAGAACCAGACAATCAGGTCCAAATTTCAGCTCTGCCACTGAAATTCTAAGTGTGTGACCTTGGGCAAATTAATTAATCTCTATAGGATATTTTCTCATGGCTTAAAATGAAGATAGCAATAAGCACTTCATAGAAATACTTCATAGAACTTACAGAACATGCTGAGGTTCCAATGAGACAATGTATATGAAAAGTATTCGGCATAGTGCCTGGCACATAGTAAGAACTTATTAAAAGTTTATTTTCATCCTCCTCTCTTTTCCTCCTTCCCTTCCTTCCTCTTTTCCTCCCTTCTAACCTCACTTTGGGGGTAGCTTGTGTTGATTTAGATGTCAACAGAGAGTGATATAAGATGTGGCAGTTGCCATCCCTTCTACCTGTGCTCCTCCCTTCCCTTCAGTCTCTTGTAGGAGTGAGTTCCTGCCAGAGATGCCAGCTGGGAGGGATTGTGACCTCTGAGAGCAGGGCCCCCACTTTGCTCAGCAGTATAACTTGGAATGACCTTGGCTGTCCACCTTAGGAGCTGCGCTCCTGGGAATATCACAACACTGGCTGGAACAAAGGAGCCCGAGGGTGGGGGTGGGGGGCAGAAGGAATGCTTCTTTTTTTAATTCTCTGCAGAGCAAACTCATTGCAAATATTATCCTGAATGTAAATGGGGGAACTGGTATCTAACACAGTCAGAAACTTTGAATGGCAAGTTACGGGTCCATTGTTCAAACTGGTTTAAGTGTAGACAAGGAGTAGTTGGTGAAGTAGCCAAAAATCCAAGTGGCTTTCAGGAATGGCTGTATTCAGCCACTTAATGGCTTCAGAATCTAAATCTTTCAACTTCAGCTCTGCTTTCTTAGGTGGGTTCTCCTCTTACTGCAGCAGGGTAGTCACTAAAAATTCCAGGAGTTTTTTCTACCAGTTTTGCAACCACAGCCAAAAGAGAGCAACTCTTTCCTGCTGGCTCCAGAAGAATTCCAAGATCGGGTCTCATCAGTCTGACCTGAGTCATGTGTCCATCCCTGAACCAATCCCTGTGGGTAGTGGGATGTGATGGTTCTGATTGGCCAGGCCTCCCTCCTGGAAGGGGAGATCTACCCGGTACAAGGAAGTAGTGGTTCCAGAGGTACATTTAGGTGCTGTTACCAGGAGAAGGAATAGTAAGGAGGCAAAAACAACAGGTGTTTACTCCAGGCTCAGTGCTTTTATGCCTTTTCTTATAAAATATCAAGACCTTAAAAAGAAAGGCCAAGTTTCCAGGTATTCTTGTGCCTAGAAAACAGATGTGAGAATCTTTTTAGGCCCATGAAAATTCTAATTATTAACCTATTTTTCCTATCAAACTACACAGTAATAAAAGAATGAGTTGAAGATAAGGTTTTGCTTCATCAGTGCAATTGTTAAGTTCTCTGGATAGTTCTTCTTTGTTTCCAACCCGTAAATGACTTAACTTGGAAAACACCAAAAAGTACTAAGAAGCCATGTGTGATTGTTAGTTTTATGCTTCAAGTTGAATAGACCATAGCGCCCACACCCGATTATTCAATCAAACACTAATCTAGTGTCCTTATGAAGGCCTCTTGTAATAGTTAACACCTACAATCAGTTAACTTTAAGCAAAAGAGATTGTTCTTGAACGTGGGTGGGCCTCATCCAATTCATTGAAAGAGCTTCCAAACTGTGGTTTCACTGAGGAAGGACAAATTCCACCTTGGCAATGAATGCAGAGTCAGTTCCAGCCTGGGAGTTTCCAGCCTTCTGGCCGGCTCTGCAGATTCCAGACTTGCCTAATTAGACTCACAATCCCATAAGCCAACTCTTCCCCCCAAACATAGGGTCATGCACCACATGGTAACATTTTGATCAGTGACAGACCACGTATATGACTGTGGTCCCATAAGATTATATGTAGTACTGTATTTTTACTGTACCTTTTCTATGTTTACATATGTTTAGATACACAAACACTTACCATTGTGTTACAGCTGCCTACAGTATTCAGTACAGTCACATGCTGTACAGGTGTGAGCCCGGGAACAATAAGCCATACAATACAGCCTGGGTATGTAGTAGATTATACCTTCTAGGTTTGTGTAAGTGCACTCTACAATATTCCTACAACAATGAAATCATCTAATGATGCGTTTCTCAGAAAGCATTTGTTTTTAGGTGACATAACTGTATACATGTGCACATGTATATGTATGTGTACATACATACACATATGCATTTGTATATATAGTTAAAAATATATCTGCTACTGGTTCTGTTTCTCTGGTAGCACCCTGATTGATAGACCATGGAATGTCAAAATGTAGTCTGTAGTTGAAAATGACACTGATCATGCTGTCAATGAGATTTTAAGCCAAAGTTGAGGCACAAACCCAATTTCCTTTAATAAGCAAGTTATTTCGTGTGAGTGCACCTATAGTGTTGTAGCCTTTCTAACACATTTCCACAGCAATGGTACCACTTTTTGTGGGTCCCTGAAAAACAAACTGTCACTGTAATACTGGAAATAAATTCTTGATAATACTTGAACTCTAGCACCTTTCTACTGAGGAATTTAAACGACTTCACAGGCATTATCTCATGCATCTACGTGTGGTGGTAATGAGGTAGGTGGCAAGTATGATCAGCCCCACTTTATAGACTGAAACTGGGACAGGATGAATGTGACTTGGCCCAAAGGTATGTTGAAACTCACTAAAGAACTAGGAATAGAAAAAGAGTCTTTCAGGTTTTGTGCCAGCGTTCAGCCAATTCAAGGTGTGGTCTCCCTATCCCCTGTATGAGAATCACCTGGGGTTGTTATAAGAAAATGCAGATTCCTGGGCCCCACCTTAGAAGTACTGAATCAGAGTACATCTGGCATGGGGACCAAAGAGTCTGTCACATTGGCGAACTCCTTGTGTGGGTCTTAGCACGTTAAAGTCTGAGAACTACCTCCTTAGGTGTAGTTTTCCACCTTGTCTATACTTTAACTTTTGGCTTCATGGATATATAAATTGAAAAATTTAGGAACTCAATAATTGGTTTTTCTGGGTCAATAAAGAACGAAAAAAAACTGAAAGAAAAAATACTGGTTTACTTTTTTTCTCAAGTCAGATTTTTAAATGCTTCTCATTATTTACAAAGAGCTGTTTAAAGAAAATGAGGCTATATATGAGTCACTGATGAGTATATTCTAACTACTTTCTGGTCTCTGTTTATTGGTGTTTGTACACTGTTTTTCCTCTCAGCCCCTCACCCTCACTCACCTGAGGGACCTCTTCTGCTGCCTCCCAGAGGGGATCTGGGCCCCTTTAACCAAACAAATGCACATGACATTTGCAAGCCAAGGACATTTTTGCTAGAGGAGCCCTGGCAGGAACTGCACAGGGCCTCTTAAGTTGTCTCTAGACCAGGGAATGTCTGACAGGGTGAATGCACCTTGGCAAAAGCATTTGATCCGCTGGCCAAACAAACTCCATTGGCAGTGAGACAAACACTGAGCTTATAACTTTAACATCCTTACCTTTTGCCATTGTTTTCTTCTTTAAAAGTTTGATGAAAGGAGGTTTCTGTACAACAGAAGTTCTTAACGACAATAAAAGCTTACTTTTCTAGAAGAAGAGGTTAGGCTATGTTTGAACAAATTATATTCCCCATAGAATCTAGAATATTACTGTGTACACTTTCTGTATTTATCAGGGGCCTTTGTAAAAACAGAGTCCTCAAGATCTACAAGGGAGGAGCTACTGATGTGGCTGGTGGCTGGGTTGGCCCTACAAGCTGGCAGCCATCACCACCCATCCCCTGCACTGAACTCAGTCCCCACCCCCCAGCCCCCAGTTGACCTGCAAGTAGGATCACAAGGTAAGTGACGAAAAGAGGATGGCTCAAGTGTGGGAACTCCTTGCCACTACCTGCAGAACCCCACTTAGCAGAAAATGGTTCATAAGCTTCTACTACCTGGTGCAAGATTATAAAAGTGGGCTCAGTCTCCGGAATCCCATTTTATGCCCCATTCTCCAAAATATGAAAATAGATCATGCAAATAAACTAAAATGAAACCCAAATATATGCTTTCACAAACATTTCAATATGTAAATCCATACTAAACGGTGCGAAAGGTCTGTTGTAATCATGGGAAACTGAAAATGCAACTGCCCATTTGTGTGGAAATGTTTAAATAAATGATGGAATATTCATACAATGAAACTCAATGTAGCTGATAATGAAATGAGGTATATCTACATGCATGGACGTAGATACTATCCAGCATGTTTTTTTTTAAAGCAAATTGCAAAAGACTATACAGATGCTCCTTGACTTACTGTGAGTTTACATCCGCATAAACTGATCATAAGTTGAAAATATTGTAAGTCACAAGTGCTTCTGGATATAAGTCAAGAATACTAGTTGCATACAACTTCTGCTCCATTGTAAAGTTGGAAAGTCATAAGTTGAGCCATTGTAAGTAGGACCGCCTATATGTCTGATTCTGTTTTGTAAAATAATAACAACCAGACATGTTAGCATATGCATATGAAGAAAACCTGGAAAGATATGCACCTAATGTTTGGGACCACAGAAGAGATTCACTTTCTGCAGTATAAATTTCTGGTATATTTGGATATCCTGTAAAGAACGCAATTACTTTCTTAGGGCAAATTTTAAATGTTGAAAAAATGAAATACTGAAACATTTCTTTCGGGGCACTTTTCTGCCTGAGCTAGACTGATTGAGGTGTCATAATACAGTCTAATGAAGTCTGCACGAAAGGTGCTCTGCTAGTTTGGGTTCTCGGTGAAGCAGGCGCTGGGACAGTTAGGAGTGCAGAAGGTTTATGGGCTGTCACACCTGTGGAAGGCAAGGCGCAGAAGCAGGTGCTGCATGGAGGAAGCCCTTGCACCTGCTGCAGGCCCGACCATCCAGCCAGCCCACGGGCACAGCGGAGCCCAGATGCCTGTGAGACAAGTCCATGCTGGGCCCTTGTTCTGAGCCCCATCCCCCCATCCCACTGCCTTGCACAGTGTTGTCTTGGGACCGCCCCAGAAGGCCATGACCCTGAGCTGGAAAGCTGAGGAGACCCCTGAAAGAGGTGACAGCTGGAGGCTGTCAGCTCACCAGGCCCCTCCAATCTCCAAGGCAAGTCCTTTCTAGAATGGGCATCTGAGCTGAGCTTTTCCACTCCCAACACAGTGCCTTCTTCACTTCTCCATGGACAGACTTAGGCATTTATTGATGACAAAGATGCTTTGGGTTGAAATCCTCAACTTTCCCTAGGCCACTCTTTCTTCTGTTCACAACACTTGTTTTTTTAATTGTTTTGTTTTGTTTTATCCTAAAAAAAAAAAAAAAAAGGTGGCAGCACCCAGTATTCTCAGGTGGTCTCCCATCCAAGTGCCAACCAGCCCTGACCCTTGCTTAGCTTCTGAAATCGGACAAGACTGGGCACGTTCAGGGTGGTAATGGCCACAGACTATTTGTAACACTTTCTAACCAACTGACCTCTACTTTAGCTGTATTATGAAAATCATGTTTATGAAATGTCTTATTGTACATGAAAGTTATAAAAGATAAAGTCATTTTTTAACATAAATAACATAACTGATAGATATATATCAGTTTACTTTTGTGAACTTCTCCAAATGCTTTCTGAGAAGATATTGGAAAATACCAATGGCAAACATTTAATTATATAAACATTTCACTTATATTCACATTTCCTCCCTCACAACAGCCCTCTGAGGAAGTGGCTATTATTATCCCTGTTTTATAGACAAGGACACTAAGGCACAGATGAGGAAACCCAGGCACAGAATCCTTAAGCCACCCTCTCCAAGTCACTCAGTAAGTGATGAAGTCAGGATTTGAACCCACGGAGTCTGACTTCACAGTCCTTATTTGTAAATAACACAATAAACTGCCCTCTTCAGTGCACTAAGTATGTCCCCCACAAGTTGGGGGTGACATCATGTGCAGAGGAAGAGAAGTACCTGTAGCATTAGGTAAGAACTGTCCACGGAGACAGGAGGCCCAGAGGACACCCAAGGAATGAGCTGGGAGGCCTCAGCTGCAGGTCAGGACAAGGCAAACGCTACACAGGCTTGTCACCGAGACCAACGCTCTAACGGGTTGCCTGTTCCCACCGAAGGGAGAGAACCTTTACTTAGCTGCCTCAAAATGGAGCAGCGTCCCCTTGGAATATACAAGGAATATTTCACTGTGGAATTTGGTGAGAAACATCTCTTTCTGTCTGCTCATATGTCCTGAGAATCCCTTAAGCTTGCCACAAAATTTGTGAGGTCCTATATTGTATCCACAGCCCTCCCCATCTCCCTTTGCTATTGTTCTCTGGGTAAATGGAGGGATGGGCTGACAAGCTGTCTTGTTCAAAGACTTGCCTTTTGTCTCTACAGCTATTGAATTCCAAACTCTACCCAGAATTCTTTGTTACTCCAATTATGAACAGTTTTCACAAATAGGGTCACTTATCTAGAGAATTATTAAAAATTCAATGTGCATGAAAGCCTCAAAAGTCCTTGAAAGGCAAGTGTTAGGAACAGGGCTGTTTCCATGAAAACATCCCCTTGTCCTCATTGATCACTTGTTCCCCATTTTCTAGTAAACACCTGCTTTGAACAGCATCCTTCTTATTTAATAATTTCAACAAACTTCAGGAAAATGTGTTGTTCATTCTGGTAATTGCAATTTTCCGGAATCCTGATGTTACACCACCCGTTCCCTTCCTGAGGCAGTCAAACCACACTTTGCTGGAGTAGAAAACATCCTCCTACTCTACCTTTTCTAAAAGATTTATAGAGTGAAGGTATCTTTGCTGCAATATTTATTGGGTTCAGAGATGAGTAGATTTGCAGCATCTGATCATGCCCCACATAATAAAATACTTTTCCTTCTCACAATTTAGTCTATCACTTCACTACCTAGCCCATCACTGCAGAAATAAACTCTCATGTATTTCATTGATTTTTGCGTCAACATCAATGAATTGGTCAAATCATCAGGGAGTTACAGATTCATGTTTGGGATCTCATTTTTGATAAGAAAGGGGAGGCAGGGAGGAAGGTATGTCATAGGCACAGGTCTGAGATTGATCGCATTAGGAAAATAATTTCAGCAGTAAGTCTGTGTCATCATCTTTGTGCTTGAATAGCAGCATGTGATACACCAAACAAGTAATGTATATGGCAAGAGGAAAAAGTTGAAGGAGGAATCATGGAAAAGGAAAATCAAAGATATGTTTTGCCCTAAGAAAAATAATTTCATAATCATGGAATTTAATGACTATGCTGTGAACCCTAGTGAAGAACATGCCCTGTTGAACTGGCTCCATATGCTCTGCCACAGACCTTGCAAACAGGAAAATGTACTCAGAAGAAAAATTTGGAATGCAAACAGTGAAGACTTTCACATTAGTCTGGAAAACCAAAGAGTGGCCATTTATACCTTATGCCTAACTCTGAAAAACTCTAAGTGCTTTGCAGTTTATTTTTGGAAAGGAAAGTAGGAGAAAGACGAAAGTGGGGCAGAATAACAGGGAGAGAGAAGGGAAGAAACTGAGATTTTTTTTTTTCTTTTGGTCCAAAAGATGTTAAAAACAAAGAATGTTGCTTTCAGTGAAGAGTGATGCCTCGTTTGGGAATCTTGGTATAGTTCTAAGGCAGTGGAAGGCTTCTAATGGCCGAGTTTGCTGGTTCCATTTCATACCCTTTGACAAATATCCTTTTCTCAGACAGAGCAGCTGTTACTCATTTTGAAGATGCTGACTGCGCTTGCAGACCTGAAATTTAGGCAACTTTTATATTAACCAGAGCATAGAGGTAGAGGGAATAATATAGGAGAAACTTTCATACGAAAACCCTGAAATATAAAATTGAATCTGAATCAAAATCTGAAATACAAAAATTAAAAATAAAAACTAAGCTAGGAATGATAGTTTATATAGGCTTTAAAATAGACTGTGTTCTCTTAGATTATAAAAATAGTTATTCATTACAGAAGATAGGGAAAAAAGGAAAAGTAGAAGGAGGGAAAAACATTTTTCTACTACCTATACACCATTATTAATATTTGGAGATATTTTATTTTTTCCCTTGGGTATAGTTTTTATGTTTGTTTATTTGTTTTATGTAATATTGGTCATCATATATGTATTTGTATTTTACATTTTAATCTTTATGCTAATAGTAAAGATTTGTTGACAAAACAACATAAGATTAGAATTTTCTGGGCTGTTTTAGACTTTTATAAACACAATTTTGAATGGCTACATAACAATGTATCATGTGGGTATGGCATAGACTGCTTAACTATCTTCAAATTTGAATCCAAGTTGTTGCCAAATTTTTACTATGATTAATAATTTCCAGTTGACCTCCTATGACTATTAGGCTATTGAGGGTAAAAGCAGGTTGATGGAACTACCTTGCAAAAATGTATCTGAATACAGCTAAATTTATTATGGTTTCTGGGCACTATATATCACACAGGTCCTACAGTAGGCTCAAGATATGCAAAGATCAAAAGGACTGAATACGATATGGTTGTCCTTATATTCAACAGGTTAAATAATATGTAAGCAAAACATGATAATGTTGGGAATCAAGCCAGAAGCGAGGCATGAAAACTGTGCCTAAAATAACTCCTTGGAGAGTCAAGAAAGATGTCTCCAAGGAGATGACATGTGAGGTGGGTCTTGAAGAATAAGTGGGTATTTGCTCAGCAAAGAAGGAAGTTCCTAGATATAGTTAGGAAGAGCTGTGAAAGATAAAAAGATGAAGAGCAATCAGGGATTCAAACCCTAGTGGGGAATAAAGATATCTGAAAGACTATAAGGCATCATAAGATAGATCTACATGGAGTGCAACAAACAAAAAAAAATGATAGTATTAAGAGAGGGGAGAAATAACTTCCATTGGAACACCCTGGGATTTCCAAGGCAGAAACATCACTGAGCTGAACCCCTAAGGATCCATGTTTGATAACTGGTAGCAGATGGAGGAAGGAGATGGGGAGAAGAAAGGGCACCCCAGATGGGCAGGAGAGGCACAAGCAAAGCTGGGAGGGAGAATGCGCAGGCTGTGTTTGGGAAATTAGAAGTGAACTGTGCTTGGAGTTCAGGTGAGGGTGTGCAGAGAGGTAGGGTGGAAATAGTGCTAGATGTTTGCACCAGAGATTCTTGGAGAGTTTTGAAGCCAGGTAAAGTCTGGGAATGGGAAGCCAAGAAAGAGTTTTAAATAGGTAAGTGGCTGATGAGAACGAATCAATAGATAGATAGGAAGGAAGAGACGGGCAAACCAAGAAGAAAGTTCTTTTGGTGATCTAGACTTGAAGCAATAAATACTTGAACTGAAGTGACCTGCAAATAAAAAGCCTAATCCAAGAGCTATTTCAAAGAAACCATGAGTAGGAACTGGCAACTATTTAGACGTGGTGGTGGAAGATTAAAAAAATGTCAAAGATGACTTAAAAGTTGTGAGATTGGGTGGCTTAAATGAAAGATATTATAGTTGGGCCGAAAGTCAGTTTTATAGAAAAGATGAGTTCACTTTTGGTTGTGTTGAATTTGAGGGCTCATGAGAGACCCATGTTTCATACAGGTCATGGGGAAATTGAAATTTGAATCTTGGAGGATCTTATTAGTGCATTATCAAAATTACCCCATTAATCTAATTTATGGAACATCAAGTGGGATTAATAAGGAGCTCAGCAATTAAAAAGAGTTTCAGAATGGGGGTCTTTAGTTACTGAGCTTTTGATTTGCTATTATAAACATCTGTACATGTCAACTAAGAATTAGAGATTTTTTTCAATGAAGAGTGCATTTACTCTCAAGAGTAAATCTGTTTAAAATTCATTGAGTTAGAAATTCATCTGAACCTTTCAATAGTGATTTTACTTCATCGGTGTGTATAGGTTGATGCATGTCAACAAATCAAACCTTAGGGATAATTGTTTAAAAAATCACTTTGGGCACACATGACATCATTTCAAACTATTGTGATGACTCAAGTGAATGAGGGAATCAAAACCAGATGGGTTTAGTGGATTTGCAGATTACTGTCAAAGTGCTCAGCCCTCAGAGTTTTGCAGTTGAACAAACACTCTCTTTGGAAGATTACTTAAAATACTCAGTGATTTACATCTTGGCCTACTTTTGTTCTGAACTTAAGTGGTGGGTGATCAGCAGGCAGTTCCACAGGCATCAGAGATGAGAAACATCAAACACTACCGTTTATATCCACGCAGCAAGGAGCCGTGGTGCTTTTCCCTCTTCTTGCTCATCAGTCATATCAAATGTTTTAAAATTCACTCCAGAAATCACTTTTAAAATTGAGAAATCGGTAGTCAATTCAAAAGCTAAGACTTGCTCTCCAAAACAATGCTTTGGAAATGCCATGGCAATTTTAGGTATTTGGATTTTTGCTTGTTTTGCTCTGCTTTCAGATTATAGATGCTTTGTTATTCTCTTCCCACTCCTTGACTTGTGAAACACCTTGAATTAGTGTGGCTACTATACAATATATATAAGATTTTATAAAAGGAGCATTGAATTACCACTTCTAAGAAAATAATTACACCAATTATTTTAATTGTATGAATTGAACATATAGGTTCTAAAAATATGTTTTTGAGTTTTGGATTGAAGGTCCTACTGGATGTATTTTATTATAAACAGAGGGTATTTATACATTTACTTATTAATAGTGATAATCTATTAATAATCAAACTGGTGTTTAGGTACCCCTGACATGGTAATTGAGAGCAGTGACTGGCATCAGACAGACCTGGGGTTGAGTCCTGGCGCTGCCACTTCCCAGTCGTGTGCTTTAGCAAGTTGCTTAACATCTCTGAGCATCAATTTCCTCATTTGTAAAACGGGTACAATAATAATATCTATAATTTAAGTTGGTGTCAGGATTAAATGAGACAATGAATGGCTCCCTGTAAGTGCTCAATAATAATTGGTTATAATAAATATCTTGGGTTCAGAGAGGATCTGCATCTCATCATTTCTCATGTTCCCTTGAACATAATACTGTACAATTTTTAATATTTTGTAAAAAAGGAAATTAAAATGTAAACATTTTAACATTTACAGGGATAGTTTTTCTGACATTGTGTAAGGAATTACTGAAAATAGGAAACTGGCTGTTAGGAAGAGTTAAAGAAGTTGACGAGACTGGCACATTGGGAATAGATATTTGGGCTGTGAAGCTTTGGGTTAATTAAAGAAAAAAAAACAAAGACTGTTGATGTCATAGAATCATCTTCCCTTGCCTAGATCATGTCCATGAGCAAAGTGAAGAACTGATAGAGGCAAACAGAAGGTTCTGGTGTGTTCTAGTGTATTCCGAACAAGCTTATCTTGAGTGGATCTAGGTATAGCATTAAAATCATATAACCAATTGGCACTGACTAATCAACACTATGGTACTCACACGGTAGTAATATTCTCCAGGGATTAGGGGGTTGGGGGGGTAAACTCACAACTAATGGATGCGGTGAGCATTGTAGAGGGGAAGGGCAAGCCTCTAATTCTGACCTGGGTGAGGCAAAGACAAAATGTAACCAAAATGTTTGTATCCTCATGATATCCTGAAATAAAAATAAAAATAAAAAATAAATGAGCAGATTCTCAGAGAAGTTGAGTTATTTGCACAAGGTTACCCAACTAATAAATTTCAGAGCCAAGATTGAAATCAGGTCTACCTGAAAAAGAAAAAATCATATAACCATATTCAAAACAAGATAAATTAAAATTACTGATTGATAGGTAGATATAATTCCCTCCTTTTGGTAAATGTTATGTCAGACTGGGCAAATGTAATTGTCTTATTTATGTTTCTGGAAGCATTTTGATTAGGATGGGAAGTCAAAATCTATTTCTCTGCATAACAGTGTCTACTCCTTCAGTCTTTATCATTTTCCCAACAGGAGACCTTTATTAACAGCATACTGGATCACTGGACTAATCACACTGAGAATTCAGCCTTGCTCTCCACAATGTCGAGTGGCTTAGGGATTTTTTAATTCACAATTCAACTCATCATGTAATCATTTCATTATCTGTAATGGGATTTAAGTATAAGAAAAGAGATGAGGTCACAGTGACAAACCCATCATTTTCTGCTATTTGCTACAAGTAAACTCGTTTCAAAGGAATTCCTTTTCCAGAAGCATCTGTCAAGTTATATGCAGTTGAAAAGGTGATCTAAGAAATGTATAACTTTTTGTTTTTAATTTAGGTACATTATTAAAATGCATTGTTTTTCAATTTTTTTAGGTCTTGGAGATGTATTGCCATTAAAGTCCCTATAATGTTACATGTGATGAAACCAAAATATATTATACATTGAAAATTATATTTATATATAGAGAGAGAGGGAGAGAGAGGGAGAGGGAGAAAGAGAATTTTGCCACACGTAACATGATAGGGACTTTAAAACCAATAAATTATTGTATAAATAATTTTTGGAGATGCTCACTATCAGCTTTCTAACATGATCATTCCTAGTATTAGTCACATTTATTAATAGTAGAGAATAGAATTCAGTTTAGGAAAAAGGGGATATATTGATGAATAAATATATCTGGCTCACAGTATTGTTGGGAGAGCTGACAAACAGGCCTTAGCCTGAACTTACAGGAATGATTTCCCCAATTACATACAGACCTAGGCTTTCAAGGGAGCTGCCACCTTTGCCACAATCAGGAAACAGCAGATTCACTTCTGGAACCCTAGCTGCAAGGGAGTCTAGTAAATGCAGTTTACTTCCCACTGCAGTACAGGAAGGCATGCTGAAGGATATTGGAACGGCTAAGTGAGGCAACCACAATATCAGCTCTCCTGGTAGTGCAAGAAATATGACGGATACTTTATAGAGGTAACTAGAGGTCACATTTTTGTGTACATAAGGAAGTTGTCATAGTATAATTGTCATTAATATTAGCTTCTTGATAATGAAAACACATTTTTATTTAAGGTGAAACCTGAATAGCTGCAGAGAGCTGTAGCTTTCTTATAGGAAATTAATCTATAAAAGGGATCAGCAAACTTGAGCCTGTAGGCCAAATCCTGCCTGCCACTTGCAAATAAAGTTTTGTTGGAACACAGTCAGGTTCACGCATTTATGTATAGTCTATGGCTGCTTTCATGCTATAATGGCAGAATTGAGTAGTGCTACAGAAACCATTTGACCTACAAAGTTCCAAGTGTTTACTATTTGGCCCTTTATAAAGAAAGTTTGCTGACCCAGATCTATAACCCCATTGTATTAATATATGTTTGTAAAACCCATTGAAATTAATACTTATTAGTGATTTTACAAAATAATATTGGTGATATTTTATATTTTGATGTATAGTTAGTGTGCCAAGAACACACACAACACACACTCACACACACACACAGAAATAAACCAAAATAAAACAAAAAGCATACATCCATACAACCATGGAGAATCAAGTTGAGAAATCTGAGGAGTTCTATGTAGGTTTTTATACAGGAATTCTCTAGCTTTGATCTTTGCACATAACCGGGGCTATCTTTTAAACAGATTTCTGCATGATTTTCCAAGCCAAAGTCTCTAATTTGTTCTTTGGGTCACATGGAAAGCTAACAATGACTCTGACAACCTCTCCCTGTAAGTTGTTAGAATTAATAAAGTCAATTGGGCCAATGTCATCAATGTACCAACAGAGGACAAAAAGATTGTCTTCTGTTGACTTAAAATGACAGACTGGATCATCTAATTTTTCATAGCTTTCTTAAGCAATAGACTATTGTTGTTGTTTTTTTTTTTAAACAACTTCAACTATAGTATCAATCTCCATTTGCTTATGCTAAATTATTAAAAACTATATCTCTTCCTTTCTTTTTTGGAGTAAGATATGACTATGACTGATCACTTCAGGTATGTGCAGACTTGGCACATCCATCCTATAATTTTTCACAAATTCCTCCAATTCCATGAGATGTCCTCTTGCTTCTATTGAAGGCATTCTTTTCAAAAAAATTATTATGAGTACATAATAATTGTGTATCTTTACAAGGTACATGTGATGTTTTGATATGGGCATACAATGTGAATTGATCAAATCAGGGTAATTGGAGTATCCATCACCTCAGGCATTTATCATTTCTTTGTGTTAGAAACATTCCAATTTCACTCTTTTAGTTATTTTAAAGTATACCCTGATGTATTGTTGATTATAGTCACTTTGTTGTGCTATCAAATATTGTTCATTCTATCTAACTATATTTTTGCACTTATTAACCACCCACACTTTATCTTCCCTCCCCACTATCCTTTCCAGCCTCTGGCAACCATCATTCTACTCTCTGTCTCCATGAGATTAACTGTTTTTAATATTTAGCTCCCACATCTGGCTGAGAAAATGTGGTATTTGTCTTTCTGTACTTGGCTTATTCAACTTAACATGATGTTCTCCAGCTCCGTCCATGTTGCTGTAAATGGCAGAATTTCATTCTTTCTGTGGCTATATAATATTCCACTGTGTATATGTACCACAATTTCTTTTTTTTTTTATGTGTATCAATCATCTAGTAACCACAATTTCTTGATCTATCCATCTGTTGATGGACACTTAGGTTGATTCCAAATCTTGGCTATTGTGAAAAGTGAGTACTGCAACGAACATGGGAGTGAAGATATCTTTTCCATATACTGAACTCTCCTCCTTTGGGTTTGTACCCAACAGTAGTATTGCTGGATCATATGGTAGTTACATTTCTAATTTTTTGTGAAACCTCCATTCTGTTCTCCATAGTCTTTGCACTAATTTACATTCCCACCAACAGTGTATGAGAATTCCTCTCTCTGTTGAGAGCATTGTTACTCAAGGGCAAAGATTCAGTGAGCAGGAAAGACTATGTGACACATAGATAAAAGAATAAGCAAAATTCCTGGGCATCTACTGTTTGTAAGATACTTGCTCCTTACTCACAAGCAGGGATTTTTCTTCTTTTAGAAGGATGTTGGGAGAATTTGAGAGTATATTCATCTTCCAAATGTCTGGGAACTATGCTACAAGCATGGAATGTTGACTGCCTGTAGGTGAAAACAATTGCTGTTACCTGTCTGCCCTACACTCTGTGTCACATATTTAAAACCATGTCCCAGTCTCTGAAGGACAGAAACTTACTTCCTTTGCTGTCAGTGCTATCTTAATAGTCTTCTTCCTACTACTGTTCAATGCTAAACTCATTTTCTATCCCAGTTTGGTTCTCAGAGGGCCACTCTGCCCACTGACTCATCTACTCTCCCCCCAAATGGATGTTTGCACTGTGGTTGTTCTGTACAGGAAACACGGCCAACAAGGTGATTGTGTGACCCCACCCTGCTCCACACTGCATGTCCCCAGAGTCCTCCTAGTTTGTAGCTTCGGTTGCTGTTTTCAGTGCCTGGTGCTGTTTTTTAAGTTTTGCCTTCTGAGGGTCATGTTATCTGTGAAGCCCTGGCACAAAGCCATCCCATGGGTGTTCACGCCATGTCATTTTCAAACTTCTGTCTATCTGCCTGTGTTGTTTCCTAGGATGCTACATCTGGGTAAACACCTTTTGATGCTGTGCTCAGAAGCATTTTTTTTGAAAGCTTTATTTTCTCTGCCTACCCTTCTGGGGTGATCTTAATTCATTTTATCTACACAAAGTGGTATTTTAGGGAAAGGCCTATAACCTAAAATATGGCTTTTCTAATTGAGATGGAGCTTTAGGGGAATGTTTCAAGAGAGTACAAAAGGCAATCCATGCTCAAATACGCTTGAGTGTTTTCAATGAATGTGACTTCAGAAGCTGTTCACATAATGGTGTGAAACCACAGAGTTGTGGGGTTAATAAGGAAAGGGTTCTAGGGAGAGTTCAGTTTGACAGAAAACTCTGAGATGAAAGACAAATTGGATGGGGTTAGCTTGAGATGGATGGAGGGTCTAGGGTAGAGAAAAACTTGTTTTCTTCAAAAAGCATGGGTAAATCTTTATTTGTGTGGGATGGCTCATCATAAGACGGGCTGGCAATGACGGCACGTGTGCAGTGCAGCACAGTGAGGACAGCACAGGCTTTGGCTCCACTCTTGGTTGCCTGTATGATTTTGGTCAAGTTATTTCAAAGCCTCAATGTCCTTATCTGTAAAATAAGCATAGAAATATCTATATGGTAGGCTTATGTGAAGTCTCAATGCTTGACAAGAGATAGGTGCTCAACTAACATCAGTTTATTTCTTTCCATTTTACAAGTTTCATCCAGAATTGTTTTTGAGCACCCACCATGGACATACTGCTAAGCTCCTAACCTCTTTTCATGCTGGAATTTCTAGGAACATGGTATTTGAGTTAATGCCTTCCAATGTGCTCCCAAATCTCACAATAACCAACTTCTCTCATACACAGTAAAAAACTTAGGGAATGACTCCAGTTAACTGGAACCCAGGTTGTTTAATTTACTGTTGCCAAAACCTTCCCCATGGATATTAAGTCACCTTCTGGTCTAGAGTTTGCATCCAATACAATGTGCATGAATATTCCTTGCATCAGAATATCAGCTTTCACTGTTGGATATCGTAGATAGTGAAGACACAGCTAAGTGACCCAAGAACATAAGTTGGCAGCTGATTTTGCAACTAAATCTCTGGCAGGAGCTTAGGTTTTGTTATTTTTCTCCTTCACCTAGAAGAGGGAGTACAGAAAATGGTAGTTATTTTGGCTTCCGTAAAGCACTTCTGAAGAAGTTTTGGCTGCTTGGTTTGAAGAAGTAGCTTACATCTGCTTCCAGGTAGCTTGTTGATCTTCTCGTTATACTAGTGAGAGAGAAAGAAGGCTGTAAGAATGGTGCAGATTTCTTATCTCAGAGAACCAGGTTCCTGTGTTAACAGAAGAGACGATTCTAGCAAACCTGTGCCAGGAATGTGTGGGGACAGTAGGTGTTTGTTTATGAAAAGCATTGTGGATATAATGGTAGGGAGGTCAGGAAAAGGGGGCATTCCAAAGGGAAATTTGGAGGCAATGTTGGGTGGAAATAAACCATGTCCCCCATCTTGGATTAGAAAAGGAGCTTTTAAATATTTAGGCTTCTTTCACTTTCAGGGCATTTTTATGATGCGAGTCTTTTTATAACCCACCTGTGCCACAGAGAGGCCAAACTTAGCTCAGCTGGGGGTCCGGCCAAGGAAGAGATGTGTTACTGGGTCTATTCTTCCCATGATTCAACTGAATTTCTTGTTTGCAAGTTCTGGCAGTTTCCTGTGCTACTGGGAAAGATGACTAAAAAATTGTATGTTCTGGAAGCTGTGGACAGTCTATGCTCCAACTCAGCTCTAGCTTCTTATAAGGGGGAGGGAATTTACTGGGAGAGTTTTCCTCTTTTTTTGGCTCCATTTGGTAAATCATTTCACCTTTAAGAAATGGAAGGGAAGAATTGAGGCCTGAATAATTTACAGGGGATAACTGTTACATGCAGTGAATAATTATCAGGACAATATTAGAGTAAATAACAAGAAAAACAACTAGCAAAATATATAGGATTACACCACAGCAGCTGTGAGAACGATTTTCAATCTAGAAATTTCAGGCTCTTTCCGAATGTCAACAAGTTATGGTTTTCTGTAGGTCCTGAAAATAGAGCTTCTACACAGAACCTTCTCTGTCCCACACTCCTGTTACTTTAGTCCCATGCTGTCTACCTAATCTCCTCTTCGGTCATTTAACAGCTAACTTCCACTTTTAGGAAAAGTGTGTCCAGAAAGGTTAATGTGGCAGAGATTTGCTATGTGCTCACCAAGACCATTTCCTCTTTCTGGGCACCTGCTTCTAGGTGGAGCTGTGAGACTAGTGTGGGAGGAAATGACATAGCCATGCAGGGATGACCCAGACAGCATCCTGTTCAATTCAATATATTCCTTCTCTTCCCCGCTCCTTGCAGTTGGGTGATGCCAGAGCAAATGTGTACTGAAGATGGAGTAGACATCACAGGGGAGGAGCCTGAATCCCTGAGTCTCCGTGGGAGGAGACTCGCTCAATCAGGAGTATGTGCTTTGGACTTTGCATCGTGAAAAATAAACTTTTATTGTGTTAGGGCACTTGGAATGTGGAGTTGTTTCTTAGGGCGGTTAGTTTATCCTGGCTAATACACGGAGCCGCTCACTCTGCCGTCTTTGAGAACATTCATTATTCATCACTTCATCTGTAAGGCAGGTGACTCACAGTTCACTTAACATGAGGGAAAGTCCTGAAACTATGGGATTGTGAGGAATGACAAAGGACCTTTTGTTCCTGGGATGTTTGAGTTAGCTTCTTCTGAGGCCATTGGATTAGTCAGTCAGTAATTGTGAAAGCCACTGTATGAGGTTGTTTAAGTGTAATCCGTTTTGTAGGGAAGGAGTTGGGATAGGTTGTATGTTCACCTCAGGTGCAATGATGCAGTGTGTTGTGCTCTGTTGCAAGGTGTAGCATGAATGGCTTATTATTAATAATGGTTAATGTGCTGAAGGTTCTGATTTTTTAAACCTATTTTATTTATTTTAAATTTTATTTTAGTAAATTTAGGGGATACAAATGGTTTTTTGTTACATGGGTGAACTGCATAGTGGAGAATTCTAGGGTTTTAGTGTGTCCATCATGTGAATAGTGTACATTGAGCCCTATAGGTAACTTCCATCCCACACCATCCTAGCTCACGGCAACCTCAGACTCCTGGGCTTAAACGATCCTACTGCCTCAGCCTCCCGAGTAGCTGGGACTACAGGCATGCGCCACCATGCCCAGCTAATTTTTTCTATATATATATTTTTAGTTGTCCAGATAATTTTTATTTCTATTTTTAGTAGAGACGGGGTCTCGCTCAGGCTGGTCTCGAACTCCTGACCTTGAGCGATCCACCCGCCTCGGCCTCCCAGAAGGCTAGGATTACAGGCGTGAGCCACTGCGCCCGGCCTATCCACTCCTTTCTGAGTCTCCCACATCCATTATGTCATTCTGTATGACCATGCACACCCACTGTTTAGCTCTCACTGATGAGTGAGAACATGCAGTGTTTGGCTTTTTGTGCCTGGGTTACTTCACTTGGGATAATGACCTCCAAGGATGCTCCGTGGACTTCTTACCCTGCCTTCCTCAGTGTTGATATCTTATATAATTATAGAGCAATATCAAAACCAAGAAATTGACATTGGTATAATCTATAGGGATGATTTAGATGTCACCAGTTATATGTTCACTGTTGTGTATGTTTTCAATTGTATGCAATTGTGTCATGTGCGTAGCTTCAGGGAACTACCATTCTCAATCACGAGGCAGAACTGTGCCATCCTCACAGGTTCCCTCAAGCCACACCTTCACTCCAACCTTCTCCATTTCCCTGCCCCCAACTCTCGGCAACTGTCCTCCATCTCTATAATTTTGTGATTTTGAGAATATTATATAAATAAAATCATATAGTATTTGACTTTTGCCCATTAGCATAATTTCCTTAAGGTCTGTGTTAGGTTTCTTCAGAGAAACAGAACCAATAGCTTGTATGGAGAGATAGAGAAATTTGTTATGAAGGATTGGACACAACTATAGAAGCTGAGAGTCCCACAATCTACAGTCTGCAAACTGGAGGCCCAAGAAAGCTGCCACTGTAGTTCTAGTCTAAACTGGAAGGCCTGAGAACAGGGGAATGGATGGTGTAAGTCCCAAAATCTGAAGGCCCAAGACCCAAGACTGAGGACAAGGAGAAGATGTCGCAGCTCAGCAGAGAGAGCAAATTTACCCTTCCTCCACGTTTTTGTTCTGTTTGGGCCTTCAGTGGATTTGAAGATGCCTGCCCACATTGGTGAGGATTGGCATTCTTTACTCAGTCTGCAATTCAAATGCTAATCTGTTGTGGAAACATCCTCACAGACACACCCAGAAATAATGTTTTACCAGATATATGGGCGTCGCTTACCCAGTCAAGTTGATACACAAAATTAACCATCACAAGTCCACCCTTGTCAACTTGGCACCCATACGCATCTCCTTAAACCATACTTAATTTCCAAAAGAAAATAACAAGGTCATAATTCTGCCTAACAGGATACAACTATCCTGCATGCAACTGAAAATACACTAATCCCTTCCCTAAAGGAGGAGGCAAAATCCTTGATTAATGTTTACTCTTCTCCTGATATCCCATAACTTAAATACTGTAATGTAAAATTAATAATACTTAAGTACTGATAAAAAAGTCAATACATCTTATGCTACATGATAAGCGAATAAGAGAGGGGAAAAACCAAAGATATTTGCTTAATATATCCATATATGTACACAAACATATTCATAACAAAATAAGGAGGAAATACGACAATTACAGTCCTCATTTCTGTAATGATCACATGGTCACAGCTGGTATTTATAATCATATTTTTCTGCCACCCATTCTGTATTCTCTTTGCCTTTAGCAAGCACCTCAGATGGTCATAGTTCTTTACCTCATGGGGTGACAAAACCTTCATTCCTGAAGGTTCTGGGCTATTAGCAGTTCTGTCTGGTTTGGGTTGTTGTTGTGTCCAGTGACCTTAATTACAGGGCATGATAATACTAAGAGATATCCTATAGAATCTTCTATATTCCAGATATACTTTTCATTACTTCCATATGGAGTAGTAGCCCAATTTCCCCTTGTTAATCTAGACCAATCATCCCAGCCAATACCATAATTCCTGTCTTTACCTGTTGACAAAGTGACCCAGGTTGCAATCTTCTGGTTCAATGAAGTCATTATCGTATTTTCTGAAGGAAACATTCTTACCTCTGGGGATAAGACCTCTAGGCCTACAGAGCATAAAGTCTCAGGAACAGGAAGAAAAAATTTTGCTAATAGGTGTAGTAATGACAGGTGCCACTCCCATTTCTACCCCTTGATTCCTGGACTCGTAAATCCTGGCTACCATAGAAACAGCTCTCTTTACTGGATACTGATTCAGAGGATATACAGCCTTTGGAGAACCTTGCCCCAGCCCTGCAAGGTTCTGCCACCTAACTGGTGCTACAACTGTGACTGCAAAAGGCCATTTCATGGTTCTGTATCAAGCCAGCTGCCTCAGGATGGTGGGGAACACGGTAGGATCAGTGAATTCCCTGACCATTAACTCATTGCTGCACTTTTTTGGCTGTGAAGTGAGTTTCTTGGTCAGAAGCAATGCTATATGGAAAAGAATGACAGTGAGAGGGTAGTTTTGGCAGAATTACATGCAAGGAAGGCAAATATGTATCCAGAGTAAATATCTATTTACGCTGCCCCTTCTATGATGGAATTGGTCCAATGTATTCAGCCTGCTGCCAGATCAAATGGTAGTTCTACTTTTAGCTCTTCGAGGTATCTCCATATTACTTTCCACAGAGGTTGTACTAGTTTGCAGTCAGGCAGGTGGAAGGGGAGAGATGGGGATGGGTACATTCCCACCTAATGGGTGCAGTGCACACCTCCTGGGGGATGGACATGCTTGAAGCTCTGACTCAGGTGGGGCAAAGGCAATGTATGTAACCTAAACATTTGTATCCTCCATAATATGCTGAAATAAAAAACAAAAACAAAAAAACCTGCCTCCAGGTAGTTGGCTGATCATCCTGGAGAATGGTGCCAGATCAGGAGCTCAGTGTTGGTCTCTGCTGCTGGCAGACTGGGCCCTCAGTATAGCCATAGCAAGGTCAGCTTTGGTGAGTGGAAGTCCATGTTGCTGAGCATGTCCATGACCTCCATACCTGCCCCCATGGCCACTGTGTTCATGATCCAACTGGGCAATGATAGGGGTGGCTGGTGAAGGAAACTGACTGGTATCCAAGCATGGGTCATCCTATCCATCTGATTATTAAAATTCTCTGCTGAGGGCACCCTTTGGTGAGCATTCACACAGGGAATACATTTTTTCATGGTTTTCTGGGTTGTTTTTTTTTTTTTTTTGCCCATTCAGGAGGTCTATCCATGTGCCTCTTCCCCCAATTTTTTGTCACCAATTTCCTGTCATGTTCCTTCCAAGTCCCTGACCATCCAGCCAATCCACTGGCTATAGCCCATGAATTGGTATCTAATTGCACATCTGACCATTTCTCCTTTCAAGCAAAGTGCACAACGAGGTGCACTGCTTGAGGTTCCTCCCTTTGGGAGGGTTTCTCTTAACCACTGTTCCTCAGGCATAGCCTAAAGAAAGGCTGTAGTACTGCAGTTCTTCACTTGTGGGTGGTGGGTGCCTGCAGGTTATGCAGAACCATCTATAAACCAGGCCCACGTCTTCTCTTCCTCTGTCAACTCATGAAAGGAAACTGTCCATGAAACCACAGGTGCAGGCTGGGAGAGAGAAGGCAGTGTAGCAGGAGAGGGGGCCCTGGGCATTTGGGCCACTTCTCTGTGTAATTTAGTTGTGCCTTCAGGGCCTGCTCTGCCCGGTCACACATATACTGCTTCCATTTGATGATGAAGTGCTGCTGTGGACACCCAACATTACAGTGTGGTGATCTGATAACACTCAGTCTGTGATGGGGGGCTTAGGTTGCATGGTAATTTGATAGTTTATGGTCAAGTGTTCAGTCTCTACTAAGGCCCAGTAGCAGGTTGGTTAAGAGCTGTTTATAAAACAGCTGTTTATAAAAGGAGAATAATTATCTGCAGCTGACCGCAGGGCCTTGCTCCAAAATCCTAAAAGCCTATGTGGCAATTCATCTATAGGGGCCTGCCAAAGGCTCTAAATAGCTTCCCTGTCTGCCACTGACATTTTAAGTACCATTGGATGTGCTAGATCACATAGCCCAAAGGGCAGAGCAGCTTGGCCAGCAGCTTGGACCTGTTGCAGAGCCTTCTCTTGTTTTGGGCCCCACTGAAAACTAGCAGTTTTTCTGGTCATATAGTAAATGGGCTGGAGTAACACACCCAAATGAGAAACATGGTGCCTCCAATATCCAAAGAGGTCCACTAGGCATTGTGCCTCTTTCTTGGCTGTAGGAGGGGCCAGATGCAACAACTCACCCTTTACCTTTCAAGGGATATTTTGACATGCCCCACACCACTGGACCCCTAGGAATTTCACTTTTAAAAAATAAATTTTTTAAAAATTTATTTTAAATGACAAATAAAATTGCACATATTTATGTGTATAACAAGATGTTTTTATAAACGTGTACATTGTGGAATGGCTAAATCATGCTAATTAACTTTATTACCTCCATAGTTAGCATTTTTTTTGTGGCAAAAGCACTTAAAATCTATCCTCTTAGCAATTTTCAAGTATATAATACATTTTTATTGACTATAGTCACCATTTTGTACAATAGATCTCTTGAACTTATTCTTCCTAACTGACATTTTATATCCTTTGACTGATATCTCCCCAATCCCTGCATGCCACTCTCCAATCCTGCTCAGCCTCTGATAGCTATTGTACCATTCTACTTTCCGCTTCTATTCATTCATTTTTTTTAGATTCCATATACAGATGAGATCATGCGATATATGTGTTTCTGTGCCTGAATTATTTAACATAAAGTCCTCCAAGTTCTTCCATGTTGTTGCAAATGATAGAATTCTCCTTAGTATTCCATTGTGTATGTACACTACATTTCCTTTATCCATTCATCTGTTGATGGACACAGTTTGATTCCATATCTTGGCTATTGTGAAAAGTGCTACAATAAACATCAGAGTACAGATTTCTCTTTGACATACTGATTTTGTCTTCTTTGAATATATACCCAGCAGTGGGATTGCTGGATCAAATGGTAGCTCTGTTTTTAATTTTTTGAGGAACGTCCATACTGTTTTCAATAATGACTACACTAACACATTCCCACTAACAGTGTACAAAGGTTCCCTTTTCTCTATATCCTTGCCAGTATTTGTTATCTTTAATCTTTTTGATTATAGCCATTCTAATAGGTATGAAGTGACATGTTACTATGGTTTTAACTTATATTTCCCTGATGATTAATGATATTGAGCATTTTTTCATATACCTGTTGATTATTTGTATGTTTTCTTTTGAGAAATGTCTATTCATATACTTTGCCCATTTTTCAATTGAGTTATTTGTTTTTTTGTTATTGAGTTGTTTGAGTTCCTTAAATATTTTGGATATTAACCTATTAGCAGATGTATGGTTTGCAAATATTTTCTCCCATTTCCCATTTTGTAGGTTGTTTTTTCACTTTGTTGACTGTTTCCTGTGCTGTACAGAGGCTTTTTAGTTGTATGTAATCCCTTTTGTTTATTTTTACTTTTGTTCCCTGTTCTTTTGGTGTCATATCAAAAAATTATTTCACAGACCAATGTTATAGAGTTTTCACCCTATGATTTCTTCTAGTAATTTTACAGTTTCAGGTCTTATGTTTAAGTCTTTAATCCATTTTGAGTTGATTTTTGTATATGAAGTGAGATAAAGGTCCAATTTCATTCTTCTGCATGTGGATACCCAGTTTTTCCAACATAGTTTATTGAACAGACTCTCCTTTCCCCATTGGGTGTTCTTGGGATTTTTCTTGAAAATCAATTGACTGTAAATGTGTGAATTTAATTATTTATGGATTTTTGTTCTGTTGTTCTAGGTATCTCTTTTTATGCTAGTCTCATGCTGTTTTGATTATGAAAGCTTTGTAGTATATTTTGAAATCAGGTAGTGTGATGCTTCTAGTTTGTTCTTTTTGCTCAAGACTGCTTTAGCAAGGATCTTTTGTGGTTCCATGCAAAATTTGGGATTTTTTTTCAATTTCTGTGAAAAATGTCATGGTAGTCTTGATGGGGATTGAATTGAATCTGTAGGTCACTTTGGGTACTATGGGTATTTTAACAATATTAATTCTAATCCATGAACACAGGACATTGTTCCATTTATCTGTGTCTTTAACTTCTTTCATAAATGTTTTACAGTTTTCAGTATACAGATCTTTCACCTCCTTGGTTAAACTTATTCTTAAGTATTTTATTTAATTAATTCATTATTTTATTTTATTTTATTTTAGCTGCATCCAATAGTCCCTGAAATATCTGATTTTGAGAACATTAAATAAATGGAATCATATGTTAGTTGACCTTTTGAGATTGACTTTTGTCACTCAGCATAATTCCCTTGAGGTCCATTCAAGTTGTTGTGTGTATCAATAGTTCACCCTTTTATATTGCTGAGTAGTATTCTATAAAATGGATTTACCACAGTCTGTTTAATTATTCACACATTGAAGAATTTGGGACTATTCCCAATTTTTGGCTATTGTAAATAAAGCTGCTATGAACATCCATGTATAAGTTTTTGTGTGAGTATAGTTTTTAATTTTTCTCTTAGATAAATGCCCCAATGTGCAATTGCTGGGTTATATGACAAGTGCATTTTTAGTTTTAGAGAAAATTGCCACACTATATTTCAAAGTGCCTGCACCATTTTACATTTCCATCAGTAATGTATGAAGTGACCCAGTTTCTCTGCATCCTTGTCAGCATTTGACATTATCACTGTTTTTTATTTTAGTCATTCTCAGAGGTGTGTAGTGATGTTTCCATTGTGGTTTCAACTTTTCCTGGTGGTTGATGATGTTGAACATCTTCTTGTGTGCTTATTTACTATCTACATTTCCTCTTCAGTGAAATAGCTGTTCATGTCTAAGCCCATTTTCTAATTGGATATTTTTTTATGTTGAATTTTGAGAATTCTTTGTATAATCTATATATGTTTCTTTGTTGGCTATGTGGTTTGCAATATATTTTTCCACTTTGTAATTTGTCTTCTAATCCTTTTAACAGGATATTTTACATAACAGATATTTTTAATTTTGATGAGGTCAAATTTATTAATTTTTTCTTATGGATTATACTTTTTGTGTCAAATCTAAAAACTCTTCATCTAGCCCTAGGTCCCAAAGATTTTCTTTCATGCTTTTTAGATAAATATTTTATAATTTTACATTTAAGACCATGATCCATTTTGAATAAATTTTTGTGTAAGGTGTGAAGTTTAGGTTGAGCTTCATTTTTTGCTTTTACGGATGCACAATTGTGTGTATGCTTTTTGAAAAGAAATGAGAATAGTCAGTCATCATATCATCCATGACAATCCCTTGCTCATGTTTTCATAAACTTTCCTGAATGAGAGGGAGATGGACTAGAGATACAGCTATGGCATCTATGCACATACATAACAATAACATTTTATGTCGACATAATTCTTAAATAAGAAGCTCACAAGCCAAATGAGGCCTACAGACATATTTGTCCCACACAGTGTTTTAAAAAAATATCTTGAGCCAACTTTAAAAATTTGAAAATTTTGTGTGCAAATGTGGATTTACGGATTCTCTTTCCAAATCAGAATATTCAGTAATTGTAAACCCACATTCCTGCCTGACAACGGTTTCCTCGCATTGAGGTGTTCCTTTGGACAGGACATGCTCTCTGCAGTTCACAGCAGTCTCCACCGATCCCTATTGACTCCTCAACACTGAGGAGTCTGATAATGGGTTAATATCCAATTGTCAGTCAGGCAATTGTCAGTGTCACCTCTCTTCATTATTGCTTTCCTTGCACTATTGTTTCAGTTGTCCAGTGCTTGTTCCCCTGTGGAGCTCTCTGCATTTCCTCTAAACCTTTGCATTTGTGAGTTCCTTAGGTTTCTCTTCTTGGCCTGTGGCTCCTTTCCTTTCCTTCCATTTCTCCTACCTTTCTCCTTTGCTCTTTCTCAGGTTATTGATTTAAGGCTAATTTTATTTTTGATTGGCAGTAAATTTTATTTTTGATTGAGAGTGGACTATCACTGGGCGTTCCTAGGTCCTACATGATTTTGACCTCACAGGAGGTCCAGCCATGGTGACGATCTGGCATGCAGCATGCCATGTGAGAGTGGTCAGTTTCCAACATAGAGGTGGTGGTGGGGTGCGGAGAATACCCACTAGGTTTGTGATTTTAAATGACCTGTCATGCCTTTGTTATTAAGTGCCCACCCTTCCGAGTTGGGCCATTGAGCTCAGTCATAAAAGCGTACGTTATGGCATTCAAACTATAATTACTCTAAGTCACACTTGAAGTCATTTGAAAAAAAATTGGCTTTTGACTAAGGAATGACTCATGGTGTCCTAAGGAAGGAAGGCCAAGAAAGAGCAATGCCAAAGGGTGGGAAATTTCAAAAGCTTCTGGGAAAACCTAGGTCGGGGAACAACAGACCTATACTGCAAGACCTTCTTCCTTCAAACCTCACATCACATTTGATTTCAGAAAAAACAATGATAACATCATAACTGTCTTGAGCACAAGATGGCAGTCTTACGTCTGCTTCACTGCCCCTGGCAGTCTGGAGAAAAGTGATAGGAAACACAGTGGAAACAAAACTGCTTGTGTTGCTGAGAAATAGTGAAAAATAAACAGTAATCAAGAAGAGTGATGAGGGAAGGGAAGGGATGAAAAATACATGCAAGTGTTTTGTGTGTTGTTTTGCTTTGTTTTAAAATTTGGCTCTACTTATAGTCTCGAGTCTTTGTGGTAAATACACATGGGCTTGAGTCGTGTGTGTGTGTGTGTGTGTGTGTGTGTGTGTGTATGGTTAGGCTCCGATGCAGATAGAGCAAAGACCCTGGAAGATCCATGCGATGCAGAAGGAAACAGAGACACCGTATGTGTCAGGTGGGAGGCAGGCAATGGATCCAGGTTCTCAAATGGAGGGGGTCTTAAGCTATAATGACCTCTTTATAGTGTTCGCATGAAAATGAGAAAATGGGAAATTTTTGTTTTTATACAATGATCTATGTCAAACTCTAGTAAGTGTGTAGATGGCGTTCCAGTCATAGGTAGATATTCAAAAGAAGAGTAAAAGAGACTCTGGCATGTTCTCTCTCTCTCTCTCTCTTTCTCATAGCCGCTGAAAACCAACTACACTGGAGCACTCTTTTCTGCAAAGAAAAATCATATCCTGGGATGAAAAGAAGGATGTAGTGGAAAGGCTAACTTAACAAGAGGCTCTCTGGCATTCTCTAATGAGACACCCAGCATAGTCTGGGCAGTGTGGAGGTAATTCAATTGTCACAGCCAGCCCTAAAATTGTGTCAAAAACACCAAAGCAGAGGAAGCTAGAAGCTGCTGCTTCTGGGGTAAGGTGAGGTCATTCTGTGCCTTGCTGCTACTCAGGACGGCTAGCTACAGGGCAGTTGCTTTTATAGGCAGAGAAGTAGCGTCTCAGCTGATTGTTGTTCCTTCTGTTCTGGAAAGTATGGGCTACGTTGATACTTTCAATCCTTGTTGAAATGATATTAAACCTTCACTGTATGACTTTCTTCACTTACAAAATGAGGTTAATAAAGGTAATACAACCACCTGGGGAAGCAATATCCTTCACATGAAGAAAATTTCAGACTTAACGTTTCAGACATTCAAAGACAATATCTAGTCATCCAAGAGCCTTGTGAGATAGAAGTTTGATACCATTATCCCCATTTTTTAAATGTGGAGTTGCAGGCACAGAAAGGCAAGTGGAGAAGCTAAAACCACACTATGCTTTCACTCCACAAACATCTTGGTGATTTTTCTTTGTTCAGTTATTTAGAGAACAAAGAATTCAAAGGACATTGGAGAATCAGAACCAGAGGCAGTGGCTGATAATGTCTTTGGGGTTGCGAGACCACTGGCCATGGCTCTCAGGATGTCCCCTCCCCAAACAAAAAGTACTAAGTGGCACCTTTTTTCAAGTTTAAGTTCAAGAGAATTGATTTTTTTTTCTGATTGTGTTTTGAGGATCTGACAATAGTCTTTGAAGATTGCTAGAAATATTCTGGACTACTGAAAACACAGAATTAGCTTCATCTGCCTTCAGAAGCTAAATTCTCTGGGGACAAATTTTTATCTTCTACTTATCTCACATGTGAGGCTAAGAGGAAATGGGAGGCAGAAGGGCTTCTCCCATCTCCAGGACCTTCTCCTTAATCCACAAGATACCTTGCCCTATGCACAAAAGATGTCTCCCAGGTGGTAGAGAAGTTTATTAAAACTTTTGAAGGGCAATATTAAGCGAAGGCAAAAGGTGAAGTTTCTATATTTCCAAAGTGCCTTGCAGAATCTCTGGGGCTTCTAGACAGAAAAGAGGAATTTCTGTTATAAGGCATGAGGTCAGTCAACTGACCACGAAAGTTCTTTAAGAAAGAGAAGCCACTTAAACAAAAAACAACAGAATCTCAAGAAGAGGTGGTTTCATTCTACAGAATAATTTGTTTTCTGTTTTTTCTTTACTGGGATGACTTGAGAAGTGCAATTCTGACATGGACTTTGTCTCTGTAAGGCTTTCTGTTCATCATATTTAGGATAGAATTGTTCTAAGTTCATCTAAAGCCAAGGATTAGGGTTGCCCAGGAGAGGAAATGAGGAGGAACAGGAGGAGACACTCACACATGAAAATACTTGGAAAAGCTTCAGGGCCTGTCAGATGCAGGTCTTGGTAGAAATCACCAAAGATTCTTCAGACAGGCCACTGCATTTCTGGGGGTGAACTGCCATAAGGCTGACATGACCAAAGCAAAAGGAAGTGTGAGAAAGCAGTCACCATGTCTCCTTAGAAATCAGGTCTGGGGGCAAGAGGTCAGCATATACAGTTGGTGCTAATTTTCTGGGGAGGTTAGAGCAAAGGTGTAGGCATGGCCACAACCTGAGCAGCATGTGGCTCCTCCTGCATGCTATGATGTTTCCACTCTCCTTGCATTTTACTCACACCATCCTCCTGGTCATTTCTCCTGGATAATTTAAGCGTGCCCTTTAAGAGTCAGCTCAAGGGTCACCACATCCATGAGACCTCACCTGGATCCTGGATGGAGCTCTATGCTCCTTCTCTGTCTCCTATTGTGCCCAGTACTTGCTTCCAATCTTACCCATGTGAATTGAAATGATCTACTTTTCCATGTGTCTTCTCATAAAACTTCAAGTTCTTAGAAGACAGGAATTGTCCCTTATTCCTATTTATATTTTCAGCACCAAGCAATGTCTGTCAACTGACTTGAAGAGAATTAGGGGTCTGAGGGCTAAGGAACCCTCACCTCCAAATACTTCCCTGGAAGTCAAGGTATGGGAACTGATGCTGATAGCTCTCCACTGGCTTGTAGATGCTTGGGACATAAGATAGTTTCAGAGTGCCTTCAGAAAGTTCTAAGACTATATAAAACCTTTCCTTCACAAGCAATAACCATGCATTATTATTGTTTGTATAATTACAGAAATTATCCTTTTGGTGGAGAACAATTACTTTTCTGATTGATGGTTAATTAATTAATTATGTAATACAGGTAAGGATTTGCATAGGGAAATGCAAGAGACATGGAGAAGATTCTGTGGCCAGTGCAAATGAGATAGCTATGCCTCTATGTCTCTTTCGTAAAGGCCTAGAATGTCAGAGCTGAAAGGAACCAGTGAGGTTACCTAGTTCCTCATTGTTTTGGTCATCTGTTGCTGTTGTAGCAAACTACCCAAAACTTA
The DNA here is from genome assembly GCF_020740605.2 of Lemur catta. Lineage (NCBI taxonomy): Eukaryota > Metazoa > Chordata > Mammalia > Primates > Lemuridae > Lemur > Lemur catta. The sequence continues at coordinate 78,382,229 of NC_059137.1, forward strand.
GTGGCTACAACAACCATTTTACTTACCTCATGATTCTGTGGGTTAGGAATTCAGGCAGGGTGAACTGATTCTTGCTTTCCAGGTGGCATCAATGTAAGTCATTCAGAGGTGTTTGGGTGGTGTATGATCTGGTCTGGAGAAATACGTTGGAATGGAGCCAGCAGGTTTCATTCACATATGTGGTCTCTAGATAGGGCTATCTGTAAGGCTGGACTCACTGGGACTGTCGGCCAACATGCTATCCAGCATGGTAGCTTCAGGGTAGTTGGACATCTTACCTGGTGGTTTAGGGTTCCAAGAGTGATTCCTCTAGTGCACAAGGCAGAAGCTGCATCTCTTTATGACCTCAGAAGTCACATTGTGACATCTTTACTGCTTTATATTGGTTGAGGCAGTCACAAACCTGCCTAGTTTCAAGTGGCAGGGACATAGAGTACACTTCTCAATGGCAGTGATGTCAAAGAATGTGTAGCCATGTTTTGGAACTGCCGTATCCATTTTATAGATCGGTAAACATGAGGCATAGGGCATGAAAATGGTTTATCCAAAAAGCACCAAATAACTACAAAGTGGTACAGTGCTGACTAAAACTCATGCCTAATGATTTCTATAGTAAAGGTGAGAATATTGCTAAAATGGTCCCTTTGATGTAATGAAGACTGGAGCTATGTTTCAAGTGCAAGAACACTCACTCTATTTTTTTTTTTTGATAAGTGAGAAAAAAATCTTTAGATAAAGCTACCAGAAAGAACAAACACAAACAAGTTACTTGCCCTACAGATTTTGTTCGTTTGTTTTTTTAGAATAGTGGTCAAAATTAGGAGCTACCCTTAAAAATGAAAACTAAGACAGTGGGGTTTGCCATACATAATTTTATGCATATTTTCATGAATAAAGTTCTGTGTAAAAGGATGACTTTAGACGTGGCTGGACTGAGCAATGTGGCAGGATGACCTATGTGTCGTTCCCCAAGGACAGAAAAAGAAGATGTCAGGATGTCCCCTGTGAATTGTTCATTAAATGCTGTTTAACCTAAAGATTATGCAGTTGGGAAAATTCTAGACTGTGACTCACTGAATTGGAAGTTCCAGTTAAGAAACTAAGGTAAATACTGTCAATTTCCCACCCCCAGTGTCCATTCTCCCTTTCTTCTCTTGAGTAACAGAACTCCCCACTTGAAATTTCTCAGAACATCAGAACACCTGGTCACACCCAGTTAACAACTATATTCCCCAACCTCCTTGAAGTGAAGACGTGGCCATTTGACTAAGTTTTTACCAGAGAATGTAAGTGAAAATGATGTGTACATCTTCCACATCATTTTCTTAGAAGGAAATTATTTGCATTCCATTTTCTCTCCTCTTTCCTTCCTGCAGGCTATGAGAATGGACCCTTAGAGAATGACAGAGGAATAAGACAGAAGGAAGCTGGAACTATGGATTACTGCATGGAGCAAAGCCATGGATCTCTCCTGGAATATGTATCCACTCTGAACTGTGTCATGAGAAAGAAAGAAATTTCCTACTTCTTTGAGCTACCGTACTGGGGAGGTATCATTTTATTGGATTAGCTTAACCCTTACCCTATTATGGAAATGGAAGAGCTTGGGAATACAGGCTTCCAACACAGGTGTTCCCATTTGGAAGAGAGGCCCTAGAAACAGGAGTGGACAGTTCCCTTATTAAAACAAAGCACATCCTGCAATCCCAGCTACTCGGGAGGCTGAGGAGGGAGGATTGTATGAGGGTAGGAGTTTCTGGCTGCAGTGAGCTATGATTGTGCCACTGCATTCTAGCCTGAGGGATAGAGGGAGATCTAATCTCAAAACACAGACAAACAAAGCACCAGAAAGAGCATTACTAACTAGAAAGGAGTATCAGCAACTCTGATTAAGCCTGATTATTCCCCTTTGATCCTCTTATCTGTTGGGATACTTTTACTTAGTTTCACTTCAGTCACTGATTATACCATTGCCTTGGCCTCAAGAAAATGTTGCTCAGATATTACAGGGGTCCCTAGGACTTGGTGGGTTGGTGGGTGGGGAGGGCAGCAACACTTAAGACAGGTCCGTGGAAACCCACGAGGCTGATCTGGCTGCAGTACTGAAGATTATACTTGCTATATATGGGATACTGTAAACACTGTTATGTATCTTAGACTTCAGGGAACAGATTAAATTTTTTTATCAGGAAAAGTAGATAAAATCCTTTGACTGAACGACTCTACAAAAGAATATTGATTTGAGAGAGAAGGGAAGTTCTAAAATATAAAATTCTGAACACAGGCATGAATGATCCCCATGAGAAAGACATGAGACTCCACTTAACTAGACTGTGGACTTTGGTGTGGAAGATGTTGGAAGGTGAAGTATACAGCCAAGTTTAGAATACAATAGAGAAGCACAAATCTGTGACAACAGTGGCAGAAGGACTGAAGTCCAGCATGCATTAAGGTTGTAACAACAACAACAACAACAAAAATACAGAGAACAACAAAAAAGGACTATTTGAACCAGGCTTAGAGTAAGAAGAAGGATGAAGAGACAAACCCAGAGCTTGGAGAAGATGTTGAGACATTAACAGATCAGAGAGACTAAGTAGTATTATTTACCTCTTATTCTGTGCCCTTCTCTGGTGAGAAAAAGGATCTTTTCATTGGAAATGGTACAGGTGTGGTTAATAAAAAGTTGACATCTTAGCTAACTGAGACCACATAAGACATATCACAGCTTATTTAAATGGCTGCAAAGATGATAAAGGTAGTTACTGGGTTTGCTTAGGTGCGCAAGGAACAACTGTAGGTAATACTAGGCAAAAGATGGCACATGGAAGAAAAGAAGAGAATGTGTGTCAAATTTTCCAAAAAGGGGAAAATCTGGGTTCCAGAATGCACCTAAATTACTGTTCATTCTGATTCCTCAGACCACCTCCATTTGCCTACTCTATTCTTCCACTTTCTGGACTCTCTTGCCCAATCTTTCTCTATTAGTGGAAATCAAGTGGGTGTAAAATTAGCCAGGTGGATTGTGGCTGGGCTTCACCAACCTAAACTATGAAGGAGGATTCTTGTCCAAGACACAACCCTATGCACCAAATGCTGGAAAGGTAGTTGAAGCAAACCATTTGGAGAAGCTGATATTAGAGAAACAGGGTATAAGGATCAAAAGAGACCAAAAGAAGAAATGGAGTTATAGGTATAAAAAAAGAAGCCGAAATATGGGTGGTAGGTTGACATCAGGTTAGAATGAGAATAGATCTGGAGTTGGCATGAGAAATGAGCTTCCAGGGTGATTGTAAAAAACAAAACAAAACAAAAACCCCAAGATAAACAAAAACAAAACATTAGTGGACAATACCAAGTTGGTCTTTATGTAGTTGGGTGTGTGGTGTATGGGTGGCTCAGGCCAAAGGTTGAGGAAGACATCATCATGGAATTGGGTTGGTGGATTCTTAGCTGGTTAAATAGCCACATTCAGTGTAAAGATGAATTAATTAGTTAAGGAATATATGTTAGCCTAGACGATGTCTTTAGTTGAGTGTCTGGACCTGTCATGTTAAGTATTTTTTCATCAGTGAATTAAATAGATTCATGAAAAGTGTACATATTAGGCCCACAGGTGAAGAAATATAGCAAGAAGAATTAAAATGCTGGATGGCAGATTCAAGATTAAAAAATTTTACATAAGACTCAAAGAGACTCAATGATCTGGGTTATTGATTCAAAGATAACAAAAGTGGGGATTTTAGGAAGAGGAAATGTTGAGTTGACAACTTTTTTAAAAAGTAAGTAAATTTCTCCACATTAAATAAATAAAAATAATCAGATGAAATTAATTTTAATGATATTTTTATTTAACTGAATATATTCAAAATATTATTGCAACACATACATGTTATAAAAATTATTAATGAAATATTTTATTTTTTTTGTAGTAAGTCTTCATACTAAATATGTGTTTTACACTTACAAGACATCTCAATTTGGACTGGCCTCATTTTAAGTGCTCAACAGCCACACAGGCTGTTGATCTAGAAGGATATTTGGTTCAAAAGTATGAACCTGATTAATTTACACTGTATGCCTGTGTCAAAACATCACAAGTACCCTACAAATATATACAACTATTAGGTACCTACAATAATTAGAAATAAAATATTTTTAAAAAGTATAGACCTTGAAGATGGAAACCATGATGCTGGAACTCCTGGCAACAGGTAACAAAGAATGGATAAAGGGCCTGGAGATATTTAGTAAGGATATGAGTACCAGCATTGGAATATTCAAAGGGTTGTGACATGGAGAAAAGATTCCATTCCCCACTTCCCTTGGAAGCTAAGAGGCTAAAACTAGCATTAATAAATGAGCATTATTAGAGAGGCATATTTAGCCTTACCATACAAGGGAACTTTCTTGTAACTAGTGTTGTACAAAGATAATATTGACTTTAATTCAATTAACACACATTGAGCTACATGCAAGATATTCTGTTATATGTCAATGTTACAATGAGAAATAAGAGAATTACAGCCCTCGAAGAGCTGGTGATAATTATGGCTAACTTTAATAATAATCTGTAAAGTGACTATTTCTAATGTTCTGATTCAGGAGAGTTGTTCAAAGTGTTCAAGCAGAGACAAAAAATTGTATCTCTATGTAGAGAGGATTCCTGCAAATGATTGAGACATTGTGCTCAGCCAGTTGATTTCCAACGTGTTTGACTGTGAACTACAATAAGAAATATGCTTATAACAAAATCCAGTGCAACCCATAACAGAAGCTTCATGAAATAATATTATCTTTACATATACATTGATGTTTTCTATTCTAGTATAGTTGATTTCATTAGAAATATCCTAGTCACAACCTACTAACTTGGCCTACTAATGGGTTGCTACTTCAGTTAGAAGAACATTTGGTTAATTACCTGTAGAGGTCTGATATAATTGAATGCTTGTGGCTTCTTAACCACAGAGTAACATGGCCATAAACACTGTTCTTTGCATGCATTATAATTGTCACTTGGGTTAGAACTGGAAACACTTGGCTGCCCCAATAAATCTGGACTGGATAGCACTGAAAGAGCATACTATAACTGCTCATTAAAGAATAAGTAAACTTCTTTGAAAAGAAAGAGTTATTTTGTGGTGTAGCAGTATAGTATTATAGAATATCTCTTGATAAAATAGGACAGTGTGGGAGCAGGTATGGGTATTGATATAGATTATTGACAAACTAGGAAAATAACCCAGAGTTGACCATAAAACCTAGTCAGGTGAATGGTTCAAACGTAAATTTCAGGGTCACCCACTTGTATGTGACTCCAGTTTTCTAACCCTCTGTTGAATTTTCTCAAATGCTCTTCCTTTTAGGTGTTCACAGAAGCTCTGTAAATCTGTGTTGATTTAGTGTGTGCTGAGTATATGACTAAGAGTTCAGAGTGGAAGGTTGGGACACAGGGAAGAAAGGAAGTAGGGTGAGACCTTGGGTGTGGCTGTGGTTCAGAAAGACAGAGCAGCGTGCAGTTCACAGACCATCTAGGCAGGGGTGGGGAAAGGTGAGACCCTTATGCAGAGTTGGAGGGCTAGGGGAGGAAAGAGCTGGAAACATTTATAAACAACAAAAGAGGGTGGCGGGGTAATAGGGAGAAGGCGTGGTGCTAATCATGAATTATTCGTCTCTGGTTCCATTACGGCCTGTGTCAAGAGTCCTCCATTCCCAAATATTTAATACTTCCCCAATTTATGGATGCTATAGTACTGAAATTTCTCTGGATTATGTTTTCTTCCCAGTGTCCTCTACTAAATTACAGCTATTCTTGGGAAAATGAAGCATTCAGTGATGAACATTGTTTAGATTGTAAACATGCTTGTAGATTCAGTTCTTTCCACGGATGGGAGGGACTCTAGAAACAGGGTAACACTGGAGCTGAAGGGGAGGGGGCAACACAAAGAGGAAAAGAAGCATGTTATAGGTAAGGGGCTTGCTTGTCCTAAAGAAACATTTCACAAGTTTTCTGGTCTGTCTTCCTCTTCCTCCAAACAACTTCTCCAATCCCTCTAGGTTACCAATGTTGCCATTGGTGTAAATACTTCTCTGCCTTTCTCCATAGACACACACAAACAAAACGAATTCACAAATACTGGCTTTCATGGTAGGATCAGACTACATACGGTCATGTAAGTTGCATTATTCACTTAATATATTGTGGACATGCCTCCAGGTCAATAGATATAGTTATAATTCTTTTTCAATTAGGCATTAATACTATAAAGAATAGAAGTACAGTCATGTGTTATTTATTGACAGGGACAGATTCTCAGAGATGCATCAGGCAATTTCGTCATTGTGTGAACCTCACATAGGGTCCTTACAGAAACCTAGGTGATATAGCCTACTGTTCCTAGGTGTGTGGTATAACCTATTGTTCCTAGGCTACAAACCTATACACCATGTTACTGTACTGAATATATTGTAGGTGATTGTAACACAATATTATTGGTATATCTAAACATAGAAAAGGTACAATAAAAATGTAGGATAAAAGATAAAAAGTGGTGTACCTGTATAGGACATCTTCTATCAATGGAGCTTGCAGGACTGCAAGTTGCTCTGGGTGAGTCAGTGAGTGAGTGGTGAGTGAAGGTGAAGGCCTAGGACATTACTGTACACTACCATAGACTTTATATAATCATTGTATACAGGCTACACTAAATTTATTTAAAAAATTTTTCTTTTCCCAATAATAAATTAACCTTAGCTTACTGTAACTTTTTACTTTATAAACCTTCTAACTCTTTTGTAATGACACTTAGCTTAAAACAGAAACACATTGTTTAGCTGTACAACAGTATTTTCTTTCTTTATATCCTTATTCTATAAGCTTTTTTCTGTTTTTAAAATTTTTAATTTTTTTTTTTTTTATTTCAGCTCATCATGGGGATACATAAGTTTAGGTCATATACATTGTCCATGTCCTGCCCATCCCCCCGAGTCAGAGTCCCAAGCGCGTCCGTTCTCATTCTCCAGACAGTGCGCCTGGCACTCATCATGTAGTCATACCTCCATCCCCTCCCCCCCCCACCTCCCTGAGTCTGCACCTTCAAGCATGACCATTCCCCAGAGGGTGTGCAACGCACTCATCATGTAGGCATATACCCATCCCCTCCCCCCACCCCCCATCCCAGTCTGATATCCAATTGGTATCCTTCCCCGATGTACATTTAGGTGATGATCAGGGAAACCAGTTTTCTGGTGAGTACATGTGATGCTTGTTTTTCCATTCTTTGGATACTTCACTTAGTATAACATAACAACCCAAGTGCCCATCAATCCATGAATGGATTAGTAAACTGTGGTATATGTATACCATGGAGTACTACTCAGCTATAAGAAATAACGATGATACGACATCTCTTTGGTTCTCCTGGAGAGAGCTGGAACCCATTTTTAATTTTTTTAACTTTTTAAAAAAACTAAGACACAAGCACACACATTAGCCTGGGCCTACACAGGTCAAGATCATCAGCATCACTGTCTTCCACCTCCACATCTTGTCCCACTGGAAGGTCTTCAGGGGCAATAACATGCTTGGAGCTGACATCTCCTATGATAACAATGCCTTTTTCTGGAACCCCTCCTGAAGGATCTGCCTGAGGCTGTTTTACAGTTAACTTCTTTTTTTTTTATACTTAAAAGAAGTACACTCTAAAATAACAATAAATAGTGTAGTAAATGCATAAAGCAGTAACATAGTCATTTCTTGTCATTATCAAGTATTATGTACTGTACATAATTGTATGTGTATATGACTGGCAGTGCAGTAGGTTTGTTTACACCAGCAGCACCACAAACACATAAGTAATGCATAGTGCTATGACATTAAAACAGCCACAACATGGCTAGACGGTAGGAATTTTTCAGCTCCATTATAATCTCATGGGACCACGGTTGTATAAGTAGTCTGTCATTGATGGAAACATTGTTATGTGGTACATGACTATATCACAATTTGTTGAATTGTTCCATTGTTAATGGACATTCAGGCTATTTCTAGGTATGGAGCACTATTTATTCTATTATCTAAATCATGGTTTCCCAAACTTTCTTCAAAATGTAAAAGAAATTACATAGTAGGTCCCTCTAAAACAAGAAAGTTACAGAATCTGAGTATATTTAAAAATCTCCAAACTTTATAATAGCTTTCTAAAATTGGGGTTTCCAATGGAACTCCAAAGGGGACAAGAAGTTGATGGTGGGAAGATCTAGGTCAGCATTTCTTTTTTGCTTTTTAATACAGCCTTATTGAGGTATAAAGGACGTATAATAAACTAAACACATATAAGCATGCAAGTTGATGAAGTTGAAACCATCACCACAATAAAGATGATAAATACATCCATCATCCTCATGCCTCCTTGCACCCCTTATCATTGCTTCCTCTGGCCCCTCCCTGACTGCTTCTCCCTGCCCTAATCAACAATCACCAATTTGCTTTCTGTCACTGTAGATTGGTTTGCTTTTTCTTGTGTTTTTTTGAAAATGAGATCATGCAGTATGTGCTTCTTTTTATCTGGCTTCTTCACTCAACATAATTATTTTTAGATTAATCCACATGGTTGAAAGTACCAGTAGTTTATTGCTGAGTAACATTCAATTGTGTGGATATGCCACAATTTGTTTACCCATTTATCTGTCAATGGATATTTAGATCATTTATAGTTTTTGCCTGTACTGTTAAAGCTGCTAAGAATACTCATGTACAAATCTTTATATGCTCATATACTTTCTATTCTCATCTGTAAATACATGGAAGTAGAATGGTTGGATCACAGGGTAGGTGTGTGATTAACTTTTCAAAAAACTGTTCTACTGTTCTACTTTTCCAAAGTGGTTGTTCTATTTTACACTTCCACCAGCAGTGTATGAGAGTTCCAGTTGCTCCACATTCTGGCCAACACTTGATATGGTCAGTCTTTGTAATTTTAGCCATTCCAGTTAGTATGTAGCTATCTCATTGTAGTTTTAATTTGCACTTCCCCAGTGGCTAACAATGTTGAGCATCTTTTCATGTGCTTCTTTGCCAACTGCATACCTTCTTTGGTAAAGTATATGTTCAACACATTTGTACACTTAAAAATTTTTTTTTATTATTATTGAGTTTTGAGAGTTCTTTATGTAGTCTAGATACAGTTCTTTATGAGATATATGATTGGCAAATATTTTTCCTATTTTGTAGGTTTCCTTTTCAGTCTATTGCTTATTTCTAAGTATTTCATATTTTTGATGCTATTGTAATTGCTATTATTTTTTAGAAATTTAATTCATGATTGTTTGTTGCTAGTATATAGAAATATAATTGATTTGTTAAGTATTTAATTTGTATCCTGCAAACTTGAAAATTCATTTAATAGTATGAGTAGCTTTTTTTGTAGATTCTGTTGAATTTTTCCTATAGGAGACCATGTTGTCTGTTTATAAAGACAGTTTTACTCTTCTTTTCCAATCTGGATATCTCTTTTTCTACTTATTGCACTGACTAAAATCTTCAGTACATTACTGAATAGAAATGGTGAAAATGGATTTTCTTATCTTTTTCCTACTATTTGGAGAAAAGCATTCTGTCTTCCACTTTAAGTTAGCTGCGGGTTTTTTGTAGATTTCATTTATTGGTTGGGGATATTCCATTTTATTCCTCATTTGCTGAGAGTTTTCAAAGCTAGATGTTGGATTTGGTTGAATGAATTCCTTTTCTGTGTTTTTGAGATGATCGTATACTTTTAGGTTTTTAGTTTATTAATATGGTAACTTAATTGATTTTTTATCATTTTTTTATTTTTTGATGAAAATAATTTAAAATTTTAATATATATTTTATCGATACAATTGTACGTGTTTATGGGATATCTGTGATATTTTGATACATGTATATAATGTATAATGATCAAATCAGGGTATTTAGGATATCCATAATCTCAAATATTTATCATTTCTTTGTGTTAAAAACATATTAAATCTTCTCTTCTAGCTATTTTGAAATATAGAATAAATTATTGTTAACTGTAGTCACCCTACTGAGCTATTGAACACTAGAACTTTTTCCTTCTCTCTAGCTGTGTGTTTGTACCCGTTAACCAACCTCTCTTCATCCCCCCTGCCACCCTTCCCAGCTTCTGATAACCTTTGTTCTCTACCTTCATGAAATCAAGGTATTTCTGGGATAAATCTCACTTGGTCATGAGTTTCAGTTGTCAAATTTATTTGCATAAAGTTGTTCACAATATACCCTTAGTATTTCTTTAATGTTTATAGACTATTTAGTGTTTTCATTGCTCTCATTCCTGTTATTGGTAATTTGTGTCGTCTCTCTTCTATTCCTGATCAGTCAGACTAGCTATTTATGAATTTTATTGATCTTCTCAAAAAAAAAATCTTTTGGCTTCATCAGTATTCTCTGTTGTTTTTTCTGTTTTCTATTTAATTATTTTTCACTCTCATCTGTATTATTTCCTGTCTTCTGCTTACTTGGTGTTTAATTTGCTCTTCTTTTCGTGGTTTCTTAAGGTGGAAGCTGAAGTCATTGGTTAGAGATCTTTCTTCCTTTAATGTAGGCATTTAGTGCTATAAAATTGCCCCTAAATCCTGCTTTAGTGGCATCTTACAATTTCTGATATGCAGTGTTTTCAATTTCCCTTTTGACTTTCTCTTTGATCCTGTTCCCTTTAATCTTTTCAGTACTTCTTTCCCTGCACTCAGGTAGTTTCATCACCTGCATGTGTTAACCAGTCTCTACTGAATAATTGAGAGGGGCCCTCTGCAGATCTCCAGAGTTCTCCCCGTGCAGTACTCCCCTCCCTGCTGCTCAGTCCTGTGAGCACTGCCCCTTCATCTCCCTTGAGCTATGCCTCTCAACTGAGGGACTTGGGCTCTGCCTGGGTTTCCTCTCCCTGAACCGTAGCCTTCATTATCTTATGTTCCCTGTCTTAAAAACTGTTGTTTCATATATTTTGTTCAGCGTGTTGGTTGGTTGATTGGGAGACTAAATCTGTTCTCTATTACTGCATCTTAATCAGAAGAATTGTCAGTATTTTTGCTTTTTTTTTTTTACAACTTAGTATTGGATTCAAATTTATTGAGTTGTTACAAGTATTACAATAAAATGGTATAGAATAGAAAAGAAAGTATTAGTGTATTCCATGTATTAGGGGTAAATAAATTTTGTTTTGCGAAACTTTCATTTTAGTTAGTATGTGCATTTCTGTATGTGTGCATGGGGTTGTGATATAAAAGGCATTTCCTGTTGTGGATCAAATAGTTTGTGTCAAAATAGTTTGAGAAACCATGCTCTAGGTACTTTATTGTCCAGTACAGGCAGGAGCCTACAACACTTAGTTTCTATCCCTGCGTTGGAGGGATCTGGAGAAAATCATCCCCTTTTCATGTTATCTATCTGAAAAATGTTCATCATCTCCTTCCTACAAAGCCATGATCTAAGAATCTCTGAAATGATCTCTGGGAAATACCTTGTAGGTCTTAAAATTGAGATAGTTCCACAATTCCATTAGTTATGATAGAAATAGTTATTTATTGCCACTGTGTTCTAGACACTGTGTGTGGTAGTTTGAGTTACCAGCATGAATGAGAGGGAGGCCCTCCCTGGCCCAGTGCTGGAACACGTTTGGCTACTACAGCAGGCAGAAAGCAAGGCTTCAAGAAGTGCTATGAGCACTCAGAGCACTGGAATACTCAGGATTGTGGAGGTAGGAGGGAGAGTGTTCAGGGGGATTTATTCAGGCAGACTTTCAGGGTTAGAGGATAAGAAAGTGAGATCTCAACTTTGGTTTATTTCATTTATTCATTAAACACACACACATTCTAATACCTACTATGTGCTTGAGATATATCAATGAACAAAATAGATAAAAATCCCTTCTTTCATGGAATTTACAATCTACTGGGAGAAATAGAAAAACCGACAATAAATATAATACGTAAATGATCTGTTAAAAGGATGAACTAGTATGGATGCAAAAGTAGAGCTGGAGGAAGGCGATTAGAAATGGGGCCGCCAGTTCTAATTTTAAGTGAGATATATTCAAGGAATATATTTAGAATCCAAATATAATAGTAGTGTACATCTATTCTAATACAAATTCTACAAATATTCCAACATAATTAGAATCTTCTGGTCTACAAACCTCTCTAAAACTGCCGATTGTCTGCACACTGCATTGACACTTTGCAGCCACTAGGGCGCAAATGGGCCATTTCTGAGAAAAAATGGGGTGAGCGTGGGGAGTGTGAGAGCGATGTGGGTAATTATGCACACAGCTCTCCCTCAAGTGTTCCGCAGGGGCTTCTCCACTTAAAGGACACTGGCAAGCCAGGCGGAGTTTTGCTGTGCGTCCTGGACCAAGACATTTTTGCCCTTGGCTTCCCTTCCTTGGCACTTCCTCACCCAGCAGAGGATGGAGGCCAAGCCGAGGAACAAACTTCAGCTTGGCCATTCAGCACCCAATTCGTATCACAGCCTGGTGACAGTGGTGAGGCAGACCTACTGGCCTCGTCTTCGGGCCTGCTGCGACATTTCTGCGTGCTGCCCGAGGAATCTCGCGGGCACTGGGGTTACACTCCGTGCCTGGGGTCTGTACAAAAGCTCCACTATATGCTTTACGTTCACCTTGTAATATATAAGGCGTAGCCTAGATCCGAGCATTCACGCTGACGTTCGGTTTCCCGATCCTTCCCATCGTTAACCTCTGCGGGCAGATCGGTGACCATTACTATGTTTTGGACAAGCCTCCAGCCCGTTGCCCTCTCTCGAGCGGAAAGACCGCCAGCCGTTTTCCCCAGCAGGAGCTCGGCGAGGTCAGGCGAGCCGCTCACCAGCCGGGCAGGGACGCGCACGCGTAGGGCGCCGCTGGTTGCGCATCTGGCGCCAGAGCGCGCCCCCAGCGCAGTGCCCGCGGCGACCGCGGCGGTGGGCTGGTGCTCCGGAGCGTGCCGGGCACTCTCTGCCCGCGCGGGGGCACCAGAGCCCTCGGAAGTGTCAGGCACTGCGGTGCATTTTCCCAGTTCCCTTTTAAATGACTGCGGAAAAACAGACTCTCCGAGCCGCACATGGGAAGACGGATTCTCAGACAAGGCTTGCGAATGCCCCGCAGCCATCATTTAACTACGCCCGCAGAGCAGTTACGGTTTGTCACGCGACCCTCCCGGATCGCCTCATTTGTCCCTAGTGAGACCCCGAGGCTCTGCCCGCGCCAGGTTTCTTGGTAGCTGGATGCATAACGTGCTCCGGGCAGCGCGGGCGCAGGGCACGCGTTTGCGCACACCCGCGCACACATGAACACGCGCAAGGTACGGCAGGGGAGCAAGGGCTCGGGGTGCCCCGCGTGGGGGTGGGCGTCGCGGGGAGTGAGGCTGTGATCTGGGAATGGCTGCGTCCTGCCAGGTTAAAGAATGAGAGAAAATGATGCGGCGCCACACATCGGACAGCCAAGGGTTGCTGCCCTGCCGCGCATTTAGAGAACCCAATACGCGTCAGCGCGCTCCCTTCGCCTCACATGTCTCTATTTCCCCGGCGTGTGATGGCAAAAATCAGCAGGAAAAAGACCCACTTAGAGAGCTAGAGTGTGTTTGGAGACTCTCTTTACTCTGCAAAAGCACCAACAGGAAGACCCTCCAAAACCACTAATCCCCAAATAGGTGGCCCGGATTGGGGGCGGTGATCCTTGGTTACCAATGCGGAACACGTTTTGGTGTTTACAATATTTATTTATTTTTAAGATAGCTCGCCCTCCCTTTTAGGCAGGGTGGGAAAGGAGAACGCGACGGGGAGCGAGAGGGGAGGGAGGATTCCTATAATAAGAATCAGCGCATTTTTCAGAGCTGAACCAAGCCCGGTTTCCATTTCAAAAAGGGAGACAGCCTCTGCTGCGATGCTAGAAGAGACGGTGGTGTGAATTAGGGACCAGGAGGCGTCAAGCAGCGGAACGGTTCATCTCAGAGGTACCTGGATCTAAATGCACACACACACACGCACGCGCGCTCGTGTCTACACGGCCAGGATGTGTGCGTGTGTGTGCGCGCGTGTGTGAACTCCCACATGCTGCTGCTGTCTGCTTCTGGCCAGTGGCACCGATGCCTCCCTCCTCCCCGCTCGCCCCCAGATTCCCCTCCCCTCCCTGTTGCTTTTGTCTGGAGGGTGTTATGGGTTTGTGTGTGTATGAGCGTGTGTGTTTTTGGATTTCAGACTAATTTTCTGGAGTTTCTGCCCCTGCTCTGCGTCAGCCCTCACGTCACTTCGCCAGCAGTAGCAGAGGCGGCGGCGGCGGCGGCGGCGGCGGCTCCCGGAATTGGGTTGGAGCCGGAGCCTCGCTCGCTCCTTCGCTCGCGCTCTCCGCGCTCGGTGCCCGGCGGCCGCAGGAGCCTGGACCCAGGCGCCGCCAGCTGGCGTGAGGCGCCGGAGCCCGGGTGAGCAGCGCAGACAGTACCCTCGGTTGCCTCGGCCCTCACTGTCCCCCCTGGGGCAGCCGCGGCTGCTCCCCAGGTGGGACGTGCCGCGCCACCTGCCCGCGCCCCCCGCGCCCGGCGGCGCTGGCGGATTCTGCAGCATCATTCGGCGGCCCCGTCGCGGAGCCCTCGCCGCCAGCAGTCCCCGCATCCCCCTTTAAGGGGTCCTCCGCCCAGCATGTGTCGTGGAATCCTGTCTCGGGGACCCTTTTCCTACCTCCTCTCCCTCGGCCTCAGGCTTGGAGAGAGAGAGAGTGGGCACCCTGGCGGTTCCAGAGGCGTGGGGCAAGTTGATTCCTGGGCCGGAACTGGGCGCTCATCCATCCCGTCTCCCGGCTGGGGTCGGGTGGGGGTGAGGCGAGCGCGGAGGGAGAGTGCCCCAGTTAGTGGCGTTCGGGGTCCTGCGCTCAGCCTTACGCGTCTTGTTTGTCCTCAGCCTCGAGGTGTGTACCGGATCCCTGGGCGCCTCTAGCCAGAAGCCTGCGCCTCAGAGAGTCCCGGGCAGCGCCCGGCGCGCCGGGCCATGCTGCGACGGCCGCGGCCGAGCTCGGAGCGGCGGTAGCGCCCCCTGGGAAGCGGCCCGCGATGCCCCGGCCGCTGTGAACTGTGCAGCCCGCCCGAACACGCTCCGCCCGGGACCGGCTCAGCCTCCGACACGCTGGACTCTGAGCGGCCGCGACAAGCAGCGAAGAGTCGAGAGAGCTGCAAACGCGGGGAAGGCCTCCCCGCACAGGTGGGGGAAGCCGGCCGGCCGGTGCAGCGCGGCGACACACTCTCCGGCTGGCGCTGGCGGCTAAGGATGTCGTCCTGGACGAGGTGGCGTGGACCCGCCATGGCGCGGCTTTGGGGCTTGTGCTGGCTGGTTGCGGGCTTCTGGAGGGCCGCTCTCGCCTGTCCCACGTCCTGCACATGCAGCGTCTCTCGGATCTGGTGCAGCGACCCTTCTCCTGGCATCGTGGCATTTCCGAGGCTGGAGCCTCACCTTGCAGACCCTGAGAACATCACGGAAATGTGAGTTCCTGGTGCTTTCCCTCCTTCTTTTTCTCTTCGCTCTTAAGGCCCGGGCTGGCCAAGGTGGGTAGGTCCTGGAAGCGATTGTTGTCCCAAGTGCGGGGAGAAGTCAGGAGAAGAGATGCAGGGCTGAGCCGTCAGCCCCATACCTGTTTCACTGGCTTGGGGCTGCTAGCGCTGGGAGAAGTGTGACACTTTAAAATAAGTTTTAAATATATGTGCCAATAATATGTGTGGTGGGGGGCAAAGAATTTGATATGCTTTTTAGATTTCAAAGCTCTGCTGGGTGTGCTTTAGGCTTGCCTGTATGCAGTAACTTAATTTTGGACATTTTTGTTTTATAAAGTACTATATGTGTGTTGTGTTAGAAGTTCCAGTAATAATTACTAGAAAGGAGGTTAAAATAATTAACTTTCCGAAATCTGTTGAAGGCAGGGAGAGTCTCTCCCTTAACATATTTCTCTGAGGTTTAGAGTTAACCAATTTCCCTTTTCATTTTATATATCAGATTTTGCTTAGAAGATTGCATCCAGAGATGGCCTTGAAAATGATCTGTAAGAGGAGAAGTTCTGAGTGTTGAAATGCACTCGCTCAAAAGAGAAAATGTGATCACTGGAAGCCTAAAAGCCTAGTCTGATTTAATTTGGACTTGACTTCCTAGAGATATGATTTTGAGACCATTTGGATTATAAATCTTAATTGCCCATTGAATGAATAATTTCCCCGGACTAGGTTGGATGATGGAGCAGTGTATAGTACTCTGGTGAATGCTGACTTTAGCATTGGACCCTTATGTCCCTGGAAATGTTTGAGCTGGCTTGGTGGAGAAGCAGAACTGTGTATTTCTGTTCTCCTCTTCTGATGCCTTGTGACAAATACATTACCCAGCAAGTCCTTTCTCTACCATTCCTGTGCCACCTCTGCTGGAGGTGTTGTTATTTTTTTCCTAGGGACTTTGTCATTTCGTCCATTTCATTTACATGAGATTTTATTCATGCTTGTGGAGGACTGTAAGGCAAAGTTTTTCCCAGTTTTGCTTATAGTATTTGACACTCAGATAGGCAGCCCTGAAAGTAAGGCTTGGGCTGTGGCCTTCCGGTTGTCGAGTGCGCATGCATCTCCCCCCCCCACCCCAACACAGAAAACGCACAACCATATTTCTGCCAACGTAGTTGACCGAGATAACCTGTTTTTTAATGTAAGTAAGAGACCTTCTTAGTCTCTGTTGCCTGTTCTGCTGCCGAGGTTCACGTTGTGAAGGCCAGGGCAGGGGGGGCTGTGCAGGCCTAGCATGGCTGAGATGTGCTGGGAGCAGCCAGCTGTCGGGCTGCGTCCAGGATGCTAAGATCTCAATCTTTTTGGCAGGGAGAGCAGGAGCCAGAGCCGGAGAGGAGGGGTGGGTAGGGCTCCAACTGTGTTAGGCCTGGACTGGGCTGGTCCAGGCTCACCAGCCTGGTCCAAAGTGTCTGTGGCCTTTTGTCAGAATCTGTCTTTTTCACAAGATGGGGCATCAGTAGTCAGATGGAGGAGACCATATGGAATTCAGAGCCCTTCAGACTATTTTGAGACCATGGGGAGTGCCTCTATACAGTTAGACACTGTTTGTGTGTTGGGGGGGGGCGTTATTTTTAAATTCTGTATTAGATGATAAGTGCATATAATGAAGAAAGAAATGAGATAGGGATGATCATTTGCACTTTAATTTTTTTCCCTTTGATTTGTTTAAAACCACTACCTGTGAAAAAGAAAATAAAGCTATCTTTAAATTTAAAAAATTATTATTTCAAACCCTTGTGGCTGCCCAATATATATGAAATCAGTAGGTTTGAGCAGAGCTTTCTTAATTGTTATTGTTGCTTCTTTTATATCGGATGGCAGGTTCCGATTTTCAGGCTTTTTTAAGTGGATTTTTAAAATATATTGACTAAAGCATTTGTCACAGTTATTAATTCAATCATGGCACTCCTAATTTCTACTTTTATTTTTTCCCCCTTTTTATTCGAAAATCCATCGGGATTGGGGGAGTGGAGAGTGGAGGGGTAAGGCTAAGTGTTAAGGGCAGGGAATTAGGTTAGTAATATTAGGCCGAGTAGATATGAGCTCTGAGAAAAGGTACATTTCTCTACGCTGTCCCTCAGCTCTGTTTGAGCCCAGCCAATTTGTGCCCTGGTGTCTTTATCTGTAAAATAAAAAAAAAACAATACTTGTTTGGAAAGAGCTTTGTATAATTATTTTGAATTCCACTTTTTTGGTCTTAAAATGACATTAGTAGATGCCCTCATTTCACTCTCATCCTTATATGATACCATCTGTGTTCTTTTTCTTACATATTAATATTTGCTTGAGTAGCTTTTAAATTCTCTGCCAGTGGATACCAGCTACAGTTGGAACCAAATTACACTTTTTTTTTTACTTTATTATTAGACCCAGTGGCATTCTTTAAATAACCTGTTTTAAAGTTCTAGTTTAATGGTGTGAACCTGAAGGTATGCATTTCCATTTTTTAAAAATAGGAATACTGAAAGTAAACTGTGATTAGAAGTTGCTGAAGCAACAGTTTACCACATCATTTAAAAAAAGCGTATCTTTCAGTATCTGCATATTAAACCCCTGGGCCCATAGGATTCTGAGGATGCAAATAGAAGAAATTTTAAAGATATATGTATAGATTAATTAAGGAGTAGGATATTTTTGCTTTTACGTGTATGTTTTAAGCTAAGCTGACATTTTATTTTCAAAGTCCCTGTTTGAACCTGTTTTATTAAAACTCTTCCCACCATAGTATCTGTCTCATACTTTTTACCCTCTAATGTGATATATCCAGATTTATATCTCTCTGTCTATAGATATATAACACGCCTGCCCAACATTGCACTGCTAAGTGGCAGCTCCTGTTATTTGGAAATGGTTATACCACAGCAGTGTTAAAATAGATTTAAAAACACTACCAGTGTCACATATAATGGAATTCAAGAGTGAAGCCTGTTGTTGGAATTATGTAACCAGCCATTGAAGTCCCAGTTGCATCAAATGCCAAAGTGCATTGCAAAGGACAAGTTCTGTCTCACCCAAGTGGGAAAAGGCATGGTCAAAATAAGTAATGCATTTTTTTTTTTTTACTGTGGTAAAAAATATATAACCTAAAATTTACCATCTTAACCATTTTTAAGTTTACAGTTCAGTAGTGTTAAGTATATCTCCGTTGTTGTGGAAGAGTATGCATTTTTACATTGCACATGTTTTATGAAGACAAAGAGATCTTTTTCTGAATTTCTTGAGTGGTATTCTCTGATTTGAGGGTAATATTTGGAGACAAGTCTAGTATTTTTCCTCCTAGCACAACATAAATAGAATTTTCAGCTTCTACTCTCAGAGCCTCTATGTGCAATTTATTGTTACTGCTGGTTAAGCAGCTGTAATGTTATGCCATTAATACATTGATTTTGGCCCTCTCACCTTACTTAGCTTTGCCATTGCAATTAATCGTACTTAAAAAAAATTCCTGGCATTTGCAAAGATTCAGTGAAAGGCATCAATTTTTATTACTCTGGTATTTACTTCTCAGCTCTTCTACTGGGGGTTCTAGAACTTTGGATTGTGCTTTATAGGCATTTAAGAACCATGTATTTAAATTTGGAGTGTGGTTACATAATCCACACTGGGCTTGTTAATAAATAAGGCAGTCTAATTTACACCATTCATTATTTAATACAGCTTGCAAGCTGGAGTTGAAAACATGCTGTCTTCATAGTGTAGGTATTTACAGACTTCAGCTCGGCACAACCAGGTGGACCCTTTTTAGTTTCATACCTTCAGTCTCTGTAATATGGAAACTTTTGTTACTCTGGGTGAAACAATCGAGAAGCCCTATGACCCTTCTGACCCTATCTCTTCCCCCTCCCCCTCCACCACCCATCATTTACTATACAGGAAAATATGTTTGATTTTTTTTCTTTTCGGAAAAGTGATATTTCCTAATGGCAATTCAGAGCGCTGGAGTTAAGAGAAGAGCCTGGGTTATATGTTCTCACAAATAAGTAATGGGAAGTTGAAACAATGTGGCCACAGCTCCCAAGTGCTGAGTTTAGGTCTGTTTAAGGTCTTTCACTGTTTCTATCCCATAAACCTCTGTTTGTGTCTGTTTCAATATTCCCTTGTAAAGATGTTTTCTAAGCTGAAAAGTTGGCTGAACAGCTGAGAGTTGAGATCTTTTTCTCCCTAGGAACATTCTGTATGATCTCTTTGACTATATCTAGGTCGTAGAAGTATAAAACCTAGAGTTTTTGTTTAGCTGGGGAAGGGGAATTGAATTTCTTTTCTTTTTTCTTTTTCTTTTTTTCTCCCTCTTGGGCAAGTGCCTCCAGTTTTAACTCATTGCTCATCTTGCCTGTTAGGGAAAGAAGCATTATCAAACCATTATTGAATACCATGCACTGGCATTATCCTGTAGGCTAACTTTACCACTTCTCTAGAGAGCTTCCCATAGGTTCAGAAGCTACAGGGTAGGATGTAGCATTCAATCTGCTTCCCCCTGAAGCAATGTCAATTTTTGGTCTTTCTTGATGCCTATAAATCAATAAGAGGATTTGAGGGAGAGAGATGGTTTAGGCATGGCAAACTTTTTACTTGTCTGATGTGTGTAAGTGAGAGAGAGAGGGAGCAAAAAAACCCCCCTGAATCTTGGATTATTAATAGTTGATTGATCATTTTCATAATCTATTTGGTCAAGCTATTTTAAAACACATATCTCCCCCGCCCCCAGCCTCAAATGGCAAAGATCTGAGCCTTGCAGTGTTCTGAAAATTTTAACTCTACATTTGATTGCTGATCAATTTCCATTTTAAAAAGCAAGATCCTACGTAACTGGGTGCCTGCTCACCACTTACTTTGCTCTCTGGGGTGTCCGAAGGACTGGGAAGTTGTATTGATCTGGGAGATGGATGACTGAAAGCTCCTGAAGTTATAAAAAACCCTGTGAAGAAAAGTGATGCACAGATACTAAGTTCTTTCTGTACATTTTTTTTTGTTTTAAGTACATCATGGGAAGCTGGAGTCAGGAGACCTGGAAGTGCAGCCCAACAGTTGACATTAAGTGGTTACCTGATCTTGAATCAGCCCCTTGATGTCTCTGGGCCTCAACTTGTCAGATGTAAACTGAGGGCATTGGATTTGATGTTCAGACAAGTTTTTTTCAGCTTCTAAAGTTCCCCAAAGCTTTAGTTATGGAGATAATGTAGTTTACACACCAGCTATGAAGGAAGAGGGTGGTGCCAGGTGCTCAGAGTCTAGCGGGGTGTGACTCTGAAGGCCTCTGATCTCAGAGTGTCATGTGGGCATGTTTTCAGTGTCTGTTCTGAACTCCCCCAAACCACAACTTTTTAAATCTGAGCTGCTAACAAGGCTGATGGCATGTTAGTACTGGGCTAATGAGTTCAAGGTCACAGGGTTCAGAGGGGTCACTTAGAGTCAGGACCTCAGAAAGAGAAGGGGCCTTAGAAATGATCTGCTCCAACCTCCTCTTTGCAAAAACCAAGGGCAGTAAAGAGTGTCACTTAAGACTGACTCATTAGAGGCATTGTGGGGACTGGAAGCTCTTCCTGCTAGGATCCAAATAAATGCCACGGCCTCTCCTTAAGGGTGCCTCTCCTGTGTTCTGAGTTCTCAGACTGAGCGCCTAACTCCAGCCTACCATTCTAGAAGCGTCAGCAGTGGGGGAGACAAGCTCAGTATGACTAAGTCTGTGCAAACTCGTATCTGTGAGAGACCAGGTAGTGGAAAGGTACATGAACTACTGATCCCAAAGCAATAGGCTTGTCTTCACATAGGAACAAATACATTTTTTGTTTGGTTTACACGTGCGTGTGTTTAAATTTCCAGTGTTCCTCTTCTCTAGGCAATTCATACACGAAAGTTGGGCTGCAGCGAAAAGCCTTCACGAGCTGGCAGCAGTGAGGGCTGCTGACCTTGTGCCTGGGCCATCCTGGCGGGTGAGGGTTGGAGGGAGAGCAGAGAAGACTGGGCAGCACCAAGGCTGTTGCCCCAGGGTCCTCTCCACAGTCGGGGTGCTCACCACGTAGGTGGAGCAACCCACAGCCCGTTATATAAACCCTGTGTTAGCGCTTAGCAAAGAGCGTATTCTTCCACACTCCTTTCTTCCTGTGCCTTCTCAGTGCTCTGAGACTGAGATGTGGGCAAACTTGAGGATTCTTGGCCCAGAACCCATTCAGCTACCATTTTGTGTGTGGTTCATGCCCTGCTCTAAGACTTCTCCAGTCAGAGCACACTTCCAAGACATACTTCAGGTTTCATGAAGGGTTTCTCCCCTGGACCTGAAAGGCCCTCTACAGACATCTGCTTATTTAGGCTTCAGACCTCACTCTGACATAGGTGGGACCCTCTTGGCCACCTCTGAGGGACTGTCAGGTTAATGAATTTGCCCAGGCTCTCTGGTCGAACAGAGCATGAACAGGCATAGAATCCTGTCCCGTGTCTCACTTAGGGCCCCTGTGCTTAAACCTAGTTGCCCAAACTTGGCCTCGAGAGCTCAGGAAATCCAAGGAGAGGTCTAGAGATTTAAATGCATGTTTACAGGTTAAACTTCATGGCAGTGGGAGGGAGGTGGATGGAGGCCTCCTCTCATGTCTTTCCTCTGTCTTCTCCCCTCCCGTTCAGCTCCTTGGCAGTCTGTTGTACCGTTAGGAGATAAGGGATTTGGGAGCCTTTGGTAATATGGCATCTTCTCACAGAAAATAAAAAGATTAGTAACCACACACCATATAGAGTTTCTTTTTCATGGCAAATAAGGATGAGTTGCTATGTAGCACCCTACCCTTTCCTATAATCTTCATATCCCAAGAATTTTACACAGACATGTACACACACCAGAACAATATATATCAGTATATAAATCTATGTATAAAACTCCACTGTATGTGATCCTTTTGACTTAATTATCTTGAATTGTAGAATTTTCCTAATAATTAAGAGTTTATTTCCTTAAACTACCCTTTTAATTTTGTTTTCATCATTCTGGATTTCTCTCAGCCAGGACCCGGTGGGCCATCTTCTCCAAGGGAAGGACCTGAGTGTTAGTGCATCGACCCGTTAGCCAACCTGGCTACTAGAGGCCCATTGTGTCTGTCTTCTGATTCTTTGATCAGTTCTCAACATAAATGAAAAATGTAATCTAAACCAAAAGATACTGGAATTTCAGTTTCCACCTCTGCAGTATAGTGCAATTTAAACAGATAGGACCCTTTCAAAGGCAAAAGATTTATTTGACCTGAAGAGAAACCAGAGTGTGGTTTCTTTAAACTCTAATCTTTGCAACAAGAGCTGTTTCTATGACATGTACCCCAGAGTCCCTTGCAAGGTGGCAGGGGCTCATGCCCAGATTCTCTGACTCTTGCTCACTGTGGGACAAGTGGCTTATTCTTCTGTGCAATGTGTATGCAGGGGTGGGGGATGCTGGGCAAGAGAGCTTGACATGATGGCCTCTAAATTCCATGGTAAGGTATGATTTTTTAAAAAGTGCCTCTCTCCAAAAACCAAACCAAAATGAACAGCCAAAACCAAAACACTGTTTTTGGTTTGCTCCCAGTTTCACCCCAAACTCAAAGAATGTTATGGAAGATTTTGCTCCTTGGATGTTTCTCTTGCACCCCTGGTGCAATGGAGTGTTTGTTTTTCTCCAAAATTTCTATGTTGAAACTTAATCCCCAGTGTGGCAGTGTGGGGAAGTAGGGCCTTAGGGAGGTGGTTGGGTCATGAGGGCAGAATGAGATTAGTGCCCTTATAAAAGAGGACAGAGACAGCTTGTTTGTCCATTCTGCTGTGTGAGGACACACATAGATTGTGCCATCTGTGAGGAACAAGCCCTCATCAGACATTGAATCTGCTGGCACCTTGATCTTCAACTTCCCAGCCTCTAGCCAGTCTCCACCTCCCGTGACCCCCAGAACAGAAGCTTTCACCAACATCAAATCTCATCTTTCTGCTCATCAAGTTTTCTTTTTATCTTAACTGGAATAGCTTATCACATTTCCCGATTGTCATGTGGGTTGGCTGCCATCTAACTCAAACTCCGTGCAAATGTTAGTTCAGTTCCTCTAGTGTTAGTGAGGACATGGGGACACTACAGAAAAATAGTGTCCTGCACTGAGGTAAGGAACCCTGACTAGTTTATATCTAGTGGGAGACACAGATGCCTGCACATCCAAACACTCCCCACAATGGGAGACATTGATGAGTAGATTGGATATGAGCAATTCCTAATTCCTACCTCCTACAGTGGCAGTTGTTATTTTTTCTCTGTCAAATAATTTTTGATATTCTTGTGGCTGCATCCACTCATGTTGCATTAGAGCAAGCTGCCTGCATCTGTAACCCACCTTTCTCTTCCGTTACGATGGAAGGGCTAGAGTGCCTTTTAGCTGAAGCTAATCACCCAACCTCTTAACTCATCCTCTTAGACTTTTCTCTCTCAGTGGCTTTTCCTCTCTCACCTGTATTTTCAGTTTCTTTCTACCATTTGACATTTTCAGACCAGCAGGACCAAGTCTCTCCCATCTTAGGAAAGCTTTCATTTTTGGCTATTCCCTCCCTCTTTTCCTGCCCTTGACTGAGGTCACTGTCCTTTCCCCTCTCCCCTCAAAGCCAGATCTTAGAAGACTGATGTGTACTCGTTGTGTGTTTCCTCACTTCTAATCCAGGCTCATGCCACTGCTTCATCAAACTCACACCATGACAGTCCCCAAAGACCTTCATGGGGCATATTTCTCTGTCTCTATCTTACTTGACTTCTTAGCAGAACTTGGCTCCATTTCCCACTCCCTCCTTTTCCTCTGGCATTGGTGTCATGATACTTTTCTTGTGTTCCCTCTCTCTCTCCCTCTCTGGTTGCTACTTCTCTGCCTTACTTGTTTGTTCCCCTTTCTCCGCTCTGACCTTAAAAGTGGATGTTCCTCGGGCTTCTGTCCTATGACTGCTTCTTTTCCTGGGCTATCCCTGGGTTATGTCATCCTCATCCCTGACTTCTGTTACCTTCGTCATGCTGGTGATGTCCTAATCTCTTTCCCCATCAATTATTGGTGATGAACTTCAGACTCAGATACTCAACTGCCTACTCAGCACCCCTCTTGGATATGGGAGAGTGTGTCACACTTACCACTTCCAAATTAAATTCATCATCACTGCCCCAAACCCATCTCCAGTCTTCTTCCCTATCTTAACGGATGGCCCACTGCCCACTCAGCAATATAAGCCACTCACTTATTAAGTCTTGTTGATTCATTTCCCTAAATATTTCTTAAATTTTTCCAATTCTTTTTATCCCTAATGCCATTATTCATTCATTCTTTCTTTCAACAAATATTGATTGGATCTTCGGGGACGTGTGAGAAAGACTGCTAGAAAGACTTGGTCTCTTCTTACCAAGTTTGCAGCCTGGGAGGGAAACAAACATCAAATAAATACTTAGGTAAAAAGAATTTAATTTGTGCCACCATTATCTTTTGCCTAAAATGCTGCAACAGCTCTCTACTTTTCATCCTTGCCTCCAGTCTTGTCCCCTCTCTGCCCACGTGCCACGCTGTAGCACAAGTCTTTACAAAATGCTGATTTTATCATGTCACTGCTTATAGTTGCCCTGTGGCTCCTCATGTCTCTTAAAATAAAGTCCAAAGTTGTTTATTTTTGTTTTAGTTTTTTTAAAAATAGAACCAGATTGTCACTATATTGCTATATAAAGAGGCATATAACTATTACATGGACCAGAATGCATAGATAAGCATAACAGTCTCTTTCTACACCAGCAGCTCTGTAAAAAAAGAACAAATTGTAACTGGAAGCCTGCTTGGTGATCTTGGAATTAGAGCAAGGGCATTTAATTCTGCATTTAAAATGTTAAATGGCATTAAGCTAAGCTTGCCTGAGGCATCCATCTCCATAATGGGAGAGCCTTCACAAAGGGAATGTAGAACTTCAAGTACTTTGGCCCAGACCTGTGTCCCTGGATGGACACTCCTTTTTCTCTCCTTCATTCACTGCCCAGCACCAATGCTGATGGATGCATTCTTTCTTTGGAAAGGTTAGTGCCTTTAGCCAAGCCTTCTCAAGGCTGGGAGCCTTTCAAATTCTTTAAAGTGATTTTGCACATCTTTTCTCTGAAATGCATTAATTTTACTGCATGGAATTTTATTATTAATTAGCTTTCTTAAAAAAAATAATATCTGAATGTGATAAAAATTCAAATAGCACTAAGGAGTATATAATGAATAGTTAGTTTCCCTCCAACCATATACCCCAACTCTCCAATCCCTTAGCCCCCTCTCCAGTAGCAAACTGCTGATTTCAGTTTCCTTTGAGAAATAGTCTATTTACATATATAGCACATATATATGTCTTTTTTGTTTGTACATAAATGAGGGTATGCTATATTCACTATTCTACATCATGGTGGTGTTTCACTTAACAATGCATCTTAAATATGTTTCTAGATCAGTGTATGTACACTGACCTTATTTTCTTCCCAGACCCACAGTAACCCGTTGGATGAAGAGATTTTACTTTAACCAGCTTCCTGGTGTGTGAGTTCTTGCACGCATGTGTGATTTTACCTTTGGAAAATGTTCCTATGGTACGAATTGCAGGGACATTTGCAAAATTCCTGATTTTTTACAGATATTACCAAGTTGTGTTACAAAGAGGCCACATCAGTTTATTCTTCCACCAAAACTGGAAGTGCTTGCTTTTCTACAGCTAAGCCAATATTCCTTATCAAACCTTTTGACCTTTGTCAGTCACATTCCTGGGAAATAGTATCTCGATTGCTTTTTTTGCAATTCTGTAATTGATTCAGATTGAAAGTCTTTACATGTATCAAGGTGATTTATATGATGTTGTCATATCCTTTAGCTATTGTCTTTTTCTATTGGGTTGGTGGCTTTTTCCAAAAATAAAAAAATTTGTTCTTTGCCTACTGTTTTGCTTGTCTTTTGATGTTGATTATGGATTATAATATTTCTTCTTTTCTTTTTTTCCTTTTTTGTAAAGCAGAATTAAATTTTTATTTTTATTTTTTTCAGCAGTGGAGTCTTGCTCTGTCATCCAGGCTGGAATGCAGTGACTCACAGCTCACTGTGGCGTTGAACTCATGAGCTCCAGTGATCCCCCTGCCTCAGCCTTCCAAGTTGCTAGGACTACTAGCCAGCGCCCCCTTTCCTGGTCAATTTTTCTTTTTTTTTTTTTTCCCAGAGATGGGGTCTCACTATGTTGTCCAGGCTGGTCTTGAATTCTTGACCTCGAGCGATCCTCCCAACTCAGCCTCCTGAGTTGGTAGGATTACATATGTAAGCCACCATGTTGGCTTAAATTTTTTTTTTGTAGTAAAATTTGTTATTTCCTTTTTTACTCGTGTGTTGTAAATGTGGCTAAGAAGAATCTTCACTTCTCTAAGAGTATAAAGCAAGTCTTCTATATTTTCTTCTACTACTTTTATTATTTCGTATTTTTATATTTAACAGCTTTCATCTGTCTGGATTTTTAAAATATAAGGAGTGATGTAGCAATTGTTTTATTATTTTTTCCATGATAGCCAGTCAGCCTGTCAGGTATCTTGACATCATTCATTATATAATTCTATCTTTCCCTCAATAATTTAGAGTAACAGTTTTGTTCTGTAGGAAGTCCATCTTTGTATTTGGGGATCTATCCTATTCCATTAACCAGTCTGTCTAGTTATATCCCAGCATTAAACTTTCATCTCCCACATCTTCGTATTATCATTTTTTTCTACTCTTGAAGTATTAGTCTTACTCATCAGTCTTTTCTTTCAGAATTTTCAGGACGATTCTTGCATGATGATCTTTCAATATGAATTTTAGGAGTTGCCTACGTGGCTCCCTCGCTTGATATTGGAGTTTTTAATTAAGATGGCATTACATTTACATATCAAAGTCTTGGAAGTCCTGTGTTCTCAGATGTAAGCCCCATTTCTCAAGCCTCATTTCTTGCCTCTCCCTTTCTTCAATGCCATGATACAGCCTCTCTGAGCTTTTAAGTCGCCCTACTGAGCTTTGCTCACACTCTCTCCCAGGCTTCGCTCTGGCACTCCCCTCAGCCTGGAACCTTCTCCCTGCCTCCTCCCTCTCTCTAGCTGCTGCTTATCTTTTAGCCATCAGCTGCTAGGTCCCTTCTTCTGCCTCCACATCTGGGCTGTGTCCCCTCCGCCTGCTCTTACAGCCTTCTGCGTTCCCCATCATAGCAAGGTCACTTAGCGCCATCAGTGGGTGCCTGTGTACCTGTCTGTACACGCCATTAAAATAGGAACTGCATGAAGGCAGGGACATATGGATCTTGTTTGCAGATCATTCCCAGCACCCAGCACAACATTCTAGTTTTCCACATTATAGTTAGGTACATACACGTGGATATGCACACACAAGCACATCCTCCCCACTCATAAACCTACGATTTAGAATTCCAAATAAGAATATTTATTAGTTGGTCTCTGGGCCGTCAGTATGTAAATCTCTAGACATGAGTTTTCTCAAGTCATCAAGTTAAGATGTTTGTTTATATAAATAACCTTTATGGAATTAAAATGCACAATGTTAGTTCATGCACAGTAAGAAATCGATTAATTGTGGAAAGGATAAAAGGCCAAGCCTTAATGAGGCAGGCTGATTATGTATCCAACAGGAAGGAGGGACAGCGAAGAGAATGGGGAGGAGGGCATTCGGCAGATGAAGGGAGATGCAGGCCAGACAAGCTCAACAACAGAGGTAGATCCAGGGGAAAAAAAATCATCCCAGGGACATCTGATCTCCAACAAACAAACAGGTCTAATGAGAAAGATTTGTGCCCTTTCTGTCCTGTAATAGCTAACGATGGATATCCTCATGGATCAATTGCAGTTTTCCCTGAGACTGCATTTATGGTGCTTCACTAAAAAGCAATTCTGGTGTGAGATTTCAGATGTGATTTATCCTCCTTGTAGTGCAGATGATAGAGGCTGTTCATTTTTCTCAAAGAACAGCAAACATCAGGAGTATAAAAACATAGTGTGTCAGGTCCAGTTTAATGTATCATCTAATACATTATACTTTTGTGCCTTTGCATCAAAATCCAATGGGCTGATCCTAGGAATGTTTCATGGGGCTTCCTTTATATTTATAATAATTAACACTATCAGGCATCCAAGAAGTTTTGATAGTTGCTTGCAAAACTGATCAAAAAACAACCGATAGACATATGAGATTGGAAGGCTTTTAGAAATAGAGTGGGGAAGTCTATAGGGGAACAGATTGTGTTGAATAATCCCCAAAGATACTTCTCCCTTGAGACAAATAACATCTATTTATGTTTCATTTATTTATGTTTACACGATACAGTATGTTCGTAATATATATACAAACCAAAATGGTTTGGACTCCATTTGTATTTTGAAAGTTAAATTTTAAAATAGGAATGGGAATTATGGAACCAACATGCCATGTTTAACTCTGATGAAGAAGTCTTATTTTTGGCTGTGTCATTGGCTCTCATGGTAGGTCTAGGTCAGCCTCTGGGATTTAACTTGTTAGCTACCTCATTTATTCTTTCAAGGAATTGCTCTTTCACCAATAACAAGTGTCTTCTGGAGCTGAACTCCCTGATGCTTTAGGGTGTTTTAGCCTTTGCTTACCGAGTCTACCCTTGTATCCCCTCAGTCATTGCTGTTTTTTCATTGCATTTAGTATCTCTATACATGTACAGTTCAGAAAAGGAGAGTCACTCTGTTGACAAAGTCATCTTTTCCCATGGATAGCTAACATTGAGGACAGGAATTAACTTTTATATATATTTATATTGATTAATTGATTCATTCATTCATTTAGTCAATCAACAAATATGTTTTGACCGTGTCTTCCCACCTAATACTTTTCTAGGGTGACAAGAATTAGGCTGGCTCCTACCATTTCTCCTTTCATATGGCCTGTTTCAAGGGCACAAATGGAGGCTCTTAGATAGATCATCCCAACCTCTCCCAACAACTACAAGGGACCTCACGTACAGGTGTGTGGACAGTCTGGCCTACACATCCGAACTCTGTCCACGCCACCCCAGACAGGAGGCTGGCACCTCCCCCTTCCCCCACACCATCGTGTCTCGGGGTGTGCACATCCATGGCATGTACCCCCTCAGGAGGGTAGACCCAAGGGAAAGGCCTGCACATGCCCTGGGAGTGGAGTCAGGGTCTTTGGGTAGGGAATTCTGGGATCCTGGGTATGCAGACAAGAAGTGAGGGTTTGATCTCCAGGTAGCAGCATCCTGTGCTCTGTGGACTTCTTGCCTCATGAGGAAGAACTTGCTGGAGGAGTATGGAGTGAGTACCTCCAAAGTTCCCGTGCCTAACGACCAGAGGGAAGGGCAGTATGGACCAGGGTGATTGGGCCCCTGCCTTGTGGATCTGGCCTCTGCCTCACGGTGGGTGTGAGCTATGACGATGCTCTGGAACAGGGGGAGTGCGGGGCATGTGTCCTGGGAGCGCGCAGTGGGGTAGCCAGGCTTTCCAGATGGCTTGTCCATCGCGGCACCCCATCCTCTCTTCAGGGGACTTCAAGCCTGTGGTGCGTGTTGCCAACAAGGGCAGCGTGTGCTGGACTCTTCCCCAACAAACTTTGTGGTGTTATCACAGACGCAGACGTAGATCTGTACCTAGTGGTTTACAAGGATTGTTAAACATCGTTAGCTGCTAGCTTTCCCCTTTCTCTCTTCCCCATATGGATTTTAGTGTTTGCTCTGAAAGGTCTGGGTCTAAATGTAATGTTTCAAGAATCAGCTCATTATGGCTGAATGCTTTTTTTTTCTTTTTTTTTTTTTTTTTACTGGTTTACTGGTACCCTAGGAGAATCCTGGGATTGTAAAAAACTGTGCCTAATATGTTCCTTTCCTCACTATTTTTTTTTTTTTCTGAACTGAAAAAAATCACTGAACATGCCAGTAGCCATGCACAGGTGAATTAATTTTCCATTTTCTTTGGGAGTTTGTGTAGGGGAGTGATACTTGTTGTAAGACAGGGTTACTTGGCAGGTTAAGAGCTCCACTAGGGGCTGGACGCTGTGGCTCACGCCTGTAATGCTAGCACTCCGGGAGGCTGAGGTGGGAGGATCACTGGAGGTCAGGAGTTCAAGACCAGCCTGAGCAAGAGTGAGACCCTATCTCTACTAAAAATAGAAAAATTAGCCGAGTGTCATGGCATGTGCCTATAGTCCCAGCTGCTTGGGAGGCTAAGGCAGGAGGATCACTAGAGCCCAAGAGTTTGAGGTTGCTGTGAGCTAGGCTGACGCCAGGCACTCTAGCCCATGCTACAGAGAGAGACTCTGTACAAAAAATAAACAAACACACAAGAGCACCACTAGGAAGTGTGGTCTTCCCTGCTACTTCGGACTAGCTACTAGAGCTTGCTGTACCTCAGTTGCCCTATCTGGAAAGGGGGCAAAAATAGAACCTTTCTTATTGAGTTTCTGTGAGATTAAAATGAGCTGATGCATGTAAAATGCTTGTAACAGTGCCTGACACAGTTGTGCTCTACTGTTTGTGTGTGTGTGTGTGTGTCTATCCTCAAACATATTTTGGAGGACAGTATACTCTGTAAGGCGGAGGGGAGGACTGGAAAGCAAAAGATTGTGCCTTGAGTGTGGCACTGAACAGGCATCGCAGCTAAGAGGACAGATGGAGAGGGCGCCGGTCCCTTTATTGCAGCCATCGTATGCCCTTTGGCTTGTTTGCAAATTAGTCTCGCCTTGTAGGACCTGGTGTGCTTAGCTGATTGGAATATTGACTATTTGTATGCTGAGCAATCATGAGTCACATTTAGCCACTATTATTCAGGTCATGGCCTTTGTTCAGTGAGTTTGGTTTGTTTGATAGTCTTGGCCCATTTTATTTATCAGGTTGTTTACTAACAGTTCTCCTGGACGCTGGAGGTTATGCGTCAGTTTGTACTCCCATCTTCTCTTTTAACTATCTTTCTCACTCTTTAACTGCAAGGCCTTTAAAACACAGATATCTTTTTTTTTTCTTAAAAAAATCACAGTAAAACAAACATAACATAAAATTTGCCATTTTAACCATTTTTAAATATACAATTCAGTGGCATTAAGTACATTCATGTCTTGTGCAAACATCACCACCATCCATCTCCAGAACACTTTTCATTTTGAAAATCTGAAGCCCTGTACCCATCAACGACCACCTGTAACCCCTGTCTGAAGCACCTGACAACCACCGTTCTGCTTTCTGTCTCCACGAATCTGACTATTCTAGGTACCTCAAAAATGTGCATCTCTTTGAGCAATGATATAGTCCTTGAATTAAAGATTATTATAAGAGATTTGTTTAGGGCTTTTAGATGCATTCATGCTTTCTTTCCGCAAAATAACCTCTGTTTGTTGTGGCCTCACACAACCATGCATGATTGGGATCCCTGTCCACTCGCATCTTTGCAGTTTCACTCCAAAGAAAGTAGTCTCCAGCCTTCTGCAAAAACAACTGAAGGTTAACGTGAGAAGTGAAACACTGAAGATAAAACTGCAAGTGTCCCTCACACTCAATCTCTCTCCTGACTCCCACAGCCCATAAATATTGGCTGAAAAATTGTGCCAAGATCAAAACAGACCTTCATAGAGATCCTAATATTTTACCACTGGAATCGTTCTTCTTTCTCGATGTTATGCCTGATGCTTATTTTTCTCTGTGCCATGCTTGATCTATCCTGAAGCTGGAGCAGAAGTATTAGTTCCAAAAATTCTCTTAGTATGGAATGATTTGACCTGACTGGAGGCCAAGAGCTTTCGAAACTATATGCTGCTGTGATTCATGCTGACTTGAATGCTTCGTAGAATTCTTTTGGCCCAGGCTAATCATTGCAGGTTCTTCCTCAGGAATCGTAAATGGAACATTGGTTGGCTTGAAATAACAGAGAAAGAGGAAAAGGCATTTAAAAAAAAGATAATTTATGTGTTGGATTGAGTTTCAAGAAGATTTCACTTTTTTATGAGCACTCACTCTGAAATGTAAAAAAATCATAGGTGAAATTACTATATTTACTATCCCATTTCTTGGAAACAACTAGTATAAGGTCATTCAATAGTATCAGCATATTGTTCATAATAAGCTCTTAATTTTTATTGAATATTAGAAACATCACAATCAAGTTATCAGTATTTGAATAAATGATAACTATTTTATTAAAATAGTTAATAAATAATAAATAAATAAAAAATATATAAACAAATATATAAATATAATAAATAAATAAATAATAAATAAATAGTTAAAAGTTAATAAGGTAAAAATGAGAGGGAACAAGGAATAAAAAAAAAAAAGACAAGAACTCCAGCTAACCCTGATGGTTGGCATAGTTGTTGTAACTGAGTGCAACATTTGTCCTCAACTTCCTGGCAGCGAAAGAGAAACTCATTATTAGGAAGGAGAATGCCTACTAATTCCACAGGAACACAGCTTTGTCTGGCACTATGTTCTGAAAGGAATTTCTTTTGCAGGGACAATGAGTGATGTAATGCACAGCTTGTATGAAAAATACAGAAGTAGATTTCATTTTCTTCCTGAGAAAACCAGTGAAAGTTAGAGGAAGTGACAAGGACATCCATTCTGCAAGGAGGCTAAAGTGGTCCAAGGATTTAATCTCCTCTCCTAGGGCTGTAATTATAACACTGATACAACTCAGAATCTCAGACTCTCATCCTGTCCTGCCCTTTACTGAGCCAGGCCTTGATAGAAGCTGGACAGCACATGATTGGAGGTTGTCCCCTCTGACCAGAGCCTGCAAAATTTTAGTCTCTGTTGCTGGTTAAGGGCAGATTCATTATCTTTTGGAAACCAGACAAGCAGATGGTGGGGGCTGATGTCCTTTTATAAAGACCAAGCAGCCTGGCCTGTGTGCTGGTCCAGGTAGAAGCCACCCCATCTGCGTGCAAAGACGGGCTGCAGAGGTGCCAGAAGAGATCCAGGCTTGCAGAGCGTGGGGTGGGAGGCAGCCCTGTGACTGCTCCAGAACTTGGACAAATGCTTGATTGAAACCCCCAGAGTTCCACCCCGCAGAGCAGCAGAGACGGTTTTGGCCTGGAAGCTATTAGGAGCAGGTGTTACCAGACGGCCTCCCCGGCCACAGGCAAAGCTCCCTTAGGCTCCTGCGGTGCCTCCAGCCCTGAGAGGAACGGTCACCTCGTGAGCCTGCCAGGATGAATTAGCTGCGGCGTGCACCCCAGGTCGCTGAATGAGCTGACTTGTGTTTCTGGTGGTTCTATTGACCGATGTTCGAGTACACCTGCTCCGAATAGAAATTGTGGCTAAACATCAACTTTTAAGCCACTTGCTTCACAGCAGTTCAGTATCAGGACCGTTTCTGTCCTGGAACTCTCCATGGTTTAAGACGGTAAAACCACGTCATGCACCTGTTGAGTTACTAGTCTTCCTATTTGCTGTGGTGGGCTGCTGTGACCTATCAAAGATCTGAGACCTAATGTGAAATATTTAATGGTATTAAGTAAATTAGTTGGAAGAAAAAAAAATTGTCAGAAAAAAACCCAGTCCTCCTTTCTCCTCCTGGTACCACTGTACCAAGTATCACATTTACTTAGCTATGTCTGTGTCAGTTTTAGTTCATTACAGAGGAAGTTTCTAAAGGTTCCAGAACAGGTAGAAGTAATTTTTTTTTAAAAAAAAATGAGGTGTTTTTATTGTAGCTTCTGTGTCATTTTATTTGATGAGGCTCATTTTAGGGGGTCTCTGTGCATTTCCTGCCAATGTAGGAGATTAGGAGCATTGATGTCTCAGAGGGAAAGACAAGAAAAATTAAATCAGGTGTCCTAAAATCTTCCCATGGGCCAGTGAAATAGCTTCGGTTAGTTGGGATGTGACCAGTTTGAAATGTGCTCCACACCCCCAGGGACAGTGCAACTGACGGTTGCCAGGAGGAAATGCTGGGTCAAAGTCTGGTGGACTTTCTG
Organism: Lemur catta; assembly: GCF_020740605.2. NCBI lineage: Eukaryota > Metazoa > Chordata > Mammalia > Primates > Lemuridae > Lemur > Lemur catta. The sequence goes on from NC_059137.1 coordinate 78,416,763, forward strand.
TCTTTTTAAGGGAATATGGAAATTCAGATTTTAAAAATCTGAAATCTTCTCGTTTTAAAATGTTAGTGACTAATACAATTTTCTTCAAGAAAATGAACACCCTTGTTGACCAGATCCAGACTCCATGCTGCTTGCTGTGACTTCTCGGGTCAACCAATTTATAAGATTTACCCATCACGTTATTTATAGGCCTGGAGTCCAATCTTAAACCTGCATGCGAGGCTATGCTAATAAGTCAAATAAACTTACATTTTCCTTATGGAGACTGATGTGTTTTATGTATAAAGCAAACCTTACTTTTTTTTAATAATTAATTTTTCTGATCATCAATTGTGGTATTCCTTGTTGGAAATCACCTTGTTGGTAGAGACAGATAAGAAAAATGCTATATAAACACTTAGAAATCCAGAGTGTATTTTTTTTCTTCATGATATTTTGAGGAATTTTTCATATAATTTATGTACTGAAGAGAACTGAGATGTTATCAAGTTCAAATTTCCTTACAGATATGGGCACTGGAGGGGAAGCTCACCAGCTAGTCTGTAACCAAACCAGGCCTAGAACCTGGCCTTTCATTCATTTTAAATAATAATTAACACTAATTGAGGTCCTCATATGTGGACCCATTTTCTAATTTTCCCAAAAACCCCGTGAGGCAGTTACTGTTGTTACCCCATTTTGCAAGCAAGGAAACTGAGGCATAGGGACTTGCCCCAGGTCAGATAGCTAGCAAGAGGTGAAGCTAGGGCAGTATGTTTATCGCTCACGCCACACTGCTTATTATTTTCCAGGCACTTGAATCCTTAAATTCTCAGGGTATCTGTGCTGTTCTAAAAAGCTGCAGCTCTCAGAGCTTGGCATTGTATAAGAATCTGAAGAGTTATTATTTATCTCCTCTTATTGCTCTATGTATATATAGTACAGGAGATCATCCTATAAAGTGTTCTCACTTTTTGGTTGTTGTTGTTGACTTTTGTTTTTAGGCTGTAATTGGTGAAGGTCCATAATGCAGAAATTCTAGAAATTATTCCTCATTGAAGGTGCTGGATTTACAAGTCCACAGTCCTAGCAGTGTGGTATAGTAGCTACAAGCTAAGACTTCAGAGGCAGGTACATCTCAGTTCAAATCCTGTTTTGCCAGCCATGGGATGTGACCTGGCATGTCTGGGCCTTAGTTTCCTCTTCTGAGAAACGGGAACAACCATTCACTCTCCTGGTGGCATTATTTTGCTAGGAAACAATCCTGGGGTAGCCCCCTTCTTGGCACCCATTAGCGCTCTATAAAAAGGGAGTTAAGGTCATGGCCAGAAAGAAGCTGGAAGTGCTAATGCTGAAAGGCGTGGGCTAGGAGGCTTTTGAAATTTAGGTTTCCAGCTTGTTTGTTTTGTGTGCTTTACATTCATTTCTGCACAGCTGGGGTTAAGTGTCCTCTCAAGAAAGGAGCTATAGATTAAGAGAGTCTGATCTTATATATCACTAGCACCTGCTCATGGATTGACTTTCCAAACTCTTTCTCAGCATGTTTGCTGAGAAACTGAAGCTGCCTAGCTGTGGACTCATGGACCAAGGGCAGTTCTTTTTGAAACTATTATTATATTCTCTTTGAAAGAAATCTCATGGAAGAAGGTATCCTTTCAGAGTTGAAATGCCTCAGCCCGTGGCTGTAAACCTGGACATTTGAGTTATATTTACTTTTATCAGAGTTATCTCTATCTACCCATCAATTCATCTATCCACCTATGTATCTATCCATCTTTCTGTCTAATCTGGTGGTAGGGGTGGAGGGTGGCTGGGGTAACAGGAAGTGGTTCCATTTGGAGTCTTCACTGCTGTTTCCATTTCGTCTTGACATGTTGCCAAAGTACAGTTCAGGTAATAAAGTCTAAGCTAAAGGGAAATTTTTTTTTGAGTAATACCGCTGTTAAGTTAATACACATGAAAAAAAGATGCATTAGAAACCACTCTTTGTTACTTAGGAAGATTTCCTAGAGGAATCATTTGATAGGTTGTTAAAGCAAATGTGAAATCTCTTAAAATATGATGAGGACCTTTTCCAGGAACCTGTAATTCAAAAATATTTCTGTGAATTTTTTCTAAAATTACCTCTTTTCTTTTCTTTTCCCAAAAGTCACCTGTAAGCTTTTGTAAAGCCTAAGAAAAGAAAATTCTATAACCTCAAAAAAATGTCTTAGTAGAGGTCTTGAACATCAAGTTAGGACTGGAGAAGCTTTGGTGACAATGCAAAACAGGATGACAAATAGTATGGACTTGGCTTATGTTGAATTCTGTACATGTTGACTTTCTGATAGCTCTTCACGGCTCAAGCTCAATGCCTGTTCTCCATTTAAGCCTTCACTGACTTGCCCAATCATGTATATATATATATATTTTTTTTTTTTTCCAATCTTATTTTGTAGTACCTTCCACTATGCCCTCATAAGACAGGTGCATGTACCTCTGTTTGGAACCTTTTCTTTTTGGCTCATCAAGTCTTGTGGCAATGAGCACTGTCTCCCCTGAGAGCCTCACTTCCTCCAAGATCAAGAACAGCTGGATCTGAAGATTCTTGGAGGCCATTTATAGTCTTACATTTCTGAGACTGAGAGGTTCTGTGGCAAATAAACGCTCATCTGCCAAGGGCAATTAATTTTTATCATTTAGAAAAATAAGTAGTTTGAATACACTGTGTGCTTGTAATCTAGATTCACTTCTAGAGTGGATGAATTTTGCTTTCAAAATTGGCTTTCCATTGTTTTTACTTTGTTTCTTTGTTTTCTACATGATAAGTGAAATTACGTTATATGATCATCATCTTCATTTTGGTAGTATTGTGCCTCTTTCGTGCACACGTGTACATATGTCTGGTTCTTCCAGTGGGGTTATAAAACTCCAAGTGGAGGGTTGGTGTACCTGTTTGAGTGCCCTAAGTGAGCACACATCCTGTGAGCCTCAGCTCTGTGCCAGGAAATGCAGATGCAAGGCAATGAGTAAGAGCCCTACATTTAGGGGGTCAGATATGTTAACAGAAAAATAAAATTGGGGCTACAAAGAGTAACTCCCATCCTTCTAATTCTTAATTACAAACTTAAGAAGTGCAATAAATGCTAAAAAATGCTTGCCAATGGATGGAATAAAAATGTTCTGATTGGAAAAAACATTTTTGGTGCTGCCTACAAAGCACTCAGGCAAGTAGTTTAGATCTTGTAGAGTCTCAGGAGAGATTTAGATGAATATATTGAGAAGCCCTTAAGCATATGGGATCCAACCATTAGGGCAGTAGATAAGGGTCTTGGAGTACATAGTAAATGTGTGAAAAACAATAGCAAAAACAGCCCTCATATGTGAAGTTCTAGCAGTAGTCCTACATATGGAAGAGAGAGGAAGAAGGCATATTCTGTGCACAACAGGATGGTCGAAGGCCAGCAGGGATTCTTGACAGATTGCTGATGGACTTGGGGGCCAGAAGGGGTAAGTGAGAGAGATTCTTAAGAAGTATGAGATTAAAAAAGTCCAAATCTACCGTCTCTCTTGTCACTGTCTGAAGGCTGCTGATTTGATTTGCTTAACAGAAGGAAGGCAAGGTCTGCAGGTTAGAGGGAGAGAAGTTTTGTTTTCTGAGAACCAAAGCTCTGCTTGATCTCATGTGAAACTCCTATGTGGCAAGTGCCAAGACGGAGCTCTGAGGGGAGGAGGGGCTGGCCTTGAAAACCCCTGGGGCCTGAGCTCTCTGCAGCAGTGGGCATAGGTCAGAGGAGTTGGAGGTTGTCATGGAGAGAAAGCGCGTGACAAAGGCCTGTGCCAAAATGCTGGGCCTTCCCACTGCTTCCTTGGGGAATGATGGAGCCCTTTTTGGAGATGTGTTTTATGAAGCAGAGGTGGACTCCGTAAAGAGCCCACAGAGTGTCACAGCACTTTGATGGGGACGATGGGGAATGGTTTTCTGAAGGAAAGCCTGCCTCGTGGCCTGTGGGCAGCCTTGACTGGGCTCTTCCTCTTTCCTTCCTAACCCTGCCTTGGTCTCTGCAGAGGCGGCTGCCTTTTGGATCAGGAGCAGTGAGATGGGAGAATGAGGAAGGCCTGGTGTTGCCAAGATCCTCTGGGAGGCAAGTGGAAGCTACCAGTAGGGGGCAGCACAGCATGCACCTTAGTCTGACTTCTGCCCAGGGGCTCTGGGGCAGAGAGCAGAAGGATATGGGACTGTTTGCCATTTGGGTGGTCCAAGGAGCCAAGGATCTGAGAAGGCCTGGAGTCTGGCAGTTATTTCACGTGATGGGATTGTCTCTCCCTCTCCCCTTTCTTTTTCTTCATAAATTTTAAAAATTCAAAAAAGTACAACACCACAATAACTTCATATGCTTATATTCAGAACTGATGCTTTAACATTTTTATCTTTTTTTTGTTCCAAGTCTTTTCTCTTTTAATAAAAGAGTTTAGCAATTTAGTAAAATAAACAGATTAACAGCTTAAATTTCTTTTTTATAATCCCAGACCCATTCTCCTTTCCCAAAGTAACCTTCATAGAAATCATCTTTTTATACTTTGCATGTATACTTGACTGTGAACACCATGTGATATTGTTTTTTGTATATATATATATTTTTTGAGACAGAGTCTCGCTCTGTTGCCCGGGGCTAGAGTGCCGTGGCATCAGCCTAGCTCACAGCAACCTCAAACTCCTGGGCTCAAGCAATCCTCCTGCCTCAGCTTCCCAAGTAGCTGGGACTACAGGCATGCGCCACCATGCCCGGCTAATTTTTTTCTACATATATATTTAGTTGGCCAGATAATTTCTTTCTATTTTTAGTAGAGATGGGGTCTCGCTCTTGCTCAGGCTGATCTTGAACTCCTGACCTCAAGCGATCCACCCGCCTTGGCCTCCCAGAGTGCTAGGATTACAGGTATGAGCCACCGCGCCCTGCCTGTTTTTTGTATATTTTTAAAAGGTCATGGAAATTGTTTTCTATATATATATTGGTATACAATTTTGCTTATATGCTTTCTCACTTAGCATGGAGGTCTCTTTCTACTCAAATATATAAATAGGATTCAATCTAATTCATATATTTGACATACCTTATCTTTAAAAATTTTTGTTCCGTTATGATGGACACTGGAGTTGTTTCCAGCTTTTGACTATTACAGTGAATATTGCAATATTTTATCGACCATATTATGATGACCATTATGTACTTGTGTCCATGTGTGAGAATTTCTCTTGGATGAATACTTAGAATTAGACTGGGCAGGGTGACTCACAATTGTAATCCCAGCACTTTGAGAGGCCAAGGTGGGAGGATCACTTGAGGCCAGGTGTTCAAGACCCGCCTGGAAAACATAGCAAGACTTTGTCTCTACAAAAAATAGAAAAAAAAAATTAGCTGGGTGTAGTGGCCTGCATCTGTAGTCCTAACTACTCAGGAGGCTGAGGGAGGAGGATCACTTGAGCCCAGGAGTTTGAGATTACAGTAAGCTATGATCATGCCACCGCACTCCAACCTGGGTGACAGACAGAACAAGACTATATCTTTTCAAAATAAATAAATAAATAAATAAATAAAAAGCAGCATTTCTGGGCCACAACGGGTGCTGGTTTATAATTTTCCAGGATACTGACAAAGTGCTCTTCAAAGTGGTTATATCAATTTATACTCTCTCCAACAATGCAAGAGAAATTCCCCACATCCTTAGCAATGCTTTATATTGTCACATTTTAAGTATTTTGTCAGTCTAGTGTGAGAAGAATGGTATGTCATTGTTGTTTTCATTTGCATTTCAGATTCCTTGTGAGATGAGCAACTTTTCACACACTTCCTGGCCATTGAGGTTCCCCTCTGTGAATTGCCTGTTACTTTACTGGCTTCTTTTCTAACCCCAGGATTCTTCACGTAGTGGGAGCTAAGGAGAGTGTCCTGGGGGCGGATTGCAGCAGCAGTTTGGAGCCAGCATCTCCATTGTGGGCATCTCTACAGATGGCAGCTTACGAGGGGGGAATTCTTGGAGTCTATTACTGGAGGAACACTTGCTGACCTTTTAATCCAGCTCTTCTGTTGGTCTTTCCATTTTGACAAGGACAAAAATTTACTTATTTATCCTTTGCAGTGGAATAGTATTCTCTAGTGAATATATTTCATAATTTCACATGGTCCTCGTGATGGTTTTCAGCAAAATTTCCTGACTGGTCTTACATCCAAGGACAGTGTTGCTTTGCTTAACTGGCTTATTTTCATCTCATGAATACTGTGAATTTAACCACTGGCCCAGTTTGTAAATTACAATCTGATGAAAATGCAATAAAAATAAAATAACCGACATAAATAAAGAAAAGGTAAAGATAAATGCTTTGGGCCGCAGATGTTGATTTAGTACCTATAGGGGTTCAGGCCTTGGAAGCAGGGAGGAAACAGCAATGATGCAGATAAAGACAGATGAAGAGCTCTCGAGTGATTTCAGAACAGGGCAGGCACCTTCCAGCTCACTCAGCTGGAAGGAGTGGACAGGAGAAGTCCTGATCTGTCATTCCAAAGGAAAACTTGCCCATGTCATCTACCCTTTTTGCTGTCAGCTGCATGAACAAAGCATTACAATTTAGGGCTCTCTGGAATGCAGTTCTTATTGTGAGATCATTTAGAAGAGTGAGGTCACCGGGGTCCCTATTGAAAATGTTAGTGGAATGGAAAGCTTGGAAAAATGTGTCTAAAGTGTGATAATTTTGAAACGTTTCATGAAAACTTGCTGTTGAAAATTGAGCTTTCGGTTCAAGTCTTGAACTGTTTCCTTCTTCTGTGTGTGGTGAGAGAGAGAAGGGAAGGAAACTTCCTGTGCATCTATTAAGTGCCAGGCCCTGGGTATCAGGCAGAACCAAGATTTTTGAGAGGAAGCTGCCTTTCTGTCTTGGAGGCTACGTTTTTATGTAACAGGGGGACAATATTTGTGTGGATCCTTTTAAAATTATTTCTCTGGTGTAATTTTGTTGGCTCAGAAAATCTACTTGTTTTTTATTTTTAAAATTTATTTTCTAAAGAGGTGCCCACACCCTTACTGCACATCTTGTCATCATTTTCTTTCCCCTACTGGGTAAAAGGGACCTTTAGATGCTAAATATATATTCCCCCCATTGTTTAATATTTTTTTTCATTTTAACTCATGTTGTTAACAGCAGGGCTACATATTTGTTTTCAGTGTCTTAATTGGAATATGTTATTTATCTTAAATTTTTTTGAAAAGAATGGGGAAAATTCATCCTGGCATAACTTCCTGTAGTGCCTTTGTAACCCCAAGTGTTGTTCATCTGTCTGTATGTCCATCCATCCATCCATCCATCCTTAGGGTACCCTGTGCAAGGTAGTGAGCTAGGTGCTGTGATGCATATTAAGAGTTATAAAACAGATCTAACTATCCCCAAAGAAGTTGTGATTAAGAAAAGTGAAAAGATAGGTACTTAAATAACTATTGTACAAGGTAGAGTATAGGAAATTCCATGATGGTGGTTTTAATGACTGTGTGTTTGTATTCCTGGGAACTTTATTGCTTGTAAGTGACAGAAATCCAAAACAAACTTAGGTTAGTGACATCTCACTTCAGAGACAGCTGGATCCAGGGCTCAAGTGGTATTTTTAGGGTTCTGTCTCTTTATATCTGTTTAGCTCTCTTTCTTTCTGAGTGCTGACTTCATTCTTGGACAGTCTATTTCCAGAAGATTTCCTAGTGGAAACCCTGGGCCTGTGTCTTCAGCTATGATCCTGGAGAAAAAGCAAGACTCTCTCCCAGCATTCATTTATTTAACTTTATCTTGGGAAAGATTCCCCTTGGTCTAACTGAGGTCACATGCACATCTGTAAGCCCACCACCATGGTGAAGGGATGGAGTTCTCTGTCAGTTCACTCCTATATTTGAGGGTTTGAGGGGTGGAGGGAGAAGTGGGTTCCTGCAGAGAATGCACTAGGGCTCCGTGGGGTTTATGAAATGTGTTCCTCAAAGGAGAAATTGGTATTGTTACTGACAACGGTGGAAGGAGCGGATACTAGGCCAGGAAAAGAGAGAGAGGGGAGGAAGGGAGGAGGGGAGGAAGGGAGGAGGGGAGGGGGGAGAGGGGAGGGGAAATTTATGTCAGTGTTTTAGGAGGTAAAGGAGGGGGTGGCTGCTTCTCCTAGAATGTGAGGGTAGACATGACTTTTCTCGTGCAGTGATAACACCAGCATCCCAGTGGCTGTCACCATAAGGGTGAAACACCTTTAAGAGGTAGGAGATGCATTCCCAAGGTATTTTCACCTGTGTACACTGGTGATACCCTGAAACGGGAAGAGAACTGAACTTGTTAGGCGAAGTGATAAAAGATGAGGAAAAAATTTAAACCTGGTGAATTGGTCATTAAATGGAACCGTCGTGGTTTCTTCTCAGTTGTGCTCAGTTTTGCTACTCTTGCTGTATTTAAAAACAGCAAGGAGAGGTGCGGAGGGGCCACTCTGGTCACTGTGGTGAGGATGGATAGAAGTTACCCGTTCTTCATGTTATTGCCTGCATTCTGAGTCACTGGTGTTCACTCTCTGCTTTGTTGCAGTTTCATTGCAAATCAGAAAAGGTTAGAAATCATCAATGAAGATGATGTTGAAGATTACGTGGGACTAAAAAATCTGTGAGTACCCAGGTCCTGTGCACATTATCACAGAGATTTTTCTTGTTCTCTATTATGGTCGGGTGGGCATTCACTGGTTAGTTCTAATGTGCATGCAATTTATGTATTTTTATAGGACAATTGTGGATTCTGGATTAAAATTTGTGGCTCATAAAGCATTTCTCAAAAACAGCAACCTGCAGTACATGTAAGTAGAAGTTGATTCTTTTGCTTCCCAGGACCCAATTTATTCAGTATTTCCCTCCTCTGTTTATTTTCCTTTTTTCCTAACTCTAAACCTCCTTTTTTAAAGTTAGTATAGCTGTGATAATAGCTTAGAAACATTAGCTTTGATTTTGTTTGATTTCTGAATAGCTTCAGAGGGGTACTTAGAACAGGCTGTTTATTCCCTTTCATGAATTTCTGGGCCAATTCCATCTTGGATAGAGCAATAGGCCAGCAGCAAGGAGTCTGATGTGAAAACTATGTCCTTGTACAGAGTCCTTGGTTCTTTTCCTTGGAATCATGACATGCTCCCTGGAAGACATCAAACTAGTGGAATTGAAAGAAGTTGACTTGGCCTTGGCCTTTTTAGAAAACTAAAAATTACTTGTGTTTTTTCCCCCAAAATAGGTCCTCTTTTGAACCTTTATTTTCTCAGAGTTTTCTGTGTGGAGAAAAAGTGGAAAAAAATCAATCATGGGACACGCCAAAGGTTCAGACAATTATTAAAAGTAGGAAGTGTTTTTCTCAAAGTCATGTTAATGCTTTGTCGACTGAAGTCAAATGGAACTATGAAAAATGGCAGCTATTAGGTGTTTGCTGCTAAGTCCTCTGGAGTGGCTTCTTCATTGGTAGAAGCTCACGCAAGTGACGAATATGTCTGCATCCCTAAGCTCAGTTTGGTGCTCCCTATGCCCGGAGTTTTCAGTGGGAGCTTCTTCCAGAAGATTGTTGCCTGCGCTTATTGGCCCTTTTTTGCTGTACCAGATTCTCTTTGCAACAACACCTCACAGGTCTCCTAGTCTACAGTTTACCTATGGGACTCTCACCTGCATCATCTCGCTTGATTTTTTTTTCCTGACAATTGGTAGGGAAGATCTTTTTAATTCCCATTTCATAGATAAAATAAGAGTGAGGAAGTTCTAGGACTTGCTCAGGTCCACGGAACATAAGTGGCAGAATCAAGACTGTATGGCTAACCCCTCTCCAAGTTCTTACAGTATGAGTACAGGAAATAAAATTTGTACCATCCATATAATTAGAGAATCAGCCTTTCTTCTAACATTTGTCCTGTTTCTTTTCTTGGGGAGAACAGTTCCTTGGCTGATTTCCATGCCAGTTATAAAAGAAATCATTCTCTTAGAGCAGATCACCTGGACACTCTATTGAGATTTGTTGATGTGATGGAAAAATGTTAATTTCATAAAGCCAATATCATGGCTTCATGCTTTATAGGTGGCATTAATGATGAAGTCACTTTAAAAATAAAGTCTGCAAATTAAGATACAAAACATTCTGCAAAAATGTGATAAAACTCCAAAAAACTTTATTAACACATTTCACTTAAATGCTTTTTGGCATCATCTCTGCAGTTGATTTGCCTGCACAAATCTGATGTCTGCGTAGGCCTTGATAGCATAAACAAGAGAGAAGTTGGACGGAAGAAAAAGGCAGAATGCTCTAATGCAATCACTTAAATGTAATTAATGACCTCAATGGTTAAGTTCTGGTATTTTCATTACAGCTGACCTTAGACCCGAATTACTCAACACCCACATTTCACTGGCCTTTTCAGCTTATCTCTTCTCCTAATGTTGTGATTTGGACAGTGGACTATGGTTAATTGGAGTTTTATTAGTATACTAAGTTATTACTTTACTACACTTCTTAATTTTTCTTGTTGCATGCTATTTATATGAGTATGAAAGCCACTTTGTGTATTTTCTTCATGGTGGTACGTGCTAGGATAATTTTGGTGGCATTCTTTGTACAGTACACAGTTTATATAAGGCCAAATATCTGTCCCAGTCTTCCAGAGAGGTATTATTTAAAAACAGGAAACTAAAGAGATAGACATATATAGTTTCCTTAGGAGGCAGTAGTTGGGATATCAATCATTGATCAAACTGCAGAAACTGTATTGATATCTGTAGCCATTGAATAGTAAGACAGCGAAATTAGGCAAGTGTCAGCAGTTTTGAAGAATTTGGCAGATGTCAGTAAGTTTCATATATTCATACGATGAAGGAAGCTCTTAATCACCAAAATACGAAATTAAATTAAGTAGTTTGCTTTTGAGAAGGACAGGGAAGGAGGAAGAATTTATTCAGGTGTCTGCCTTTGCAGATCTTAGAACTAACTTCTGCTTGTGATGAGGACCTGAGAACTGGCTTGGCTTACTCTGCCCTGCCTGTCCACATATAAATTGCACTCCTACCTCAAATGTCAACACAGTGGGGTGCAAGGCAGCTGGTAAAGAAATGTGCATTAAAAGCTCTTTCTCTCTACTCTGGGATATATTAATATTAATTATCTCTTTGAGTTTCCCAACATTATACAAATGGGTACAAGATCAGTTTATACCACTTTGGGTTTTGGGGAAGTTCAAATGCGGACGTCTTTCTCACTTTCACCACTCCTCCCCCTACCCTGTCCATATTAGCATCACGTGGAGACTGCTCAGAGCCCCAGTGACTGGTCACTGAGTTTATTTCTTGGTGCCTTTAATTCCTGCCCAGCCCCTAAGAACCCAGGGACTGTGAGAAAAGCCAGTATTTGTGTTTTCCAGAGGCTTTGCAGAGGTGCTAATTAGCTCCTTTGCAAAGCTCTAGAATCAAACAGTAAGAGGATTGTTGATTTTTTTCTGTCCCCTCTTCCTTCTTTTTGGCTTTTGGCCCCAATAATAAGTATGGTTCATAAGACTCATCCTGTTCTTTGGCCCGTAACCCTGCTCTGTGCTGTGCTGACGGCAGCCCCACAGGGGCGGGGGCCCCCAGAGCCGCATTTTCCCAGCTGACAGGGAGAACCTTTACAGAAAGTTTCCTCTTTCTTTGCTGCTTCTCTCTTTTCTTGGGGAGGAAGAGAAGGGTTTTTTTTGTTGTTGTTGTTTGTTTTTTTAAGAAAGGTGGGACTCTGAGGAAGATGAAAACATTTTTGCCTTAAAGACTGTGGACTATCTAGGCAGAATGACTTTTCAATGTATTATACCCCAGTGAAACCCATTCTTAATTTGCATTTCAAAAGATGACATTTATGTGGGCACATTTTACAACTTCCTGGTGGGTTGTTTTTCCATGTGGGTGAGCACTTTACACTCAGTGTGAAGAGAGAAGATGCAAGTGTAGACGGAAGGAGGGTACCCTGTGTAGGTAGGGGTTTGGATGAGTGGAAATCTCAATATAGAATTAAGCTGGGAGTGGACACACACATTCTTGAGTTACGAGATGCCAGAGCCGGCTGTTCTTCATTCACCAGCTGACCAGCCATAGCCCATGTGTCAGCTCTTGGGTTTTGACCCTTCTCCAAAGATGAGGTCAGACACACCAGGATACTTCAGTGGTAATTTCATTGGGCTGACACTACAGACTAGCTTCAGGTAAGGGACCAGGATCACTGTCACCCTCCGATCTACAATCTCAGCTCAACACTTGCTTTCCTGGGCAGGAAGCACACACTGAAAAGTTCTTGGCTTCTCCTGGTTTGTTGAGGTCTTGGCTGCTTTTGTGAAAGTTGATGTTTGTTTTACATTCATGTACTTACAAAACACATGTCTTGAGGCCCAAGCATTGGACACTCTTTAAATAAATTCAAACAATAAACAAATTCACAGAGAGAGTCAGTTGCCAGGATTATGGCTTTGAATTCCCCACCCCAAAATCTCATGGCACTGATCATTGGAAACTCCCATTCATTGAATAAAACTACAGATTTAGAACATGTCAGTCAATTCATTATTCTTTTTTAATCACAAATATGTTCTTTCATTGTCTGGCTGGTCCAAATCTCGAGATGGTATGTTGCTAGAATAGTTCAAGATAAAATCTGATTTATTCCTTGGTATCTGATTTTGTGTTGTTCTTATCATGGAATTATCTAGTTATCTCAGCCATATGTAAACAATCTCGGCAGAGTTTTTCCATCAATAAATGTGTCCTTTCCTATAAACACATATTAAATTCAGTTGATACTTAGAGTTTTGTGTGCCATATAATTTCAAAATATTCATGATGCTGTTTAGTTTTAAAACATCTTTTTTCCCTGCTGAGTTTAGTTTTAAATTATATCTTATTTTACATATTCTCCTATTAGTTGTTTCAAAGGTTGGGATCTGTATGAGACATATAACTTGGCTCTGAATTAGTAAGTGAAAAGTAAGCTTTTAGGTAAAAAAGAGACTAAAAATAGACAAATGGAAAATATGTTCCCCTTCCCCCAAAGGCAAGAACAGTAGGCAAAACTAAGCTATCACTCCAGGTGAAAGAAAGAGATAATTGGATCTAAGTAAAGCATGCATAATGATCAAATAAATTATATTTTGAAAACAAAATCTCTATTTGAATACTTTGTTCCTAAAATGTAACATTTTAAATTCACGCTTAATGTTTTTGATTCCTTTCAGCAATTTTACCCGAAATAAACTGACGAGTTTGTCTAGGAAACATTTCCGTCACCTTGACTTGTCTGAGCTGTAAGTAATGATTTTGTGTGGCATTTGGGGAAAAGTTTTCAAAGGAAAGGGTAATTAAGTATTTTTTTTTAAGTGAGTGATGTTGCAGGTCTATTTTTATATCAAAATTCTTAAAAAATGATTTCTCAAGTTTGGGTCTCTTGGTTTTTTATTCCCTCATGCAGACATGTTCAGTAATTAAAAGAAGTAGTAGAGCTCTTAATAGTAACGTATCATTAATGCTTAGTTTAAATGTCATTTTTACATAAATAATTTGTTTTCTAATAGAAAAAGAAGGGGGCTTTGTGTTAAAATGGCTGCATAGCTCATGGCATCGGTTTGGTTCCTGTTAGATCCAGGACCTAAAGCCAAGCAAACCCATTCAAGGAGGAAATACCCATAGACAAAACTTTCCCTGCTTTTGTCCATCTTGGGGAAAGGGAGCACCGGAGGAGAGGTAGTCCTTCTCCCCACCCACCCATCTTTGGGAGATTTTCTTCTATATCTGCCATTGCATTCAATATTTATCCTATGTCCTAATTCCTCTGCTGCAAAATGATAAGAAAAAATATTGAAATGTGTTCATGACTAACAGCTAGCGTTTTCAAGTGCGCCCAATTCTTTGTGTTATCACCATGAAGCAAATATGAACTTTTGTCATTCCTATGGTAAGATACCCCAAAGAGCCCTAATGCAGAGGCTTTGTGGGGCAGATATGGGCCCAGAAGGACAGGGCCTTTAATATCAGGCAATGGCTTTTGCTTAAACTGTATGTTGCCTGAATTGTGGAGTCTTTTTATGAAGGTCCATCCCTATTCACAAGAAAATTGTGCAGATTGGAAGGTGCCACTAGTGGAGAGACACAACAAGTTAATAGGTAGTAATGGGGGTTACAGGTGAAAGTCGTGGCCGTTGGCAATTATTTGGAATAAACTTAATTCAGGGAGTTGAATCACTAGTGTTTGTAACACAGGAATAGGCAGGACAAACTAAAGGAAAAGATATATGAAATAGAATAAAGTATTTGGTGGAGAAATTCAGGGCATCATTGCATAAAAGGTTCCTGATGGATCAAAAATGAGAGTTTTAATTTCAAATTCATGTCTTAATATTCTCCCTGCAGCATGTTTAATCAATTCATCCAACAAATGTTAGTTGTGTATCTGTTATAAATCAAACTGACGTGGCACTAAGCCATAGGGATGTAAGGAGAAAAGTTTCTATGTTCTAGGATTCTGTCACCCAGTGGGAGGGGTAGAAACCTACACAGATAAGTGTAATGTGCTGTAATAACCGTTGTAAAAGGAGTTTGCACAGTGAGCTGGAGAAGAAGACAGCTGTCTGCTACTGTTGTATGGTCATTAGGGACATCATTTTATTCACAACTGAAACATCCCTTCACTTCTTTACCACCTCTGCTGCTTTAATTGTACCTTCTTTTTAGAAAGACTCTTTCGGTTTTCATGTACTCAGACTCCAGGAAACATATTAGATTAGTGGGATTTAAACTGGTTGTGGATTTCTTCTGCATTATATTCCATATCTCGTAGCATCAAATCCTATTTTGGTGTTGGAGGGATACTTGGAGGCAATCGAGCAGACATAAAGTAAACAGGTCTATCATGACCACATTTTCCCCAAAGAAACTCCTGGAAAAGTCTCCAGGGATCCCTGAGATTCTTAGAACCCAACCAGAAAACCACAGGAGTAAATGATGTTGCCAAAGCCCAGGTCCTGTCCTCGCAGAAATCTCAAGCATTGCGGTTAATGCCAGGCAGAGTCTATGTAACGATTTTAAATGGCCTCATTTAAAGGCTCATTACCATAAATGGAATTCATCTTAAATAGGCCACTGAGTATTATAAATAAGCATTTAAAGATTTTTTTTTTTCCTTGTGGTTTTTATATTCCTCTTCAGTATTTCCTCTTTTACCCATAGCCAGCCACAGGCATTCAGGCAGCATGGCTGAGGTCTGAATGGCGGTGGCTTTCTTTTCGTAGACCTTCCCACCGTGGGCTGCGCAGCTCAACCGGGAGCTCAGCTGCTTTGCCCTCAAAATCCCTGAGCTTGTCTGTGCGCGTGCGTGTGCGTGCATGCACGTGAAGGAGGGTTGTGGCTCCCTTCTGGGCTCTCTCTGTCATGTGCACTCCCACTTTCCCGCCTCAGTGAAACCGACTGGTTGCATAATGCAGCAAGCTAGGGGTGCCAGCCCCCTGGCTCTCACACTTTAGTCTTTGCTTTAAATTGAGTTGCAACTTTTTCTGCCCCCCCACTGACGTTGGAGCTTATTAAATGATAGCACTTGAGTCCCTAGCCTGGTCAGAAATGAGTATGCCAGCGTTCCTGAAAACTTGTTGGCATCTTTACTGAAGATGTATTAACTCATGATAACTTTGTCGTGGCACCTATTTCTCCACGTTGAGACACATTCTTTTCTATCCCATATTTTGACTTCTGTTCCTGTCTTGTTTCCCCTGTTATTCTGTATGGTTTCACATCGCGTTTCACTCTTTAGCCTCTCCTGTGGTGTTTGCACACAACAGAAGCTCGGTAAGTATCAGATAAATAAATGAATAGTAAGTACCGTCAGGCTATGAAAGTGGTATGACTTTCAGAGCTTGCTGGCTAGAAAGAATTGTAGTGTGGTATTTCATAAATACCAGTGTAGCTAAAACTAAGAAAGGAGCCTGATCTGTTTGCATTTTTGTTCCGTGTAGGATCCTGGTGGGCAATCCGTTTACATGCTCCTGTGACATTATGTGGATCAAGGCTCTCCAAGAGAGTAAATCCAGTCCAGAAACTCAGGATTTGTACTGCCTGAATGAAAGCAGCAAGAATATTCCCCTGGCAAATCTGCAGATACCCAATTGTGGTAATTTATTTTTAAATCTATGAGTTCTAGTTGCTATTAATTATTCTAATTGCCTTGGTGTGGTAAAGAGTCTGGGAAGATTACCACTACCCAGATTTTAAATGGTGTGCTGTCGATGTCTCCAGTGAATCAGACAACATTTGTGTGCAGTCTGGAGAAATCGGCTGGGAGCAACTTTGCTGAATATTCTTTGCAAGTAGAATATTAATTTGGAATGGGTGACTTTAACGTGCACAGAGGAAAAAAGCAAACTGTTTATTCCTTTGTTTGTTCATTTCTTTGTTTATCCATCATCCATCCATCCATCCAAAAAATATCTGCTAAACGTGTGGCACTTGACTGGCACCCAGGCCAAGGATCTCAGGGGGATGGAAGTGCCCTGGCAGCATGAGCAGATGCGATTCAATCCAGCACATTCCCTTACACTTGTCTTCCTGCCAGATGTCTGTGTGTCTTGACGGTGTGCCCTCAGTCTGCCCTGCGGCATGCTACTCCCCATGTCTGGGTCTCAGATCTCCTCATTTACCATCATCCCTTACTTCTCTCTTCGGCATTTTCATCTCTAGCATTTAAAAAGGGCACCGTATGGCCAAACCAGAGCTGATGTGAGTGCTAGTGAGTTGCAAGGAAGGAAAATCAAAGTGTTCTGCTTAGGATTTTACTATTCTTCAGTGACATACCTCTGTAATACCCACATATCCGTGTTATTCCTCCTTTGAAATTTGAATCAGTTAGTCAACAAGCTAACAATCCACAAACAACTAGTTTGATCTGGCCTAGTGGTTGGTGACACAGCAGACAGCCATGTGACACCTGGTTCTTCTCCTTGATGAAGTTGGGTATGAACCACAAACAATGGATTCTTTGTGTTGGAAGACTCTCTAATTTGAGGTCTATTTTTATTTAAGAGAAATATAGCTGCTGCTCACACTTAGTGAGAGTGTAATAAAAATAAAGATAAGTGTTTGTTTGTTACCCTGAAGGGACTTAGAAGACAGCCATCACCCTTCCCACAGATTTTTGTGTCACAGATAGAGCCCTTTGGTTTCATAATGGGGGAATTAGGCTTTGTTCTTTTGCCAACTTCCTTCAGCTTTCTTTGCTAGCTAACACTTTGAAAAAAAAACTTTTAATATATATTTTTCCTGATTAATAACTGTGCTCTGTTCTGGTACAAATTTGCCCCACTGAGAGACATTGCCTAGAGGGACAAGAAATCCAACGTCGAGTCACCTGGCCTTTTGGCTAGCTCCCAAATCCTCACGGCTGCAGTGACCACATTGGCTTAGCAACCACTGAGAGGAAAAGAGTGAAAGCATCTGACTCCTGCTCTGATTTCACAAACTGCCTTTTAATAGATGTCTGCTTTGCCCTTGCCTGAAACCAACTCTATTTTTTCAATTTTAATTTTTGGTCATGTTGTCTTGGTGGCATTCTGGTAACACATCCCACCTTATGTGTTGTTGATAGGCCATTGTGGTTGGGGGGAGGGGAAGTGTAGGGAGTGAGCTGGTCCTCATTTTTCATAATCAATTTGTCAGTTTTCAATAATTTTTTATTTATGTCTCCCACAGATTAGTCAATGAATTGTGTGTATGAGAGTGAGATTTTGAATCCACTGTCAGGAGGGCATGGGTTTGCTTGACCGATTAGGACTAAATGGTTCTGTTCATGGTAACGTTCACAATTCATTTTGATGTTAACGATGCTTTTCAAAAAGCAACATTCTAGAAGAATGTGCCAGGCCAACTGACAGACTTACATTTCTATCTCTTTCGTGTTCTTAAATTGTTTTGCTCTTTCTCTGTTCATTTTTATTTTCTTTCACAGTGTTTTTACTTATTTATAATCACACAAATAATATTGAGACATTTTGTTACAAAAATAATTTCCTATATTCCAATATTCCTATATTGTCTTTTTCTTGCTCATGACCATTTCAGGTCAATAGTCATAAATCTATCATATTCTTTTTAACCATTGCATGGTATTCATGGTAGACTATGTCTTAATTACATTAAATGTTCCATGTTGGGCATTTTGCTTACTTCCCTTTTTTCATTACTGCAAAAGTGTTTCAGTAAGCATCCTTATTGATGCGCTTTGTATATACATACAAGTACAAAGCCTTTTCTAGAATACACAGTAGGAAACAGAATTTTTGGTGTATATGGTTTGTACATCAAAAAATGGCTCTCATCCATTTTTTGTTGGGTATTGCTATCCAACAAGGTATACCTTGATACTAGCAAATTTCTCAGTTTTTGTCTTTGCTGTGTCATTGCTTTTGTGTTGCGTTTTCCTGATTACTATGGAGTATTTTATATGTTTATTGGATTGTGTTTATGCTTCAGTGAGTTGCCTATTTATAGCCTCTCTTTTTCTGTAGCGTTTTTGTTTTTCTTTCCCTTACTTTCATTGATAGTGCTCTTTGTTTTTTTTCTTAATTGTTTGAAAGTTATAAATTAAGTTTCTGGTTTTTCAAAAAAATGTATAAAGCAAAAATACTTTCTGCATTTATTTAAACATATATTTTATCCAGATGTCTAAAGATAACCCCCAAGAAGACAAGAAAAGATATTTTCCTTCCCTTTACTTCTTCCTCTCAGCTCTCAGCTCTCAGATTATCATCTGAGATTTTATTTTTAGATCATTACCAGCTTTTCTTGAAGATCACCAATTTCTTCATATATCCTTGACTTTTGTGTCCTACCATGTCTTCTTGGAGTGTTTTTTTTTCTTTTTGCTAGAGTATATCTTCTAATATTTCTTTCAGAGAAATCAAAAAAAATAAAATCTCACCTGGTGGAAAGTCGGCCTGTATTTTTTCTTCTCAATGGAGTTGGCTGAGTAAAAATCTCTAGGCTCAAAGCTCTTAGGACTTGGCAGATGTGGTACTCCATTCTGTTTGTATTCAGTGTTGCTGATGAGAAGTCTGAGGTCAGTCTGATGCTTGCTTCTTGCTAGATAGATAACCTATGCTTTTTTCCTTTTACTCTAGCAGCTTTGAGGATTTACTTTTTATTTGTGCTATTCTTAAATTTCACCACAGTGTAACTAGATGTGGGGTTTAAAAATTTTTTATTTTTAATTCTGTTTGGCGTGAGGAATGCCCTTTCAATATGAGGGCTCATGCCTCCAGTTCTGCAGAAATTTTCTTATTGATTTGCTCTGTGCATTCTTTCCATTTATTCTTTCATTGAAGAATTTACGCTGGATGGGCATTTGCACTTCCGGCTCCACCCTCCATACCGTGCAGCCTTTCTTCCGTACTTTCCATCTGCGTGTCCTTTTGTGCTGCATTATGGGAGAATCGGTTTACTCACTACTTTGCTCTTCAGCTATTTCTCCAACTACTGAATTTTTTCCTTTCAACCATCGATTTTTCATTTCTGCAATCTCTGGTGATTTGCCTTGGTAACTCAAATGTCCTTTTCCACATTGGGGTTCACCATACCTGTAGGGTAGCACCAGCACCTAGCATAACTGTTTTTCTACTGTGAAGTTCTCACACTCATTGTTCCTACTTGGAGGTAGTTACAGCTGTTGGACGCTGAGCCGGGTGGGGAGGATGGGGTGAGGTGCTGCAAAGGTTATTCTTCTTGCTACTTTAACTCTTTTTCTTACCCCGTCACCTGGTGACTTGACCTAGTGGGGTCCCACTCTGTCCTGCAATCCTCTGCTCTCATTTTCGATCCACCCAGAGCTTCCCTATTTTGTGCAGTGAATACTTAGGTGTCGGTTTTGGGCTGCACTGCTTTTCTTTAATCCTGTTCTTCTGCCTTCTCTTATTTAGGGGTTCCTCATCGTATCTTACCCATCAACAGTATGCCTTCTCATTTTCCAGTGTGGTTCTGGATTTTAGTAAAACTATCGTGTATCATTTCTAGATATTTGGGATGAGAGGGGGAGGCTTCAGTTTAGGGCTTAGTCATGTATTAATTTTCTTTTGATGGTTTCCCAACTTTGGTTCTTTAAAGAGAAGTTGGACAAATTGAGCTGAAAATTATACTGGAGTGTTGAATTTAAAATCTTTCTCCAAAGTTCCATCTTGAAGAAACTAGATAGTAGCATGCCAATATCTTCAAGTTAGATGTCTTATTTAAAAAAAATGGATTCATGGTCAGCTGGCTTTTTCTTTTAGATATGCTTTTAAAACACATACATTATGTTTAAGTCACAGATTTATGGAGTTCACCTTATTTCCACAGTTTTATTTTTTGGATGAAACTTTTTAGCTAATTCTGAATCGGCTGAGAGTCTGGTGTTGTGTGTTTCATCATTGGACACCAACAATTTGTAAAGAGCATGATCATTGCATTTAGTTTGCAATTTGTGCTGTTTTCATTTCAATAAAAAAAGAAGAGCTACTGAGCTTTTATTCCTTACAAGATGGGTTTTCTTCAAAAGTTTCCCTCAAATCATGTAGATATTATATGGAGAATAAGTTCTCTACATTTTATATGCAAATATGCATTCTCCATGGTTCCTAATGTACCTCTTGATCATAATAGGCGTTTGATGAGTGTTTGCTGAATTGATCAATTAATAATGCATGAGCCATATTATATTAATGATCAGATTGGACTAGGTTTTTAACATAATGGTGCTAGTGTTTCAGTTAATTAAAAATAACTTAAATATATTATTTTAGCTGAATTATTCCATAGTTTAGTATATTTTAGTTCTTTTTGAAATTTCTGTCCTGATTGCACTTTGAGAGAATCTCGTTTCTTCTTTTTTCCTTTATGCCTTTAGGGATTAATTGAACATGGTAAACGGGACTGGGAAGTTTAACTGCACCATTCTTGTTAACAGCACAGTCAAAATGCCTCACAATATTGTTTTAACAGTCCCCTCCTGCTGTGAATTACTGTAAATTTATTCATGCTGTAAACCAAGTTGTGGTCTGTTTCTTCACAAGGCCCTTTTAAACCTTAGGAAAACTTTATTAATTGCAAGGGAACAAAACATATTCACATAAAATTTCTGCATTAGTTGGAATGAAGGAGTGCTATGAACAGTGGCACTGAAACAGAAGACTGAAACGGAATTGTGTAAGTGGTAATGAAGAAAGGTGATTTTGCCAGGCTGTGGTGATTCATCATTCCATATAAAAATGTTCCTGCTACTTCTTTTAGTGTCCTTAATGAAATTATTTATCACATAGAATGTTGAAAAAAATTTTCTACTCAATTCCTACACACTTGGTTGAGCTTCAGCAGTTAGTCTTGCAGTATAAGCCTTTTAATCATTTCTCCTGGCTAAATGGGATTAAAGAAGCAGTGGACTTTACACTTTAACTTTTTTAATACTGTAATTATGATTTAAATCTTGTCTGGAAGAGAGCTTCTTCAGGAAGTGTTAATGGTGGATTAAATGCTCTGTTCTAAGTAGATGGCAAATGCATTTAAGAAAGACAGTATTCCTCTGGGTCATATCAAAACAATCCCTCAACCCACTTTACTAGTAACTAGTTACCATAGAGAATGACAGTCCCGCAGTGAATATAAGGAGGCAATTCACTTGATGGTTGAAGAACTGTGCAGTTACTATATAAAACCCCCTTAACAGTCCCATGGATTGAAATCAGACCTGCCTTTGGTTTGCTTGTTATTTATAATGATAATTTCAGTTTTCCACTTTTCCAACCTTCAGACTTTTAGTGTAGAAACTTGTAAAGACACATCGACAGAATACTATTTATGATAGTGAAGGTCAGTTCACAGGTGCCCAGGAGGAGAGATCTGGTTCCTTGAATTCAATTGATTTTAATGATTTATTTTTAAGATTTACTTTTGGTTTCAACCACAGTTTGTAGCACATATGCCTGTGTAGCGTATTTGTACACACTCCTTCTTTTGTTTGCTTTAAACCAGGAAAATAGGCTGGTAGTAATTCTACTGTGTTAGTGTTCACAGATAATTAAAAGGAAATGCTATATTAGTGCTTTACGTGGAAGTTAGGATGATATAAAACATTATTTTCTTAGCATATTAGCTGGATTTTTTTTTTCTTGGAAAACATATAGAAGTTCTACTTTAGTGTACTGTTTTGCTTTAATTTTCTTAGAAATCAGGTTTTATCTCTTAAAATAAAGTAAACCACACAGTGGATCGTTGTTTTTCTTTATCTTCTTAGAATGCCAAATGAAGTTGTTTTCTTCTAATCTGTCAAATGCTGTTTACTTTTTTTGTGTTTGGAAGGTATGTGATAGCTGTCACTATCATGACATGGCTCACATACACTTAGAAGTACAATTTCCAATTTGAGCTTGGAAAGTCATTTTGCTAATTTTCTGTCATTTTTGCAACCAGGTGTAAAGCAGTCACTTCTAAATAGGTCAGGCTCATTTTGGCTTTATTCCCAGTTGTGGAATATGTCTGTTTAGGAGACAAAGAAATTGGAAGATATGCCAAGAAAATAGAAAGGTAGAGGGGAAGCTTATAGAATTTTAATATTCTGTGGCCAGAGAATTAACAGGTCAAGTATTTATTTGTTTTAAGTCCTTTCTATGTGCACAAACAGAAGTGAGAGGAGTGAAGAGAGAGAGCAGACAAAATCATAATTTACTTGAATATTTTTTATACACATCGAATGATGACCCCACATGAAATGAACAGAGCTCAGGATCCCTGCAGCAAGCTGAGAATGAATACAAGCCAGGCTTACTGGTGATTACTGGAAAACAAAGCCCAACCTTGATCTATTTCATCTGTTGCAAAGCTGAGTTAATTATCCAAAATGACTATAGATTAGTTTTTCTCAATTATTAGAAAGTGAAGACCTACATACTTTAATTAGTGATGGTAGGACCTAGTCAGCTTGGTCAACTCTCAGGAAGTGTGCGCTGATGGGTGGGAGCAGAGACATGGTAGATCCCAGCAAAGAAGGCAGCCAACGATGTCCTGGTCAAGCCATGGACAGACAGGTGTGGCTCAGGGCCAGCCCCCACTCATTAGCTGTTTAGTTGTGACACTTAAGCTTTAACGTCTTTATCTGGAAATAGGGATACTGATGGCACCTACTTTCTAGGATTTGGGGGATGACTAATGAGATAATAAATGGAAAATATTTAAAATTGAGACTAGCACATATTAGGTACCCAAGGAATATTGGCTATTAATGTTATTATCATCATCAATAGGAACAGTTTGCTTTAAATATATTTTTTATCTGAATTTCAATATATACATCTTATATTTTATTAAATTGCTTCAAATAAAAATAACAAAGCTACAACAGACATCATAACTCAAAGAAATGATTATGTACTCAAATAAGCTTGGGTAATGTAAGATCAATGGAACTTAAATGAATTTCTTTATAGCAGGACTTCTGAAAGCTTTTATTTTTATTTTTTATTTATTTTTATTTTTTTTGAGACAGAGTCTCGCTGTGTTGCCTGGCTAGAGTGAGTGCCATGGCGTCAGCCTAGCTCACAGCAACCTCAAACTCCTGGGCTTAAGTGATCCTACTGCCGCAGCCTCCCGAGTAGCTGGGACTACAGGCATGTGCCACCATGCCCGGCTAATTTTTTCTATATATATTTTTAGTTGGCCAGATAATTTGTTTCTATTTTTAGTAGAGATGGGGTCTCACTCTTGCTCAGGCTGGTCTCGAACTCCTGACCTCAAGCAATCCACCCGCCTCGGCCTTCCAGAGTGCTAGGATTACAGGCGTGAGCCACCGCGCCCGGCCTCTCAGAGCTTTTAATACATTAATGTGTGTTGTGAACAGCTATAGTTCCCCACAGGGTTTTTTGGTTTTTTTTTTTAATAATCTTGGAATTTTTTTTTCCTTAGAGCATCTTAAGGAATTAGAGTTCCATAGAAGACACTTTGGGGGAAGTTTGGTGGACTAGACAACTACTCAGGCCCATATCAGGTTTAAGAATAATAGTTGCAGAAACAAAAGCCCAGTGAACAATTGTCCAACACCCATTGCATAAACTCCTGCCACTCAAAATGTGTCAGGGAATAGGGGGGTTTGTTAGAAATGCAAATTATCAGGTCCCAACCCAGACCTACTGGAAAAGTAGCTACATTATTAACAAGACCCCCCTGGTGATTCCTAAACACATTAAAGTTTGGCAAGCCCTAGTCTAAAGAAAGTCGGCTTTTTCACCGTGTGGTTAATGATTTTCTGTTGAGGTCTGCAGGCTAGTATGTCTTTCCTGAATGAATCCAGATCAAGAGACACTGACACAGAGGTGTCCTTCTGCCTGGGAAGCTGGTCGTCTCTTATCTGCAATGAGGTTGCCCAAAGGAAGAGGGCTGTGGTGCTTTGAATTAGGATCCCGTTGCAGCAGCGCTAGCAGCGCTTGAAAGCATGACTGGGCATTGCTCTGTACTTGTGCCGATTTCAGATCTTATTAAGTGAGGCAGTAGTGCCTGGCAAATGGTTTATCCCGCCTGCCTTGGCTATTCATGCTTCCCAATTCATTTTTATTGTGCTAATTAAACCTCAAGTGATATTTCAAGTACAGATTGTTTTTTCCATTATTGAATCTTTGGCCAGCGTATTAACACTGTAGCATTAACGTGAGTCAGATGCTTAGTCATTTGTGGAAGACTTTACATTTAAAAGATCTAGACTTGGCCCATTTTGCACAGATTCCTTTGGAAACTGCTATGACAAGGTGATACAATTTTTCTATAAATAAAGGAGACTCACTGTTTTCTCACAGAATAGACATGTAATTATTGTTTAAGTGACCCAGATTCCTGGGTCATGGATACACAGTGGTATTTATGGTCTGTGCTAAAAGGAATATGTGCAGCCCGAGAGGCAGTGGTGAGACCCTGAGCTTTGGGTTCAAATCTCAGGTCTACATGTACTTGGGCAATTTAGGAAGATATATTTCCTAAATTTGGAAAAGTATTTGACTTTTCCAAAACTTGTATATTTCATTAATGAAATGAGGACAAAATATTTACCTTTAAGATAGATTGTAAGGATTAAATAAAACAATAAAGTACTAGATAAGGGTATCTGGTGTGGTGAGTGCCCAATAAATGCTAATATTTATTATTACTGTAATTAGACATTTTAGAGCTGTTAATTGTATAAGCTTAAGCTTCAAGGAAAAAAAAAACTACATTAGATTTTATTAGAAAAATTAAGATTATGACATAGCATTCCCTACTGAGAATCTCTTTTTTTTTTAACCTTTCTGTGGTCAGAATTTCCAAACTATTAGATACATTTATAAAAGGCAGGAAATTCATCTAATAGGTTTGGGGCGCCAAGAGGGGTGTCTTTAAGCTCCATCGGTGGAGTCCGGCTATGTGGAGGGAAATCATACCTTGAGAATAAGCACCATAATAGGCCCTGGCCCTGAAGGTCATCTCAGGGTCAGCAAATAAATCCATAAAGACAAAGAAAATGGGAGAGAGTCAACTAAACACCAAAAGTTGCAAGCTGGTAACTTTTCTATAAAAAGGAACATTCAGGAACAACAACAAAAAAAGAGTCTTGGAAACTAAAACTATGACAGAAGAATGAAAAACCCCAGAAGTTTTTGAAAGGTAAATCTGAAGAAAACTCCTTGTAAATAGAACAAATAGACAAAAAGATAGAAAATGGGAGAGGAAAGATTAGAAAGTTCGATGGGCTATCTAGAAAGTCCAACATCCAAATAATAGGAGCTCTAAGTGGTAAGAAAGCATTGTCTCATGGTTAAATTGGCATCATTCTTTTTTCTTAGTACTTCATGTAGCAGTGTTGCATTCAATAATTAATACTGTCTTGAATTTGATGAGATATAATTATTATAGATTAGGTGGTTATGCTGTTGGTAGGGCTTATATACCTATAACAAACTTTATATCTTCAGTCTGGACAACATAACTTCATAGCATGTGGAAAGCTGTAAGTAAGGAGAGAGCATGCCGAGTGTGTGTAGGTATGTGGGAGGGCTGCTATTTTGTGAAAGTGAGACTGTTTCTCATCTTCCACGGTGGGAAGTCAGTCAATAATGCTGAAACAGAAAAACCAAGAAGTAGCAATATAAGCATGATATTTAGTGATGATCAATTTAGTGGTGATTGATACCGAAAGCAGTTAAAAGAGATGAATTGAGTGTCTTTGGGAACAGGAAATAGGGCCACATGGGTATGGAGGGAGGACTACTGTTTGTCACATAGTAGTGTGAATATTTTTCATAAGTTTTGTAGAATTATAGACTCTTCAAATATATGACTATATATTTGATTAATAAAAACAAAATGAAATATATATTTTTAAAAAGTCACCCAGATCATACCACTGACTTCAAGGAGATTTTTTTCACTAAGTAAACCTGTTTCTTATATCTTGCCTTGACATGCTTCTTAATAAATTAGAAAGCTTAATTGTCACAGAAATTATGAAGAAAACACATTAAGAGAGGAAAAAACGACTCGCCCAAGGCCACACAGTTAGTATATGTCAGGTATAGGATCCAGGGCTAATTCTTATTTACTGCTCTCTCTCTCTCTCTGTATCTCTCTCTCTTTCTCTTTTTAAGCATCCTTAGAGATTTTATTTATTTATTTAATTTCAGAATATTACAGGGGTACAAATGTTTAGGTTACATATATTGCCTTTGCCCTGCCTAAGGCAGAGCTTCAAGTATGTCCATCTCCCAGACTGTGCGCACCGCACCCATTAGCTGTGAATATACCCATCTCCTCCTCCCCCCACACCTGCCCGAATCCCAGTGAATGTTACTAACATATGTGCATATAAGTGTTGATCAGTTAATACCAATTTGATGGTGAGTACATGTGTGTACTCTCTCTTAATCGTGGTTATATATTTCATTGCCCTGTATAACTCTGGGCATTAGAGGCCTTTTTGAAACCCTGTGAAAGATGTAACATTGCTATTTATTGGATGCTCACTGTCAGAAAGAGTTCTTAAGGGGGCCTCACTATCTCCTGAAAGCCAGATCTTGTTGGGAAGTCCTCTCCCAATGGTGGGAATGCCATGAGACAGACTGTATAAATATTGTTCAAGCATGTTGTCCGTGATAAAGAATGATGGCTTTGCCAGTAAGGACTGCATCATAAGAGAAGGGTTTATGCGTAGTAATGTGAAGATGATGGGTCAGATACTGTCAGATGGGTGGGTTAATTGCAGTTTAATGGCTGTTAAAGAAGAATTGCTTTTTCTGACCTCCAGGTTACTTCTGAGTTAATGATTATCATATCTGTGGGACACTAGCTATTAAGGTGAATACAGTCCCAAGCAGAGTTTCTGACACCAAGTGAGAGACAGTCTCAACTAGCAGGATCTGCCATGTTGGTGTACCCTCTGAGACCCATCCACATGTCGGAGATACTATGATTCTTATGTAGTTTAAAGCAGTGTACACACTCAATAGGCGTGATGGTTTAATGAAAGGATAGCAGTGTCGATAAATGAACACATAACTTTTGAAATATAAAGGTATAAAAACAATGCTATGCTGAAATATTTAAAAATGTTTATAAGATTCAAAATTTCATCTGATAACAAATACAGTCTCAGGGTTTTCCAATAAAAAGAACTTTTCACTGGAGTAAGAATCCATTTGCTTTTTTTCCCATTATATTTTAAATAGGAGGACCAATTTTACCTATAATATTTAACCATGATTTATATAACTTTGAGACATTCTAACACTGTAATAGTTCAAGCTTCATGTCTTTGAAAAATGCTTTGAAAGTACATTTTCTTCAATAGTCTGACTCTTTCAAAATTGAGATTTGGTAGTATGTTAGAGTTATAAGAGTTATTTAATACGAAAAAAAGATTTTTGCAAAAAATTATAAATGCATCTCTCACCCTTTTGTATTTATGAGTATAAAAAAGTGGAGGGGAGGAGACAGAGAGGGAAGGAGAGGGGGACATAAAAGACATACAATGTCAGCCCATGGGTACAATGCCTATTTATGTACAAAAACTGGATTAGTAACTACAGAAGAAAAAGAGGTGGAAGATACTGCTATATACTAGTGCTTTTTTAAATAAAAGGTTATTCTGCAATATTACTTTCCAGAAATGTGCATAACTGATTTTCAAATCTAATGACAGCACTTTTTTTGTCCACATTAAATCTATAAAGCTTATCAACCTGGCACTTTTTCAGATGAACATAAATCAGTTTCAGAAAGTAAATAATGATTGATTTTAAAGCATGAAGAGTTTTCAATTTGTAGTTATTCTTTTGATACCGCATTTAACTATTTGTATATGTCTCTGTTTACTTGTCTTGTTCACAGGTATGCCGTCTGCAAGCTTGGTTGCACCTAACCTCACCGTGGAGGAGGGAAAGTCTATCACGTTATCTTGTAGTGTGGCAGGCGATCCAGTTCCAATTATGTACTGGGATGTTGGTAATCTGGTTTCCAAACATATGGTAAGGATTGTGTTTGTCTGTCTTAATAGAGAGACAATGAGACTGTTTCAGAACTTGAGAATGTATTAAGCCTAGTGATGACTGATATTTTATAGGGCCATGTATAGAACTTTATGAAGAGTTTTGATGCACATGTTCTTTTTATTTATTCTTAATTAACAAAGGCAGGTTTTGCATTTTAGTTTATTGCATACCCAATAGATTGGAGAGTCTTTATATCCCTAGTGAGCTCTTTGTGTCATCATGAGCAAATTGAGTGACTCTCCCTGTGGTCTCTTCTCTTGGAGGAAGGTAGGTAGGAATTGGAGGATTAAGTCAACCTCACACACTAAGGAGTTGAAACCCAGAGAAATAGAATAACTTCTGATTTACTTCTTTGTCTGAGCCCAACTCAGGCAGGAAAGCTTCTCTAATGTTGTATATTTTTTTTCTCTAGTTAGGGGAAGAAACCCCCAATCTTGTCACTTTGGGATCAATCTTAATCAAGATTATTTTTGTCTGTTAATTCATTTGTAGAATGAAACAAGCAACACACAGGGCTCCTTAAGGATAACTAACATTTCATCTGATGACAGTGGAAAGCAAATCTCTTGTGTGGCAGAAAATCTTGTAGGAGAAGATCAAGATTCTGTCAACCTCACTGTGCATTGTACGTAATCAGAGCGGCATGTGTTTTTAATAGCGAATGATCGTGAACACACCTACATTTGTTGCTGGGGCACTCTGGGTGTTGCTTAAGTTTGTTCAAAAAGTATATGCAGTGTTTCATGCATACTTAATTACGAAGCAATCTTTCATTTGTTTGATTTCTACTTAATACTTCTTGCTCATGCATTATCTTTCTTTTAAGCTTCTTTTTCGATTTTGAGCTTGTCATTTTGTGCCTTCATTTTCTGATAGAACATATTTTGAGCTGGTTATTCCCTCTTTTTAATGTTCTAGCTTAAATTCTCCTAAACCAGTTTCTAAAAAAATTTCCTTTATAAATTGAATATGATGCTTCAAGCTTATGATACCTAAAATATTTTTTGGCTTTTCACAAACATCTAATTGTACTGTTAACACAATAAAACCTCATTAGTTTGACATCAAGTTTCTATGAGGAGGTAGGAGGAGTCCTACTTAAATTATTGAAAATCATTATCACCTGCAGAAAACTGGAATTGTAACTAATTGTTTTAAATTTCTGTATACATTGAAACTAAGATAAAAGATATCAATGCTTCTTAGTTAAGCGTAAGTACATTGTTTTCCAGTATTATAAATAATACAACATATACCTTAAAATTTCAGATTGTGGCATTCAGTGTGAATGTGTATTCAGTAAAACACACATAGACACTTCATATCATTGCAAATTCTGAGCTGGCATGGTATAAATTAATGAGGTTTTATTCCGTTTGGATTAGGATTTGGATGAGAAAAACATAAATTGGCATGTGTGTAAGTATGTGTACAGATTACACACGTGTAGACCCATAGCCACAGCTGATGTCCGTATACTGGTTAACACTCACTTGTAGCACACATTTAGTGTGTGATTGTTGGAGTGAAGGACTGAAATCACCAACTGCAATCCTCTGTCATTGTTAATACCAGCACTATGTCCAGTGGGTACTGGACTCATAATTTCTCATCATTTTGACCTACCCAGAAACCTGAAGTCAATGTTATCCCCAAACATATGCAAACACTTCCAACTTTATGTCCTTCAATCAGCACCTCACCCAAAACTCATTTGAGCATGGTGGAAGGAATAAGTGGGCCCCAGGCATAGGGGCCTGGTCTTGGTGGGAGGAAGGTAAGTGTGGCCAATACCCCACCATGGTCCTTGCTTTGGTTGGTTTGTAACACTGACCTTCCAGTATGTGCATCTATACAGAAATGCACCTTATTTTGTGTAACTGATATAAAGTCCTCCCAAATTGTATTTAAATTGAATTTTTATACATGAAATCATACATTAAAAGCTATTGTACTTTTCAAATACTATTTTAAGGAGGCTTGAGAAATATTTGATAAAGCAAACAACTAAACTTTGCAAATTTAAAATTTAGTAATATTGCATTTCTTAAAAGTAAGGAACCCTGTTACAGTACATATGTGCAGAGTTCAGCAATGCCTTGTGCTCAGTTATGAGGAATTTCACTGATAACCTGAAATCTTTCTGTACGTTAGAAAGGTAACTTAGGCAATTTTATCAGCTTTGCTGCTTCTTAGGTAGTATTCTGAGAGGATTTACCTGAGCACAAATAAGAGGATAATGTTAGATTATCTGCTTTCTGTTAAGAACACTCATACTTGAGTGTTTTCTAAGTTTAGGTTAATATCTGTGTGGTCATCATGGTCTGAAGAATTGTTCTTATCTGTCAAAGTTTAGATAAAGAGAAGAAGGAATAAATGATAAAGGATACTAACAACCAAGATAACCACGACAGGAGACTGGGGCCCTAATGAGAATGTTTGTGTGTTCCCAGGCCACGGTGCCGTGTATTTTTTACTCTTTTTGTTTGATGAACAAGTGCAATCAAGAGGCGGGTATGAGAGGGAAGGGCTACTGCAGGTAGCACCAGACCAGGATTCTTGTTCTAGATCTGCCTCACTCAGTAATCCTAACCAACTCACTTAACCTTATTGAAGTTTGGTTTCTTCATCTGAAAAATGATTCCATTAGATCTCAAAAGTCTTTTCCAGTCCCTGATTTTATAATTATCAAATTTAGGTCACATTAAAGCAGTGATAAGGGATTTTAAATACTTTCATTCAGGATAAGTACTCTGTTAAAAGACACTACTTGATAATGTTTGTTTCCCCAAAGCAGAAAGTGCTTTATACTTAAAGTTGTAATAATTTCTAGTCTGTTTGTCCAGGCTTAGATTGGACCCCAGACATTTAAGGGATCAAAACATTGGCATCTAAGATCCTTGCAAAAATGGACCATACCATAATGAAATGTGATGCTTTAAAGAGTAGTTGCTATTGACAGTCAATAAAAATATTAGTTTATCATACTTTATGATAATTAATCATCATCAGCAGTGACATTCATTACATGGATAAGTTTGATCTGTTTTAGAAAAGTAATCTGAGATTAGGGCTTCAGGCAAAATTTGCAGAGTCATTTCTGTTATTTGTATTATTTAGGGAAGAATTACTGTAAAAATAGTGTCCTTCATTTTTTTGGTAAATCTACATAATATCAAGATACATATATTAGAAACCAAAGTCAACTTCACATGAACCTTTTCCGCTATCAGAAATCTCTTGGATCTGTTTGGAGCTGGTTCTTATTTACACTGAATAGATTTGAAAAATGACTGTGAAGCATGGGTCTTCAGTAGAGCAGAGGAAAGAGTCTCTCTGAAGCCCTTTGTGTGGAGTTAAATCCACCTTGATGATGACACAGAATATTGGTGGATTCCCGAGTTGCTGGTCATGTGTTTTCTTAAACCAAACAATGGTTGAATAAAATCCCCTGTCAATGGCACAGAAATCTGGAGATGGTGAGAATTATGAGCTTTCTGATGCTATTAACTCTCTCTTTTTCAATTTAGTTGCACCAACTATCACATTTCTCGAATCTCCAACCTCAGACCACCACTGGTGCATTCCATTCACTGTGAAAGGCAACCCCAAACCAGCGCTTCAGTGGTTCTATAACGGGGCGATCTTGAATGAGTCCAAATACATCTGTACTAAAATACATGTTACCAATCACACGGAGTACCACGGCTGCCTCCAGCTGGATAATCCCACTCACATGAACAACGGGGACTACACGCTAATAGCCAAGAATGAGTATGGGAAGGACGAGAAACAGATTTCTGCTCACTTCATGGGCTGGCCTGGAATTGATGATGGTGAGTACCTGATGCTTTTGCATGTGGGGAGAGGGTAGGGTCTAGCATTCAACTACTGACAAAACCATGTGTACAATAACCCATTCACAAACCCAGTGTCTTAAAACTCCTGTATGTAGTCTTGCTCATGGGTCTGTAGGTCAGCTGGAGTGGTTTTGTGCCATGTGTATTTATTCCAGGATGCAAGGTGAAGAAGCAGCAGCTACATAGGATATCTGCTTCTTATGCAAGCACAGAATGAAAGAGGACAGCTAGAAATACATACATGCAGCTTCTTAAGGGCTAGGTTCAGGGCTCTTCAATCTATATGCCATTGGCTAGCAAAGCAAGTCTTTGGGCCAAAGCCAAGTCGAGGGGCAGGGAATTGTACTCCTCCTAAGAAGGTGAGGAGGGGAGTGAATAATTTTGAATAGTAATCTGATATATACAGGATTACTAATTACTGTAGAGTGCTTTGGTATTTCATGAGAAAAGGATTATTATCATCATCACAAGTATTTGATGAGATTTTGTACCCATAATGGTAGAACTCATGCAAAAACATGAGCAAATGAATTGTGTTTGGGTGGCTTGTGAAATATTTAAGATTTATTTCCTAGCCCCGTATCCATTGGAATGGAGAATCCTGCTTTCTTATCCATGGGCAGGAAACCAGTGTTCTGGACTGTTTTGCTTACCTGGGCTGACTGAGTTGAGGATTGCCTTATCAGATCCTGAGTTGTTTTTCTAGGAGTGGTAATAGCATCTACCTGGAGTTTGGATTGGGGAAGGATCGCTAGCATCAGGGGTCCCTTCTATAGCCAGCAGGAGAGAGTCACTGTGAGCTCCAGTAATAGTGGGCTTCAGATAATGTCCTACATTAGAGTATTCTTACCTGCTCAATCTTCTTGGCCAAATGCTTGCTACCACAGTGGGGGCGGGGGCCTGTGTTTAGATGTTGAGACCTGTACATGAATAGAGTTCCTCACTGTAATAGCTCTGAGTTAGTCCAAGTCGCACAGAGATGACTTGGTAGAGAGGAGGGAAGATAGAAACCTGGAGACCTGTGGGGCAGGGGCTGCTTGGGCAACATGCAGCTGTGTGGCTCACAGGATGGACCATCGACAAAGGTGACCCATGCAAAGCCACCTTTGCTAAACAGTAAATGAGAACGCAATACTTCTCTTTGCAAACTAAGTTCCTATTATCCTGGTATTTACTAAACATCTTTTTAAATGTACAGCCTCCGTTAATGTTTTCAAAATGTGATTTGAATTATGTAAGTTTGATTTACAAACAGCCCTTCAGGAACACATAAAACAAGCTATATTTGGACACGATACCCAGACACCCCTGGCTGCTGTTGTCTTTTGCATTAAATCTTTCTCTTAATTGAGAGTTTAGCTGCTTGGCTGCGGTTGCTGTAGTCAGTCTCTACATTCCTGCATGTTTGAGGGAATAACAGCTTCATAGTTAAATCTGGAGACTCTGGTTTGGGACAACAGCTTTTTGTTCCTTCTTAAATAAACTTTATATTTGTGAATAATATTAGCCTTGCAGAGACATTGCAGAGGTAGTGCAGAGAGTTCCCAGTATCGTCCCCCCCCCCCACTGTTAACATATTACTGCAGGACCGTTGTCACTACTAAGCGACTAATATTGGTGCATTACTAGTAATTGAACTTCAGACTTTATTTGCATTTCGTCAATGTCCTTTTGAAACTGTCAGGGTGAAACTTGATTGAGGGTGAAGGTCTAGAGTTTAAAAGCTATCAGAAGTGATCTGTGTCCTTTGATACATGCACAGTTCTTACTGTCAGTGAAAAGCATGTAGCTTCTGTTTTAGGTAGGATTTTGATGTATTTTCTTTTGAACATTTCTATATGGCACTAATATTTGGTAGTGCTGAACTCCTTTTATCCATGTGGCTTCATTTTTATTGATATCTCTGTTCATTTTAACTTAGTTAGTGATGGGAAAAATTGTTTTCTGGCATAAGAATAACTTGGAGTCTCTCAAATATCCCCTTTAAAAGAAATAATTTATTTCTTGTATAAAATAAAAATTAAGCTAAATTTTAAAGAGATGTTTTTCTTCTCTTTCTCTCTTGTTCACTTATTCATTTTTGTTAGGTCTTTAAAATATAAATATCTGCTTTTAGAAAAGAATGATTTTTCTTTTCTTTAACTATTTACTCAAGTACCAGTTATTCAAGGAGCAATAAATGAAAGTGGTAATGAAGGAGACTTGGCACAGGGGGATGGTGGATGTAAATGGCCCTGCTGGGCCATAAACCAGTGGGACCAATTAGATACTGACCCTACTTGGCTTGGGTAGAATCTTTGTGGGTATCGAGGAGACCCATAGCCATAGCATACAGATAATGACCTTTCTTAGGATTGCTTCTTTTCTCTCTTTCCCTCCTTTAAAACTAAAGGAAAATAAACAAATCGCAAAAGAAGAAAAAAATTCTGGCCTAAAGATACATTTCATGTTAAGAACAACAGGTTAAGTTTGGCCTCATATTTCAGCAGCATTTCTGCTGTCATCATACCATAATTGATGAAGAAGTTTAGCTTTCACAAATCTTTTTGGTAAGAAGTTTCACTTACTTTTCCCCCAGTTGTTTTGCTGAGATCCTCCTCCCCCTTTTTTTTTTTTACACTGCAAGTTTACTGGCTTAGAAGGAAGCAGGCAGCCCGGGCTCACCCTGACGCCCATTGCATTTCCCCACAGAGCCAGAAGAGTTCATGTGACAGCTCTGGGGTCCCTTAGAATGTGTGCACCTCATTCATCTTAGAACTGAGATATGGCCACTTTGCTTAGGAACTCATTTTTGAAAACAGAGAATGAAGAATTGTGAAAGAAATTGAAGCATAAATTAAAACAAGTCAACCAAAAGTCCCTAAAACAAAAATTGGTGAGGATGGAAGCGGAGGGTCTGATTGGATGTAATGACAGTCCTGATAGCCTTTACTGCCTCATGGTGTGCTACACTGGGACACTGGGATGGGGTGGCAGATGCTCTGATCCCCACTTGGAGGATGGGTGGGGCAGATAGATCTTGATCCAGCATCAGCCCAGGCCAAGGGGTGCCTTTCCCAAGGCGTGAGGATGGGAGGCAGGCACCGAAGGGGAGAGGCCCAGCAAACCAAGATCCCCACGTAATGTCTTTTGAGAGTGCTGGGGCTGTGCAGACCCCACCACTGCCCCAGCCGGGGCGCTACTGTGGAAGGACGGGTGCTATCAGATCTTTAGATGTCAGCAGGACCCCAGAGACCAAGCCAATGCCTTCCCTGTCTGTTAATCACTGGAAACCTGGCCAGTAGCTGAGAAAAGGGAGAAGACTTTCTCAGACTCCAGACACTAAATCGATCATTTTGGATCCCACATTTAAGAACTTAACTCAGCTCTGGTTAGTTTGGGGTTGTGTTTAAAGCAGCTTTCAGCTTCAATATGAAATCTAGAGCCCCGTAGTGTCCATCTTTCTAGCACACTGCAGAGCGTAACTTGTGACAAACTGTCGTAGTTTTATTTTATTTTTGTTTTCCATTGTCCCTTTACAATGGAAGTCGCTAGGAGGAATCTTCCCAGGCTCCCAGAGCAGTAGCTTCCAGCAAGCACCTTGTTGCACATTAGAATCAACTGAGGGCTTTTCACTATTATTTTATTTGATTACATTTTTTTAATACACATTCTGGTGCCTGCCTTTAGCAATTCTGATTCAGTGGCTCCCAGATGAGACTTAGGCTTTGGCATTTTTTGTTTTTAAGATTCCCCGGTGATTCCAATGAGTAACCAAGGGTGAGCCTCACTGCTCTGGAGGAGAACTCAGCCATGCAAAAATTTTTTTTGCTTATGACTGAGTAAGAATCTTTTGGTCATTTTAGACTGTAGTCAGAAGCTCAATTGAGAAATAGCATGTCCCATCAGAGCTAGAAATTAAAACTCTGTACTTGATCTCCTGGCCAAGTTCAGGCTGGCAGAATGGGGTAGGGGCTGGAGTTTGCTGAGATTTCAGCCCCTCTGCTGCCCGGGTGGAAGGGGATGGGTGTGGGAGATGGCAGGGAAGTTTGCTTGCTATTGGCTTTGTGCTTTTGGGACCTAGGAATGTTCAGTGCTGATACTTGGACTTTCTTTCTTGGATACCTCTGTGGGTTCTTGGAGATTCCTTTCTCTGCAGTTTCCGTGGCATGAACAAACATACCTCTGCTCCAGCTGGAGGAAGCAACTTCTTCCTCCAGGAAGCAGCTTTGTATTTTTGGGGGTCCCTCTGCCCCTCCAGGAGGCCCTGTTGACAAGACCTAATGCTCCCCATGGAGGCTTTCTTCTGTGCTGCCTCTGTCTGATCCACAGGGGCACTCATGATCCCTTGTCCCCTGGGTGTACAGGTGGAACCAAAGGCCACTTACATCCTGCAGCTGCAGGTAGCTTTCTCCTTCCCTGGCAAGATTCAGGCCTTGTCTTCTGAGCCATCCTCCTGTAGGAAACACAGTTCAAGCTCTCCAAGTGGCTCTGTGGAAGTGTTGCTGGGGTGGTGACATGGCAACACTTCCCCAAAGAATGTTCTTTGTAAGTCCTTCCTTGCTATCTCCTCCTGGGGACCTCCTAAAATCTCAAGGTGAATCATGCATTTTGAAGGACATGGGTCCAGTTCTCAGCCAGTTCCTTTGCGAATTCTGCCTCTGAGTGCCTCCCATCCACTTTGGTGTCAGTTACCGAGGCAGGAAGAGTCTCGGTAGCATCCTGTTATGCTAGAATCTGGGGATGTTGCACAAGGTGTCAGCTCGCTCTGGAGGTAGGGGAAACAGGGGGCTGGCTACCCCTTGTAGTGAGTTACAAAGCTCAAGACAGCGGGGACCCTACTTCTTAGGAACGTGGCAGGGGTGAGGTGTGGGACTGGGAAGTAAAGCATAGCCCTTCCCCCAGTAAAGGAGAATACCCTGACCACCCATAAAATGAAGAAAGGTGGAGAAACACTTGGCCTTTCATTCCTGCCCCTTGCTCCTTTTTGAGGTTGCTTCATCCTGCCGCTAAGAGATCAACTTCTAATTCCCACAGGTGTCCCTGCCCTGGTACTAGGCAGGACCTAGCTGAAGGCATGCAGAAATTATAGACAGTGAAGAATAAAGGCACCCCTTTGGATGTTTTCTTTTCTGGAGAAGCCATTGAACAGAGACTATTAAGTAGAATAGGTGGAACCACTAAGATTTTACTTTTAATGAGATAAACTCCTGTTACTTGCTCTCAATCCAAATGACTCATTCAGAACTGACGTTTGAAATTGGAATCTTATGCATAGTTAGTCCCCACTCTCCACATTATTTAAAGGGAAACTTTGATATAGTGGGAAGAGTTTGGATTTTGGACTCTAATCTGATATAATTTCAGATCTGAATTCCATTCGCCATGACCTGTGTGGCTTTGAGTAATTTTCTTCACACCTGGGAGTGTGGAATGTGACTTTCCTTCTCTATAAAATGGCGGGTTCTGGCACCTACTTAGAAGGTTGCTGTGAAGTTGAGCGTATCTGCAGTGCCCGATGCAGTGCCTGTCGCAGGGTAGGCAGGTGCTCAGTGTTGTCCTCTTGCTAGGCAGGAGCTGAGGGTATCATAAAGGAGGTGCACATTTCTCACCTCCCTTTGTGTTTATGCTTTGTAGCTATCAGGGAGGGAGAAACTTTCCACCCAAAAATGCTTTTATCGCAGACCGGCTTTGCCTTTCCTTATTATACTGCGTGAGCTTTCTAGACTTGGCCCCTTTAGGAGAAGACTAAGTCAAGGCTGTGTTCCTAGAGAGGGTGGGTAAATGTTGGCTTTCTCTGCTGTCTAAGCTCTTTCTCCTCCCCCTCCTCATTTGGAATGGGGCCCAGAGGGGTGTCTTTGGGAACAAAACCAACCTGCCCTGTCCCCCTTTTTTTTATCGCTGTGGTCAGAGATACCCTGCCCCAATATTTGGTTATCTGTCTCTTACTCTGTTTTCGGTGAAAAATCGTCATCCTTTATGCCCACTGGGATTTTTTTGACTCTGGTAAAATTTCTCAGTGAGTTGTAAATCAGGGCATCCAAGCCTTAATGCACATCCAAAACTCCTGGGAACTCTGTTAAAATGCAGATTATGATTCAGTGGATCTGGAAAAGGGCCTAAGATGATGCATTTCTCATAGGCTCCCAGATCATGCTGATGTTGCTCGTCATGGACCACACTGTGAGCAGTGAGGATGCCCCCAGCACCTGGGGGAGCCACTGGAAGAGCTGGTTAGGCATCCATCACGATGACCTCACCTGTGCTCCCTGAGGATATCGAATAGTCATGATGATAAAAATATAGACTAGATGGTGCACAGAGATGACTTCTAATTGGGTTTGGCAAGAAGTAGGATGAATTCAATATGTAGCTTAAGAAGGCTTGGGAGAGTGAATAAAAAGTAGAGACAGCGGTTTCAGGCGCATGCATACCAAGGCGAGGGTTATCTGAGGATTCTCCAAAGATTCTCATGTATCCTATTTAGCTTACAGGCCAAAAATAAAGACTTGTGTAAGATGAAATTGATCCACTATGTGGCTGTCATTGGAATTCAATCCTACACATAGAAAAGTCCCTTCATGAACAGGAGAGTGTGCTTGGAGGCTGAGTGGTGATTAGGAGTGATGAGGGTTTTTTTTTAAGCAGACTTTGAAGCAGAAATTAATGGCAGAGACATTGCTTATGACTTATTCTGAGGAAGAAACCTGGAACGTTTGTTCGCATCTTCTGATCAGATAGCACAAGTTGCAAGAATTTTGACAGCTGGTCAGATACTTCTATAAATGTGAATACATCGATTAAGAGTCAATTCTTTTATCAAAATCGTTTCCCAAGTGATTTAATGCTTTAGGCTTGGAGCAAACCTAGCCAGAGCATTAGATGATAAACCCTTGTTTTAAAGCTTACCATTCTTTAGGCAGAGCATAAAGAGTGTCTCTGTGGCCCACTCATTCAGGAAGAATGTCACAGCTCAAGAATGCTCATTCACACAAGCAGTGGGAGTCGGTGACTTATGCTTCCTAATCCAGGAGCATTTGCCTCCTATGCGAAATGCACGTCAGGAACAAACTATAAATATTGGAAGAGCTTTGCCCACAGCTACTCCTTTTGTGCCGTTTTATCAAAAGATTCATGACGTGTGGATGAACTAGAGTTCTCTGCAGCACTTAGAATTCCCCCAAACTGGCGGATTTAGATTTGGTGTACTTAGGCCAAAGAACGAGAGAGGAAATTTCTCCAAACGTTATGCATTAAACAAATGTAAAGCCCACCCCTGGCTTTTTATACTGTTTGTCCCTTAGGCTATTTGTCAGGACCCATTTCTTGTCCCGGGGGTGAAAGGAAAGAAAGTTCTACCTGCTTTTCTGCCTTAAATAACCGAGGGGAGCATGGTTTGGCCATAGATTCATAATAATCATGATAATTAAGATTTATACTTAAATAGCTCTTTATATCTCAGGAGTACTAATGTTAATTAATTATGCTTCCTGAAGCTCCTGAGGAGTTGCCAAAGCCAAGGCTATTATCCTCTCCTGTCTTACGGAAGGCTCCTTTGTTACAGAGAGAGGGAAGAGACTCCCAGTGCTGCATAGGAAATTAGTGGTTCAGCCAGAACTGAAACCCAGACATCCGAACCCCCAGTGTTTTCAGGCCCTGAGTTCAACCTGCTGTTCAGAAAGGGAAAAGGAGATGGAGCTGAAAGTCTCATGTGTTAGGGAAAAACCACTGTTGACAAAGCAAGGACAGTTCATTTGAATAGAACAGATCTTTTGCTATTGCTTTATCATATGGAATTCTTTGAAATATTTTTCAAGATCATACTAAACAGAGCCTGCAAATAGAATTGAAAGAAAAGTCTTTTTTTTTTCCTTTCTTTTCTTTTCTTTTTTTTATAGCATTACAGGGAGACTAAAAGTTAAAGGAAGGAAAAAGATGTGTCTTTCTGGCCTCCCCATTATTTTTATCTTGGTAGCAGAATGGAAAATGAACCATACTGTCAGGCTTTTTCTCTTCCCACAATTTATTTTTTTATTCTACAAATGCATTTTCCCTTTAGCTGTAGAATCTTACAGTTAAAAAGTCATAAAGATTTACTCACAAAGATTTACAGAAAGTCATAAGATCTACTCGGGAGCTATCATTAAGGTTAGAAGGTTGAAATAAAAAGGCCCCACTTTAGGTTACTTTAGCATGGAATTAAGAGCATGGTGAAGTGCCTGGGTTTCATGCTGTTGAGGAAAGAAAAAAGTGATTGTGTCTCTTATGCGCAGAAGGCTAAATGCCCCAAGAGTTCGTCCCTGGGAGGTGCAGACCGCACCTGTTCACTGTGGATCTTGGTCAGAAGGGTGGCCGTGGCCAGGCTACGGTCCCCTCTGTTCCTTTCACTAGGGACGCTTCAGGCTGCACTCTGGACTGGCTACTCCCTTCCCGTAATTCTTGATGACATTCCTTAGGTCAAGAACAAAGTAAAAGTGAGTGTGGCACCTTAGGACGCTTAGCAACCTCATCGAAAACCAGAATTTGACCATCGGGTGAGCAGGCATTGGTAACTAGGCCCTCATCTTCGTTCAGCTGGGGAGGAGTTGCAGCTCTTACACTTGCGCTGTAGAGGAGTCTAGGTCTGCCACTGATTTGGAGCACCAGTGGGTTGAATGGAGTTCCCAGATTTCCATAAATTCCCGACATGAAGCTTTAGAGCTTGATGCCACCTTTTTCTGCCTAAATCTGAGATTTCTGATTTGATGGGCACTACTAGGACAGCATTCAAGGAAACATAATAACCTTCTTCAAATGCCACTACAAGGGCGTGCCTTAAGAGCAATGCTGCTTCTCTGTTTTTCATTCATTGTCTTTGCTTTGAATTTTTTTCCTCATAGCTCGTGTTTGTCCTTCCTCATTGACCTTTGAGTCCTGAATATCTCCAACAGACGTTCTATTCCTAACTTTAGCATATAACAGTATGTAATGACATATGATGAACATATTTAAACTAAGTAATAGGAACCAGTTAGACTTAAAAATGGCAGGATATCTTCAAAATTTGACCATTGCCAGAGGTCTAAAAAGGAAGTGGTGATTTTTTTTCTGTCTACATTTAAAATGATGTTAATAAATACCTCACTATTGGAGTGTAAATGTCATGGAGGTTTTGCTTGCCTGGGAAGTTGCTAGGAGCAAATATATTGATGAGTTGGGGTCAACTGGAGTAATGTGGCCCTCATTTTTCATAAACTCTAGATCTGTGTGTTCTCCCATGGGCCAGTCTCCCTAAACCTGTTACACTGACAGGCATTTCTTTATCGTGTGCATAGACCCCTTGTCAGACATAGCACAGTATGCTTGGGAGGGGAAAAAAACCTGTTATTGTTCCTCCCACATTGTCTTTCTGCGAGTTTCATAATCTTCACTAAATTTGGCTATTCCTGGCAACAAAAGTAAAGTGACAGTACTTCTCATACATCTGGGAAAATGAAGTTAGGAAAAAGTGCTT
Organism: Lemur catta; assembly: GCF_020740605.2. Classification (NCBI taxonomy): domain Eukaryota; kingdom Metazoa; phylum Chordata; class Mammalia; order Primates; family Lemuridae; genus Lemur; species Lemur catta. The sequence continues at coordinate 78,458,657 of NC_059137.1, forward strand.
TTCGGAAAGTTTAGATGTGGCCTGATGGCTTTGCTGGTGCTCTTGGTAGGAAACGCATGCACTGATCTGAATCGTAAGTCTGGAAAATGACCTGCTTTCTAGATTATGGGCTAAACTCTTTCGTTTTTGATCCCACCCTGAATCTTGTTTTCCATCCCTGACATTTGATGCATTGGATCGGTTTGATGTTCTTGGATCTTCTTAGGGGTTTTGTGTGGGTAGTGTGTTTGGGTGTTCTCTTTCTGCGATGAGGCAGATTAAACCTGTAAGTCATTCATATTCACTGAGGCCATTTAAATGTGTGGCTGAGATAAATCTGGCTCTGAATCCTCAGTCTTTTTACATATTCTTATGGAGTTGGATGTGTAAAAGCGATGGTGAATACAGGCTCTTCTCTTTCATGTATAGGGGTCCGTGAGGGCATGAGAACAAACCAGAGGGACCAATTCCTCCCATTTTAAGCTGTGAAAGCCCCACATCCAGGGATGGCCCTCAGTCCTGGGCAAACTGGAAGGATTTGGCTGGGAATGCCCCAGGTTTCAAAACTTAAAGTCCAGTGTCTCAGGTGTCCCCTCAGTCACAGGCAATCTGAGATGATTGATCACCCTAGTACAAATTAGGATTCACATACTTATATCCATGTATTTAAAAATTACAAATCAAGTTAATGAATTGTGAACTACAATAGGTTCTACCCTCCTGCCTGACAAATACATGTTTATAATCACATGAGGAAGGCTGGGTTTGAAGTTCGAACTCTCAGACTGTGTGGAGGGGCACGGAGCAAAGAGGGCAGAGTGAGATTTCCTAAAATAATAAATTACTGAGTAGTTCAAAGAATGACTTGCTCTCTTGGAGTTACAGAACCTTTCCTTCAGCAGGTGTAGTCAAACCCCATGGTGAAGGGGACACCATTTGGTCTAAGGCTTTTGCAAAGGGAAAAGACTTCAGAGGACAAGTGAGTGCCTTGCAAGTGACATTGCAAGGGCTTCCACTGGGACTTCCTGCTGCTTTATTCACTGAATTACCCCTCAGACTGCAGGGCAGCTTTCAAGTTTCTTCTCAGGCTGTCATAATAGCTACAAATAATTCTGATAATACATATTAACATATTGACATATCATAACTCAAAACTACTTTGAAATGGTATTTGGGATAATAAAACTCCTCAAAATACTGTTGAAATTTACTGGAATCAATGACTTTGCATGAATTGATACAATGCCACCACGTGTGGCTACCCAGGTTGTGCACTGCACAATTTCAGATGGTGCCCTTCCCATGGACTATAATATGAAAGGCGACCCCTCCCCACCCAAGTTATGCAAAGCATGGACTACACAGCAGTATGCAGCATCCCTGAATTGAAGTACACAGCCATTCATTTCATTTTTTCCCTGCTAAAATACATATTTTCCTAGTTTTGAAATGTGTTAAAATTCTAATTTGAACATTGGGGCCACTTTTATTTGGTTCTTCATTTAGACTAACCTTGATTATTCGCTGGGGAATGCATGAACAGAAAATTGGCTCATTTCACTCTATTTTAATGGCATTTTCCTGCTAAGGGTTCAGAAGTGAAATGAAAACTGAGTAAGCTTTATGGTTTACAAGTTTTACTGTTTCACATGGCAAGTGAGGACTAAAAGCATAGGAAATAGCTTTGGAATTTCATTTTGCAATCACTTAAATGTTATAACAAAATTTAATTTTATTTCCAAGTAGACTTTCATGTAGAGACCTAGTTAGCTCTGATTGGAGAATAAGTAGCAAATGTTTTTGTCACCAGGTCTTGTTGATGCTGAGTTTTTAAAAAAATTTAAAATGTTTTTGGCAAGTCTCGGAATACCTTAAAGCAAAATATTCCGATCATCTTAGTAACTGCAGAGCCATCCAAAAAAAAATTAAGTTAGTATACTTTTACATTTCTTTCTGACATAACATTTATTTCTAACTTTTTATTTGTAAATACTTTCGGGAAGTACCTTTTAGTTTTCTGTGTTGTATTAGGGCATAAAAGGTTTCTTCAGCCTAGAACCCCCCTAAAGACTAAATGGAGAGCAAAATTGTGCTCTGCATATTATTATGCAGGGTGGTTAATCATATGTTCCTGAATGCAAATGGCCCTGCTATACATAGTTTGACAGTAACCCCTAAGCCCTAAGAATAAGAAAAGTGGCATGAAAATTACCTGTTTCTGGAATAAGAACACCAAAATTACAATGAAAATGGCCAACTGTATAATAGAAACAGTACAAAAAAAATAGTTATAATTCATTGATTGCTAAAGTTTTTCCAGAGTGATTTGTGAGTTTTCCTTAGTCTTTGCTTTTTGGTAGGGATAGAAATTGGAGGACCAGGGTGGGGAACAGACTTATTGTGAAACAAACCAAGAATTTTAGATTTTATTTACCATGTCTTATAAAACAGTCTATTCAATTACAAAACCTTCAATGTATATTTATCTTATTTTAGTTGGTATAAGTTAGAAATTTCTAAACTCCAAATGCATGCTTACAAATCTTTGCTGTTTTGCTTTTTAGGTGCAAACCCGAATTATCCTGATGTAATTTATGAAGGTAGCTATCATGTTTTCTTTACCTTGTATGTTTGCTTGTGTATAATGAAATAAATCAACTAAAAGAAGACCTCTAAGCTCAGTTAAATATATACACTTTATGCATTACATGGTCAAAAATACTTTTCAAAAATCGTTCGATATTGATGCCATTTTCCCTTGACATTTGTAGTGCCTGTAAATAGCACTTTCTCTCTCATGTCCTGTTCTTGGAAGTAGTAAATCCATTTAGCTGGCTGTAACAGACATTTTTTTTTTCATAATTGGGAACTAATTACCTGTTTAAAAGCCATGACTACCAAGAAAAGGGAAATGTATCGGTTTCTGGCTATGACAGTAAACCCAATTCGTAATTATATTTTTTGTGTAATAAAAAAGTTTGGCTTTGAGAAACCTCAAAGGCAGGGCTTGCTTTAGGGTTGGTTGAACCAGCCGCTTAACTATGTCATCAGGGACCCAAATTCTCTTCATCTCTACACTCTCTTGCTGTAGTGCCAGCTTCAGTGAAGGCCGGTTCCCCTTACGGTTATAAGCGGATGTCAGCAGAGAGGCTGCTGCCATTCACATTGACGGGAGAAAGGGAAGAGCTTCTGAAGGTGTCCCAGAAGAGAACTTTCCCAAAGACCTCCACCAGGCCCTCTTCGTATCAGATTCAAGACCCCACTGGGTCATGGTCCATTCTTGCCAAGGATTAACCCTTGACTAATTAGACCCACCCCTAACATTTAGGTCTGCTTCCCCAGAGATTGATAGGTTAAACCCCTGAACAAAATGGGGTTCTCCTGGGAATGTGAAAGGAAAGAAACCAAAGGTCCACTATATTAGCTGTTGCCTCAATAGCTCATCTCTCCTTTGCTATTTTGTTCACATGCCAAGGATGCTTTACTAGGTGTGAAAGCCCATCTTTAACAGATTTCTGAACCACCTTTGGGATCAGGAAGCCACTGTTCAGGGAAGTGGCAGGCTACATTTCAAGACTTGGCTTGAAATTTAAGAATGATGAAAAGTTAGATTGATTAAAATGTCATATTTATAGATTTATTCTATAAAGTATTCCATTCTTTAATTTTATATATATACTTATTTACATTTTATTTTTTCTGTAAAATGATTCTATTTATATGTCTATTATATGTGTGTGTATTTAACTTGAGCTGATTTTAACTGGGGAATTATATTGACTTATACCTGCTTATGTATATTAAGGCATATTTCTTCCAAACTGTTGTTTGGTTGATTTTGTGCATGTGATTTGTGTGTTTTGGTCTTTATTTGTCTTGGTATGGCTTAAAGGAAAAATATCTCAAATTCTATCACAGAGTAGTATGTTTGGATTGTGATTTTACATTTTAAAATTATGTCTGGGTCCCCTTTCCAGTGACTTCAAGACTTTAAAAATGTCATTTCCCCATTGGCTTCAGATCCTACTTTGGATCTTTGGGCTAAAATGCCATGATATTAAATTATAGACACTTTAATGACTTAAATTTTGCATGAGTGGTTGGCTATAATATGAAGAGGGAAAAATAAACAAATAAATTATATCTGTTAGTGTTTGAAATCAGTAAGTTTTAAGATATTCAGAATGCAAATTGTGAGCATATGGTTTTGGCATTAAGAATGAAACAGCAAACAGATAGCAAATAGATGTTTTCCGTGTTACTGTTTATTCACAAAGGAACACTCCGCTAATAAAAATACAATTTAGATTGGTTGCCCCGAGGCCAGCATAATGAGTGTACCTGGAGAAGTTTAGCTGGGGCTGAGTTAATGAGGTAGCTTCTCCAGGATGGAAATTGAAGGAACTGTACCTACTCAGAATTAAAATACAAACATTATCAGCAACATTGTCTGCAGTAAGTTTACCAAGAGTTTTCTGTGACATTTCATATGTGATATTATTAATGCTAATAAAAACTTTGACTGCCATCAAAAAAATCAGTCATTATTTCCATCCCGATCCACGTAGGCTAAAATTGATCCAGAAGACGGCATCTGCATTTGAGACTTGGTGAAATGAGAGCATAGCTTTACAATTCTAAGTATCCTGTCTTTCTATTAATAATTCTGAAACTGCAATAATTGACAATTCAGAGCTCTTCAGAAAAGTTCATGCATGGACCCAAGTTCCATCATGATGCAGATTTCAGGTTTCGTCTTAAGTGTCTGCCCTTTACTCGAGTGATATATACCTGCCCCAGGAAGCAGTGTTGCTTCTTTCAAGTCTGGGGCCGTGTCTGGGCTCGGCCACCTTCTTGCCAGGTGGCCTTAGACTGGTCATTTAACTTTCCTCAGCTGACATTTGTTAGCTGTAAAACTGTCAGTTAAGCTCAGTCTCTAAAAACCCTTCCAGGTCTATAAATTTGTGACTTTTAGATGATTGATTGCCTTTTGTATTTGTTTTAAATATGCCATTAATAAAGGGGTATATTCTTTAGGTGCAAAGAAAAACCCTGAACCAGATTTGGGATGTGACCAACAGAACAATAAAGTAAAGAGCTGGGTCAAATAAAGTCTTGGTTTGTGCAGTTGACTCAGGAGCCTGGTCACGCTGCCCCACAGCCGGGCTGCCAGTGGTTTGGAATCTTTGGGATTTGTCTTGCTTCATTCTGGGTCTTACTCTGGCCTCATGTTAGTTGGCAACTTAATGACAGCTTCATGTTCCTTCTCTTTCTCCCTTCTCCAATTTAAGATTATGGGACTGCAGCAAATGACATCGGGGACACCACCAACAGAAGTAACGATATCCCTTCCACTGGTGTTGCTGACACACCTGGTCGGGAACATCTCTCGGTGAGTGGAATAAACAGGTGTTTACTGGATTGGTTCTGAGCATTAATTTAGATGCTTACCTGTTAGAGGAATGTAGCTGCTTCAACAAGACATTTTTATTATTCAGATGTAAATAGGGCATTAAAATATAGAATAGATTTTAATACAATAATATATTAATTTATATTAATAGAAAGGTTTAAGAAAAGTGATACAGGTGCTGTATAGCCTTTGACTTATTTGTTTCTCCTTTTGTGCACCACTTTTGATTGTTAGTGGTTCCTATTTCAAATATCTGTCCTTTAAAAGAAGAAGCGAGAAACTAGAAGAGCAAGAAACCAGTTTTCTCATTCAAGGACTGCATCTTCACATCTGTCTCCTTAAACTTTTTTTTTTTTTTTTGAGACAGAGTCTCACTCTTTTGCCTGAGCTAGAGTGCCATGGTGGTGTCAGCCTGGCTCACAGCAACCTCCCACTCCTGGGCTCAAGCGATCCTCCTGCCTCAGCCTCCCAGGTAGCTGGGACTACAGGCACGCTACACCATGCTCGGTTAACTTTTTCTCTCTTATTTTAGTTGTTTGGCTAGTTTCTTTGTATTTTCAGTAGAGACAGGGTCTCACTCTTGCTTAGGCTGGTCTCGAACTCCTGACATCAAGCAATCCTCCTGCCTTGGCCTCCCAGAGTGCTAGGATTACAGGCGTGAGCCACTGCACCTGGCCTCCTTAAACTTTTAATAAAAGTTTGCTCACCAAATGTAAGGTCTCCAGGAGACTGTGGAAGGGGCTGTCGGTGGGAAAATATAAAAACATGAATGAAACTCAGATCTGTCGTTTAGCAGCTTATACATCAGTCAGAGAGCCTAGATGTGAAGCCCAGCACCTAAAGCACAAACAGAGGCAGAGCAATGCAGTACAGCGATAGAAATGGTGGGGCAGGTGTTCCATTCTTTCCAGCTGGGAAATTCAGAGGAGCCTTTGTGGGGCCAGTGGCATTTTGCTTGGCCCATGCAGGAGGGCTGGGATTTGGACATACAGGAATGGAAGGGAAGGACATTCGGGGTTTGTGAACAAGAGCTTGCAGATGGGGAAACATGTCAAAGGTGCTTGATTGGAGGGTAAGGTATGTGTGGGTCAGTGGGGTTGGAGATGTGGGTGGTGACCAGGTTGTAGGCCTTGAAACGCAGTCCCGGGTGTGTGGATTTAGGGTGCAGTGAGGAGCCATTAAAGGGGGAAGTCACAGGATCCCAGGGGTCTGTGGTGGGATTGGTCTGTCAGTTGCTCTGGTCAAAACTCAACAGCTTCCTCCACTCTTTTGTTTTCCTCACTGTCGCACATGCACACTCAGCACTTTCTAAGAGCTCGGCCTCTGTGTAAATTCCAAATCTGCACATGTCTGTTCACCTCCACGGCCACTTTGCAGGCTAAGCCAGGGTTGGCCAACTACAGCCTATGGGCCAAGTCCAGCTCACTCCCTGTTCTTGTGCTGTCTGCAGACTAAGAATAGTTTCTACATGTTTAAGTGGTTTAAAAAAAAAAATCAAAAGAAGAATGATGTTTCGTGTCACATGAAAATGTTATGAAACTAAAATTTGCAGAATGGAGTTTGAACTTGTTGATTTAGGTATACTCCTTGTTATTTAGGTAGAACCACTCTCTATTTGTGGAAGTCTGGGATTTAATCATAAGGTAGAGAAACTTATAGCTAAAATACTATGATCTCTTTCCCATGAAAACATTAGTTGGAAACAAAGATTAAAAAAATACTGAAAACCGTTAGGTAGGCTTGAGTGAAATGGTTAATTTGATTCATAATTAGCTTTTTAGGAATTGCTGCCATTCTGTTTGTATATCGTCTCTGCAGCCTACAGACAGAGTTAAGTCTGTACTTAAATGTTTGCAGAAGCATTTTCTGGGAAAGCCACTCTCAACTAAAGTATCAGAGAAGAGAATTATCATATATCTTTGCTCCACCCTTTTTTGCGCTTTGTGACTTATTTAATGCTATTCTCATCTGACGTCAGAGATGGTGTCGTGGGAGGATTAGCTGTATGTTTTTACTTTTCTACCTTCATTCTCAACCTCTCAAAGAGACAGTGTAATGGATAAATCACAAGTTTTATACTTGCATAGACTTTGGTTCAAATCCCAAGCTTGGGAGGTGTGATTTTAAGCTGCTTATTTAATTTTTTCTAAATCTGAGTTTTATCATCATCATCACAGAACACATTAATTTATTATCTATTGTAGTAGGCACCGTTCCAAGCCCATTATCCGCATTAACTCATTAAGGATTTACAAAAACCTATAAGGTAGAATTATTAGATTTCCCATTTTATACATGAGGATTATGAGATGCAGAGAGGTTAAGTAAGCTAATAAGTGGTAAATCTAAGTAAGTTTTGTACTCAGGAAGAACCCATGTTCTTAATTTCCACTCTGTACTGCCTCTCACTGTGAGATGAGTGTATCAGTCAGGATAAGCTATGCTGCAGTAACAAAACCCCCAAATCTTAGTGGCTTCAGACAAGGAAGGTTTCTTTCTTGCTTCATTACATGTGTTGACTGGGAGCTCTGTTCAGCTTTGTCCTCTTTCCCAGGAGTAGACTTACAAAGCAGCTGCATTTTAGAGTTAGCATTTTTTATAACAGAGTGAGAGAGAGCTCCAGGGCAGGGTGGAGCAGGGTTTCTCAACCTTGGCACTACTGGCATTTTGGGATGAATAATTCTTTGTTTGAGGGGGCTGTGCTGGACACTGGGTTGTTTCGCAGCATCCCTGGCCTCTGCCCACTAGGTGCCAGTAGTCCCCTCCCCCTCCTGCCAGTCCCCAGGTCCTGACAATTGCCAAATGTCTTCTGGGTGGCAACATGATCCCTGGTTGGAAACCACTGCTTTATACTAAGATCTTGGACTAGAAGTGAAATTCTACACCCTGGCCATGACATTAAGTCTCAACTAGTCATATGAAGCCATCTAACCACAAGCAAGCCAGGAAGTACCTCCTATGAAAAGAAACACAGAGAAAACCAGAAATATTTGGTGAAGAGCGCTACTGATTACTGCAAATGGGGGTAATAATATCCATTTTTAAGGATCATAATGTAGATTAAATGAAATAATGAAGCTTATCCATCTTAAGTCAGTGTGAACATCTAAGACAGTTTAGAGCAGAAGTTGGCAAACTATGTCTGAGTCCAGGTACTCTTTTTGTAAATAAAGTTTTGTTGGAACATAGTTATGCCCATTTGTTTACATATCATGCATGGCTACTGTCAAGCTACACTAGCAGAGTTGAGTACATAGTTGCAACAGAGACTGTATAGCAGGCAAAGCCTAAAATATTTACCATCTGACCCTTTACAGCAAAACTTTGCCTGGTTTAGAGAATTGAACTTTTTTAGAAGCAGGACATTGGGCTGATCAAGACTGGAAGGAGTTACTTATATCTTTCTTTCAAAAATGTTAAGATTCACTTAGAATAGATCGGCAGCCCTGGTGGCAGTGAGATCACATTTCTACTTGTACCTCTGTCATCCCCACCTCTGGGTTGAGACAGGATTCACATATATGTGCATCTAACCCCTTCACTTTTGTAACCCACACCTTGCAATTACACTTTTAAATTTAGAAACACTTTTTTGGGGGAGGCCAAGGTGGGCGGATTATTTGAGCTCAGGAGTTTGAGACCAGCCTGGGCAAGAGCAAGACCCCCTCTCTATTAAAAATAGAAAGAAATTGACTGGACAACTAAAAATATATAGAAAAAATTAGCAGGGCATGGTGGCACATGCCTGTAGTCCCAGATACTCGGGAGGCTGAGGCAGAAGGATTGCTTGAGCCCAGGAGTTTGAGGTTGCTGTGAGGTAGGCTGACGCCATGGCACTCTAGCCCGGGCAACAAAGTGAGACTCTGTCTCAAAAGAAAAAAAAATTTAAAAAAAACCAACACTTTTTTGGGGCTTATGTCATACCTATAGGCAAGTGTACGAATCATAAATGAACAATCCAATGAGCTTTCCCAAGTGGAACTCACCCCAAAAGTGCTGTCTTGCTCCCCTTCCTGTCCAACTCACTGTTCCCAGAGTACCCTGACTTCTAAGAGCAACAACAGCTAACCTAAAAATATCTTTTTATTCTGGACAGTTTTTAAACATTCACTATAATAGAATAGTCAAATGAACCCCATTGCATTCTTTACCAGCTTCAAAAATCATCAGTAGTTTGCCATTCATGTTTCATATTCTCTCTCTCTCTCTTCCCCCCAGATGGATGGATATAATATCTATATCTGTAAAATACCAATTGGTTATCCATTTTTATAAACTTTAACTTATGTTTTCTCATTTGCAACGTGGACATAATAGCAGGTCCTACATACTTCTTTGTTGAGTTGTTGAGGATTAAGTGAGTTGATGCATAAAGCTGTTAGAAGAGGAAATGGTAGGCATTCAGTCAGTATTAACTGTTGGCATCATCATCATTGTCGTCATTACCTTATGATTATAGGGAATTAATTAGCAAGGTTCTAACCACCCTGCCTTCCCTTCTCTAGGTCTATGCTGTCGTGGTAATTGCATCTGTGGTGGGATTTTGTCTGCTGGTAATGCTATTTCTGCTTAAGTTGGCAAGACACTCCAAGTTTGGCATGAAAGGTAAGAAGGGTTGTGTTTATTTTGCTTCTTATGTGGAATCGTTTTTGGCTTATGACTAATGCTAATTACCACTAAAGAAGGAAGCAGCTAGATTTACGATGATTAGGTTTGAAAAGGCTGAAAAAATAGCAACAAGGATGTGACACTACAAATCTAGACACAGCAAAATAATGTTGATTACTCAGCACTACCCACTTTCCCATGAGGACAGTTGTCCCACAAGACATAGAACTGGTTTCTTGAGTATCAAGTGACTAATGACGATATGGACAAACAGTGCTCAATTTTTCCTTTTGCTCTAGAAAGGCAAGTGAGGCACAGCGGCGACAGGCTAGTCTGGATATCTGTACTTTAGGCAGAAAAGTCTTTCCTGCCGCACATTTGATTCCCGCGTCCTCAGTGGTATGCTTTTGGTGTGGTGACTGCTTCTCCAGATTCTCGTTCTTTGAAATTTAAGCAACAGAGTTGGGAAGCAAAGTAAGAACAGCCATTGGTGTTACCTGGGAGCTTTGTGAATGAATGGCTTTTTTTTTTTTTTTTTTTTCGGGTGGAAAAATTCTCAATGCTGGATTAAAAATTAGGGACTATATTGCCCAAAAATAGATAGTTCGCCTTTTTATTAGAGGATTGAACATTAATTTGAGGAGGGAAAAACTTGCATAAGTGTTCTCGTTATATAAAAAGTGAAGAGTTTCAATGATTTAAAAGTGTTTGCTCTGAAGTTTAAACTTATGTATTGGCTAATATGTACAAAATATGTTGTGTTTTATGTGGTCTCTTACAGATAGACACTATTTTAAGTGTCTAAGTGGGAAAGCTGAGAAGATTTAGTGGCATCTTAGTTGTGCTGGAGAGCAGGTCTGGTGGGTTTCCTTTATCTGTAGGGCCTAATAGAATTACTGTTGATGTTGCTTGTTTACTTGGAAGGGAATGTCTAAGTAGCAGCAAGTTCGCCAACACACACTGGGTCGGGGTAGATCGATTGATTTCTGACATTTCTTCCTCTCCCTTTGTTGGTGCCTGTGACCAAGATTCCCAAGCCAGAAATGAACAGGGAAGAGTAGTGGTAAATTGGGGCCTCAAAAAACCCCCAAGACTTCTCCCCGATTCCTCATTGGCATGCTGATATTTGACATTTCTTTAGGAGGAGAAAAGATCCTTTCGTTCTCCAATTGTCAGCAGTGTTTGGGAGAGGGACTAGCCTACAGTGCTTTTAATTCATTCTGCGGCAGTGGCTCTCCAACTTGACTGTGAGCCACAAGCTCCTGTAGGACTTGTGAAAACGTAGATTTCTGGGCCACCCTCTAGAGTTTCTGATTTAGTAGGTCTAGGGTGGACCTGAGAACTGGCATTTCTGACAGTTTCTGAAGCTGCTATTGCCTGAGCATTCTTTGAGGATCTCTGTCCCATGTCATACAGTACACGTGGGCTACCACGTCCTCTTACGAGTGTGGCAAGGGGTAGGGGGAGGCACCACAGACCAAACTCACCCACAGCTTTGCAGACCTTTTGGGGTCCCCGTGTCTCAGCTGGCAGTCTGGCAACGCTAGGCCACTACCTACAATGGCATTTGGTTTTTCTCATTTTTTGTCAGGTGCTGCTTTCCTTAGGGGCACTCGGAGTGCATGTCCCCAAGCATGGCTTTCACTGCAAAGTCCCCAAGCATGGCTTTTACTGGATCCTAGCAGGAGAATTTCCTGTCTTGAAGGGTTTAGTTTGAGATCTTTTATCCCATGGGCTCTTCACAGACAGCGTGTGTCCAGGTTCTTCTGGGAGCTCAGCAAAAGCTTTGAGAATCCTTGAAGTAAAATTCAGGAGCCCCTCTCCACCCTTGGTTTAGGGAAACCACCGACAGAATTACTAGTAAATGTCAACCTACTCTCTCTAGTGCAGCAACGGAGGGGAAAAAAAGATGGATGTTTTGTTTCAGAGAAGACTGTCTTTCATATGAGATGCCAGCTTATCCTGAAGGCTAAGACTGAAACAGAATTTCATTTGGATAATTTGGGCATGATTACCACTAAAGCACCTACATTTTCTGAGTATGACCCGAGGGTATCCTTAATGAATTGTAAGAAAGAGTTTGCTGAACCTTGCCACAGAGCCAGTAAATGACTTCCTTCAGGCAGTAACTATTACATATATTATAGGTTTTTCTCCCTTATTCCTAAACATAAATAAAACCAGTTTTAGAAATTTTGTCTCAGAGACTCATGTTCTTGCTTAGAATAGCTTGTTTTTCTGTTTTTAGCTACATGTCTATCTGTGGCATGATATGAACAAAATGAGCCTGATCTGGGGTTATTGTTTTACAAGTCAGATGCGAGGGGATAATCTTCGGGGATCTAGAAATTGAGATGTGGCTCATGCATTGAATGCAAATGAAACTGCATAAAAAGTGACATTTAAACATTAATGTAAGTTAATGTACTTTAAATGCTATTAGAGCCGGGATTACCACTGAAAAACATATGTCTTAAAAAGGGAAGACTACGTAAAAACACTGTTACACTTCCCGAAATAACCAGGCAATCTGTCAGTCTTGATTTCTGGGTAAAAGATGGCAGGAACTGTGCATAGCCTTGGCCAGAACTAGACAGCGTGAGAGGCTGGTGGCTGGTGTGCAGAGGAGCTACTCTGAATGTAAGTCCTACCCTCGTAAGCATCCTCCGCGGAGGTTCTAAGCCCATCCTCATTCTCTTATCCTGGAGACAGATTGAGACAGAAGGATGCCGGCCCGCTCACCCATAGCTGCTTACAACTTTTTGCCCATCCCTAGCATTTCACAGTTTATCTCCAGCGTTGACTGTTTCAATCTGTAGCGGAAGCCTTGAGATAATAAACTACAGCTTAACGCTGTTGATTGGAAGGGCCCAGGTTAACACAAACCAGAAACCTCTTAAGATCACACTATGGCTGAATGCAGGTCAACTCAAGCTTTGTGGATTGACCTAATACCCTGAGCATTATTTATGACATTGCTTCTGTGAGAAGGTGATTTCTAAATTCCAAACTAGTGAGTTAAACCTGGGTTTGAGAACACAACCAGCGAGCTGTGCTGTAGACTTTGGATTTGGATCTACAGGATGGTAAACTCCATCAAGTTTTGTTCTGTTGATTCGCCATAAACCCAATGCTGATGGTCTAGTCTGGAACAGGAAGCACAGACTGTGAGCTCCATGGTGACGGGGTTCATATTTGTCTTGTTCATCTTTATTTACCTACTGCCTAGCCCAGAGTTGGCACTCAATAAATATTAATTGATGGAATGATCAGAGAGAATTTTCAACTTCATACACTTTAGTTTGGCAACTGGAAAACAGTTAATATTGGGAGAATGGCTAACTAACATGTGAATGGCTAGAGAGAGACCAGGGACTTTTCTAAGTTTCTAAAGGGGAAAAAGCTCCTTTTCTTCCTTTATTTTAAAAAATTATTCCAGATAAGTAATGGCCATAGATAAGAAGTCACTTTGTCCAGGTTTTTGGTATGTCAGCTTTTATACACTGTTTTAAACAATTATTTTTGTTTAAGTTTCGAGGATTCACTTTGGCTTTTCATTTTGCACATGAACATCTTCAAGTTTGACATCCCTGACTTTGAATGTATGGCTTTGGAATATGTCTTTTTCCAGTTCTGAAGTCAGCAGAAGTGCCATATTGTTGTTCATATTTTGCTGATAACCTAGAATTTATCTTTCATTGTTGCTTGGTATAGTTTCAACTTCTTGTTGCTTATGTCCAATAGGCTACGGGCCCTGTTTCAATAAAGATGTCAGGAGATAGAATTGCTCCCAGTCTGTTTTCCCATGTTTGTTTCTGTGCCTTTGCACAGTCCTATTGCTTTTTGGTTGAATATCTAGCTACCATAATTGCAGAAGCCCCAACTAATGCCCCTGTGTTAGCGTTTGACCATCTGTATAAAGATTATTCATATGTGTGTTTAATATGGATGCATAAAATGTATAACAAATGTATCTAAATCTGCATCAGTATTGATACCCCTATATGTAAATGCAGAATTTTATTCCCTTTCTTCTAAGGCTGCCTTTACTTTAATTTTAGTTTTCATTGAAATGGGGCTCAAAGAATTTTCCAAAGCAGCTTTATTGCCAAAGGAACAGGCAACCACACCTTTGAATGCTGTTGTGTTGTAACCAAGTCTTCTGTTTAGCTCTCACATTGCTCCCTGGCTCGCTTGATCTATTAAAGACATAGGAGTACACCTGAAGGGGCCACGGAAGCATCTAGGAGCACATGGCTGCCAAGTCTTCAAAGAGCGCTCCATGTTGAGAGCCCTGCCTGTGGCATTGATGGTGTACGGGGTTGCAAAAAAATATAAGGCAGCCAGCAGGGAGGAGGCGGCTTGGCAGTCATTGCCCTGGTGAAGAACAGTTTTGGCCATCAGCTTTGTGTTACTTCCATTTCCTGGTTGAAGTCCACGTATGATATTCATTCCCTAAGTACCGATGCATCATTTGCCGTTCTGTAGTAAAATGTCCAAGTGACCCTAAGAAATCCCTGCAGAAGGCACTGGAAGAGGAAGCCTTTTCTCTCATTCAGTGTGGGTAGCCTGCACGGATTTTCTCTGCAGCCTCCGATCCTTGCACATAAACGGCCCTATCTGTGTTCACTCCTGCTATTTGAGCCTTGGAGGTTTCCAATTAGTAAAGACTGAAAAGCTACGCTGCCCGAGGATGCAGATCCAGGTTTTCCTAACTCCAGATCCAAGGCCCACAGTTTAAGTTTCTGCTCTTATAAATGATCTTTTAAATGTCTTTCAACAGCAACCAAAAATCTGGTTATTTAAAAATAGTCATAAACATAGTGAGGCCAAAGCTAAAGAGGTTGAAGGTTAAAGCCTTTTATATGAGCTGAAAACAATTCTGGAAAGTTTAGGAGGTTGAGTTTAACAGATATTTGGATCAACTTTTAAAAGAGGGAAAAACGTATTCAAAAGCCAGAAACACAGTTGAAGAAACAGCTGTAAGGACAAACTGTTTTCCACATGCCCCCCCTCCATTTTTTTAAAGAAAAATAACATTGAAAAATTATAATAGTAACAAGTGAATGCATTCTTTTTCAAAATTTCATTCAGTTTAGAAATACATAAAATTAAAAATGGAAGTTCCCATCACTTTGTTCTCTCATTTCCGCTTTGTTCTACCATTTCCGCTCCTAGAGATGACTCTAAGATGCACATAGTATGTAAATAATGTAATATATAGCTTCATTTATTATGTGAATAATCAAATATATAGTTTCATTTTTGGTTTCACAACGAAATTTTAATACTAATCTTGCTCTTCATCTTTTCTAAGGTAATAATTTGCCTTGTAGATCTTTCTGTATCAGTACCTAGCTGTCTCCTGCATTCTTTTTAATAGTATTTCCTAGTAGTCTGATACCAGGCTCCTTGGATCTGAAACCTGGCTCTGCCTCTTATAAGCTGTGTGAATTTGGGCAAGTATCTCATCTTCTCTGGCCTCAGTATTTCCATCTGCAATGGGCCAATAACAACATCTACTTCATAGGGTTGTTATGAAGACAAAGTGAATTTATATATGTGAAGCACTTGAGAAAGTTCTTGACATTTAGTAATTACTCTATGAGTATTTACTGTCATTATGATGATGATTTGTGATTTATTTGACTTTTCTTCTTGTAATGAACATTTAAGTTGTTACCATGTTTTCAGAAAATCATTTCAAATGAGACCTTCTATACAAAGATAGATACTTGGGGATGTATTGCTGAGAGAAAAGATGTGTCTATTTCAAATGTGGAGAGATAACCTTGCATAAATGCTTTTCTAATTTACTCTCCCACTGACAGTACGTGAGGATACCCTTTTGTTTATTACTCTCGTCCATGTTGGATACTATCAATCTTATAGTTTTGCCAACTTTGGTTAAATGATATTTTAATTAATAATAAAGTTAAGCATCTTTAGTATGTGAAGAATAAGAAGAAATGTTTATTTTTATTGATTTATAGATATACTTTATCTATAATCTATATCTATAGATATACTTTGTCAATTATATGTATATTAATTTTTTATTGTATTATATATTGCTCATATTTTCTTCTAGTTTTTTGACTTTTTAATAGTGTATTTTGGCAAACAAAAAGATTTACATTTTTATAAAAATAATTAGGTCCATCTTTTCCATTTAAGTTTTGTATCTTGCTTAGGAAGGCCTTTCCCACTCTAAAGTAAACATATTTAAAATATTTCTTTTGCTAGTTTTACTCTTTGTGTTTTTTAAACTTAGCTCTTTAATCTTCCTGCAATTTTTTTTAAATTTTGTGTGAAGTATTTTCTTTTTCAGAGATATATAGAATAAACATATTTGAAAAAATTTTAGTGTGACATTCTCAGAGAGACGAATAGTATTATTTCAAATTTCTGGAATCATAAAGCCACTAATGAAACAAATATTTTAAAGAACTTAGTAATTAACTTTTCTTTTTAAAATAAGTAGTAAGCTTTGTTGATTCTTTCTTATAATATGAGAATATAAACTTCACAAAATAGTGTCAGAGAAAATAAGTTTTCATAAGAACATTTTTAAAAACTACCCTCCTCCTAGCTTCAAATTGAGCTTAAAGTCTATCTTAGCAGAGATATACTAAGTGTATCTTTGTAGAGAACAGAATTTGTCAATACCAATCAAATCCTCAGAAATTTCATAAAAGACATTCAGTCACTGAGTAATTTACCAGGTTGAAAATGTATCTAAAGAAAAGAATTAGCCCGAGTTTGCTCGTCCCCTTGTTTGGAGATGCTCTAAAAAGCTTTTTGCCATGTGTTTGTGAGGTGAAGATCTACTTTCCAAAGTCTCTTCTTTCTGTGCCAACGTTTGGGTTATGCCTATCTGAGAACAGAAGATGCTTATTCTTTGCAGCATATTGAAAATGTGTGTAGAGCTTTTCAGAATTGGCTATGGTAGGCCAGACAGGAAGCAGAAGAATCTGCGTTTCTCCCTGTAGCATCATAAGTGAACTTAAGGCTACGTTTGAATCGCCTGTCTTACCTGGGCATTCCCACAGGCCTGGTGTGATTCAGGGGAGAGCTTATGTTTGCTTGGAATGTAGAAAGTACATGCACTATTCTTTAGGGACTCTCCATGCTGCTAGTTTCACTAAAAGGTAAAAGATCCTTTAAGAAATTTGATTTTGTACTTAAAATTCAGGAAACACTGTGATCTCTTCTTCGGTCTTCTGCGAACTTTGAGGTGAATTTGCTGCAGCCTCCTCACGTAGATCATGGCCTGCTTCAAAAAGGACTTTCGAAATCTGAAAATTGTCTGGTTTTCCTCTTCTTCTCCCCCTTCGTTTCTCTTCCACCTTTCACTGTTTTTCCTGACGTTTTGTGCCACATCTATGTGCTTCCTAACTTCATATTCTTTACTCTTTCTTTGGTTTTCTTCTTCCTCATTCCTAACATCTGAATTTGGTGGACAAGCTTTTCAGAATTTATGAAGTCAGATAATAACTTGGCTTAAATTCTAACATATGCTTTGATTTTATCTTACTTTATTTTGGGCAAGAATACTAAATGACTATGGGAATACATTGAGCTCCAAATCAGCAGAACTGTCACGTGGCACTTCGGAAGACAGCCTGTTTGAATAATGCACATCCTTCGTGTTTGTAAGTTGTTAACTCTTAATTCTTCAACCTTAGGAGCATATAGGAATATAATATTGGAGACTTATGAATCCAACAAGCTTGGGTTTAAATCCTGGATTTCCTACCTGCTAACCATCATTTTGGGAAAAATTTTAAATTGTAAATCTTAATGCCTCTGGTAAATTGAGGGATTAATACCCATCTCTCAGGTGATTCTACGAATTAAATCAGTGCTTAGTTTAGTGTCTGGCTGTTTGAACTAATTCCATAAGAGGTAGTTATTTTTCAGATTTATGTTTTAGTAATACATCATTAAAGAAAAGATTATGGGGAGATTCCTGTCTCAATTTGTGTTGAGTCTGAATTACGCAAAAATGTCACAAATGTATGCAGGGTGCATTAGTGTTTCAAGGTTTATTATGAATAGTTGAGTTTATAGAAAAAATTGCAATTACAGTGTGTCTCTACTTTATAGGCATGTGTCATGAATACAAATTTGCTAAAACTTACTCTTATTTTAAGCCCTTCAGTCCTTAAAGACACTACATGTGAATTATTACGAGTTCTTCATTTTATTGTCCTTTGAACCAATTCCTCAGTTTAAATTGTTTTGGGATTCATGAGAAACCTGTCTGATTGATTGGTTGATTTGGTATGTAGGTTTCAGCATTTTCTTTTGGGGGGAACATTTACTAAAGGAAAGGGACAGAAAGGGCAGAGGTGGGATGGGGACGGGGCTCCTGACCCCCATCAGTGTAGATCTAGAAACATGAGCTCATGGGAACTCCTAAGGTGCTTCCCTTTTGCACAGAGAGGATTTCAGTTGTTAAAATGTTTTCTTTTATACAAAAATATGCTTTAATTTTGATGTATTTACAGCCTGCTAGAGAGGAAAAGAGAGGTTCTGGAGAAATTAAATTCTTCCTTATGCCATAGATTGTCATCCATACTATTATACATGGACCAAGACACCACATTTCCTGTGAGAGGAGCCAAGGCTTGCACAGGCGAATGGCAGTGGAGGATCTTTGTTTTTATCAAAGCGTCAACAAAAGTAGAAACACATTGGCTTTTTTTGTGATCATCTGGGAACTTTAGTGGCCTGAGGACAGAGGGAATAGTGGGGGGGAGAGAGTGAGAGCGAGCGAGCCAGTGACCAGATCTCCGTGAGTCTTTTGTAAGATATTAATATCCTGAATTGAAGGCAGAAGAATCATCTCAGCCCCAACTAGTGACAGCATAAGGACGGAAGGGGAGTTGAGCTCAGGGCTAGGGGAGTGTGGGAGGGGAGAATGTTAGGAATGAGGTGGTGGTTCTGTTTACAGCTGTGGTTGTCAACTTTAGCAGTCCTGGCAAGACTTGAGTGTAGCCAACCACCCAACTGAGCCTTTCCCCACACTTGCTTCCTGGATCATCTAAAAGAAAATTACGCAAAGACCAGAAATAATAGCACAGGACTAAAAATCATCTGAGGTGCCCCTCCAGCTTTAATATCTACCATCCTGTCACAAACCCATTATGTAAAATCACGCACTCACTAAAAACGTCTGCTGTGAACTTTGGTGAGATCTTTTATTATTTTGGTATGTAATACTGTAATCTTTTTTTTTTTTTTCTCTCCATTGTGGAACCACACTCTCCTTATTGTTAACATAGGAAGCATTGTGTCTGCATGATCAACACTAAATATCCCTGGGTATATTTTCAAACTTGTGGTCATCTCAAGAAAATATTGCCTCTAAGTTAATAACAGAAGGCTTATCTTATTTAGTTGGCATTCCCAGTGACTCTGTTTACTATTAATTTGTATATATCATGCATCCTGGTAGGGGTACCTTTGACATCCCAGCTTGGGAGCCAAGAGGGGCAGCCCTGCCTTAGCTATCTCTTCCTGGAATGGCGTGGGTTTCAGGGAGTAGTTCAACAGCCGGGCTATTTCCTCACTGTTTTTGAGCCAGATTCACAGCATGGTTTCGTCACTTGGTTTGAAGTAAATCCTTGGAATATAGGACTTTTTCATATTGAAATGCCACTTACTCTGTAGCCCAGGTAAATAATTTCTGTATTATTTACATGTAGCCTTTCCTCTATGAGTATGGACAAGTACAAGGTGATTGTAGATGTAGATTTGTATGCATATCCCATAATGATCTATCCCTTATATTATATCTTGGTTTTCCTGTGATGTTGTGGCAGAAGGTAGAGAAATTGGTATTAATAAAATGTCTAGGATTGGATTGAAAATGGAGCAAGCACATAACTCAGGCATAGATGGTAAGATATGTGACTTTATTTTTCTATGCTTTAATAAAATATCTATTTTTAGTCCTTTTTGGACTGGGAGTTAATCTCCTACCATTCCAGGTAATCTTAGACAATTATACGTAATCAAAAAAAAAAAAAAAACTCAATGTTTTTGTTGCCAGTTCAGGTCTCCCCCTTTCCTTAGGCTGTATTTCTGTTTCTGGGGAGGTGGTGAAATGTGTGCTTCAGGTTGGTGAAGTGCCACAGCATCGGAGGGGACATATACATGGCCTTAGTGGTCATTTCTGTATGCTGGTGGCTGTCCATCTTCCTACCTGTCCCTGGCCACCACCTGTGCAAGCCACAGGTGTACGAGCTTGTGTTCCAAACAGGTTCTGCTGCCTTCACACGCTCTCAGCAAAGGTGTCCTTGCAGCTCTGGGGACACAGAAAATGCTGAGACTGACCCCAGCTCTCTCTGCCTGGGCACACTGTGCAGAATGTGTCTGGATCGTATTTTGCTTTAGTGTGTTCGTGCCATTGCAGGCTTGGGATTTCTCTGACTTCTGGACACCTTGTAAACTCTTCTCAAAAAGGAGGACTTAGGATTTATTCTTCATTTGAACCCCTCAACCTGACTCGAGGCTCTGTGTGTCCCCAACCCCCAAACGTGATCAGGGGACAGATTATAGGGCTCTTCCTGTCTGTATCTAATTTTTTTTGTCTCCCCTCTGACACTTCCTATTTCCTATGGGGACAGAAAGAACATGAAAAGTGATTTTGCCTGATTTCATCTTGTTCCACATTATTTTCATCATACATGTGGTTGTTTTTTTCTCCAACTTTTTATTATGAAATTTTCAACATGAATTAAAGTTGAAAGAATATTAACAATTAACATCTGTATACTCAACACTCAGATTCAACCTGTTTTAACTATTTTGCTCTTTAAAAAAAAACAAAAAAACCTTTCTCACCTTATGTTCCATCGCTCCAACTTCTCTAGCATGCTTTTTCTAAAACTAAGGATATGACATCCTAAAAACACAACCACAATACCGTTATCATTCCACTCAAGAAAGTTAAAATAACTCTGTAATAACAGATATTACCTAGTCTACCTTCACATTTTCCCAATTGTCCAAAAATATCTTTTATAGATACTTATGTTTCAAATCAAGATCAATACGAAGTTGACGCATGGCATTTGGTCGTTGTATTTCTTTGGTTCTTTGTAGTCTAGAACACGACCTCTGTTTTTTTTTTTTCCCCTTCTGACATCGACTTTGAAGAGACCAGGCAGTTGTCCTATAGAATGTCCCTCATTCTGGCTCTATCTGATTGTTTCCTTGTGGTATTCCGTAACTTGTCATTTATCCTCTGTATTTTCTGTAAACTGGAGGCTTGGTTAGATTCCGGCGAGAGGTTTTGGAGACAAGAGCATCTAGAGGAAGCTGCGCACTTCATCTTGGATCACATCTGGGAGCACATTGTGCCGGGCTGTTACACTGTCAGTACAAGTTGCATCACTTTTGAAAGATGATGACCACAAGATCTTTTTGTTATAAATGTTAAGTTTTTCCCTTTGGAATTGGTAGGTCATTTATAGGGTGATAGTTTGACATGTCGCAAATATCCTCTTCTCCCAAAATTTGAAGCTAATGGGCTTAGCATCCTTTCCTAAAAGTTGTTTAATTTCTAAGGGTTGCAGAAAGATGTTTTTCTAATCCAATTGTTCCTTCTATATCTTGGCCTTCTTCCATTTAAAAAAAAAAAAAAAGCACATTCCGGCCTGGGCCAAGGATTTCAACTGTTTCATTCTAGTGCTGCTTGATGGCGTCCCTGGAGGCCTGAATGGGTGCCTGGTGTCCAGCCGCCTGCGTTGGGGGGGCTCACGGGGTTACAGAAAAAGTTATGGTTACAGTGTTACCATATCAAAAATGTTATTTTGCTATAAGAGTATGATAAATCTGAAAGCTTTCAGGATTCCCTGCTGCATTTAGTGGTTGTTGGTAGACTGAAAGACAGTGAGAGCCGGCAAGGGAACCACTTAGCGCCTGAGCGACCAGCCTGAGGGTGCCCGGTTCAGGCAGCCCCAGGGCCAGAAGTCCGGCCTCACGACTCCGGCTTTCATGTTTTGTGCTGTGAGACTAAGAACCATCATGAGAGGACCCCACAATAAAACTTATTCCCACACCATATTCGCTGCTTGGGCTCCTCTCACGTCCCTAGTATGGGTTGCCTCTGGATGACACCGTGTTTCTCAAAGCTGGGGACACACGAGATCTGCGGTGACAAGATAGTTTTAGGAGATGCTTTGGGACTAACATTTTAAATTTTGATGAGTCCATATTTATTTTAGTTTGGGAAAAATATACCTGGCACGTCATCCTCTTGGTTTCATGATATTATAGTTTCGGATAAGAATTGAAAAATAAAAAAAAGATGAAATAAACAATGTCATTTCAATTTAAATATTAAAAAGATTATTTGAATAGGACTATCTCGGCACACTGGAAATGTAATACTGGAAATAACGAAATTTCTGCCTCATGGAGTTTAAACTCTAGGAGAGGGGAGAGACAAAAACAGAAATAGAGAGGTAATCGATGGGCAAAGGCAGATGCAACGACTAAAATTGCAGCAGGGCACGGGCTGGGGCAAGAGTGGGAGTCTGGCTGTGGTTAAATAGTTAAGAAAGGCCTCTCTGATGAATCAGAGCGGAGAGTCAGGCAGTGAGGGAGTGAGCCCGCTGATAACTCAGGGAACGGCATTCCAGGCAGAGGAACGGCAAAGGCAACAGCAGGGAGGCCTGCGAGAGTGATACTGTCACAGGAGCAGCAGAGGCCAGGGTGGCTGGAGCAGCGTGCACCCGAGGAGGATGACAGTGAGGGGGAGCAGAGAGGGATGGAAATGCAGCCTGCGGAGGGTCTCACAGCCTGTAGGAGGCTTTTTTCTCTGAGTGAAGGGTAATGGTACAAAGTACTTAAATAAGACAAAAATTGTGAAGGTGTATGGAAAGAGCTTAAATGTGGGCAGCGCTGATGTAGTAATGTGTTAAATTAGTTTCTGATAATGAAGACCGGGGTCATTACATTATATCATTCATTTCATGGTTGATGTGATTTGAGTAAAATTCTCTCTCTTTGATATCTCAGTTGCTATTGGGAGAAAAGTAGAACTGTTTGAAAACTCAAATGATGCATTTTTAGAGTGAGCAAAGACATTGTGAGAATTCTTCTATTTCCCCTCATCACGATGGTTAAACATTAAGTAGGACCCATCCGTGGTCTTTGCATGGTGTTGCTTTTGGCTGGAAAGACAAGGTTACAACTAAGGTTTTAAAGCTTCAAGACTTTGGGAGAGGAATAGAGCACTTGGCCTTCCTCCTTATTGTCCTCCCAAGAAATTACTTGTAGCATTTTACCATCTTGGTCTGAATTAATCTTTCTTGAATCACCATCGGTGGTAGTAGTGATGGTGGATCTAATTACCCTGTGACTGGAGCTCCTTAAATGTCTTTTTCTATCTCTATGCTTCACCCCTCTTATTCTCTTTCTGTTTTGGAAGATATTTTATTGCCTGGCACCTTTGGGGATCTTCTACCCTCTTTCCTCTTCCCATATTGCTTGTCTCTCTCCTCTGGCCCTTGGTGGTGTGAAGTTGCATCGTCTGCATCCTTCCCCCATAAGACCTGGGAATTTGGTTCTTATCAAGACTTCATGACTGTCATGTAACTGTTCCTCTTTATGAACTGCCCAGTAATACATATTTATTCTTGTCTGTTTTCTCACCCACCACCTGATATGCTTATGGCTTAGCAAATTCAGGAAAACTAAGATATTACCAGCAAAAAAACATACTTGAAAGACTGATCTGCCAGGTACAGACTTGCATAATGGAAATCTATAAGTGGAAAACAATGGCCACAGTTTTGGATAATCCCATACACTGGCATAGATTCTTGAAAATCAACAATGTTAATTTTGTTTTGACTTCTTGGTTCTCTCACTAGCCAGCATTTTATACTACCTAACAAATTTTTATCCATTTCAAAGGTTTTCAGCTACAAAACAATGCATGGAAAAGCAGAAAAGGATTATAATCAGACTCTGAATTTTCAGGATTCAAATATGCCAAGTGTAGGAGACGCCAAGTCTGAGCAGCTTCATTCTATCATTTTAGCACTGATTTTAGCAAATGTTTCACCTTGAAATGATAGTTCATCATAGGTGTTTTGTAACTGCAGTAATTGTTCAGGATTTTGAGGAAGAGTCATTCTTAGGCTACATCCTCTCCCCTCCTGTTTCCCCTCCCCCATAGGTATTTTTTATTCGTCTCCTGAGCTCTTACAGTGTCCTCAGAGTCCCTGAGATGGAAGACAGTTCCTGACCCCCGGTGGCAGCTGTTGCGGTTACTCACTAGTCACTTATTTAACATTGGAACTCATATCTAGGTGCAAAATCTTGAAGTGCCAATTAATCACCCGTGTTCTCTCTCTGTTGGGCTCCTCATAAATTCATCATGACTTTTGTTTTAATGTACCTGGTTATATGGTGTTTGCAGGTGTCAAAGAATGCCAGACCTGGACGGTCGTTAAAGCAGTACAAACAGATTTTATCCAGGACTGTTGGAACAGTGAAAAAGAGACCTCAGTATGGAACTAGGCTCAATTGTGAATATAGCCTGGACAAGTGGGAGTTTTTAATCAACAGGCAGGGTGTGGGATCAGTGAATGGAAAATTACTAAGTGGAAACATTGTGGGTAAGGGGGTTTCTGTCTAAACTGACCTAACAGGATTCTTGATGAAGACAGGCCAGGGTGAGCAGACACACCTGGGTGAATGAAGGTGGGGGATGAGGACCCTGATCAGATATCCAGGGTGATCAGATTTGGAAAATAGAGGATTTTGGCTAAACCAACTTAGCAGGACTCTTACTAAAATGGGACAGTACAGATGAACATGGAAATGCAAAAGTCAGGCCTAGTTGACAAAGGGTTCAGGAGGGCTGAGTAGAGTTTGGTCAAGGAGAGAATCTTTATCTAGTGTTCCAGATGTGCTGACATAATTGCCTTAAATTTTAAATTGCCAAATTATAAACATTATTGGAAACCTTTAAGAAGGCTGTGTGTGGAACTATTCACGACCCTTAAAATTAATTGCTTGTGTTATTTAAAAATTATTGTTGATATTTCATATTTCTATAGGCATTTATAATAGTATATCAGTTAATCCTCAGGTGATCTTGTGATCTCAATTGATCTCAATTGGCTATCTCCAGAGAATCCTTGAATGATAACCTGAAGTCTTAAAGTCAGCATTCCCTTTCTACAGAGAAGAATATAGAGGCATAAAAAAATTATCTTTCTTAAATTAGAAGAATTCATTTGAATAAGGCAGAGTTCTCAGTCTATGTACCATAGATCCGTGTTAACCAGGTACGTAGGTGACACAACTCAATTCAAATAACATCCCAGGATCTCTGAGTGATGTGGTTGGTTAATTGTATATGCATGTACAGAAGAGCCAAGGAGTTATTGCTGCCAGTTTTCCTCTTGGCGTTTGAGGAATTGCCCATCACGTTTTCCAATCATTCAGAGCAGGGTCTGTGCCCTCGCTTAGTGACTGGCACAACTTTCTTCAGCAGAAAACTGCAACTGTAATAGGTTGAAGGGCTCATTTTTTGATGCCTGAGGGCAAACCTTCAAAATTGAATCTTATACTCCTAGGAAATATTGACTTCAAGCTTAGTTCTTTATAAATCACCAAAGGAAAAAAAATGAATTGACTTAAACATACATCCTTTGGGCCCAGGGCGGTGGCTCACGCCTGTAATCTTAGAACTCTGGGAGGCCGAGGCGGGTAGATCGTTTGAGCTCAGGAGTTTGAGATCAGCCTGAGCAAGAGCGAGATCCCCGTCTCTATTAAAAATAGAAAGAAATTAGCTGGACAACTAAAAATATATAGAAAAAATTAGCTGGGCATGATGGCGCATGCCTGTAGTCCCAGCTACCCCGGAGGCTGAGGCAGAAGGATCGCTTGAGCCCAGGAGTTTGAGGTTGCTGTGAGTTAGGCTGACGCCAAAGCACTCTAGCCCAGGCAACAAAAAGTGAGACTCTGTCTCAAAAAAAAAAAGAAAAAAACGTACATCGTTTGGTGATGAGCACACTCCATCGATCTAAAGGAAGAGCTATGGGCAGGCTTCCATGCCCTTTCCTTGATCCGCGTTGCATGCGGTCCTCACTGCCCTCCCTGCTCAGCCTCCTTCCAGCACCCTCTACTGGTCTGTGTGCACGGCCTGGCGCCTGCGTACATTTGCTCCTGAGAACCTGGAACCTTGTTGGGAGGACTAGCCTAGAACTGGCGGAGCTCCTCCCCCGTCCCCATCCCCAACACACACACACCTGGAAGCAGAGCAGCTGGGAGTTAAGGACCCTCAACTCCCTTCCCTCAATCCCTCGCCAGTCTTTGCAATGAGTAGCGGGGGAGTATGAAAGCTCACCGCCTTGTCTTAAGGCCGGGCAGACTCCATGGTATAATCTACAAGTTCTCCTCAGGGTCTGCGGTATAATTTACACACCAGAGCTCCCTGTAGGATCAGGCTGAGGCTGAGACTGCACCTGAAATTGCAGCCTTTCTTGGCTGCTTCTTCCTTTTCCGCCTCCCCCTCTCCTGGGAGCCCTTCCTTAATAAATCACTTGCCGTGCACACTCCTCTGTGAGTCTGCTTCTGAGGGCCTAAGGCAATGTTAAGAAATTAAATATACTACTTGATGCTTTTTATCAACATCTTTAAAGCTGTTTTTAATTTTTAGTTTGCTAATTTGGGTTACCTATGTGCAATTTGGGGGATCTTAAAAGTCAATTAACAAATGAAAGAGGTGTACCTGACAGTTACCATTTACTGAGGAGGCCACTGTGCCAAGTCCTTGACACATTTTGTCCAATTTTCATGGTAATGCTGCATTTTTAAGGATGAGTTCATTAAAGTCCGGAGGAACTTATTAATGTGCCCAAGTTACAGAGCTACTAATTGGTAGAATCGCAGTTCAAGTCCAGATTTTCTGGTTTTAACACTTTTGCTCTTCCAGAAGCTACGCTGCCCACTCTCTTCCCCTCTCAGGGTATTCAAATGTCTATTTCTAGAGCTGTCAAGGAGGCAGTCCAACATCAAAGTCCATGACTTACTCAGATTGGAGGAGACTGTCTCTTTAGTAAAAGAAAAAATACATTATAAAGCACCAGACTTAATTTCTCAGAATGGGGGTAATTGAAAATAATTTCTAATAAATGCTGGAGTCAGGTTATATCAATGTGTTACACAGAGAGATCTTCGTACAATTTTTGGCAGAATCTAGGTGGTTCATAGAAACACAAATTATTGAGCAAGTGATAACAGGACAAGGCATTAGGAATGTGGTTTGGGAGCAGAAGATGGAAGTTTCTTTTCTAGTTCTCCCTCTAGTGTGGTCATGTTCAGTGCTGTGACTGTATTGTACCGTGGTGCTATTTAGAAAATGACTTTCTCAGCCCCTAAATGGACCACAGTAGTTATCAGTCAGTTTCACAGCGAGATCCTTAAAAAAATGAAGGGATAATGGCAATGATGCCACAGCCACCTCGATGGACTTCTAGCCAGCATCTGTATTGGGCCCTGTGTGGATTATTGTTCATTGCTGACATAAGTCCTATCACATGAAAACTTCAGCAAGAATACTCAAAAACCATAGCAGAGACTTTAACATTTTCTGCATGGTGATGTCATCAGTGCTTATCAGAGGCCATAGCTATTCTCTCTTCCTGGAGTGTTCTTCCTTCACTCCTTTGCCTGGTTATTTATTCCTTTTCTTTCTAAGATGAAGCTCAGGCATCACCTCCAGGAAGCCTTCTCTGATCCCCACGTCATGGACAAAGTCCCTTTTCAATAGATTTGTATTCGTATGCATAATTACCCAGAGAAATGCTAACTTATCACATTGAAAGAATATGTTTGCTTATTAATCCTCCCAGTAACCTGAAAGCTCCTTAAGATCAACAATTCTGTTTTATTATTTCTGTGTGCCTAGTTCTTATGGTGCGAGGCACAGAATTAACTCTCAGTAAATGTTTTTCTGAACTGAACTATGAGGACAGAAGAAAGTTCCATGTCTTTTTGGTATACGCAATTTATTTGTATAAGTTGTTTCAAAGCCATTCAAGTAGCTTAGGCAGAAGAAATACCGAAGAGCTAGAGTGGTGGTGGAAACACTCGGCCAGACTTTGAGGGGAGGGAATCTGAAAGAGAGGAGTGAGGATTATGTCTGGCAGGCTGGGAGAAGCCTGGTAGCCAGATATCATCTGAGGGCCATTTGGGGATGGAGTTTAAGGTGTGAGAGTTATGATGAAAGAGAAGTGGGAAGAGAACCTCTTTCTGTAATGGTAAAGAATAAAATGAAAGAATCTATTATTTTTATTTTTTTATATTTGCATTTGAGGCTAGATAGAGTAGCCAAAGGAGCACGGACTGAATTTTGCCCCCAAGCTCCGCTATGTTCTTTTTCTGTGTCTCAACCTCCTGGAGTTTCATTTTCTTTATCTATAAAATGGGCACGCCAGCACCAACTTAGAGATTTCTAAGGATGACCTAAAGGTTAGTAAGATGACTTCACAGGATAGTGAGGTAAAATAGGAAGTTTGCAGGAGCAGACATGCATCCATTTATTTCTTCTTCCAATAAACATTTTACTGAGTGTGTACAGTGGGCCAGGCATGGGGGGCCCATATGTGTACATTACGACCTGTACAATGTGCCTCTACAAGTTTAAATCTAGAGGAGGATAAACTTATCCGAGCAGATGGTATGGTGAGAAATGTAAAATGCCCCACAGAAGAAGGGAAGGATTCATTCTGGCTAGAGAAGTGGGGTCTGAAAGGATGAGTAGGAGTTTTCTGCGCAGATGAGGTGGGGAAGGAAGCGCTGTTACCTGCCAAGGCTCGGAAGTTCGTGCTGGGATGGTTTGGATACTGATGGAATGTAAAATATGAGAGGACTGTGGCAGGAGACGATGGAGAGATGAACCAGGGTCAGGTGCACAGGGCCTTCCTGCCCTGCTCTGGAGTTTGGAGTTGATCCTGAGGGCACAGAAAAGCGACTAAATTTAGAGACTGATAAGGAAATAGTTACATTTAGAGGCTTAGAAGGTCTAAGTATGGAGAGTGATCATGTTTATATAGATTTCTTGGCTCCTTCCAAGCCTTTTTTGCTTTCTTCCTTGATTTGCTATTAAAGTTGGAAGTGACTAATAAAGCTGTTCTTTTGCATAATAACATTACTAATTTTTTAAAAATTCTGATCTCGTGGCTTTCATATTGTTTTAATGCACTGTAAATCCCTGCATGGTCATGCTTATTAAATAACTAGTGTGGAAGCCATTCATTCCTTCAGCAAATATTTATTGAGAGCCTGCTCTGGGCCAGCCTGTTATATAGACCCTGAGGACAGATAGGGGCCCTGCCTGGTGGAGGCCCCATTTCAATGGGGAAGATGGAGGAGACTAATAAAAATATAGGGGGTATAGAAATCTGGCATGGTAGGAAGTAAGGGAGTCCTCTATTAAGGAATTGATGTCTCCACCTAACTACAGTGAGTGGGCCAGGATGGGGGCTCCCTATTTATAAAATCTGAAATCTTATGTTTTTCACTTGCTGACTTTAACCCCCTTCTTGGGTCCAATAGGTAATAGGTTCTCATTCTTTCTTTTCTCCTCTCTCTCTCTCCCCCCGCCCCCATACCACCACTCATTGGGCATATTGAAGTCAGTTGCAGGGAATGAAATTCTCCACACTGTAGATACTCCTTTGCTTGGACTTCCTCAGAAGATTTATGATAGCTCGTTTCTAGTTTCTAATCTAGAAATCAGAGAATTGGATTTGAGAATAATGGCATCTATTAACATTTTCCTCTTTTGCTCCAAAAAGAACACTTAGCTCTGTTTTCAGTTTTGTATTTCTACTCTGTACTCAGTTCTGGGCTTAAGCGCTTCACACACATAATCTTACAACTCCTCAAGTGGCTCTGTAAAATAGGCATCATTATCGTCTTCATTTTTTAGCTGGGGACACTGAGACTCGGGGAGATTATGTCACTGGCCCAAGGTCATGCTCCTCCTAAGAGGCAAGGCCAGGTCTGACTCAGGACCGCCGTGTCCTAACCACTCTGCATTCCTGTCTCCCTCTCTGGCCTGCATTTCTTCCGTTGTTTATTCTCCTGTGACCTTTTCTGTCTCAATGTTACCTTTCTCTCCCTCATTCACTGGGCAAACGTCATCTGTTGGGACTGACCACAAACACACACAGCCTGGTGGGCAGCCACAGGGAGGGAATATTCAGGCTTGAGTGGAGGAAACTAGACACGTACCAAGCCCTGACATACAGAGGAAGGGAGGAAGGCAGAAACGAGGGCCAGTGGCCTCATCTCCAGCCATGGTTTTCAGTAAGAGGGACGTAGTTCCAGCCTGTCCTCAAAGGACAGGAGTTAACATCACCTTTGAATCTGAATGGACAGGCTGGAGAGGGGTCAAAGTGCTTTGTGCACTTTGTCTCACTTAGTCCTGTCAGTGGTACCATTTGGTAGCTGTCGTTGACCCTTTCTGCACGTGAAGGAACTGCAGGCTCAGAGAGGTTATGTGACTAGTGCAAGGCTGCTTGGGTGTTCCAGGTAGAATGATTTCAACAGGCCAGCTTGGCTCTGGAATCCAAAATCTTACTGTTGGAGAGAGCTCTCTTTCTCAAAGCGAATTCCTGAGAACACTAGTGGTGGAGGGGGTGGGGGGCTGGTCTCTGTGGCCCAGTGTAGCAAGTGCAGCATTCCGCAGCCCCTCTGAGGGAGCCTCATTCTACATTGGCATAGTAAAGGCTCGAGACGGTCCACAGAAGCCTCTAAGCACTGTTTCACTCAGGATTTCTTAAGCATATTTGACCACAGGAATCTTTTCGAAATAGACAGTCACTAACATGATGAGAAACTAACACATAAAATACTGAAATACGTCTTACTGTCTTCCAAGTTGTCATTTTGGTAGAGAGAGAATGAACAGGGAGAGGATAGGAAGGAAAAAAGAAGACAAAAAGAAAAGAGACAATGAAGAAAGAAAAGGGAATAAAAGAGCTACTCAAATATTTCCCAGTAAAATTCTAAAATACCTTTTCTGCCTTTCTTTTATATCTGAGCCTTCTCTTTCTTGTCCTTTTCAAATTGACACAAAATGTTTCCCCAAGTGCATAAGATGAGATGGAAAGCTTAATTTCTTTGGGCTGATGACAGTCTTAAAAAATGGTCCAGGAGACTGAGTGACAGGTGGCCAAGCCCTGACACCAAGATGTGAGAGTTGAGAGTAGCATAGGGCTGGGAGGCACCTGCTCCTCCCTGTCCCTGTCCAGAGAGAACTGACTTTGCTTTCCTCGACTCCCATGGCAAGGAGCAACTGAGTGGGGACGCCTCCAACCCCTTGACTCTTGGACCAGTGTGTTTTCCTTACAACAAATTTATTTTTTTCAGAGTCAGTCTTACGTCCACATATTCTTTTCTGTTTCCCTGCTATGCTTAGCCCATCGGCATTTGCTTAGCCGGAGATACCATTATCGGCAAAGATAAACCATAAAGATTGTAATTTGCCCTGTTTATTGCGGCTACAGTCAACAGACTCCTGGCATAACCTAGGACGGTCTTCTCCTGCCTATTTCCTTTGCTCCTGGTTCTTTGAATAGAATGTGTGTATCATTTAGAGTAAAGGAAAATTCACAACAAATATTGATATGTTCTCATATATATGCAGACACTCCTAATCAAATACTTAAGAATTTTTCTTGTGTTCTTTACTCAACCAATCAACCAATAAAGGCATTCTCTGATTTATATGGATTTCCTAGGTTGTTAAGGAGATTTTTATTATAAAATTTAGCATTTATGCACACATCAGAGTGTTACTATGTAGGAAATTTATAGTTAGACCCCTGCTGTCAAAGTGTGGTTCCTTGCATCAGCATCATTGACATCACTTACGAATTGTTACAAGTGCAGAATCTGGGGTCTTACCTCAGACCCACTGATCCAAATCTTCATTTTAATGAGATTCCCAAGGTGATTTATATGCTCTTTAAAGTTTGAGAAGCCCTGATCTAGAATACACAAAAAGACAAAGGACTTTATTACTCATTACACAGCATGCAGGCTAAGCAACATATTTGGGTCAGTTTTCTCTGCCCAAATCCCAGGACGGTGGTGCAGGTGGGACACCTGGACATACTCTGGACTGTCTTTTAGGAGAGGAACCCCGAGTTTAGGGAATCTGAATCTTTTAAAATGGAAAGTAAATATGTCTGCTCTTTGTTCCAGAGACACTGTATTTTCTGAGGCTGTTTACTACACAAACATCCTTGAAATGAGAATTTGAAACAAAGGGCAGGCCTGTGCCTGTCTTTGTAAGATATATAGAAATACTGGGGACCCATGGGGAATTATCTCCCTGTAATGGGCATTAGAATATCTCTATCCTTTGGTTTTAGGACCAATAAATATTTTTTGGAAGCCATGCCAGCCTAATCCCTAGATTGTACTAGTGTTTGTTTTTTTTATCAGAAAGACCTTAAGAGGAAAATAACTTCCAGTCTGGACATTCAGTTAAACCCCTTACCTGAAGAGAGAAGTTATGTAAAGAAAGCAAGTGGGGTTGTGTATAGGAAATAGTGGGGTCGCTTGTGGCTCTTGTTAGTGTCGGTTGTACCACTCTAGCACAGAACTTATTCTTATTCCCAAGTTTGGGGTATATGACGTTAAGTCAGAGAGCTCTGGAGAGACTCTAAGAGATATTTAAAAGATTGGCAAATAGTAGTAGGAAGAAAAGCAGAGGTAAATTGGAGCTAATTATAACTTTCTAATAGGGCAATTTTGTTGTCCATAACTGTTCTCAAGCAAAGCAGTTGATTTTCCTTTGCCCTGTGTGT
Organism: Lemur catta; assembly: GCF_020740605.2. Lineage (NCBI taxonomy): Eukaryota > Metazoa > Chordata > Mammalia > Primates > Lemuridae > Lemur > Lemur catta. The sequence goes on from NC_059137.1 coordinate 78,491,516, forward strand.
CTAAATAGAGGCTGAACCTTTTAGAAATATTGTAGAGGAGATTTCTTCTTTGACTCCTAGAGTTTTTCTCAAGTCTCAAAGAACAAAAAAGTTTGGAGAAGGGAAAACTGGAGCAGTTTTACAAAGCATGTGACAATGATATGTTGATAAATGTTTCACAACCAGTGTTCAGTGATACAATGGGGTTGGGCCATAATTTGTAAAGTGTGCTGATTTCCATGGTGTAAATATTCCTACATCGCTGATTTCAGGCTACCAGTGCAGAGTGAGCCAGCTTGAAAAAGTCCTGAAAATTTAACAAACTGACAAGAGCCAGCTCTAGCAAGCCATTGCAAAAAAGTCACAATTAGCAATTTTTTTGACAGTGAAGGTGGTTTGACTGTGCAAGAGGTTTGCTGGTAGAAGCTTCTTTTCTTCAAGATCTTTTAAAATAAGGTATGTTCTGTTTGCCCCTGGTGATTCTTAGCTAGATTTACCTTAAGGCAGGATGACAGCCTAAATGATCTTTTGAAGTTCATTTCAACAGCGTGATTTGGTTTTTCAAAAAGTCTTCCTTTATATTGTGGCTTTAACAAGGCTATTTGCTTCCTTTAAATAAATTGACCACCAGCTCACTTAGTATTTAATAATATTTCTTTACTATGGCATGACCTGTCGGTGCAGTCTGATGATTGTCACAGATATTTTTAGAAGAACAGGAGGCTATTTGGGCTTGGGCCAACCAGGATGATTCGTTATAAATGGGTGATCTGTGGAACCATAATGAATGACAACTTTGGGCACAAGACAGCCGTGTCAGTGGTTGGACCTGGAGCATAGTAAATCCTCCTTGCGCCGATGAGGCTTTATGCCTCTTCAAGAGACTGACCCTGGAATTCCCCTTGGGATCAGATTCTGTACAGTCCCTCTCTTGAGTACTCTTTTGCTGTGTTGACAGCAACATCTTCTCAGAGAATGTAAGAGTGAGCCCAGATGCTGCTGCTTCAGTGAAGCTCACGGTGAACAAGTCGCCCTCCTGCCTGAGTGCCCAGCTTCATGGGCCTTCATGGGCACCCATGTAGTGTTTCCACTTCTAGCATATCTGTGCTGTCAGGTGGGGCCTGGTATAGTGGACTGATTTACTCTCCACTTCCTGGTATAGCGGACCAATTTATTCCCCACTTCCTCCTCTGCCCTCCCAGATGTTGAAGGATTAGTGGAAAGAGCAAACTCGCCACACTCAGCCCGTCCCAGTGAGATGTGCTTTTCATAGCCTCTGGCTTTAACAGGCCTGCCTCTTCCCTCAGCATTTACCAGAAGCGGAGACCTTGACTTTAATGCAGATTTGAGTGCCTCCTTCCCTCTCCCCTGGGTAATATTGATTGGGAGGCTTCAATTACTTATTTATCACATTTATAAAATGCTTCTCTTGCCAAGGTCTCTGGGCACATGGGACAAGAGTAAAAATATTAATGAGTAATAATGATAATAAAAAAGTCTACCAAACATAGCTTCTCATTCTGAAGGCTCTACGTCAACTCCATTGGAGACCTGTGGCAATGATTTAGAGCTTCCATTACAACTTGATTTTTTTTCTTTTTATAAAACTCGCTCATTTCCAAAGGGGCTTAATCTCCTGCATAAAGCAAATGTACTAACAAGCAAAGAGACAGAACATGTAGATTTGCTGTTTAGGATAAGGCCAAATGCAAAAGACAATCCCTGTGCCCCATTCCAGAGGTCGATTTCCACACCACCCCCCACCACTTCTATCTTCCCTTTTTGGTGAAGGCAAAAATAGAAATGAATCTTTTTTTTTTTTTTTTTGAGACAGAGTCTCGCTTTGTTACCCAGGCTAGAGTGAGTGCCGTGGCGTCAGCCTAGCTCACAGCAACCTCAAACTCCTGGGCTTAAGCGATCCTACTGCCTCAGCCTCCCGAGTAGCTGGGACTACAGGCATGTGCCACCATGCCCGGCTAATTTTTTCTATATATATTTTTAGGTGTCCAGATAATTTATTTCTATTTTTAGTAGAGACGGGGTCTCGCTCAGGCTGGTCTCGAACTCCTGACCTCGAGCGATCCACCCGCCTCGGCCTCCCAGAGGGCTAGGATTACAGGCGTGAGCCACCGCGCCCGGCCAGAAATGAATCTTAAAAGAGGGCTATGTATTGTCTGTCCCAAATTTTTGTCTAGACACATTGAGACAAATTGTCTTCAAAGAGTTTTCTTGTTCTGTAAGAGGGCAGGATTCTCTGCTGTGCCATGTGGCTGCGAGCACCTTCATTTTGAGCACAGCAGTGGTGGCTTGTTTAAAGGCTTAGAGAGGTGCTGATGACATTATTTATGGTCAAGATCAGGAAGGTGAGCATTTAATTAGGAAAAGAGTGTGCAAGTTTGAAGACCTTTTCTCAAGTGTGTTGAATCTGAAATCCTAATGCCATATTGGGCATCCTTTCTGGAGAAGCCTCCTCTTCTGTTTTTACCTGCTGGTGATAAAAGCAAATGCTAGAAGGGCCAAAAAGGAGATGAGGTCCTTCCGACCCATACCTTTGGCATTCATAACCCACATGACTAGTGGGTCAGAGGAGCCCCGCTGGCAGCTAGCTTTGGTGATTAGAAAATAAGACATTATAGATGGGAATCTATGTTTGATTTTTTTTCCCTGCTTAAAAATCCAGTTATGATTAACATTCTTGCCATTAGGGAACATTTGGGCTCAGCTACTTGTGAGAGTTCCATCAGTATAGGAGAAGAAAAAAACTTGAGCTATTCTCGTAAAACAATTGTCAAACTATGACCCACAGGCTAAATCTGGCCCACTGTTTGTAAATAAAGTTTTGTTTTTGTAAATAAAGTTTTATTGGAACACAGCCCCACCCATTCATTTATGAATTGTCTGTGGCTGCCATCATGGTGCAGCGGCAGAGTTGAATAGTGACAGAGACCTTACAGCTCTCAAAGCCTAAAATATTTAGTCTTCAGCCTTTTATAGAAAAAGTTTGCTGACCCCTGTCTTAAAAGAACAATTAAGCAAAATATCTAATGAAATAACAACTCACTACGCAGACCCTCACTTATTTCGTGACAGGTTGTGGAAAGGGGACGGTGCCTGGTTCCGCTTCTTTTTTTCAGTCAGATCAGTTTCCAAAACAACTTAGGCACAAGCTGTGAGATGGGAGCAGAAGTTCTAGCTCAAGAGAATACCAAGGTCCAACTGTCTGTTGTGACTTCAGGAGCCTGTGATTCCCTCTGTGTACACTTCCATTTTATGTACTAACACGAGGACTGTGTCGAGAGAGAGAGAGAGAGACGCCTTCAAAGCTGCAGTCAGGGGTGGGGAGTGGTTCTAGACCTCACTGGTTAATAGTCCTTTTCGATTTATTAATTCCTGGTTAAGAGCTAGCATAGCAGATGGTCATATGTAGAAATAGAACCTATCATACTTGAACTTTTTTCTTCTATCTTTTCTGTAAAGAAAAATATGAAAAATTTTCTGGCTTGGCTGGGTCAGTGATAATTTCAGGGATATGGCAGACTTTGTGTGATATGTTCTTGGAAAGTAAACAAAAAAAGATACAGTTCTGATATGGCTTCGCTCAGGAATTCTATATTTGAATCTTTTTTTGCCAGTATTCGCTCTAGCTTCACATTGATTTTATTTTTTTTTATAAAAAGCTATCAGGATTCAGAATGTAAAACGCTGAATGTGTGGTCTTTGTATATCACATTGTCTTTTCTTCCCCTCCTTGTAACTTTTTCAAAGAAGGACAGCCCAGTTTCTATCTTCCAGCATCCAGACCTTATGTGTGCAAAGTCACTGTGTGGTTTGGTCAGAAGAAAGCTCATACGAGATTTGAGAAACAGGAATTTTGAAAAAAGGACAACCCTGTCTTTGTGGGAGTCTTAGTATTTTTAAGATGGGGAAGAATCTTAGGAGAGCATCCAACCTAATACTCCTAAAGTTAATTTTTACTTAGAGCTGGGTGATCTTTACATGGATGTTTTGTTGACACTTCTTAAAAGTTCATAACATTGTCTAGTATATCATACCTTTTAAAGCATAAAATAGAAATAATTTCTTCACACATATATTTTAGCATGTACAAAACATCGAATTCAAGAACTGCCTGCTGAAGATTTAGCTTTTTTTTGCTTCCCATTGAAAATGTGAATTTTCAGATTAATAAGTATGCGTTTTAGTCATTTCAGTATGACATTCTTTCTCTTATACCCTGAATTTAGCCAGTTAAAAAAATATATATTTATTTTCAATGAGACAAATGCCCCCTGGTGGAAACAGTAGCAAATATTTGCACTGATTTGGGGGGCCCACATACAACAACTAGAACAAATATATCAAGTACAATAATGGGACAATATAGGGACATAATTGATGTAGCTTAGAGACTGTCTATATTTTTTTAAGCCTATGCATCATTTAAATGCAGTAAATAGAAGGTAACATCAAGTTGCAAGGGTCAAAAGATTCAACAAGGAGCTAACTAAACCCTTTAATGGGGTTTAAATAATTATGGCAATTCCTCTAGTGTCTTTCGTTTTAGCTTGGGAATCTCTTAGCTAGTAAAGTCATTTATAGCGGGGCTCTTTGTAATGATTTTTTAATGGAGGACTTTTAGATAATACCTTGGAGGGTATTTTAAAACTAAATAGTTGTATAAGAGAGAATTGCTTAAAGGATTGTAAGATGGCCTTCTAGAAAAAAGCAAGTCAGTGGGAGGGAGAGCAGGGTTTGGGATTTAAGCTTCACCAAATGACAACTTTATGTTGTTTGTCTCATTAACTGCCAGACAATTCATCTTTGGTTCAATAGGGAATGCTTACCAAGCCAGGGATGTGAGCTTGCCAGGACTCGTGTTTTTATAGAAAGCTTTATTTTGGAAATTTCTAATCTGAACATACTGGAAATCTAGCTCTCAGAAAACTTTGTAAAATCATTTCTAAGGAAGCAGAGAAAAGGAAAAGCAGCAGTTAAGTGTGAGGTCGTGGTCCCTCTACAGGGGACAGCACTGTGAGGAAGTCGAGGTTGTTGGCATAGTCTCCTGGTCTCCCCTCTGCTCAGTCACACCCACTTTTGCTGTGGCTGGAGCTCCAACAGAAAAGCTGTGACTTTTTCTGCCTCTGCATTTTTCCCACTTGGATGGAGCCTTTGGAAATGAAAAAAAAATCATCAAGGACCATCTTGTATTGAAAGATGATGTTCTGCATACTTAATGGGCTGAATCACCCTTTCCCTTTTCAGATATGGCTCATGTCCATTAAGCTGTGGATGTGGATGATAAATACCATTGTACTTATCATATCACCAAATGCCACATCCTCCAAGGCAATGACGTTTCTTTACCTCAGCATTTGTGAGATTGCACTCTGGAATATAACAGTTCAGGCAGAAGTTGTCTATTAACTTGCACAGGTTTGCAGATATGTGAATGGCTGGGTGGGAATTGAGTGCTTTACAAATTATTCTTCTTAAACCCTTGCCTTTGATCAAGCTGTGATGCTTTATCTTGTGTTATCTCTTGGCTTATGTCCTGAAGTGGGTGGGAAATGAGGCCTGACCTCCCCAGGAATAAGAAGGTAGGTCACATGTGACAGACCAAGGGAAACCACTGAATCTTGCTGACACCTCTGGTAGATCTTCAAGAACTTGTTTCTTAGATATGAAATACCAGTCTGTTCTCTCACTGTGAAGTCCTCTCATCACCCACCTCGCAACATGAGAGACCCTTAAAATACAATATAATAAATGCTCTTGGTGACATGGCCTCTCACAGATGTTTATTTACAACTGCTGAGCAGCCTGGGAAGAGACGTGTTGTGTGTCCAGGCTTCGACTTCTCCTTCTTGGCAGTGGTCTGTATCACGATGTATTTTTGTTGAAATGGTTTTGGACCCTAAACAGGGTTACCCAGCTTGATCACTCACATTATTTACTTGACTTGGCTCTGAATAATTATCAGCTATTTCCCTGAGTCAGATCCACCCCCAAAGTTTGAGTATCTCCTGTCATTCCTTTCGACTTACACATATTCATTTACAAATATGTATCTGTGTTAGGCATTGGGTTAGCTGGCCCCATCTCCCAGGGGCATACATTTTACTAGTAAAATACGAAGTCAGCAGATACTTTGTAAGTATAGTTTGAAAGGTGCCTAGAAAACAGTACTAGGAGGTGGACATTGAAGGAGATGTGGGACTTGCAGAGTGTGAGAGTTGGGGGAAGGGCAGAAAGGAGGCAGAGGGAAGGATCCCAGCTAGGAATTTCATGTCTTAAGACCCGAAAGTATAAGAAAATTTGTGGCCTTCATACATTTGCAAGGAGTTTGTCTTGGCTGGAGCAGAGGATGTGTGTGGAGAATTGGGAGGAGAGACTGGGGGGGAGTTGGGGAGTCGCTGGTACAGAGTGGACAGAATTTATTCTAAAGGACTTTGCATGGGGCAGCATCCTAACTGAGTGTGCATTATAGGAAGGCGGTGAGGAGGGCTAGTTGGAGAGCCGGGGAGCATGTTTGGAGGTGGGACTGACAACAGGTTTGACCAAGTTCAAACAACTCAACCTAACATTAGCGGGCTGTAAAGGTGAGAGTATAAAATGACTTTCAAAAATGTTGTGAGCAAAGGCAGCACTGTTGAAGGAAGCCATGTGGCCTGAGGGAAGGCACAGGCAGAGTCAGGTGGGTCTGAGTTCAAATCCTATCACCGTCAGTTACTAGCCGTGTGGCCTTCGGTAGTTTCCTCACCTCTCTTTTTTAAATAAAACTTTTTCTTTTACACTGACAGATAATAATTGTACATGTTTATGGGATTTGTAGTGATGTCGCGATACACATAATGTATAGTGATGAGATTAGGGTACTTAGCATAGCCGTCGTCTCAAACATTTATCATTTCTTTGTGTTGGAAACGTTCCATGTCCTCTCTCTAGCTATTTGAAACTATATAATATGTTTTTGTTTGTTAGCTATAGTTCAAGTCCTCACCTCGCTTTGCCAGCTTTTTCTCTTCTGGACGGTGGGGTGGCGCTCCTGCCTCTGTGGTCGTGGTGTGGGAGTGAAATGAGGCGATGCGTGCTGCATGCACAGTTTGGCAGTGACTTTTTGAAGATACGTGAGTGTGTGTGTGTGTGTGTGTGTGTGTACATCTGGGTATTGCTTGAAGAGAGGAGAGAGAGAGAACCTTCATTCAGATATATATTTTCTGTGTGCTAATTAAAACTGTTCATTTGCATTCTGCACACTCAATATTTATTTAGTGGTACCCATGTGCAAGGTGCCGGCTAAGGACTCTGTTCATTTTAGTGATGTCTCCTGAGGGGCGTGAGGGCAGAGAGTGTTTAATAATTAATGTTGATCAACTAATTGGTTTCCACATATGATGACAAAAGTGTCCAATATCCAGTATAAGTCAAAATACTAGAAAACCATCCATCCGAGTTATTAATATTTTAATTTAGATCGATAGGGAAAAATAAGCCCTTTGGGGGTTTATTTATATCTTTAGTGAGTGTTTTTTCCTTCCCACAATTTAGTTTCCCTGAGAAATGAACATTTATAAAATGTTTTTGGTGAACCCATTTATACAGTAGAATTCATTTTCTCTAGGAGGTTGGGAACTACAGGGAGGAACCAGAGAGTCATAAATCCTATTTAATTCAAGTTCATGCATTTCATGAGAGAAGGCCCCTTCTTTATCCTCTTATTGTATTTCCCCCGAGGCCTATAAACAGATGATGTTAGCAGCGATTTAAAAATGCGAATGGTATCACAGAAGTTCTATACAGGGTTGTCCTTACTCCTTTCCCCGCCCCTACCACACACACTTAAACAATAGGAATGGTAAATCCGAATCGAAAACATGCTCTGTAAGTCAAAAACAACCACTTGCCCAAATAAGTTGGCTGCACCAGTCTGGCTATTTTTGTCATCCATGCTAGTTGGAAAACTGAGGATCTGTGTTCTGAATCTAACGAGTGTACTTACCAATTCATTAGTCGTTTGAGAAGAGCCTGCTATATGTACACGTGAAAAAAGAAGGGTGGTTATAAGGCAAAATAAGTAGTAGCTCTTGGAGTCAGGTGGTTTCTGTGTGGCCCAGGGGCCAATATAACTCATTTTTCAGAAGAGGGACAGATGTTTTGCGGTGGAGGTTCAAAGAGGAAGATTATTCCTGGCTCACGGTATCGAGATGCTTTCACAGAGGAATTGGTTTCAAGTTGAACCCCCAAATACTGGCCTACAGACCCTTCCAGTCTGAGAAGTCCGTAACTCCACAGTATTTATGGTACATGATTTTTAATTATGTATTTTGCCTTGCTTTTTCCCATGAGATTTTTTAAATTCATTCTTTACCAACTTGAACTGCATTAGAAAAATGTTCTTGGGAGGCATTAGTTGTTGTACTAACTGTTTTTACAACATCAATTTCAAGAGTCAGGGATGGCTAGTCATTGCAGACAAAGGAGGAACTGAGGTTTCTTTCATGCCCAGCCAAGCTGGTGACTTGCACACAAGCGCCATGCTATCAGAGCCACTCCCCAGGCAATGTGCACCAGGATTTATTGCAACCTTGGTGTGAAAAGGAACTGAGAAATCTTTTAGAAACATGACCTGGGAATTCCAAAGTCACACATGCCTTTGTACAAAACTAGGGAAACCAGAGCACTTTCAGCCACAGTGTGAGCCTCCAGTCCTGGCCACCAACCGCGTCTCATCTGAGAGTCTCATGTTCCCACAGTCCCCTGGGACTTATCCAGTTGGTAAAATTTATATGTGTTCCTTAAAGCAGCCATCACAACTATAATAGCTATTATTAATATTTCTGGAGCATTTGTTCCAAGAGTGTTTCCATACACTTTACATGTATTATCTCATTTAATACTGTCAACAACCTCATGAGTTAGATGATAAAACTGAAATACAAAGAGGTTAAGTAACTTGCCTGGAGTCACAGATGTATAGGTGGTGAGTGGCAGTACCCGGACACAAATCTGGGCAGATACCAATTACAAAGTTTCAGTGATCTTCAGGATTATTTCCTTTAATTATTCTTTTCTTTTTTCTTTCTCCCTCTTTTTTTTTTTTTGCTGTTGTTATTTTGATCCATCTGCCTCTACTGGTTCCATTTTTCTGTTTTTCTCCAAAATAGGACATGTTTTCCTTATCATACTAGATTGATCTTTTAATTATTTTAGCCTAACAATACTTAACCAGAAAAACAAAAACTCTATGAGAAAAAAGTTGTTATCTCAAAAGTAAAAACATGACAATGGGAGAAAATCTTGTCTTTGGAGAAAGACTGTGTCTTGTTTATATCTGTATTATGAGCTTCTGGCTCCCGGCGACCATGATGTGGCTGTGTCTGCAAACATGTCGTTTGCCTTGAGAAACCGTGGACGTGGCGTAAGGGTGGAGGTGGCAACTCGACCCAAAGAATCATGTGCAAATGCTCTTGAAAAACATGTCTAGAAGAACCTCCCTCCACTTTCATCTTTTTATTTGACATTTTATTGCCTTTGAACCAAGAGAGAAGCAATTCTGTTTCCATGTTAGTTTAGATTTTTGGAAGCTTGATGCTATCAAAGACAATGTATATTAAAAATGAGCGGGCTCAAAATGGTCTCCTGTGTCTCTGTTAACAGAGACAACTGAACGAGGTCAGCTCAGGAGACCCCAGACCCAGAGACCTGGGTCCTAGACTGAGTTAGTCACTGACTGATTACTCATCTGTAAAATGAGGGTAGTGTGAGCCTCACTTATTTGGGGAACTCGGTCATGGTGAAATGCTGCTGCAGAAACCATAATGCCTGCACAGGTGGATGTGTCACAGTAAACTGTCTGTTCTTTCCTCATATCATCTTCTCAAAAGTGAGAAGTGAGAAGTTAAGCCAAACACTGGGTTTTCAGTTCTAATGTTCAACTCATTAGCTGTGTGACCTTTTGTGAATTTCTTAACTTTTCAAAGCCAATTGCAAAGAATGGTGATAATGATAGCCCCTACTTTATCAAGTTATGGTGAGGATTAGCTAAGAGAATATCTGTAAATCCCTCAGCATGGTGAGTGGTATAGTGGACGGAGAGGCAGTCCGGCCTGCCAGTGAGGGGGAGGACTGCAGAGCCAGACTTCTTGAGTTTGACCACTGGCCCCAGCATGCACCAACCGTGTGACTTTCGCTTTGTTTCTCAACTGCCTGTGTTTCAGTTTGCTAATCTCTGAGAGGGGATAATCACAATGCTACTTATAGGGATGTTATGAGGATTAAATGAGTTAATACATGTAAAGCACTTAGAAGAGAGCCTGGCATATGGTTAGCACCATGTATGAGCTACTGTTATCATATATAGTGAGCGTAACCTTCAGCAAGTACATTGTTGTCATCATTCTTGTTATTATGTTATAACTATCATCTATTTTAAGAATCTAAAATAAAAGGTATTTCTAGAGACCAGTAATAATACACTTAGTAGGAACATGAAAATGAACTTTTTAAAAATTGGGGAAATGAGAAGAAAATGAAAATTAAATTAACAAAAAATGTGAATTTTCCAGATGCAGATCAGATGCATTGAGTCAGTCTGTCACTTTTCAGATGCTGGGCTGCCCGTCTGTTCTATGTGCTGGGGCTGTTGAGAGGGGAGGGTCACCGCTAGCAGCACCCAGTGTATTTGCTGAAAAGCAAACATTGAAGAGCAGTGTGACTTGCTTTGTTATTGATGTCTGCTTGAGTGGCTCAGACGGGGCTTTTCTACCCCAGCCTTTGAGACCCAGGACTGGCTTTATGGAGAAGAGGCCGCTTGAGCTTGGACATTGAAGGTAAGAGTCCCCCAGGCAGGGAAGTGGGACAGGGAATCCTGCGCTGAGGTTTGAGCACATGGAATGAGGTCGGGGTTGGGTTTTGTGGGAACAGCGTCCCGTGTGATGGAGACACAAGATACATGAGGAGGAGGAACAGGTGACAGAGTGGGAGGAGGAGATTGGGGTGGCCTGGGATGGTCCTAAGAGGATTAGGCAGGTGAGGACTTCCTCAGCTTTGGGACTGCCACGCATTGGTGTTCCTCCCAGCCCAGGTGGCTGTCACCCCTGTGGTGAGCAACAAGAAGTTAGAGCACAGGCCAGAGATATGGATTAGGAAGACGCTAACCTAGCAGTGAGGGCCTGGAGTGTGGATAAGTCGCTAGGAAGTGAGGGACCGAGGCCCTTGGGGATAACCAGCACTATGGAAGAGGAGGTGGAAAAGTTGCCAGGTCAAAGATATTTTGAGAGGCTTGAATGTGGTGTCCGGGAAATCAAAGAAGTAGAAATTTTTTAAGTATGCATGCTCACCAGAGCCAAGGCCTCTGCTTGGTCATCTGGGAAGAAGATAGAGGGGGAAAAAAAAGTCCATTGGGAAATACTTCTAAGGCCTTTGTGATGGCTGCTGAATAAACAGGTACAGGAAGGGCAGAGAGGAAGGGCCAGGTCCAAGCAAGCTGCAGAGCAGTCAGGCTCCCATGCACCAGGAGCTGCGAATGACATCTCTCATTCTGCAGCAAGGGGAGGGAAGAACAATGAGGGGCTACTGCCTGTCCTCACCTCAGGTGTGGCCTGCAGAGATGACCTCTAGGTAGACTAGCTCCAACCTGCCGGGGTGTGAAATGACTGAGCTGTTAGGGGACACCAGGAGCCTCAGGGAGGGGAACTGAGTTCACTGTGCTAGCTCTTGGTAGCCCCCAGCCGAGTGTCCAGAGCATTTGCCTTAAATGGCCGCAGAGGCAGCTATCTTCATATCCACCCATTGAAAACGATGAGGCTAAAGTAGCAAAGAAAGGCCTGAGTGTTAGATCTGGAAAGGGGGAGTTTGAAGCTGCCTAGTACAGCTTCCTTGGGGAAACTGAGGCCCAAAGTGACCGTGGAATTACCAAAGTCAGCCTGGAGTTAGTGACAGACTTGATTTCCCTGCAGCCTTCTCTCTTCTCTCTTAGGCGGCTGCCTTGTGCCCTTTCTTGCTCTCTGGCCACAGAGATTGCTAATCAAGCCCATCTTAACCTAAGCTTTCCTACTCCTTTTGTGTCTTCCTACCCATAACAGAACCTCCTACTCTCCCCTCAGGGCTCATCAAGTGGTTGGTTAACTAAACAGCTTGAATGTTAGGGTGGCAAAGGCTGTGGTGGATAAGCCGTTCTGTTCCTCCCAGGCAATAGGCTTGCACTTTACGAGATACCTTCTTGCTGCATTTCCATGACGTGCTCCACTCAGCATCCTGTCCTCATCCTGAGCTCTACAATATTGGTGATGAGAGGAGGTGATTTGAGATAGGACATTTTTACCATGGGCTTCCCCACTCAGTGCATAGACTGACTCTAAGTCTGTAAATCTACATGGTCTATATGCCAATCACAATACTTTATTAGAGAAAACTTTTAGTTAGAAAAATAAAGTCAAGTAAACTTTCAGTTTAAAATATGAAATGTCTAAAGTCTTTTTTTTTTTTTGGCATAACTTTTTTAAAAAATTTCTAAGGGAGACTAATCATTGACCCCACAAAAGAGGGAAAAATTGTCTGTCTTTCCGAAGTCATTATTCAGTTTATTGTGGATGACTTTTTCTCTGGCTGTTCTAAGCAGCAGGTGAGAGAAGGAAGTTGACACTTCTTAAACATTTCCACGGGAGAAACTTTGCTGTTTCCCACAGAGATGTAAGGATGCAGATTCCTGGCTTGGGTGAGGGGTGAGGTTGTTAAATAGAAGAACTCAAAGGAATTCATTAATGATTTAGAAGACTGCTTAATTTCCCTACTTCTGTAACAGAGTCAGAGCTTGATCAATACTCTCAAGGTCACTGCTGCTGTTTGCTATGTCAGCTGGTCTTTTTTAGAGTTTTGCAAACCATTTTATGCACCTACCCTGATAGGTTTGCTTAGATTTAATGCAGGGAGATATGGTTTTGAGTGTGGGGCAGATAGGATGTTGAAGGAGGAAGTATAGCTACACATGGGGGGAGATCTGAAAGGAAATCTACAGCAAAGTTTCAAATTGTTCCAAGATGAATTTTGTTCAAGATAGAACCTGGGAATAAAGAGAGAAACCCCCTTTACGGTAGCTAGTCTGTTCTGATAAGGCAATTGTGAGAGCCAAAATGAACCCTGGCTGTAATGTGCACTTTAAAGGACATTAATCAATGTGTTTCCTCTTCAGTTACTTCTGTGTCATATTTTAGTTCGCTCTTTCCTTCAAATGTGACATTGGCCCCTGGAGGCTTGCCTAGCAGTGTTATACCAGATTGTTTGTTAGCTTTTGTATTTGTTTTACTAAGTTGAGGTTTTTAGAATAAAGATCCTAATTAGAGTAAAGATCCTTTTTAGAATAAAGGTCTTCACTCATGTTAGGGCAATGCAAGCTTTTTATTAATACTTCTGATGTTGACCAGAGTGAGCACAGTGCTCTCCTGGCACCTTATGTAAAGGGTTTTGATGATGCACAACACAGTATGCAGAAGGGTGACTGAGAGAGAAGAGAGGGGCCTGTCCCATGGTCCCCATCCCTACAAAAGATGGCTTTCCTTTGGTCATCTCTTTATTTGAGGACTTTGACCAGAACATCTAGACTAACTCTTGGAGTTAACTGCTTTGCCCTAATATTTACTTATATTTGCTTATGTCTTGATCAACCAAGACTGGAATAAAAAGGAGGGTCAAATAATTGACTATTCTTTCTGCAACATTCTAAAGCAAACCTTGATTCTGTGAAGGTGCAAAGGCTGGCAGAGCCCACAGTGACAATAGTCATTTGAAAAAGTTCATCTGCGTCGAGTTCTCCTGGATGTGGGCGCATGGCCAGGGGCAGATACCCCCAAAGTTCCAGAGAACATGTGGTTTCCAGTCAAACTACCATGCAAATATTTTGAAATATTTCATTGACCTTGGTATTTCCTCTATGTACATTGCTCATAGATTGATATTTTGTTATTTATTTAGGAAAAAAAAGCAAGTGGAGAAATTCCTCTTTCTGATGGGATTTTATGATCCTATGAGGCAACACCCTGGAGATTAGAATCTCATATTTTAGAGGGAAAGGCTTTTTTAGAATGCTCTCTGAATTTGAAAGACGTTGTCTAAAATGCAACCTGAGCTTGAAAAATGTCTAGACTATTTCAACAGACGTAGCCACTGGGAACACGGTAAAACAACAAGAGATGGTGTAGTTCAGAGGGGAATTTCTTTCTTTTAAGCTTGTCAATGAGCAGACAGGCATTTGAGGGGAAGTCTCTTTATCCTCTGAGTCCCCAGCCCGGGAAGAGAAGTTATTTTTGCTCCCAGTTCCCATCATGGAATGTGAAAGAGAAAATCTGATTGTTCTTTCATCGAGTGTTGCTAAATTATCCTCCTGGTTTTAAGTATGAACCACAGTGGCAATTCCACTGTGGAATATTATGAGCAGAGTTAATTATAACTGTTTAATGAGGCAGATCCCAATTTTCAGTAGATCATGACCCTTAATACATTAAAGAAGAGAGACAGTTCACATTTTTATTCGACTGACATTTGGTTAATATGCTTCAAACAAGTTTTGGATATACTGAGCTAATAATGAAATGGTAAAATGCTGGTAATAAAATAAAAAGTATCAACGTCGTTCTTACTTTTGACTAGTTTCCTGATGCCAGTGTCAGTTTATTAAGGGAACCCTCAGTAAAAAATATCAGTGGATTTCTCGGAAGGTCACTAAGTTAGTAGAAAAAGCACTAGCCTTCACTATCAGTCAAATTCAGATTAAAATTCCTTGCCTGCCACCCACTTTTGTCCTTGGACAATAATAACGGTAATACTAATAATACCATTTAATAAGCAATTATGAGTTTCAGCCATATGAAATTGTCATTTTTCTAAGCTAAGACAGTGGTCAAATACAGGCATGTCGAGGGAGGCATTGTACTAAGGCTTTATAAATATTATCTCATTTGATTCTTTCAACACAGTTTTAAGGAAGGTATAATTGTCACTGTTTAAAAATGAGGACATGTGGCCTTACACAAGGCTGAGAAAGTTGCCCAAGGTCACAAATTAGTAAAATGAAGATTTAAACTCTGAGCTATCTGAAGACCTCCATGTTCTATAGCCTCACTATAAGATAGATATTATAGAACTCCCCTGAGCCTTGATTTCCTCTTCAGTAAACAAGGAGAGGAAAAATGTCACGCAGATGTGAGATGAAAACTGTGACGTGCTTCCCATGGTGCCCAACACGTAGTGAATGCTGACAATGAGCAGCTGTCATTGCCACCAGCATCACCACCACCAGGGCCCAGCGTCTCACTGACTCCAGGCTGTGTACAGAGTGCGCACAGTGAGACAGTGATGGAATGCCGTGGGTGCATGTGTGCGTGTGTGTGTGTGTGTGTCTGTGTGTGTGAGAGAGAGAGAGAGAGAGAGAGAGAGAGAGAGAGAGAGAGAGGGCTGTTCTCTATTTACAGACACTCCTTACACAAACTGTAATGATTTGAGCTGAACACTTGCACATGCATTTTGCCCACTTTGCTATTTTCAAAACAAAAGAGAAACTGGGAGACAATACCATATTGAGAACAGAGGTGTCTGTGACAAATTGGCTTAATTGAAAACCACCAAAAAAAAAAATTGCCTGTGTTGGGAGGGGGACCAGGGGGGAAATCAAATTAGCCATGGAGAATCTAAGTAGAGGATTTTATTGATTGCCGTAGGCATGACCTAAATTGCAGCGTAAGTCATGGTGGAAGTGCTGCTATGTCTGCAGTACTAATTGAGAGGCCGTGTTTTTCATGTGGCAAAGCTGGATGGTGAGTGTGGCCACCTGGAACTCTTTTCCACCTGTGTCCTACAGACACCTACCTGCTTCAGGCCCATCTACCTGCCCTGTGCATTAGCTTCGCCAGGCGATAGTTTTATGAAATAAGAGTTTTGAATGTTTTTATTTTTCCTGAAGAGATTTGATGTGCAGCAGACAGGGAAGCTTATCCTGCACAGACTGAGCTATTTTAATGGGAAAGAATGAAGCATTTCCGTTTTATTCTATTTCAGAGGGCGGGAAGAACAATTAACCACCATGTTGTGGCTCAAAGCAACGAGTGCAGAACATGGGTCAGTACACTACAGCCTCTGGGCCAAAGCTGTTTTCATAAATAAAGTTTTATTGGGATACAGCCACGCCCATTTGTTTACGTTTTGTCCATGGCTGCTTTTGCACTCAGCAGAGCTGAGTGATTGCAACAGAGGCCATATCGAAGGCAAAGCTGGAAATCCTTATTATCTGGCCTTTTTCAGGACAACTGGGCTGACCTCTTCTCTGCAACATGGGGGTGGGGTTTAGACAACTCAGTCCACTTTGAAACAGTACAAGCTCAAGCTGCCTTCTTTATATGTCCGGCGATGCACGTTTGGCAGAGAGGTTTGGGAGTCTCAGGTGTTGACGTGGATATCTGAAATATGTTAGCCTTTACCTACAGCATTTGGTGGTAGATATAAACCACATGTTTGGAGAGAGAAGGGGGAGAAAGAGAGAGAGGGAAAGGGATATTTTATCTATGAAATTACCAAATTACAAGAAAGGAAATTAGGAAGAAGTAGACTGGAAATAGGCATGAGTCAACTCAAAACGGGGCCTCCTTGTCCACCGCCAAAAGCGCGTTTGCTTGTGCAGACTCGGGCAAAGCTGCTGGTTGCTCATCCTCTATTGTTCGGGAGAGAGAGAGTAAACAGGTTTAAAAGGCAATTCAGGTGGGTTAACAACATGGTATAGCCAAAAAAAAAAAAAAAAACAATAAAATGTAGTACTCTTTGGAGTTAGAGATTACTGAGTTTTTATCGGCTGTTTGGAGATTGGGCACATTACTTGTCTTCTCAGCGGTTTACTCATCTCTAATATGGGGATAAAATACACTTTAAATTAGCTAATGTATAAACAGTGCTTTCTGAAACACAGAGTGTATTTAGGTACATAGGAAAGTATTAGTTACTCTTTCCTTTTTCTCGTCTTTCCTGGTACACACCTAGGGATTTGTCATTATGGTTTTGTAGAGGGAATGTAGTCAAAGGAGGGGAAATTCTTGACCATGAAGGAACTCTGGGGGCCAGGGACAAAGATGGAATCTAGTGTCGCGTGGGTCAGATTCCTTTCTCCATGCCTTGGTCTAGGACACAGGAATCTCATCTTGATTCACGTTTCCATTGCTCTGTATTTGGTAAGAAGATAAAATCTCAAGAAAGTAAAATGGGTAGAGAGAAGCACAATCTCATAGAAGCTGTGATTGGGGAAAATATTAAAACTCCTCTCTAGTCCAGGATTTGGAAACATACATGGTCTTTGTTTTTCTCCCCCGAACTAAATTTCTGCCTTGAGCTCGCAGCACTGCCCATGGTAGAGCACTTCACATACTCGTTTCCATTTCGGTCAGAACTGGGATGGTGCAGTGTCTTGGGAGCACAGGCCGGGTCTGGGGTCTGCCCTCCCCTGGGGGATGGGAGGGGCTCCCGGTTGGCAGCTTCAGTGGCGTCTGCAGAAGTGTGTCACCTCCTGCAGCTTGGTCTTTGGTATTGGCCTCTACCCTGCTGCCTTCACTGCTGACATTTCAGGCCTGCCGTGACCCCCAGCCTCAGGGCCATGCAGGCCGTTCTGCATCCGCCTTGTCCCAACATGCCCAGAGACAATCTTGGCCACTTCTGTGCCCCTCTTGGGCACACAGGCACTTACGGATATTCTCACCACCCTGGGCTCTTGGGAAACCCCGACTGCCGAGTGAGGTCCCCGTGCACGCAGGCGCAGGTCTAGCGAGGTACAGTCTTTCTTTTCTGTCACCAAGAAGAGGGGACACACACGTGGCTGCTGCTTCCAAGAGGTCTTGACGGGAAGTAGGCACAGGTCTCGTCAGCTCCCACATCCTCAAATGACAAGGAGGGCCTATGGTTCTTCACCAAGCCCAGGATTCAGGCTGAGGGTGTGTCAGGCCGCAGTGTCTCTTCCTCAGAGTCTAGCTTTCCAAGTTACACACGCACTGTGCAGTGCTCCTCTCAGGGACCCGCATTTCTTATCTCCTTGCTCAGGTGCCTGAGTGCACCTCCCCCCTCTCGGCCACTACCATGACCCCTCAGGGGAGGTTTGGCTGCTCTCCCACGGGTGACAAGTGTGATTGTCTTTAGGGCGTTTTTTGCCCTGGCTCCCCACCCAGCCCCGTATTATTGCAACATGAACCATTGTGAAGTGTTCCAGATGCCACACAGATGCCACAATGTCACTTGAAAGCTGATTACCTTTTTTTTGGTAGTAGCTAATATAGTCAACCACATTCCCCCTCCCCCTCTCTCACAGAAATGAGGCTAACGCGTCCATGAATTGTGTCACTTAGGATTGCATTAGCTACAACAACAAACAAGCAAAAACAACCAACCACTGAAATAGAAGCTTGCTTTTTTTTTTTTTTTTCACACAGCAAGAATTCTGGAATCAAAGGCTACCAGGGTGGCATAATGATGTCATGAGGGGCACTCTGGCTCTTTCCACTTTTCCCTTCTGTTGTCTTTAGTGGTTAGGAGCCCTCCTCATGTTTGGGACCTAGTGGTCTCAAGAAGGCTGCTTTGCCTCCAGCCCTTAAATCCACATTCCAACTAGAACGAAGTAAGAGGGTAAAGGAGGCCTTCTCTTTTAATTCAAGAAGAGAAGATGCTTCCCCTTGGACTTCTAGCTATATCTTAATGGCCAGAATTTTGTCACACACACAACCTTAGTTTCAATAGATGCTGGAAAAAAGTATGTTGTATCTTCTCCCCCAAGGATACAGGAAGGCAAGAGAAAGGGGATTGTGAATGGATTCTGAATAGCCAAACTACAGTGTCTGCCAAAAGTCAGATAGAGCCCTTAGAGAGAAAGCAGTAAGGCTATTTCAAAATACGGTATTCATCTATGATGTCATAGGATTACAATTTATTTAGCTTTTCTGAAAGTGCAAAAACTCTTGCTGATTCAGGTCATTAATTTAGGGAGGAATTGTTTTGGTGGAATATTTGGGCATCTTTTATAACCAAGGGAATTTCCAAATCTATTAATTGTGGAAACAAGATGGGCGGCAGGAATTATATTTCACCTTCCCAGGGAACAGACTTTGTAAGCGCTTGCAAAGAAATTGCCTGAAAACAATTGATGAATTATATAATTTTAAGTTCTTGTTTTTTTCTTTTGAGTAAGGCTGAATTACTCACTACTTCCCAGAACAAGTCAGAAATGTTTTATTGGCTTAATTTTGATTCCTTTATGTATATGAAAACAATAAAGCTGTGTTTCTTTAAACATATTTCATAACTTAGAGCTTTCATAAATTCACACTGGCTTTTCTTTCTAGTCTTAATAAATTAGGTTCTACCGCATATTGATCAGATCCTGATAAGTACATTGAAACAGTAGAACGTTCACTTAAGGAGGAAGCTAAAGGTGGGACAAGGTAAAGGAAGTAAAAGAAAGAACATCAGGCAGGTGGTTGTATTAGTCCTAGGTCAGCAAACTATAGCCTGTGAGCCAAATCCATTCATTTTTATAAATTTCAGTTTTACGGGAACACACTAGCTCATTTCTTCCATGTTGTCTATGGTTGGTTGCTTTCCTGCTACAATGGCAGAGTGAGTAGCTGTGACAGAGACTGAAGGGCCCACAAAGTTGAAAATTATTCATTATTTGGCCCTTTCCAGAAGAAGTTTGGTGATACCTGCATAATGGTCATGGGTGATTCCATGAGAGCTGAACACAGTGAGTGGATCCTTCTTCCTCTCCATGTGGAAATCAATTTAATGTTTAATGAAAATTTTAAAAAAATAAAGTAAAAATATGTGAATAACTTAGCAATAGTGCATTCAGGAGTCTTAGACAGGAGCCATTGGGACTATCTTACTTTGCTCATGCTGCTGTGCCAAAATACCACAGAGTAGGTAGACTGTAAACAATAGAAGTTTATTTCTCACAGTTCTGGAGGCTGGAAAGTTCAAGATCAAGGTGCCTGGTGCCTTCCTAGCTGGTGCCTTCTCATTGTGTCCTCATGGCGGAAGGGGTGGATGAGCGCCCTTGGGCCTCTTTTGTAAGGGCCCTAATCCCGTTCATGAGGGCTCCACCCTTGTGACCTAGTTAATCCCCACATGCCGTGCCTCTCACTACCATCACATAGGGGATTAGGTTTCAACATATGGATTTGAGGGGGACACAAACATTCAGACCATAGCAGGGACATTGACTTTCATACCAAAGCCACTGGTTTCACTTCTGTCTTCAGCTCCAGCCTGTCGTGAGAGATGCTGTCACTGTTGCATTTCGTTCAAGCACTGAGTCTATAGCTGGCACCATGACGGGGGTCCTGGGTCTGCCCCTGCCTGGCCCTGTTGCCCTGGAGCAAGTTACTGAAGCTCTCAGAAACTTATCTTCGTCATTTCTCAAGAGAAGAGGTGATGGATACTCACTGGAGAGAATGGGCTATCGGGTCTCCAAGTTTCCTTCACAAACATTCTCTGATTCAGTGACGAGACAGCTCGTTTCTTATCTGACTCAAGAGGGTTCTTTTTATTTGTGGTCTCAATTTGAGTTGTCTTTTCCATTTGGTGCATGTGTTGACCAGTGTATCCAAGTAAACTAGACCTATATCATTCATCATTTGCAACTCTTTGTAAGCATAAGGCATTAGCTATTTCAGGGACAAAAGCTGAGACCTAGAGTCTGCACATAATGGGAACAGCTAATATGCATTGAGCACGTATTGTGTGTCAGATACACTTCTAAGCACTCATATGTGTATTAGCTTTTTTAATCTGCACAGTAGCCTCAAATTAAGTCGTATCATTAGCTCCATTTTACGGGTGAGGAAACAGGCAACTTGCCCAAGGTCACACCAGACTGGGTGTTCTAGCTTCAGAGCCCACACTCTCAATCACTCTTCTTTCTACCTCCCAGAGGCTCAGGCTTCACACAGCAGCTATTCCTCATCTTCACAGCAAGTTAGAGGGTAAACAGGTACGAGAGGTGCAGGTCGGTGTTCCTAGAAACTACGAACACTTGAAAATTAGAACAAGACATCTTCTATTTACCAAAAACCTTCTCTGTGCCATCAAGATCATCCTGGGAGGCTCCTTTTCTCAGCTGCCTCCTCTCCTAAGTCAGATGAAGACAATTAGGATGATAGTTGTGACAATACGGGTTGGAAACTGGGTCATTTTTGTAAAATCGTCCTTCTTTGCCAATACCATTTTTGAATTCTTTCTGAGAATTAAAAAACAAACAAGCAAACAAACGATGTGGAACAATCTGTGGCAGATGGTTATTTCAGTTCTAGGTGAGCCTTTGTCATTATATTCTGGGAAATGGAAATTATGACTTTAGATAATCATCTGTTATTGTAGCGAACTGCCAGCTAGGAACTAGTGTAGATATAATGGTTTAAGATGGGGATATTTTCCCCCTAGAGATTAGTACTCAACCCATTTTCATTTGAATTCTGTAGAATTTTAGGTGTCCAGTATGAGGGCATTTTCATTCTGCAGTTCTTGCGGTGAGAGTGAATCCCAGCATGGAGGAATCAGCATTCCATGAAGGCTGCTGAGTATAAACAAGAAAGCTAACAGGTCACTTGGGGGTGGGAGAGGTGAGGTGGAATTAGGCTTAAAGAACAACTTAGCCCTCTTCTCAAGGTTTAGCTTCCCCTGGAAAATACGGCAATAAACAGCTAAACCATGGTGCTCATTACCAGCGCAAGTCCCTAATTAATTTATTTTATGTTAATTAAGTTTATAATTATATAGTAAAACATTTACTTTCTCCCTCAAGAAATTGACTGAATCTTCTGAAGGGGCTTTGTGACTGTAATTTAGGTGCAATTAGCCAGTTAAATTTAGTTAGGGTTTGGTTCATTTAGCTGCTGCTGGAAGATGCTAGATAGGCAGAACCCAGCATCGTCGTTGGGGGAAGCAGGTCTGGGTAGAGCGGATGTGTTCCTGGAGGCTCTCGTTTCACCTTCGGACAACTTGTGTGGATGTCTAGGACAACTGGAAACCAAAAACCTATTAATATCGTGGTTTCATAATTATCATCTATGTCTATTCCTCAGTTGTGGGGTTGTAGAGTCAGTTTCACAGTCAAGGTTAAAGGCAAAATCGTTTTGCAAGAAATGTCTTTGTGGTCCTGGAATTGGAACTGAAGCCGTGGAATGGTTCACAGACATTTTCCACCACGGGTGTGAAATCCCGGCCCTTGCCAGCATTCAGATGCAAAGCGATAGCACCAGCCAGCAGCTGCCATTTCGGCATCGAGAGACATCTTAGCTCCTGAGACTGGATGCGAGAGGGCACAGAGACACCCGGGGAGCTGTCAGCTGTGGTTCTGCACAGCCTCCTCCAGTGGCCCCAGGGCTTCTAACTCTCAGTTTGAGCCCACCTTTTCTAGGAGGATGGATTTGGGCTTTTTGAGCAAAGTTCCCTTCTGTGACTTTTGACTTCATAACTCATGACAATGACTCTGTTTACTCCTATGATTTAGAATGCAGTTGAAAGTAGTCATTTGCAGTGGCTGCTGGGCTGACTGCAGGCAGGGTGGAGTTCGCTGCTGGTGACTTGGAAGGGACAGCTGGAAGGCACGAAGTACTTGTATTAGTTCTAGTCATGCTAACGTTGGATAACTGAGGTTCAGAGAGGTCCCCTGACTTGACCAGCTTGACACAGCTCAGGAGAGAAAGAGGCGAGATACAAACTCAGGTCAGTCTGGCTTTGGGCTGCTTCTTGCTGTTTAACCAGCCAGCCGAGTGGGTTTCTTTTAGGCATCACTGTGGAAATGAATCTTTAACATGCGATCGCCAAGGAAGATAAACATGTGGGGTCACTTTACTTACTACAATTCTAATTCCAATAGTACCTGTAAGTACAGACAGTCCCTTACAATTTTTTGACTTTACGATGGTGCAAAAGCAATATGCACTCAGAGAAAGATGTATGATACTCTCTCACCATGCTGGGCAGGGGCAGTGAGCAGCTCCCAGTCAGCGCCCTGGTCAGGAGGGTGAACAAGCTGACACTCTACAGTCCGCAGAGCGGTCAGATGATTCTGCCCAACTGCAGGGTAATGTAAGTGTTCTGAGCACATTTAAGGCAGGCTCGGCTAAGCTACGGTGGTTGGCAGGTTAGGTGTATTAAATGCATTTTTGACTTAGGATACTTTGAACTTACTACAGGTATATCGGGACATAACCCCATTGTAAGTTGAGGAGTTTCTGTGTAGTTTTGGGATCTTGTAAAGTTAGAATGATGGATGATATATGGTCATAACTGTGAAGAATGGAAGAAAAAACTAATCTAAAATCTAGTCATTCCTGCTTTACACATGTAATTACACTCTGTCCTTTCATCTATGCGACATTGTAAAATTTTTACTGCTTCACATAAGGAAATGCATTTGTCCATCACGTGATTTTCAACTCGTCTTGTGCCTTATGTAGATGGTGATTCCTGTGCTAAACTGAGAATGTGCACAGGGTTACAAGGTAAATAGCCTTTCCCTTTTAATCATTTTGACTTAGCAGACAACTTTCTTTAAGTGTTGGAAAACATTCCTTAAAATAATGTCATTGTTTTAGATACATTAAATGTTTATTTAAAAAAAATCTGAAATGCATTGTTTCTTGAGTTTGGTTGGGTTTTGGTGTGGTTGCCATGATTCTTAACCAAGCGGTTATATAGTTGGAATGCCATAGCTGCCCTCCATACTTTAGTTCAGAAGGAAAGTAAGCTGTGACATTTGCGTGTGTGTGTGTGTGTGTGTGTGTGTGTGTGTGTGTGTGTGTGTGTGTGTAAAGAGTCCTGCTCTTTACAATCCAGAGTTTTCTCCATATATAAATTGTACCTGAACCAAAGAATAATGAAGGGACTTGTTGTACTCCAGCATGGATTCAAGGAGAAGAGGGAATCTTTCAGAAAGGGGTCTTGCCCTGTAAAACCACTGAGGTCAGCACACATGCAGCTTCTGTAAGATGCTGTTGAGGGTTAGTAACACAGGGAGGTGGGATAACATAGCAGCATGGGCTCTTTCCAAAATGAACTCTTTGAGCAAATAAAAATGTCCCTGACAGCAGAGGCTTCTAGAACTGTGGGGTTAACTTAAGTCAAGTCAGGGCACCCTGGAATTGGCTTTGCGGTTTTCAAGTTTCCTAGTGACAGTCCACTTCTGGATAGAGCAAGCTTTGTTTCAATGGGGCTTTTCGAAATGGGTCGCCTGCTGAGCTTAAGGAGTGTGCATAGTGACTGGCTGTTTCCAGAATCCTGCGGGTACCACCAGATGTGGAGAAGGTTTAGGGTGTGGATCCTGTTCTGGGTGGCCTAAATGAGCAGCACTTGTTCAGACTGAAGAGCGTTTCAGGGTTCCACCCTCATGAGCCTTGCTAGGATAAGACACAATCACTGAAGTTTAAGTTGGATATGCTTCCATAGCGTCTGATCTGGGACTTTTAATTTCTCTTTCTAGAAAAGTGTCAAATAATGCCCCAGGTACTCTGAAAAAGTGCAGAATGGTCACCATTTCAACCCAACCTTCCCCAGATATCAACAGAGTGCCAAATGAGTCCGTGGTGGCCCTGCTGTGGAGTCGAGGCATGTTTTAATTCTCACTCTAGCTAGGTAATGTCTGAGATGATGGAAGCCCTGCTAGTGGTTGTTTCGAGGAACAGACACCAGAGAGAAAGGCATGTTTGGGTGGAGGATCTCCTTCCTTCCCCATAATCTTCTGTCTCCGAGTTCAGGCGAATCCACTTCTCTGGATAAAATCCTGTGTCCAGAGAAGTGATTTTGAAGCCTGGAAGTTTCCTGCTCACTGGCCACCCCCGCCCCCCACAGTCAGGGTATGTACCTGCAGCAGCCATGGGAAGCAGACCTGTGGCCCCACCTTGGTCTGGAGGCAGGACCCTGGGCAGTGGGCTGTTAACATCCTTGCTTGTGGGCAGTGAGGAGGCCGCGAAATGGCAGTAGCACATGGGGAGAGGGACACCACCAATGAGCCTGTAAGTGACCACATGCACTAGGCCCCTTGAAAAGCCTTGGTTCAGTCCTTTGAATGAGGACTTGGCAGTTTCACCTATGGGCTCCAGATCAGAGGATGACAGCCTACCTTCCAAGAAGTCCCTGGCCAGACAGAACACAGGCTTTGCTTTTTATCCCACTCTCAGGCAGATTTGGGTAATTCATGTTCATTGTAGTCAGTTCATGGGGCTCATCAACCCCACCTGTCTTTGTTCTGCATTTTGGAACACTTGGTGCTTAGCTGAGGTTTCGTTATCTTTCCCGCTTAGCTAATTTCAGTGGAGATGGAATTTATAAAGTACCCCTGGTCAAGCGAGGGTAATTTGACCCTCTTCTGGTTTAATTGGGACCACTGGAGGATCTGACTTCTGGGATTTGCAACAGTCCGCAGGGACACTGTCCACACAAAAGCCTCCCTGATTGTTGCTTTCTTAGCAAGAATCCTAAATGTTAAAGATCTTCAAACTCTACTTCTGAAACATTGCTTGGGGTGAATAATGAAAAAATGTTATTTCATGGCAAATTTTATTTTTACCAATTCTCTTTCTTCTAGGACCATCTTAAACTTGGACTTGGATTTATATTCCTGTTTTGGATCCTTAATATCTCTATTTTCACTCTTCAATAACTGTCACTCTCTGTACATGCTTGAGGTCTCTTGAAGTGCATCAACGCCAGCTACTTTTTTTTATTCTTCCTTCTCCTCTTCCTCCTTCTGTCTCCTGATCTTCATCTTCAACATAATTACCATCACCATTCTCACATGGCACCAGCTGACCTTCTCTCTTGCGTCTTTTGTTGTACATTATTTACTTTTGTAGAAATTTACTCCCAGACCCATTTTGATCTTTGGCCCACGGTTTCAGCCACAATTGGGCAGAGCCAAGCAACTCTCATTGTGTAGATCTGAGGTTTTTGCAGATTTTTTGTAGTTATAGATTGATGAAATAATAGATGAATATCATTGATCTCCTGTTTGGACTCTGTATGTTCTAACACTCTGGCTACATACTATGAAGAA